>NC_071344.1:10232500-11432500 GCF_027744825.2 Synchiropus splendidus
ACCTGGCCAGTCAAATGAGTAGTACTTCCAGAGATGGCAGAACATTTTTTACAACCAAAATGCCACTGTCAGAAGGACATGGTTTTGAACAGAGAACCGAAGCATTTGAAAGTCAGGAATGATAGTATGGCGCTTACTTTTGATCACTCTGGTCTTATAAAAATAAGAAAATATATTGAATAAATTCATTCAAAGAGAAAACTGACCTTATTTACAGTATTTCTAAATTTACTAAGATGTGCCTGCTGCTCTTAGTTTAATCACTGGTGTCTAATTTCCATAAAACTCACCTCTCAGAAATACTATTTCTCTTTCCAGTGAAAAAAGATTTGAGTGACATTTACTTCCATTTTATCTCCACCACATCAAAGATTGGAAAGTTCACTCAATTAAAAGCTATCTTTATCAATCCTTTTTTAATAGTTTCAGAGGGAACGTGGTGACATTTCCCTATTAAAATGAAAAAAAAAACAGCTTTTCACCTGGCAAAGTGGATCTTGATATGAGCACAGACACATTTTAATTTCTAACCTTTAGAAGTCATATCCCGCTTTCTTAATATACTTCATGATGGTAGCCTGTTCCCGACTACGCTCTGCTCTGCTACAATTAACCGAGGGGTGTCCAGGTACAAGAGAGGAAGGGTCAGATTTATTAGGATTCCTGTTTGTTTCTAGTAAACAGCCTGATGTGCTTCATGTTAATGTCGGAAAGACACTCCATGGCACCGAAGAATGGTCGACCTGACATCTGACAAGACAAAGAAAATGTATCTCCTCTTCTTCATGCGGCGGCTGCTTTTGATCAGCGTCACCCCAGACACTGTCAAAACAGTGTCACTGGAAATTCCAGTTCAAACCCGCACAGATTTCCAATGCAAGAGCTGCGTCAATGCTGTGAATAGGGAGCCTAAGTCTCTACCACTTCTGGTCGGTCCATGGAACCTCAGATCGGAAAAAAATGAATGGAAGTCTATGGGAAGATGGAACGTATTTTCTGGTCCACTTTGCCTCATGCCCTGGTCCACACATACGCTATACCTCAATTTTAATGATAAATAGTGTTGTGAGTTTCGACTATGTCTATTTATTTGCTTGTGACAATATGTATTTTATGCATGTTCGCTCACACTCAACCGACTACTGAGTGCGATGAGCATTGTAGTTCTCTACAACATATCACACAACACCTAAACTCACTTTTGATGTCGGTCATAAAGCAGTGCTCTCACGGCAGTAGAATGTATCTTTCAAATTCACAGACATCATCCATGCCATATTCCTGATTGGTGGCATCTCCGGATGAGAATATCAATAAAAATAATAAAGCAAAAAATGTTCAGTTCAGTTTGGAATAATATGGCTCTCAGATTGGGATCAGAATGGAACTTTCTGTCCACATTAAAGCACTCTATTATTATAAAATAAGTACAGTAAATAAATAATCTTTACTTTCGAAATGTGCAAAAATCAATAAAATTAAAAAGATATATATAAATATTCAATTTATACATGCAATGACCGGACAAACCAGAAAGTGCTTGGTAAACTTAGGTTCTCCTCTGTAAGAAAAAAAAAAAAAAAAAGCTAAATTGCATAGTGAATGCGGTGAAAGAATTATCTGCAGCTGTCAGGTGATAATCCACAATGTCAGGTCTGTAAGATACCTCAAGATGTCTCTATCAGTTCCTGGATCGAAAAAAAAAAAAATGTTGAAAAGAAAATAAGAACTGCAGGTAACAGCTATATGAATAAATTGAGCTTGTCTTAAATAAAAATTGACTAATAAAAAGGCCCAGAGGGAATCTTAAACTGTAAATCCCAGTTCATTTAAATGCAGATTCATGGCGCATTATCGCGACAACAGAAAATGAAACTCATCGGAGTAAAGGGAAGTCATGAGAAAAATCAACGCAAGTCCTCGTCACCCACGTAGGAAATGCTTGCGGGCGAGCGCAAGACATCCTTCTTCTTCTAATATACTGGAATAACATGAACAGAGACCATTTTGTGACGGAGCCAGGATTATCTTTTCCGATGCTCTAAAGGTAGCTCAAGTTTGCGCATCCCGACATCGCTGTTCCGCTGTGTTCCGTTGCTCGTAATTCATGTTGGGGACATTCATTTTGGAGTCAACTTGGGCTGAGAGCCACCTCTGGTCTGTGTCCATCCATCATCCCCTGACCTTCAGCTCTGTGCCCTGCAGGCCACCCGGGGCACCGCCACGGTGACTAATACCATCCAGCCGTACCCTCGCCGCACCAGAGGCCCCTGATATTCGTCTAGTATTATCCGACCCCAGCTCCTCCAGATCCCTATCGCCGCACGCAGCTTTAATTATTCACGCTGCTGAATCACACTCATCAGAGAGAGATAGCGAGACTCTCCGGCCGCTCCCTCACTCAGATCCTATCTACCCGGCTGTATGACACCATATCGTCCTTCTTTTATACACCATAGATTAGAGAAGACAACTGCTGGGCTCGCCGCCGACCAAGTGTGCTGTGAATAAATCACCTGAACTTCAAACACCTAACGATACGGATCAGGTGTGTCACAACAGTTCGGGATAGATGGAAATCGGCAGGAAAACGGACTCTTCTCTGTTGCTGTGTCCTTTTTGGGACCATTTTTTCTTAAATAAAAACAGAATTTTAAGGCTGGAAAACTGAAATAAATACTCTTGGAAACATTTTCTTAACCCTACACTCAAAGAGTAAAGGGTCACACACTCAGAATGTTGTGAATTACACTTGTACAGGCTGTGCATGTATTAACATGTATTTCCTGGCTTATAGGACAAGAAACTAATCTTTAAAAAAATATAAATAAGAAAAGAAAAATGCTTTATAACCTAAAGTCCGCTTCAAAAAAACATTTCCTGTCACTGTGTGGTTATTCTGACTCTGCTAAATGTCACATGCTATTTCCGGTGCAGTACTGATGATCATACTGTCAAAAAAAAGTCGATGTTTGGATGGACTCCTGTGGTCTGTAATTTTCCCACTCACTTGCTCACACTTCATCCATATTCCGCTCCTTGATTCTGAACCCTGCGGGCAGGATCTTGTTTCTCTGTGACAGGTCCAGGACGGATGATGGGAGGCCGACTCACTTTTGGGTTGTTGGCTGGAGGACGAGGGGGCGTCGGAGGTTGAGGACACAGGATGAGCTGCCAGACTGACAGGCCGACACCGGGGGGCGAAAGGTGTCGAGATGTTTGGGGAGTTGATGCTTGCAGGCTCAAAAGATAAGCATCAGTGAGAATATGAGAGGCGAGATGGTAATCTTTCACAGGAAGTCAGGCTCACTGCTGCAGAGGAAACCACAGGAGAGAGAGGCTGACCTTGTGTTCAGCTCTTTGTGGAGGAGGCCAGACCTCTCCGGCAACCATCTTTGAAACATTTTGACTAAAAAAAAAACCAAAAACTCAATGATCACACATGCGTTTCAGCTGCAACATGGAGTTTCAGTGTCTCCTGCTGTCGGCTGTACAAAAATAGACCTCTCCTTTTGGAAATAAAACCAGCTTCTTCTCATACTGAACCCTTCATGCTAGTGATGGGTCGATGGCGTATCATGAAACGGTATTGCATGGTTGATGAAACTTTGTCCTAATTTTCAGTGGCCACTGGATGGCGCTCTTGGTTTAGAAATGATGTGAGGTTTCATTAAATCTGTTGTTCATCTCCAAACATTTTACAGCAGACAGTGCCATCTGGTGGCCTCTGGAAATAAGGACACAGTGTCATGAAATCTCATCTAACCTTCAATACTTAAGGCTGGGATGAATAAATAAATATTGAACAACAATAAAAAGCACAATTCATATTATACTGATCTATAAGAGCAGCGATCGTAAAGAAATTAAATAATTGTTATTATATCATTATTATAATACAGTTATTGTACTCACTTAAGACTCATCATGATTAAGTACAGTGGTACCTCGGTTTTCGAACGCCCCGGAATTCGAACAGATCGGAGTTGGAAAAAAAATTTCGAGATTTTTTTTTGCTTCGAATTCCGAACGAAAATCCAGAACTCGAACGCCCCCGAAAAAAGCCGGAAAAAACCTAGCACAGACCGATCACGACGCGCATTGTTATTGTGTATAACGCAACCTCTGTATGCAGACGTGTCCCGTTAGCTCCTACTACTACTGACTGTTTATTCTTTCCTGTCTCCGCACTGGACTGTGGTAGAGTGTCACAGGGGAGGTGCTCTCCACACCTCCGAGGCTGGACCACTCCAGGGTTTGATGTCCTGTTGTGGGCTGGAGCTGGGACAGGGATGAGGCGAGTCTGGGACAGAGCGTGACTTGGTTTATGACTTTGTCACAGCCAAACTGCACAGAAGCGCACATTCAGAGCTGGACACGCACCGGGCACCTCTTCACTTCTGGAGAGACGTCACTCACTCGGCAACCCCTCCCACATGCAGCGGCCACACACATAGAGGAACAGCGCACCTGCAGCAGACACTCACTACATTCACTCCTACAAAAGACTATTTTAAGGCTTGGAACGCATTATTTCTTTTTCCATTCATTGTAATGGGAAAAATCGATTCAGATTTCGGACGGCTGTCTGGAACGGATTGTGGTCGAGAACCGAGGTACCATGTAGTAAGTTACAACTTGCGTACTCGGGTATGTAAATATATATTAATATTTATGTTTGAAGAAACTCAGCAAGCCACCAGCAGCCATATTCAGGTCAAATCTCAGCCAGAGCGGCTGCTTGACTCTGGTTATTTATCCCCGGCAGCAGTGTGGACTTAGTGAACGATGTTTGAGTGAGAAAAGGGAAGCTAATGAGGGTGGAAGAGTTTGGGGCTCATTGTTAGCGGCTTAGCGTCGTGCTCCGCCGCGTTCAGAAGACTCATTCCGATCATCACCAGAGCAGCTTCATATTCAGGGCAACACTGGTAGCGCACATTAATATTAATGAAGTCACAGTTAAACAAAACATTTGTGACTGACTGCAAATGAGCTGTTTGAGTGTTTTAGTTTGACTTTTAATTAGTGGCAGTTTGATAGAAGGTATTTCTCCGTGGTCACTTTAGTAGGTTGGTTTTAATGAGTCTTACTGTACTATTTTTTACGATCACCTCTCGCACACAAAGCCCCAGACCTTGCCCCGAGGCAGGTGATGCCACTGAGATTCACAGCCCGTATAGCTCCTGCACAGCAACTGTATTTGTTCCGCCATGAGCAAATGTTTGTGTTTTTCTATCCGACTCAAGTGGAGCAGCAGGTGTGTGTGCAGTATTGTGCTGGTGCTGATGTGTTTATTGATTACAAAGACATAACTTGTCTTAATAATGCCTCAAGGAATTCGAGTGTAAAGTTCTCTTGGGAGCAGATTTTAATGATGTAGCCTTATTAAAATTCTAAACCGGTTCACAATAGAACTAAACTTTATATATTTTATATGCTATATTTAAACTTTACTGTCCTTCTCACACTCACCTCACTTTATCCAGAGAAATGTCAGAGCTAAGGTCTGTTGAGGACCATACAACTGAATACATCATAAATATATGTTTCACGTGAAGGGTTTGAGTTGTCATGGAAACGGTGGAAGATTTTTCCCCCCTAGAGATTGCACATAGGGTTGCCTTGTCAGTTTGAATAAACATATCACGCATGTGAGGATTTTGAAAATCCACATGTGGAGTCAGCAAACAACTCACAGAGATGGAAAACTTTACCAGGGACTTCCTTTACACATCCCTACTTCGCAGTGTGTTTTTTTTTCAGCAACATAAAATTCCTCCATTTTTGTTGCTAGCTTACCTTGTGTTTGTCTGTCGTGTTTCTCAAATGGAGCAGTACTGGCCCTTTTGGATATATTTGTGAACAGCGATACCAACGCATAGATGGGTCAAAGCATGTGACCAGTGATGGTAACGTTTGAAAAGGATGGGTATAGAGTGGTACCTTGGTTCTCGACCACAATCCGTTCCAGACGGCCGTTTGAGATGCAAATTGTTCGAAATCTGAATCGCTTTTTCCCATTACAATGAATGGAAAAAGAACTAATGCGTTCCAAGCCTTAAAATAGGCTTTTGTAGGAGTGAATGTAGAGTGTCTGCTGCAGGTGCGCTGTTCCTCTATGTGTGTGGCCGCTGCATGTGGGAGGGGTTGTCGAGTGAGTGACGTCTCTCCAGAAGTGAAGAGGTGCCCGGTGCGTGTCCAGCTCTGAATGTGCGCTTCTGTGCAGTTTGGCTGTGACAAAGTCATAAACCAAGTAACGCTCTGTCCCAGACTCGCCTCATCCCTGTCCCAGCTCCAGCCCACAACAGGACATCAAACCCTGGAGTGAGAGCGAGCACCTCCCCTGTGACACTCTACCACGGTCCAGTGTGGAGACAGGAAAGGTTTTACACCTCAATATGAAGCAAAAACAGCCAGTAAATGCAGGTAACGGGACACGTCTGCATACAGAGGCTGCGTTATACACAATAACAAAGCGCGTCGTGGGTCAGCTGATTGGTCTGCGCGCAATCTAGAAATTTTTGTTCGAATTCCGATTTGTTCGAATTCCAAGACGTTTGAAAACTGAGTCACGACTGTATTTTCGTATGTAGAGGGAGCATAAATGGGCATTTAGTCAGGCTTTTGCCTGCCAAAAAGCAGACCTGATGTGGAACCAATATTCGGAGAACAAACCCTTCAAGGGGTCCATTCAGTACGTTGGTGTCGTATCTTGTTTTCACTGTGTGACTTGTGTCCTGCCACTTAGGGGTTGCTATGGTTATTGTGCCCATATTCCAGAGTATTTACAGAAACCACGCATTCTCACTCCAAGGAGTCAAATATAGACTCTTTTCAAGCAACTTCAGCATCTAACGTCAGCCTTCTGCATTTCCTGTCGCTGTTTCAAGGGAGTGAAATCTTTCTCCTCATTCAAAAATTAGGAGTTACGAAAAGGGATAGGGAGTGAAGATTGTGAGCTACTTCACTGTCTATATTATTTGATATACTGTTTATACCACCTTATGTGAAACTACTGTGGAAGGTGGAACACTGCTTCCATTGAAGATGGCTGACTTCTGTGTCCGTCTGAGAAGCAAAAGTCACCTGAAAATAGTCAATATCTGATGCACTCGGAGTGAGAATGTGTCGCAGAAATAGGGTGAAACGCTGCAGGTTGACTTCAGCGTCAGCATAGACTGCAAAGTCCACCCACCAACGTCAATATATTACGCCATGGGGGTGTGGATGTGTTGCTTTTTTTTGCCTCTGCTCGATCAAAGACCTTGTATCCTATGCCATACGCCATAAAAACAAATATTTCAGGACTTGGGAGGCACCTCACTGATCAACTCCATACTTGTTCTGTATCAATCATGAGTGGAAAAAATGCAAATGGCATGAACTATATCAGAAATACCTTATTAAAAACTGGGCAACGTGGCGAATTTCAGAAAAACATTCAGGAACTTATTTCGTATTCTGACCGTTCAAAAAAAAAAGGTTAGCGATGAGTCAAACCTCTGGGTCGCTCCCAGAACACACACTCAGCGCTCTTGAACACACTTTCACTCGACTAAGTGAGAGCAAGACACGACTGGAGAAAATTCCAAATGAGCAGCTGTGGGAGTCGGGAGCAGGAATAATGGATGAGCAGCCGTGTGGTCAAGTCTAATTACCGCAACCTCTGGACCGGTGAATCCCACTGCCTCCTCTGCCGCTGCGGTCACATGTGAAACAGCCTGTTGGGAGAGCTGATATGACCGCGGCGCCGCACTTCAGCAGACTCTCTGTTCAGCCACCACGACCCTGAGAGGGCCTCGCGAAAATGTGGCTATACATCATTCCCGACACGATCCATCCACATTAACGTCAAATAGGCGAAAGCTTTTTCATCTGCAGCCTGGGGTCCAAGTATTTGTGTGTTTCTCCACTTTGTTATGTAATGCTCCAGAGGTCCATGCCATTAAACTGGACTGAGATTGGAAATTAATTGACTCTGGCTGAAATCATTTGATCTTTGCCCCAATGTATGCAAGAGATTGCAGATTACAGGAAAGCAAGACAAACAGAATGAGGGTGAGTCAGTTCCAGGACGGCGCTGCTTGTGATCTTGCTTCCTTCATCTGTTTCAGCAGAAATAAAAGAACACAAAACCACAGTCAGGTCACCCACTAGACTCCTGGTTCAAACAAGGTGAAGCCATTCAGTCTCATAGGCTCCATTTCAGAGCTTGACTTGGAGGTGTTTATGGGGCCCTGCGTCGTCACATGAGTCATGGACAGATTATACTCCCCTCACCTTATAATCTCATCACAGCTAATCCAGTTTTCTTATTCACATTTCTCTATAAATATTTGTTTCTCGTGAATGATCTTTGAGCAAAATATTCCATGTTTATTTTTTTTGCATTTACACAATAGAAAATATTTTAAAAAGTATGCGTAGCCTTTAAAAAAAAAAAAAAAGTGGGACGTTCAGAGTGAACGATCAGGATTCCTTAAAAAATCAATCTTGGCAGTTTTGGGTTATCTTTGGAGCTCCACTTGACAGGCCGAAAAGCCTGTCAGTGTTGTCCTAATGCAGATTCCTGTCTCACATACCCAAAACAACTCCGGCAAGGAAATGAAATTATTACATCAAGCTAGCACATCAGCAGCAAATGGCCTCTGCTGGAATATGAGATGGCAGCCGTAAGATCATTTTCAGAGAGGCGTATTTGGCACCATACAGCTGCTAAAAACTCTGATCAGAGTCAGAAGGCTGTTTGTCGGAGTCAGAATTTAACACATTTCATTGGGTCTTTTTAGTGACCATGATTCTCATGATATGGAGAAAAAAAATTGCACAAAGTTGCAGAATGTGGAACGGTAGCCGCTCAAATTCAGGCCAGTCTAAAGTTACACTGTGCTTATTCAGCTAAATCATAGTATATTGCTGTTGCATCAAGCCATACAGTGCATTTATTTATATTTAAAGCAATATTTTAAAGACCATTTTGATGAACAATCTTAAATCATTTCTGTTTGTACGAGTGCGCAACATGTCACCTGTTAAATCAAAATCTTTTTGAAGGAAGCAACGTCCTCTTCACTACATATAGTACAGCTTGTATTTGTTTTTTGCTGTGCCCAAAGTTTTATGACAGAAACTCCCCACAAGGTCTTCTGCTTTCAATGGTTGCTAAAAATGACAATGGAGTAGTACAAGGTACTGTTATACAGAATGAATGTGAAGCAGCCACAGCCCCCTTTAGATTTTTATTTTCACCAGACACCACTATTAACTTAGAGTTATTAGATGTCTGTATTATAATTTACAATTGTATGTTTTTGTAAGAACCTGCTCACTCTTTTGATTGCCCACTTGCTTTCTGAAAAATGAAGACAAAACTAGGCCCAGGTGCTTGAGCGTGCCGGGAACATATGCTTTGATGAAACCATGCAAGACTAAGTGCTCACGGCTGTGTGCTTTCAGGTGCTGTAGCAACAGCGTCTGCTCCCTGTTCAGCGACTTCCACTGCTGACTTATGCGTCGTCTACTGCACCTTGGCCAATCACGGAGTAGGTACTGTGTCTATGCATGCACATGGTCGTGTGAAAACAAAACAACTGTAGAGCAAATTAACATGCTGTAGTCTGACGTTCAGGATCTGTTGGAAATGGACTAACTTGGATTTGATTTTGGTGGTGTCTGTAGGTTCATTTGGATTCAAGAATGGTCTAAAGATTTCCCTCGTTGATTCCAGCTGGTCATGTGACCAGCTCTGGTAAGAACCAGATAAAAAAACAGACAAATTCTCTTAATAAAATTAAATTCTTATTTAATTAGCCAATGCAAATCCTTAAGCCAAGCAGTTGTTTCCTGTAATCCTCAATTGAAATTCAAAGAATTCACTAAAACATATCAACTTAAATTTTACCATGGAGACAAAATGGGCTGTTTCTTAAAATTTTAGTGGGAAAATTTGCCAAACTTCACCAAAGACAGAAAAATCAATATGTGTTATGAACTAAAGCCTCAAAAACAAAGTTTTGAGTCAAAAAAGAAAAAGAATTTGATATTAATGGTGATATTATTGGCTGATATTAAATCCTATAATTTCTAACCTCCCCCTGTAACAATATTTGTTTTTAGACATTGTGTATATGAAACATTATTTAAAACCATCTTCATTTCTTGTAGAGAAATTCCTCCCTGTGGTCATCTATTTAAAATGGTTTTAAACGGACCAGCGTGACATTATGGGAAATAAATATAATACTATAGCTGAAACAATATTACAACAATGTTTTATAGCAGAAAAATTGAAAATAATTTATGTAAAAGACATTTCTGTTATTCCAGAGGGCCTTGGTGGTGTCAGTACATTTTCACATTTTAGTGAGTTTTGTTATTGAAAACAGTGTCTGTAATCTGCCTGGAGGTATTAGAGTCTGAAACTGGCAGAGAATGAGTTACGAAAAGGCTGAGGAAACAGAAAAGGGGGAGAAAGGCTCAGGAGCGGCTCTTAATCCCTCTTCTTTCCTCCGTCACTAAATGGGTATGAATGTTATTTCTCCAAACAGTGTATTAAAAATTGCATCTCCATGGTTGGGGTCGACCTTCATCGCCAGTGGAGGGCACACTAGTAAATCCATTTCTCTCGGGACATTGCTCACTGAATAACAAATCTCAGGGAGAGATGTGGTCGCCCTCCGCTGGTTAAAGAAGCCTAAATCTGTGACCAGAGTGGTTTATTGTGCAGAGCGGGAAAATGCACAAACACTCCAGGTGGAGCTTCACGGGAATTGGATCTTCCAACCCTCTCCGCTTTGGTATTCTCACTTTCAGTTGGAATTATGATTTGCTGTGCGTAACCAAGCTACTGAGACCACTGCATTGTTTTATCTCACGAAATCATCATTTTTTTGTTTGTACTTTAAAATACACTAAACACACAACTAGAGAAAATACACCTTGCTTTAGAGGTCTTTTTTTTTTTTTTTTATTTCACGTCTCCATTCACAACGGTTGCTTGCTGCTCATTATAGTGGAAGAATAGCTAAAGATTTTGTGTCAATATTTACTAAAACAACTGTTGCTGAATGAGCTTGATGCTGTAGGTTTTGGTGGTGAAGTGACAACTCTTGTGGAGACAGTGGAGACGCGAGACGGACGAGTCAGGGGAGTTGTCGTCAGCTGTCCGGTGTGTGGATCAGTGACTGAAAAAGTCTGATCTGTGCGGGTGACAGGCACATCATAAGAAGAAACTATGCAGATATATATGACTCTGTCTACTAGAGGACAGGAAGTTTGCTGACCCCCAATTCACACCGCGGACTGAGCGGATCGGACGTGGCTCCACTTCAAATCAGGGACACTTCTACTTTTCATGCGCTCAGCGTTGGCACTGCTTCAAGTTGGGGTAGAGAGGATCGTCCAGACAGGAAAGCATGCGGTGCAAAACAACATGGATCCAGGAAAAGTTTGGTATAAAACTCTGTGTAGATGTTAGGAGCATTGTAAGAACTGTGTAAACAGTAGCGGCTAACGTGACTCGCAAAGCTTTCTCGGAGCGTTTCGGCCAACAAGGCTCTCATATTGGAGGTCGAGCGATGGCCACATTCTTTATGACATTTGTCATAAACACTACAAAGATGTCAGAAAGGAACGGGTCTGGCTGAAATTACCGAACTTTGTGACGACTTTTCTTGTCTTGTTTTCTAGTACTCAGTCTGAGCCACTTCATTGGTGACTCATTTTGAGAGCAAGCACAACACTGTCGTACTGCGGCATAGGTCTGGGGTTGGACCTGTTACAATGTATGAAGTACCACAGGACTGACAACTCTCCTGAAGAGGAACAACCGTTTCACCTCTATCTTCTGTGTAAATTGGGGTTGACAGTTCACAGATGCTGAATGACACCGTGGGACTGGAGAGGTCAAAAGCAGTGGACATCTTCAGTCCACGAAGTTGCTCTCTTCAGCTCTCTTGAGAGTCTTTGCCAGACGCATCAAATATTATCTCCTATTTCAAGAGTAACTTCATTACTTTCAGTCTTTATTGTTGCGATTATAAACAAAGAAATAAGTCAGACACGTTGATGACTCTTCTCTCGACACTTTTGAAAGATCCACTACCAGAACATCGTCCTCCGTCAAATCATTCTCACATTTCACGGAGCACCTTATCTAGTTTCATGACCAACGCGACATTATTTACACCCTGCTAACAAAATGGCTCCCGTGCTGCGCCGGCTGATAAGAGCCTTAAGCTGTGTCGATGGTGACAGCAGCAGATTACGAGACAGTGATTTACCTTAGTCAGTCCTGTGACCTAGAAAAGCCCAGCTATTCCACCAGACATTGCCGTTTCCTGTTTAATTTACAGTCCCTGACACTTTATTGAATCGTTCGCCCGAGAAATATTGAAGTAACTTTTTTTTTATTGGACTTGGGGAAGGATGAGCTCCGCACTTCCAAAGCGGTACCATTTCCAGCATTGTTGGTGCGGAGCCTCGGATTAATGTGGTGATGTTATTCATTGGATTTGAAAAGGTTATCTTGGATCAGCCATGAATGGGAGTAAATGTGGGCTCAAATGAGAGACTTACTAAACAGTTGTCCAGCAACATGGATGGCTGGATTTCACGCCTTTCACTAGATCACCAGCTCCACCTGCCATCTAAGCTTGAAACGGCTCATGATTTAAATTCAACCGAGACACGAGGAAGAAGAAATACTTCTTTGTTTTCATTCAAACATTAATGACTCTTTGTTTCCATACGAATCCTTAAATTATGTCGCAATGCAGATGAGCCTGATACTCAGTTGTTGGAACTGGCTCATCATAGAAACCATTGCAAAACAATACCGAAACGGCTTGAGTGCACAGAAATGATGGAAGTTGCCATAATATTAGTGACGGTTTGATCTATTTATCAATAGTTTTATGGAAGAAGAGCAGGTCCATACTACTGAAGGATTGCAGTCAAACCACATTGTCAGAGGGTCAACGGTCTGATGGTGAAGGATCAGAGATCAACATCAGATCTGCTTCAAAACACGGTCTGGCAACATACATAAATGTATGAATACATAATATTTAAATATGGCACGTGAAAGTTTACAGTATTGATGAGGTTTCATGACACAATGTCCTGATTTTCAGAGGCCTCCAGATGGCACTGTCTGCTGTAAAATGTTTGGACTTCAACAACTAGTTCAATCAGACCTCCCATCATTTCTTAAACAAAGGGCGCCATCTAGTGGCCTCTGAAAATTAGGACACTCTTTCATCAACTCTGAACTACTGTTTCATGATGCCTCATCGACCCATCACAAATTTATAGGCTGAGGAACTCACGACACTAATGGAAAATAAATATATAAATGAAAAAATAAGATATCTGCAATTTGTTTCTTGTTTTGAGTGTCTGTTTTGAGCGTATGGCATCCTCTATAGTTTTGCTTTTTCCGATGGGTTTACACACCACAGCTAGAGACATAAACAGAAGCACTTACTCTGTTAGCTTTGTCAGCATTACTTCTCGTGACTGGCTCGGCCATGTTCCTTGTCCTGCTATATAATTGAAATTTTCCTGCTTTGTTACCTTGGCTCCACTGCAACATGCAAATGACTGACTGGCTTTGAAACATTCACATTAGAATGAAAGTTCATCAGTGAGCATCCCTGTGTCAGTTGATGTCCTTTTGGCTCGCGTTGTTGTTCGACCTCCTAAGTTTCACGTGTGTGCTCGTGCATTTGACTGGTGAGCTGGATGAATTACGGTGAGGAGAATGAACCGCTTCAACAGGACCGGAATGTCCTATTAATACAAACAAATCGACTTGGTGCAGTGTTTACTTGGGATGACAAGATTATAATGGTTTAAATTTAAATGAAGTCAGCTGGCACTCTTCACAGCAAAGAAGAGAAAGCACAGTCTCCGGATTAATGATTCAGGCTAATTTTAGCATGAAGCCTCTCTGTGTTTTGTGTCATAATAAATAGATTATCCTCTCTCACCGTCAACTACTCCTCACAAAGACAGTGGTCTGTCCTCCCAGGAGAAGTAAACAATCTTCCATCCAGATGAATTTTGAATAGCATTCGTTTGGGGAGAAAAAAAAATACAGATTCACTTTTAAATCCTGTTGAATTTAATGATGAAATAGCTGTATTTAAGCTCCCTGGGCTACTGTCCTTGAGTTAGACTCATGCTCTTCAGAAAGTGGTCCAACCACAGTGAACCAAACACATTTATTAAAATATATTTGAGGAAGATGCTCTGTTTTAAACTCGCTTATCAACCAGTAAAACTTCAAATTAAAATGATGTTGTGAAAAACCTCTTGGAAATTATAAGCCATTATTGCTCTCTGCTGAATATGAATAAACTGCATGGCGGTCAATTTCCATCTCAAAAAAAACAAACCAAGAACATCATACAAACAAATCATTTTCATGCCCAACCAAAGACTTGCGATCCTCTGATGAAGATTCTCTGACCCACCTTTAGTTTGCGAGCCACCAATCGCTGCACCACAGGATGCCTTTTTATGGGCAGCTTGAGCACAGTCTTTCCAGGTGGTATATTGGTTGCGATGGCACTCATACCTGCTGGACAAATAAAACAAAATAAAATTCAATAATGTTGCCGTCCATGCCGATATTGGGAAGTAGCACAGAGAAAAGTTTCCAGAATGGCATCTGAGAAATTAGTGACGCTTGAAAAGCTGCAGAAGGGATATAAGGCAAACACAGACACACAGGGGACACAAGGTGTAAAGAGCTTTAAGAACAGACGTCATCTCTTGACACAGCTTGCCTCTTCTCTGGTCTCGCCCGAAGACGTCCCACAGCAGCAACACGATAAACGCATCATGCTCTTCCACTTGCACGCTGGAGGAAGGCTACACCCATCCACGTGCAGCGGGAACGGGCCCGGTATCAGTTTATTAAATAAGTGGCGCTGCGGTGTGGTGAAATGGAGCGGCGTGGAAGACTTATGCGTTGTGCCTCCTTTCTGCAATGTTGGTGGACGGCCAGCGTCACCATAAGCAGTCAGTCAATAGGCTGACTCAACAGTGTGTGAAATTAAGAGGGAAATAGAAGTCGACAGACATTAAGCCCCCAATCCCGCTTCCCCTCACCCTTCCAGACGCCAGACAGCGGCTAATGCAGCCCCTGAGCCCCCACACTCTGCTATCACACCGCAGCAGCAACAGTGACACACTTCTTGCTGCTTGCCCCACAAGCAAATCCACTCACATCACCACTCATGGTTCCTAGATTGTCCTGACAACTTAAGTATAAGTCAAGTATCATAAAAAAGTGGACACTTTTTTTTTCAGTGTTAATTTCACTGACAGAAAATGTATTTTTTATGTAATTTTTTCCCTCCAAAATCCATTGTTGCTTGTGTCTTATTTTCTGACTATTGAATAAAAAAAAACAAAAAAAAAAACGGAAATGTTAATTTTTAATTTTAATTTTTAATTTAATTTTAAGTGAATAAAATGTAATAAAATTGGATTAATCATTGTTTGTATATACTTAATGTTTATGCAAAATAATATTATTATTATTATTAATAATAATAATAATAATAATAATAATAATAATAATAATAATAATACATCAATCAATGCGTGTGGAAGGAGGAAACTAAATAAATGCATGTATAAATAAAATAATGATTTTTTTTTAAATAACACTTTTAAGATAAAAAACAAAAGTACATCAATAATGTAATAATTTAGTGAGAACAAAAAACAAAACAAATGTGGCAAAAATCTAATGAAGAAAATACATTACATACATTTGTATGTAAGAGTTTAGAATGAAATTTATGTCGGACACAAAAGAGCAATGATGACATATCAAAAGAGGCTCTGAGAACCTCAAGATGAAACATGTACATTTTAAAAAGGACAATATATTTAAACTACGAATAAATGTGTGGGAATAATAAACATGGGCAGACGGCCCAATGTGTTGCATTCAGTAGCAGGACTCAAACCAGGGACCATCTCATTGCAGTGCAGGACCCCGTACTGTGCTCTTCACCACTATGTCACTCATAAAAACATTTTTTCCCTAAGTCGTATCAGGAAAAAAATAATATTTCAACTGAAAGGAAGAGCTTTTAACATCAGAAAAGGCACACAAGAGTGTCGATAAAGTGCGCTGGGAAATATCAAAGCAACAAATAACCCAAATGAAATCGGCCCCTATAATAAATAAGACGTGTGTTGTCAGACGTCCACTGGGAGGATGTTTAGAATAAGTCCATCTCTTTTCTTCACCTCCTTGATATGTTAATGCAGGTGTTGTTTTTGTCTGCTGAAAGGCTCATTTTTGCAAGAGTTGGGAGGAGATGCATTTCCATAGCAAGTGTTTGGGTAAGAATGGGACGACCATTAAGGAAATTGTGAACAGCAGCCTAATGATAGAAAAGGCAGTTGCCAAGGTGATATGCAAAAGAGCCTCATTGACTGCCAGCTGAACTATGAGAAACAGCCCAGAAGAAGAGTCTAATAATGCGAAAAAAAAAAAAAAAAAAATCAAAGAGCATTGAAATTTACTGGACCAAAGCACTGGTTTATTGATGTGCAATACAAGAGTTAGATAAGAAAACATAACAAAGTTCTGATGGTGAGAAATCAAATGAATGATCCTGCATGTGTGTAGTGGAATTCAATGTAGCGCTCTGTTTGAGTGTGTATATGCTAGCGTGAATTCACCTGTGTTCTAATGCTTGACTGGATTTCTGTTTTCTGTTGTGAGAAATGTACCAAAAATTTAGTTGGTCACACCTTTATTACTATTATTTTTTGTAATTATTATTATTTTAATTTCAGTGCATAGGTGTGACTCTGTGAGTATTAGTCTAAAATATATTCTATGTTAAAGTGACAGTGTTGATGTGTATAAACACCACAAGCGGTGACAGGTGCATGTACAGATTATTGTATTGGCATGTTTATAGAGATGCCTGTGTGTGGTTCCCCTTGCATGAGGATATCAACAAACCACCGGATGGAGAAAGAATGAATCAACACACAATGACAGAGAGCGAGAAAAAATCCAGAGGAATGGAAGAGAAAACGAGTTTGTGAGTCTAAACACTTGTCTTAACCTCTCCTTTTACAACCTGAGCGGATTCAATACAAGGCTGCTGTGATAATGGTGAATGCTATTGGCTTAAAGAAGAAGCTGTAGGTGAGACTGTCCAGATGGATATTGACCAAAGGAAGCAGCCCTGATGGAATCCCATTGACCTGTGGCAAACAGCTCCATGTTAGAAAAGCAGATCAATGCTCGTGTCTTTCCGCCTCGCACCCCTCCGGGTACTTTTGATGGTGAAACTTGCTCTTGTTGAGGCCAACCGGCTCCTCGACAGACATGTGGGAAAGTCTCGAGTGTGGCTCTTTAGGATTTTTGTTGCGGGCCTTTGATGTGCCGGAGAGAAGGACAGCCAGCCAAGGTTTCGCCGCTGTTGTATATTCCGCCGCTGACTTCACAGGGAATGTGAGAAATTGAGAGATTTGTGATGTGGGAGATCCGTCTCTCTCCGGGAGAGGCATTTTGCATTCACGCTGTGGGCGCGCGCCACTACATTAGACGTCCAAGGTCAGCCGTCGAAAATATCTGATTAAATCTTTCTTGTTGATTTGTGATTCTGAAATATGAAAGTGAAAAAAAAAATCCCAGATGACGGATGTGTCTGCAGTGAGAGGAGAGGCAGCCTGACATATCACAGCGCTGGGATTAGTTCGAATGAAACGGCGGTTCGAAAACACACTGGAAAATCAGTCAGAACTTTTTAAAAGATTTCAGTTTATATGGCCCAAATTTCTTTCAAGTATGAATATGCCTCAAATGAAAAAGCTAAGTTCAAAGTTCTAGAAAATATTGGAGAGTTGTGTAGTTGAGTTATTTGAGTTATGACTGACTTTGTCAGTACTCTTGCTCTTGACTGAAAAATGTCAAATAAAAATGTTACATTTGTCAATCTGAAGATTTCAGTTCATTTTCTCCTGACTGACAAAGGACAAACATGTCTATGGACTTAGGAGTTAGAGCTGGTGTGGATATGGGTAGATGAGGTATCATGAAACAGTATTGCAGGACTGATGAAACAGTCTCATAATCTTCAGTGGTCACTAGATGGCACTGTTGGTTTAGAAATTATGTGAGGTTTCAATGAATTTGTTATTGAAGTCTAAACATTTTACAGCAGACAGTGGCATCCGGTGGCCTCTGAAAATCAGGACACTGTTCTGTGAAACCTCATCAAGGCATCTGAGGACCTTCGATCGCTCTGTGGTGGCATCAGCCATTTTCTGTGGAATTGTCTGCAAGGCGGTGAATATCTGACAGAGACACGGAGAAGGCTGTACACACGGGTTAAGAGGGGATGCTTTGTTCTGGGCTGGATGCCTGACTGGAGGTGGGAGACAAGAGGACTGTGGCCAAGCTATCATCCACGATGGCCAACCTGTCTCACCCTCTCCAGCACATTCCTATGCAATGTTGTCTGTATACCATTACTCTGTATACATCTTTGTTGTTTAGTGTCTTTAACCTCTCACTAATGTCTGAACTGTTCCAGCTATGATGCATAGAATTTCCTCACTCACTGTGGGACAGATATATCTACTGGATTTTCGGGACTATAAGCCGCTACTTTTTTCTTGCGGACTGAACCCCGCAGCTTATACAGCGATGCGGCTAATATATGGATTTTTTCGAGGGATGCCACAATCGATCGGCCACCGATTGTGGAAGGCTGATCTCGGCGTGATCGGTGAATGCGATCACTGCATGTCATTGCCGATGACAAAATCCGATCACATGTGACAGGCAGCACTCTGATGAAGCACCGCTAGCAGTTTGTGATGTGTCCACTCCTCCATCCCTCCCTGCCGACTCAGTTGGTAACAGCGTGTCTACTGTGGAGGTTTTTTTCAGTGTGTTATGTAAAGTTTGCATCCTGCAGCACAGGCACGTTAAAAGGCATCAAAGGCACAAATTAAATATGATATTTAAAACACCAGCTCTTGACGGAGCACAGTGAGTTTTCTGTGCGCATGAATGTGAAACTGCCGGAACCAGTGAGACACTCGCCGGTCTGAGCATGACTTTTGGAACTTCGGAATGCAAAGCATATTGCTCCAGAAATAATCATTAATTTTACCAAGCCAGATGACCAGCCTCTCATCTACTGCCACCGAATCCACTGCTGTTTGGTGCGTGTCAGATGCAGCGTTCTTTGGCCACCTGAATCTGAAACTTTTGCAAATGTCCACAGTGGGAACTTTCATGAAAGAGGTTGAAGACAGCTGAGTGCTCTTCCTGTCTGTCGGAGCATCCCTCATTTTTACAATGTAAAGAGCGTCATGCTGGCAACAATGTTCAAACCAACGACGGGCATTTGATTTACCTTTCGCCTGCGTGTCCGCAGCTCTGCCAACAGAGACGATCTACTGGAGGGTGAAAACAAGGCTTTTTGAACACTTCAAATGTAAATAAGATGTGAGGAGTTTAAGTTTGGAATATTGCAGAGATTGTTTCATGAGTCACTCTCGATGCTGGACTCCATTTTCAAAACTACTGTAGAACTAGAGGGTCACTAGAAGTGATCCTCATGCATTTTCTGGGGCGCAGACAACACCAGTGCACCCAGTGCGGCTTATGTACGAAAAAGATCTATTTTCCTGTCTTAAATTTTATAGTATATACAGTATACAGTCCGGGAAATCTAAAACAGCAGATCTAATTTAATCTAATCTAATTTTTAATCTGCTCTGATCTGATCTGATCTTGGGCCTATGTTATGTTACAATGAAGGATTCTTCTTGAACAGCATTTTCTTGCACATTGTTCCCATGGTTTCCTAGATGTTTAGTAAAGCTTTTTTGCACTTTATAATAATATTTCTTTTTAATTTATTGTGATATGTTGAGTGCACGAAGACAATTTCCCTTGGGATTAATAAAGTTTTTCTGATTCTGATGTTATCAAATGCCTCAGTATCTATTTTCTTCTTTTGGGATTTCCCATCAGGGGATGCCACTGAAAGCCACCACTCTCCAGCTAAGTCTATCTCCCACACCCTTCCCAGTCGCACCTCTTCATGTCCTCCTTTACAGCATCCATGGACCTCATTGCTTATCTTCTTTCCTTTTTACAAGGTATCTCCATTATTCTGCATCCTCTCTCCTCACCATGTGTCCAACCATCTGGCCTCCCCAAACTTTCTCTCAGAATCGGCTAATCTTGTCTTCCCATGTAAATACCAATGAAAACTTCTTATTAATCGACTCAGGAAAACTGGAGAGGTGGAAGGACTTTATTTTCTGAAACATTATTAATAAAGTTGAGTCCCGACCAACAGTAACATATTATGTGCAGAACACAGGCAGGAAACCCTTCAAGAGAATGAACTCAGATATTCAAACTGGAGCAGTAACCTCTTTCAGGTTTTGCGTCTAACTGACGGAATAAATCTGACACATGCACGACTTTAGAGCTTAGAGTGGAGGAAAAGTTGCGGCTGAGTATTTTAAAAGTGAGTCTCAATTAAGTCGAAGATTGTATTAGGACTCAGCAGGTGTGAAGCAATATATCAACGGTGCAGGTCATTGGATTTCCAGACTCGTGGGTGAGGAGATTTGCTCAATCAAGGAACAGAAAATTGATTTTCCGTCTTTATTCTGAGAATTTGGTGCGAGGCTGAGAGAAATTTCCTTCCCTGCGACTGGCTGATTAAATGTTTTGTAGCTCACTTACCACCTGTTTCCTATTTTCGCTGGGTCGGCATTCGGGGATGTAAGATATGCAGGGAGACGGATGTTAGGAAAATAGAGACAAGTGTGTGGCTGTGGAGCACATTATGGTCCGGAATATGGAAAAGAAAAGGCAAGAGTCTGGAGTGAGTTTCATGTTTTGCCGATTCCATCTAACATTGCAGCTGCTGTTTTCAGGGGAGAACAGTGTCTTCTGCTGGTAACACGCAAACACAGGGGGTCACTTCATGATGTTCCTTCACACTCAGATGTTCACAGATAAAGTGCACTGAAACAAACAAAGCATGAGCGCTCTCTGATCAAACATTCACACACACACAAAGCCTCAGGAAAGGAACCATGTCACTTTTCCAAGCAGATAAAGGGACTAAACACTCAAGTGAACTCACATGCTGCAGTCACACAATACATTGGGCACACACACATGCAAAAGCTCACATGGCTGCTCTGTAATGCAAATACTAACAGACAACACACACATGAATACTCGCACACAGCTTGCAAATGAACACAATCTTGCACACACAAACACATGCCTTCATGAGTAAACACTCTCAGCAATACAGCTGGTGCACATGCCCACACAAACAGGTTCAGGCACGCAAGTACAATCACAAAAAAACACACCAGTTATTTAACACCAAATGAGGGGGTTTGAGGCCGAACGGGGTGAACAGTTGGTGATGTCAAAGTCTGGCTGCGTCGAACCGACTCACACATGGTTTGAATGTTTGGCAGTTTTTAATCAAGAAACAAAGAGGCTGGTGTGTTGTAAGGTGACACTGGAGGTCGTCCACATGCTCGACTGCAGATCTAAACCACATGTATCTGAGATTGTTTGGTCTGGAGTTTTGGTTACCAAAGAGTCAGAAAACATGGCAAAAACCTTCCTGCTATTCACAGAAATGACGTCAATGACTAAAATCCATGAATGAATAACAGGTTGTAGGATTAGGACGAAGGGAATGCTTCATTTGTTTTGCTTTATTCACTGGTATTTTTAGTTTCGCGATTCTCAACACATCTATTTGGAGACTGCTGACATGTTGGAGGAATAATATTGGATGGATAAAATACTTAAAAAAAAATAGAAAAATGCTGTGAAAAAAAGTCAATTTGTTCACGTTGAATGCATGCAGACAGCAAGAAACCTACACCAGGGATTGAGGGTTTGAGGGGAACTCGGTCATGTTTCACCCACCTTGAGGTGAGCAGCAGGACTTATCACTGGACACGCAGGTTTAATTCCTGTGCCAGAGGAGGTCGTGTCAGGCAGTGACTGATAACAGAAGTAAGCTGTGAATCGTCACAGCGGCCGGTAATATGTCACACACCACACCGTCCCTCCACTAATCATGATTCCATCTCATTATCTCTGATGGGGAACCCGAGGCAGCGGTGCACTCATGTGGAAGGAAAAAAATTACATTTTCCCATCCCATATAAAATGTTATTTGTTGTGCTGCAGAATGAAAAAAGAGAAGCAGCATGTATGAAGGTCAATTGATGATTTGTTTGAGCGCGTGAGAGAGGCTTCGTTGGCAGACTGTGCTGTTTCATTTGGCCGATTCGGTTTATTCACTGTAACGTCTACATCTGCTGCCAACTGCACTCACTACAAGACGATCCCTCACTCTTCTTGACATGTGAAGGACACTGCGCAGTCTTCTGGTATTTTAAGTGGAAACCTTCAAGCAATACGGAACATATCTCCTCTGTTTGCTGGTCAGTAATGTAAACCCTTTCTAGCAGACAACATCCATCTGGAGGCAGTTTGTAGAATGACATCAAAACCGCACTAAAGTTCCTGAATTCACCACAAAAACCCCAACTTTCCCTTCAGAGGGCTCTTGTTAAGATTATGGCCAACATATTGGCTGGTTTTTATTGTGTATCCGTCACCATGGCGTCACTCCGCCTGTTGCAAACTGAACTTTAAAAGAACGATCTTTTTGATGATTGTTTTTTTTAATATAATTAAACGAACAGGAATCATTTCCCGCAGCACAAAAACAACATAATTTAAAACAGAAAAAACACAGCAGGATCAAAGCAAGAATGAAGCTAAATAAAGAAGTGGGAGGCACAGCGTAAACTCAAAATCAAGTTTTTTTACTCTCATTTTTAGTCAAAATGTGTCATTCCACTTGATTTATGATAAATTCACTTCATAAATGACATGCTGCAAGATGGGAGGGGTGTCTTTTAAGACAATGCATCTTAGGCATGTTGTTTTTTGGCAGATTTTTCCTTCATTTCTAGGCAAGATGTTGCGATTTTGCAGTGCAACATGTAACAAGTTATGATGGAAGGGGACTTTGAAGACCACCCTCCATCACCTCAATGCAACTGGAAGACGTTTTTAAAGGCTCAAACTGAGATTGGACAGTGGATTGGAGTGTGTGAAGCTGTGAATCTCAGCCATATATAGCTGTTATATTGCAGTTAACCCACAAATGTATTCATTTATCTCCATTTTATTAACTGTTATTTTCTTGATATTTATCTTCAAGTCATTTGAAGGCCCAAGTATTTTTCCTTTCCTCCCTTACAGAACCAAAAAAATCTTAACTGGCAAGAAGACCTTCCAAACTGTTGGAGGCTTATACTGTACTTCCTCAGGTGGACTCGGTTTCCTGGTGAGGGAAGCGTCAGCTCAACTGGAGGGATGTCCAGATCCATTACCTTCATGGGGTGAAGTCCCTTTTGGTGAAGTTTTTTTTCCCCAAACACCAATTAGACAACATCTCTGTTTGCAGCGGATTTTTTCTATGATACATAATTCACTGCATCTTGCACAAGGTTGCCTCATGCAAAGTGTTCCCCTGCTGTGTGTGGGCTTGAATCGCCCCTAAACCTCCCTAGACCGCTTCAGGCGAACTGAAGTCCAGAGCTGAAGCCTGGTTCATTTATGTCAATGTCTCAGAATTTGAAGGCCAACAGATTCAGGGCGTCAAGACAGAACAAGAAGCTGAAGCCATAGCACCACTGGACAGACCCAGGACACAATGGAGAGGCCATGTCTCTTGACTGACCTGTGAACGGCCTCTACTTTCCCACTGCAGAGCTGGAGGAGTTTTTTGACCACAGCAATTGCAAATAACCCAATAGAAAAAAAAAAAAAAAAAAAAAAAAACTGTCTCAAAATGTTAGTTCATTCTTCCAGTCAGGAAAAAAAATAAATTATTGAATTTTTAAATTTTTAAATTATATGAATTATACATAATAATTGACAAAAAAATGAATGAAACATTTCCAGTCAAAAATTCAACTCCAACAGGTGACGCCTATCTTTGGCTATCAATAAAAAGCAGCAACTAAAAAAAATATTGTTCCACACACATTTTATTGTAAATCCGGACTTCTCATCATCGAATTTGAGATTTTCCATTTCTGTCCTGGAAGGGTGAAGAATGGATTACTGTTCATTACGAGACGCTGTGTGTACCGGAGCTTTCAGACGCTCTCATGAATATCACAGCAGCCATTTAACACTGAATAAAATCGACTGAGACCTGCATAGATTCTTTGACCCGCTGTTGTCTGCCGTCCCGGTTTAATCAAAGATGTCTGTCGAGGTGTCAGATAAGATAGCAGGACTGGTAGAATGGGTTCAATTGTCTGGTGTGGTCTGGTGTTCAAGGTGACTGCTGTCATAAATGGGAAGCTTTTATTCTACCGTTCGAGCGCACATCAACACAGAGAGACAGAGCTTCGGGAAAGTGCAGTTCAATGGTGTGAATCATTACAGTTAAGTTGTGTACACCGACTGCAGAGATTGCTTGAAAGGAAAACATTTTATTTATATTCAAGAACATCAAATTGTGTTCATCAAAACAAACCATTGTTGTCTGTGAAAGTATACACTTATAAGTTTTGAGCGCCTGCGCTTCTGTCTCTATGACCCTTGTCTGGGATTATACAGAGAAAAGCAGACAGGAGAGTAAAACCACACTTGCTCATACTGGAGAAGCACATCTGTGCTGGGGCTGATCCGACTATTGCCATGAAGGAGGATGGTTTCGGCAAACTACCTGATCATGAGGGAGAAAGGAAGTGTGAGTATGAAGTGTGAGCTTGTCTTTCTTGTCTCTCTTTGTCGCTCGAGAGGGTGAGTGGTATATTAAACTGCAATGTAGACAGGGAGTTGTTCATTTTCTGATTTCCTAAACTCAGCAGAAGTTGGTGCGAGAGTTGGGGGATGCAGTGAACAAAGTATGATTTTCAGTTAACCCCTGGGTGTTTTTGGAGCAAAACATTCTCCCTCCCAAGGCGTCAGATAGGCATCTTGAGTGAGGATGAAGTCTGCGCGTTGGTGCATTAGGTGGTCAATTGAGGCGTTCTGCCTTCCGTGGCATATCCTGTGGCTGTTGGCAGCGTGCCATCGGGAGGCGCTGCTTTGGGTCTGTACTGTACTTAACTGTGTTCGCTAAACTTTTGACCATTTACCAACTGAAGGGCCATCAAGTCAAAACTCTTGAATTTCACATCAATTGCACTAATTTAATAATATAAAGCAAGTAGACAAGGGAAAAAGTTCAATTTTGCCACGTCATTTTACGCTTAATATATATGACTTGAAGTAATTTTATTAAGTGATAGTCAATATAAATCGTAGATACTGGAATAGCATCTTGGTAGCACGAGTGTGTGTCGAACTTTGAAATATAAGAAATAAAGGCACTTCATTAAAATGTTTGGTGATGGAGAATAATAAATAAAAATAATAAATATTTTCCATAATATTCCAAATAATATTTACCATTTATTTTATGTTTTCTTTAATTTTCTGACTCAACATCAGTAGAGGCAAAGGCCCTATGTGGCCCCCGGACCGCCCCAGGTCTGCTCAGCGGTTCAAGTCCAAAGCTTAGTCACAGTGCCTTGTGGGAGGCGGAGCCATGTGAGATGCCATTTGGAGCAAGTAACCTCTCAGATGACGTTGTGACAAGAGCCCCCAATTGTTACCCTATGTGTCCAAATCCAAACCCATGCTTTTGGAAGTGTCATGTTCCGTGTACTCTCTTATGCTTTTATTTTGTTGTTGCCTGTTCGTTTCCGTTTCCGTTTCCTTGTTTGTCCCAGCTTTTCGAGTGACACGGCTGGGATTCATTTGCAAATCAACCTCACATGGATTTCAACACCTCGGTCCCAGCTCGTGTCGCCAGATGGTTGCTTTGTGTCCTCACGGTAAACTCCTTCGACCCTCGCTTTTGTTGTGCTACTGTTGTTCTTCGCCGAGCGCCTTTTGTTACTTGGACCTCGTGAGCAACCTCCGAGTCTACCTTCTGTTGTCCCCCATCGCCAGGCTTCTTATTAAACACCTGCTTTCTGTTTCAAGGTTTTCCCTGCCCCTGCTCGTGTTTCCTCCCTCCGTGTTTGGTGTTGACGTCCTTGGTTTATCGTTCCTGTTCGTCTTTTGTGTTCATATTATTTATCTTAATAAATTGTTAAATTACCCTGCTCTCTCCCGAGTCTTCTGTAAACCAGCACCAATTCAGCTACTGGGTTCCACCTCCTAGATAAGCCATGACAGGAAGCTCACACAAGAGGGAAAGATTTCAATATGGAACGTGGAATTGTGACATAAGTGTCAACGTTGGACATAAAAATCCACTTGCGAATGGTTGCTGTTTGACCCCTTGGGAGTGAGAATGTGTATGTTTTGACTTGAGTTTCTAGCGTGACAGACTTGTACATTTGCGTAGACACATTTTCCTCACTGTTATCTGCGTTTTGTTTTAACCCCTTTAAGTTCAAAATATTTAACATATTTATAAGCCCATTGATGCAAACCCCAAACTGCACAAGGACAATAACTCCAATAACTTAAGTGCATTCATTTTAAAATGAGATTTTATACCCCGAGTTCAGTATGATTTTTGATTCACAACCTTCCACTTGTGACTCTATCGTTGAGAATTCTCACTGGAGAAACTATTAGGATTATTTTCCTATAAACATGCAGGTTATTAGGAACACATTATTCTTACTGCCAGGAGGGAAACAAGCCTGTGATCAGATCCTGGTGTGAGGGATAAAAAAAAAATAGTTCATGTGTTATTTCTTACTCAGATTCCCACATTGAGGGGACAAACAATCTATTCCAATTAAAGCGCTGGGCAGTGTCGGTGACTGCAGAAGTGGCCGTGCTCCACCGGATCACATCATCCTTAGAAAAAGCCCAGAATGGGTAATTGTCATTCGAAAGGAAACAAGCTCCAGCAGGAACAACTGGTGGGAGCCGGCGTCGGCGAGAAGGAGTGGGTGGGAGTCTGGCTGCACAGTGATGAAGAAAGTTCAACAGTAAATAGTCTCGAGCAGAAGGGAGGGCTGGCAGGAAGGCGGGCAGGGCCATTAATCCCGGGCGCCGTCCGCGTTTCACCGCTCTTACAGCATGTGGGAGAGCAGGCAAATTAATTACGTGGCTGAGATTAATTAGGTGATGTTAAGGGAAATCTGTGAGTGTAAAACTTCAGAGGGCTCCACAGCTGACTAGACTAATGGCACATTCATAAACTTAATAGACGCCACTGTGATGCGGGGCAGAATGAGGAGATGTCATCATCGCGGCGCTAATTTAGGCAGAAGAAATGAAGAACACGGCGGCTCGAGAGGCAACAGCAGAAGAGATATGCAGATCACTGAAGGCTCACCTCCAGAACTTTGGAGCACTTTCATTAAATGGTAAATAAATCGTTCGTGAGTTATACATGACCTCCATGTTCCATCTGCTTGCATAAGTTCCCCGTCGTAGTTTTACGACTCGTCTTTTGTTGAGCTTTTACTGTGCGTACAAGTTACAATTTGGCGCGAGACCAAGCACTCTCCACTGTAAAACACCATTTACAATCCAGCCAAAGGCACTTAAAATATTGAGGGTTTTCTCTGCGCTTGTCAATGCCATTGAAAAGCATAGTATCCTTGGGATGAGATTTTTCCTCCTTGAGGGCTCAACTTATGTGCCTGTTTTATTTATGTCTCTTGACTTCAAGATCTGCATCTGAAGTTATGCATTCATCATAATATGGATTGAATACCCTTGAAGTTGTTGCAGGAATTTAACCTGTATCACGAGCAACCTTAAAGTATTGGTCCTCAGCCTTTGGTTCATGCATGTACTGGACAGCATATGCCGAATACAGTGGAGGGCCATTCTACGCTTAGGCCTTCAGTAAAGCCAGAGCACCTCGACATGTTAAACAAAATAAATATGTCAAACGTATGTATTTACTAAGTGCTAAGCCTGTGGTAGCCGCTCGATTGGAAGTGGTGAACTTCCTCCGCCTGGTTATCTCGCCGGTGTGTAGGGGTGGAGAACAGCCTGGAATGTCACCAAACATCTGTGGTTTCTTTGTTCTGAAGGTTGTTAGCAAATAAAAATCCGTGTATGTTTAAGCCACAGAGTTCTGAGAGCGAGAAGAGTAGAGGTTAGACCTGAAATAGACGGTATCCAGTCACAGGACGCGTATAAGACATGTTCCATGTGAGGCCAACTACATGGCCTCGCTGTCCCCAACTAGTGATCTGATTGGCTACCGCAAGTATCCATCAACTATATGTGCCAGTTCACTCTGTGGGCACCTGCGCCTGCACTGTTGCTGCTGAAGGCCTTGGACATGACAACATAAGCTTCTTTCAAACACGCACACAGACACTTCATACATTGGTTTTCTGTATTTAAGAAGGGAAAAATAGTCTGTGGTCTTGCATGGAAACTTTCTCTCTTTAGAGCAAGGTTTTTTAATGGTTAAGTAGACGTTGATACTAAATCTCGAGTGACGGATTATGTCACGCATCAAGTAAAAATGTATATGCATTTTTTAAAAGCTTTTAAAGCATTGGAAAATACATTTCCTATGTATTTTCCAATGCTTTAAAAGCAACCAGTTACTGCTACTACTACTACTACTACTATTAATACTACTACTCATAATGATAGTCAGCATCATCATCATCCCATCATCATCTAAGAGAGTTTATGGATTCCAAAAAATATATTAAGCACTCCTTGATTGTCAATCTTAAATAAGTATAGAGGAATCAATAAACAAAACAACAAATATATCTGTCAGCAGGGAACGCTGAACTCAACCTGCAAGTGTAATTATTGTTCATTATCCGCCTTTAAAGTGAGTTTAGTTCAGACAGCTATAGGTTGATTTATATCCGCAGGTCTGCCTCAAACAAAACAAACCAGTTTGGTTAACGTTGCAACGACATGCATATGTTCTACAATCTCTCATCAAATCAACCACAGTTTCTCACCACACTTCTGCCGACTCTTTGTTTACCGTTGTTTGCTTTCCCACATGCCTGCAGACAAAGCTGCGTTTTTGCTGATACAGCTTTATGAGCACAAGTAAAGTACAAAAACAACTCTAACAAACAAAAACAAAAAACAGCGTCACTGCTCTGTGCTGAGGAACAAATGTTTCCTGCAGACTTAACCAATCTTTTAGACAAATTTCAATGTGACAGCCTCTGTTCATGTCGGAGCTTTGTGTCTCCTACATATTGATGCTTAAAAGCAGAAACAGAAAAAGCTTTGAAATAATAAATAATCCCCTGCCTTGTATATAAAGAAAGAGTAAATTGACTTCCTGGGGCATAAACAGCTTTGCTTTATCATAGCTGGAACCTGATACCTGCCGTCTTGCCTACCCTCAAGAGCTGCACTTCCCACTGAACTGTAAACTGCTTTTATAATGTACAGTTTGTGATTGTGTGTGGTTGAGGAGTGGATTTATTAATGGCAATTTGATCTGACGTTAGCAGACATTTACATACTGCATATCATGTTTGACTACAAAGACAGAGAAAAGTATATAATATATGTTAATATCTATATATGTTTGCTTGAGAGTTATACTCAGAATATGACACAACTTGGAATGTAACATTTTATGCTCATTCTCTTATGCATGGTGATGTTGCAGTTTAATATTAGAGCACTAAACTAAAGGAGATCCTGCTTCCCTCTTTGTGTAGCCACTGCGGCTGTCGATGATAAAACAGATTAAACTAAATACTGTTCGTAATATTTACTATATAAGTGGGTCAACCTCATCGCAACAGAAACTAATGACTTCACCTGAGTAGAGATTTGCGACCACAGCCACCCGCCACGTTTGTGAATTAATACAGGCCGAAGCTTTTCATTATCTCGCTCATAATTTCCCTCGACCCCACGTCACTACTTTCCAATAATATCAGCACATGCTTCTCATTTTCACCTTTGTGTACATTAAATAGCTCATGTTGGTGTTGGGCTGATGAAGCGTCATGAATTTTTTAGATTTTAGATCTCTGTAGGTGGCGCTCTCGGTTCTAATCCAAAGCAGAGAGTGCCATCTAGTGGGCTCTGAAAATCCGCACACTGGTTCATGAAGCCTCATAAAGCCCATCACTGTTGGTCAACAGGTGATGTGAGTAACTACCACTGTGTAGACAATCCAAAACCAGCCGCAAAGCATTGGAGACATGCCTGTTGAAAGCACTGTAGGTTTCAGGGGGGACTCCGAGGTCCTTACAGCTGCAAGGGAGTCGTCGAACAGTCATGAAAATAACACAAACTAAATAAATAAAAAACACCAGAAAGGGAGATAAAAGAAATCCTGACTGACACCATGGAGTTTGAACCATACATCCACAACAAAGAAAATGTGCCTTTGGAGTGAGCGCAAAAAGACAGAACTAAAAGATAAAAAAAGATAAATTTATTCCCACCGCCCAGAAAGTTCCATACTAGAGCCCCGAACACGTTTTGGGGAAAAAAGAGCTTTGTATCATTTTGTTAGACCCATAGTTTCCCAGATATTCCCCACTTAGATAGTTTATTTGTATAATAAATCTTTGAATAAAGTGTATATAAAATGAAATTCTTAGATTTTATGTTGTGTTATTTTACGTATTTTTATGTTTTATTTGATTTTTATTTTTGCGCTCAAGCCTTCTCTGTTGCAGACTTATGACTGTACAAAGGTGGGGGGAAAACCATTATTTTTATTAGATAACAGTTCCCCCCTCACCTTTATATAGTCATAAGTCTGCCATAGAGAGCACAACAATCTCCAACCATTACTACTTTATTATGGAACAATAATTGGTGCGACAACAGAAATACATCGGTTTTCCATTTGGTCTCTGCAACAGCAGCTGTGTAAATATATTTAAATCATGCCTGTTTAAGCCATTGTAGCTTACAGGGTTTGCAATAGGACGCCAAGGTCCTTACAGCTGCAAAAAGTTGTTCAACAGTCATGAAAATAACAGAAATGAAAAACTAAATAAATAAAAAAACGCTAAAAAGGAAGATAAAAGGGGGAATCCTGACTGACAGTACGGAGTTTGAACCATACACCCAAAACAAAAAAAAAGTGCATTTGGAGTGAGCGCAATAAAGACAGAACTAAAAGACAAAAAAAAAATATATATATATATTCCCACCGCCCAGAAAATTCCATACAAGACCCCCGAACCTGTTTGGGGCTCTAGCATAGCAGAGAGTTAGTAAATCAGCACCAAGACGCGTTGCTGTCACAAAATGATGGAGAAATAATTACGACCATCATCTTAATGCAGCTCTGCTAACTGTCGGCCCTTTATTATTCATTCATCAACATCAGTGAAGTGCTTGCTGTCAGGCCAAACTGTGGCCAATGACTCACATCACAGGAGACTGTTTGTACAGATACAATAGTTAATGCCTCTGACCTGTGGTGGGTGACTGACAGTTTCAACAAGGACGTAGATGCTACTTCTTTATTTGCAGTGACACAGAGGAAACACCAAATTTTGTCTGTCACTCAGACAAATTAAAAGAATGTCCATTCTGTCCCCATCCACTCTGAGCAGCAACATAGTTCATTTTATCATTTATTAAAATGGTGCCGAGCTGTTTCATTGGTTGAAAGTTATCTTCCCCTCTTCTGTTTCTATTGTGATCTAAATCCGCACCACAACATTGATAATAAACAACCAGGTGATTTCCTGTTCTGCGTGTGCTCTCCATAAATATAACCCATCTCACCCTACAGCATGTTTCTCACGGATATGTGCCTGGATTGAGTCACTCTTTGTTTTTTCTTTTTACATTATCAGATCTAAAACAGTCCAGCAGCAAGAATCACAGAGGAGGGATAAAAATAGTCTTAAAAAAGCAGCCAAGAGACGACAGCTAAAAATAAATTATATCTTTATTATGGTAATAATTTCACATTTTAAAAAAAGTATATTTACAATGACAGTTTAGGCGGATGAGCACGTGGTGTAACCAAAACATTCGAGCATCAAAAACACCCTCCACAAATGCAGACATATATGAAACAGAGTTCATCGTAAGGGTGACAGAGGAAAGCAGCAGCATATCAATGTTTATGTTAAAATGCCGTGAAAAAAAATCGCATTTTCAGTCCAAATTCAGTTCTAGATCTTTGTTGTAATAACAGAACATTTCAATGAGTGCAGTCTGTGTCGCTTCTTCTGTTAGTATTTGGTGTTTTGGAGGGCTTCGATCCTAAACATACTGCATAAACAACAGTTCTTACTTCAAGACAAAACAGTTGATGGGGACAAGGTTTTTTTTTCAATCCACAACAATCCGGGTGAAAATAAATAATTGACTGAAATAATATGAACCATAAAACAACTTTGTTTTCCCTCCAGGCGCACATCTTGCTTTGGTTCGTTCTGTCTGTCAAGCATCATATAGACTTGTGTTTGAGCTCCTTAACACCGTAAGCAAATACAACTCACATATAATCTTTAATGGAACCGTTCCTCCAACACTTCAGGAAGATTATATTAAGAGGATGCGCACCGTAATTCATGAATATACATCACTTGGTTTGAAAGCTTTCCTCTAGCTTGGGACCAACATGAGTTGGTTGCCATGTTGTCGTGTCAGTAGAGAGCAGTTTAGTGGCCACTGAGCTGCATTTTCTGCATCGTCACCACTACACAAATGGAGTCCTCCAATCACCATTAAGACAAGAGGGGAAAAAGTGTGTGATGGAAAATCAACAACTAAACATAAAAGTAAATGTAAGTTGATGACCAAAAGGTTCGGCCTTAAAAGTATGGAAAGCTTCAGTGGAGATACAGCAGCTGTTACTGTGCAGTTCAGAAACTTGGCACCAAGCTCTAAAGACTAAAAAATGTGATGTTTACATCGTAAACTTGTACCAGGAAATTGAACAGGAAGTATTTCTCTGAGCATGACATCATACTTTCACCGATAACAGAACAAGCCAACACCAGTTTACCAGCTAAAATAGCTGGTAAACTGGTGTAGGCTTTACCTACAAGTGATACTGAAGCAAAAACTAGTTGACAACACACGCCGGTACTTTACTATACTGTTCATCCCAGCTGATTGATTTAAGCTAAAGGGCAGATAATTTAGTACTTCAGTCTGTCTTTTTGAGTTTAATAAAAGATGGTTTCAGGACCGAATTAGACAAATAATATAGCTGTGTTCATGTTGTGCTTCAAAATAAACCTCCAGTAGAGTGAGGAAATGACATACTGGACAGAGAACACACAATTTGACATGTAAGGGTGTTTGATATTATCTATGTTATATGAGTAGAAATGAAACATTTGCGATGTTCATTTAAGGCTTCGTCATTTTTTGCTATTTAGCAGAACATAAAGAACAATATTTTTTGTTTCTGTCCCTGTAAGTTGAATGAAATTGATGGTTTTTGATATAAACATATTGATGTTGAACTATTTCAGCAGAACAGAAAATCATTATACAAAAGCTGTGATATCATATAAACACACTAGTAGAAAAATAAATTCAGTTTAATATACATTAGCTTTCTTGAGAGTTTAGTAGAGGGGACGGAGAACTCACTTCCAGTCGAATGTCCGACCCACCAGCTCAAAGAACTTCTTATTGGGTTCATGAAAGAACTGGTAGAGCTTCTGGAGGATTTCGGGAGCCACCCGAGGATGCGCACGACCCTTAGAGTCATGTAAACACCGTTCCCTCCCATGGTCCCGCAAGCAGTAGAATCCTTTCGTTTTGTTGAAGTAAAAATTTGAAGCATTTATTTGAGGCTCCAACTTTAAAAACTTCTCCACTTTTTTCATCTCGGGTAGAGGGTCCCGGATCAGCTCCTCCCCGTCCACCACGTGGATGCTTGTCAACGGGAAATACTTAAGCCAGTTCTGCATGTGGATGTGGTAGAGACTTCGGTTTAGCGCTTTGTATTCCAGGTTGATCTTGCCGTCCTTCACCAGAACTGACTCGATGGGCTGGTAGCGTTTGTGCTTCTGCAGACGGTTGTAGAAAACTTGGGTGTAGTCGGAGAGAACCCGCTCTGTGGGGTCTCGCAGGATGAGCAGCAGCTTTATATGCGGGTTCATGTTGTGGATCCGTCTCGGGACTTTGCTGGAGGTGAAGTAGGCAGGGGTCTTCTCCACTGTGAGCTGATGGGGGAAGGCGTAAGGCATCTGGGTGAGATACCAGGGCAAGCCCTTCTGAAAGTGACTCTCCCAGTCAAAGAAGTGCACTTCATTCTGAGCCGCTGCCACCGAGCTGTGCAGGCTCAGCATCTCGATCAGAGCTCTGGTCCCGCCTTTCCTCACACCGATGATTATGATCTGCGGGAGCTGCTGGAAGGTCCCGTTGGGGTGGCTGGTGGTCTCATTATAGGCCATGTCTGTTGGTGAAGGAGGCCCCTCCTCAGCCACGGGCCTGGAGGGGACCGGAGGAGACTGCATGGCAAAGAGCAGCAGCCCGAGGAGCAGAGCTGCCATGAGGGAGGTCCTGACCCTGGAGGATTTCAGCCTGGCGGGAGCAGCAGAACTATATCCAACATTGAAAACGCCGCAGCTTGAAGACAACGCTTTGATTGAAAAAGCCAAAGATTCTAAATCCTCTTTTCGGTCATCTGTAAGAGGAGAAAACAACATTCACAAATAAAGGATTTGCTTAATGTAATAACACAAAGAGATGATTTCTGTTTTGTGCAGGGAACTTGCATCAATATTTGAAAACAGTCCTACCATGTAATCTTGGTTGACCTACCAACACATGCAGTCACATCAATAAACATTGCTGCTATTAACTGAAAGACACAAAACCAATAGAATGAAAAGTAGTTAAGTTAAAGAAAGAAAAAAAAAATCCCAGATGGCACATAGTTAAAAGCAGTAGCGGGAAAAAGTGCGACCCGGTGCCAACATGCAGCCTTCGTGGGCAAAGCAACATCGGTTATTTTCAGTATGAGTTATTTTAGTTAATACAGTGGACGAAAGAGCTTTGTATCATTTTGTTAGATCCATAGTTTCCTAGATATTCATCACTTAAACAGATGTTTATTTGTACAGCAAATCTTTGAATAAAGTTTATATAAAATCAAAGAATATATATATATTAGAGAAGCCTTGAACACGACAATCTTCAACAATTACTACTTTATTATTGTACGATATTTGGTGCGACGACAGAAATACATTGCTTTTTCATTTGGTCTCTACAACAGCAGCTGTGTAACAATATTTAAATCTATACACTAGAGATTTGGAATAGACCCTTTGCACCTCATGCCTATTTTGGCCATCATTCGCGCTCTAAAATAAATAACATAAATGCCAGTAAATCAGTAAATAACTTTAGACCTACTGGTATCAAGTGGTGGACATCGATGCTATTAACTCTGAAACGTAACTTCCAGCTTTGCCCTTTCACTTTCCATCAACGACGGAAAGACACCACTGGTCATACTTTTATTACATCTAACTTTACAGACCTGGAAAAAAACTTTTCGAAACGGCACATTTTTTTCTGGGTCCTTATTCTATTTGACGTACAGATGCCAATAGTTACAGGGGATTTAAGGTCAAGGTTCTTTCAGCGCGCTTGTCTTGTAACAGCAGCAGAGATCTTTTTTGAACCGAGGTTTGAGCCTATACATCTTTATAATATGAATGTCACTGATGCGCCACGAAGTCATTCAGAAAAACACATTTACGCGCGGCCGAAGGACAGTTGCGCATTATTATTGCACACCTTATTATTGAAAAACGACTCACCCTTTCAACGAAAAGTCCACCGAAAACGCCGTCATTACAATCAGAAACGCTAGTTCCAAAATCCAGATGTGCGCAGCGGACGCTCTCCTCTGACCGGACTTGACCGCGGCAGCTCCACCGTGCTGTGTTTGAGGAGCAGCCTGTTCTCCGGGCTTTTAAGCGTCCGCCGCGGCGCTCACACACCCACATGACTCCGGCTGGAACCACCCCCTTCCTGACTCACGTTGATGCAATGCTATTATCTGGAGTTTGACTGAGATAAGGCTGCAGTGTTTGATAGTAAACTGGGACTGTTGTTGTGGAACCGGTTTAAAATCAAGAGCGTCGAACCTTCAGGTCAAAATACAGGTCAGATGAATGAGTGAATACGACGAGTGTATATGCATATGTCAGAGCAAAATGCACCTCACTATTATGGATTGGATCTTTCAGGAGGATGTGAAGAGGGCAGTTGTGAACGGGGAGGATGCTACTGTGGAGGAAGCTGACTGATGACATGAGAAGGGCAATGTGGAAAGAGAAAGAATGGTGATGTGAACTTGAGATACTTTCCAGTTTCAAATGATTATGATGTTGTCCATCACTAAAATATGATCGCACCGCATGAACAGTCAAAACAACTTCTGTTTTCATATCAGCCTTCACAATAGGTACTTCCTGAAAACAGAACTTTTCATTCATGTTCCTGACAATCTGTTGTATACCTGGAAGTGTCAGTCTTTCTCCTCCCTTTCCTCACTCAACATGACCTTTGATCCAACAAAATGGCAACACATTGGTCAGTTGAAATAGAGGTGGTTGTCTCCAAGAGCGTTCGACCGTCCAATTCACTGTGATGGGAGCGGACCCTGACCTGCGGTTAAAATTCACATATGTTTCATGTGAAGCAATGATCGAGTATTAACAAATCTGTTCCTTAATGAGATGGACATCTCTTCTTCAGATTTCAGTTCAATAAAATAGGTGAGACATCATGAGAAGGAGGGCGCCATTTCAAGAGAAAATGTTCTGCTAACTAGATGTTCTTGCTTTTGAACTTATTTATTTGATTCATATTGATAGATTCATTTTTTCCCTTCCATTTTACATGCTTTCCAACGCACGGTCCACAGTCCACATAGTTTTGAAGGCCTCTAAAGAAGCGGTTCATGGTCCTGCTGGCTTGCAGTCAAGGACTGCAACTGCGTTTATTTTACTAGACCATCATAGAACTCTGAGATTGTGTCTTGAGAACCAGTTCTGTAAAGAATCATAAACTATTAGTGAGGTCCAAAAGAATGACTTGCTCATGCAAAAATACCTCACCCTACACCAATGTGCAGTTTGTGTGTGTTCTGGGAGGAGAGGATCCAAATTTCGACCGGCTCCTGTATTTGGGTTATCAACATCAACCTTTTGCCCACAGAACATGCGTCAACAGTTTGTATGTGTGCGTGTGCACACATGGGTGCAGCTACTGTATAGAGGAAGTTTAAATTATTGTAAAAGATACGATACGATGCGAAAGGTTACGATACGATACGATACGATACGATACGATACGATACGATACGATACGATACGATACGATACGATACGATTATATTATATTATATTATATTATATTACAATATGTAATATATTTTATTTGTCCCACAGTAGTGACATTCCCTGTCAGAGCAGCAATAGTCACAAGACTAAAGACAATAAAGACATGAAAAACACACACTAAACAAGTACACAAGGCACAACAGAATACATTGAAAAGAAAGCACTAAGCTGCACTGCACTGCACAATTAAACAAAATAAATAGATACTGAAATAATAAACCTAACGCAATATGGATTCTTTAGTGGGGACTGAACACAGAAAAATGCACCCCTAAGCCATACGCTGATACTCCCGCTCCTGCTCCAGGGTGCAGAGTTATCGATGTAGAAAGGATTCCGGAGCAGAGCAATAACTTCAGAGGCCAGAGGGAGGTGCAAATGTTTCTGAAATTTTGGTGTATCCAAAAGGTCTGATGAGTTCCAGACTAGTCAACTAAAAAAGCATAGAAAAAAACAAAAACATAACCAAACAAAATTCATGAAGTCATCAGCGATTTTGCTGCAAAATAACTTGAATGAAACTCATGATGGATTGGACATAAGAGAATTGTCACAATAGTACATTCACACCAGCTCCATATATGCTGTCCAGAGTGTCCCTTACCTCTTCACCTGATGCAGCTGGGCTATGCTCGAGGATCCTCCACCATACACACTGTACAACCTTCATGTAGGGATTCATCATGAAGCTTTGGCTACACATCTGCGCGTCCCCTGATGTTTTCCCTTTTTGCTCTGATAACAGTAAGAGCTGCTAAATATATTCTCTTCAGAGGACGCAGGGTTTGTTCTATAGAGGACTTTGTAGCCTATAGATATCCGGATCCTTCCCAGGATTCACAATGAGCAGAGCTATTGAGACGCGCCTCCAGGAGTTCTCTCTTTCAGAGCAAATCAATGAAGGAGACAGAGCTGTTATTCATTCCTGGCATTCTCCTCCTTCTTTGTGTACCAGTCCAAGTTGCACAAACAAAACCTGTTGAGCTGCATTTCAATCCATCAATGCAAACGGCGCATTTAATGATGTCGTGCTGTTTCGCCATTTCCCTCTGGACGAGCCGGTGAGCGTGAGAAAGGAGATTTGATGCCGTTGATGACTGAGCGTTCCGTCTTTGTGAGTCACATGAGGATATCGACAACAGATAAACAGACTAAAATTGTGGACAGCCATTAAAAAAAAGCTAATTTCAGCTGCCATTTTCTTTGTATTCGGCCATAATTGCAGGCAAGTGTTTACTCCCCGCTGGTGTTTGGCCTGTGGTCATACAGACTTGCTGCGGGAGGTTATTATCTGAAGACCATTAAAGCAACATAGAGGAGGCAAAGATGTGGATCACGTCATTAAAAAAAAAAAAAAAAACATGCTATTTTTTCCCGGATATCCTGCTTTTGTACGCAACTCATAATAGCTCATGTGGGGTTGCAGTGAAATTGATATTCACTTTAATAATCCTCTACGTCTCATGGAAGTGTGTGTTCAGCAAAGTTGTGGTGCTGGCTCGGGCAAAAATAATCCCGCATTTGAGGATCATCTCGAGCATCCGAAAACATTACCATGATAATAGCACACAAGTCGGGCCTAAACACCCTCATTGGCACCTCAGCTGCCTCTGAGGTTGTCAACACAAACAAGTTAGAAATGTCGGAGGCTTTTCCGAGTGCAAGTTCCATTCCGCAGACATATTTGGATCACGTGAAAAGATGCTGAAATATAGGTATTAAAAACGGAACAGGAGGAAGTTGGAGGGAAAACATCGGCACATTTATGCTCAGAATGTCGCAAGAATTCTGGCTGCCGCCCAGAACTCTGTCAAGGGAGTGGAGGACATACGACTAGTGCACCAGGAGACATGGAAGGGCGTCAGCAGGGCAGCAACCCAGCAGCAGGGCCATTATGGGGCTGTTTAATGATCAGGATATGATCCTCAGGACGGCTATCTCACCATAAGCTGGCGTTGGGGGCAATGGGTATCATCTGGTGCATGGCACCATGTGGCTGGGAGCGGGACAGCCGTTCCTAGTTGTCTCACGAGTCAAACACACGATCACACGAGGTGTTGCACATACCAAGTGTCATCACATTATTTCCCAAGTGCAGGACCCAAAGCAGCACGCATGACTAAAGCCTTCCTCACCCACCTTTGGACTGTCAAATTCAACACTAAGGACAGGAGGGGAGATATTTGATCCAACTGCAAGTCTAATTCATCAATATGCAACATGGATGTCTGTCAGCTGCGTCATCCCAGGATGCAAAGGTCGACCTGACAATCGCCAGTGTGTTCTTAAGGAGTGACAATGTCATGTCAAATCACCTCCCATGAGACCTGCTGCGTGTTGCTGCTGGTACTGTATGTCGATCACTCTGAAACAGACCTGTTGCCTCGACAGTTTTTTATGATTGTTCAAAACCATGTTTTGATTGCCTCTTACAATGTAGAGGGTTTCCTCAGCGCGTCATCACCGTGTCATCCAACCAGGAACTCGCCATGTTGGAGATACTCTTTGTAAACACCCCCATAGACTGTGAATGTGTGCGATGTAAAAACACCCAAAAAAACCTGCTGTCTAAGACGTATACTGATATCGTCAATTTGTTTTTTCGCCTATTCCATACACAGCCGAGGACCTGTAATGTCACTGTAGTTTGGAGGCGTATAACCAGATGGTGTGCGGATGGATCAGGGAACTGTTATACTAAGTCATCGACGACATTTGCACCTAATATGAGAAAGTACGATGACATATTTAAATATTTTGATGTTTCATTTTGAGTTTGTGTGCTATTTTAGTTTGCGATTAATTTTTTTTTTTTTGTCTGTGTGTGTGTGTGTGATAGCTTTTTAAGGGAACGCTCTGAAAACTGTGAGGGTTGACATCAATAAATATGTTCTGATAAAAGTTTGGTGTATTCTCTTCCACAGCAATATAATGCAAATTAATAATCATTTAGGCGATACTTTTTTGCAAAATATTCGGATGTTCTCCACAGTTTTGCCAGGAAGGTCCTGGTTCAGCTTCTCTAACCACAAGCGGCTCCTTTCTTCCGACAACTTCTGGCATTGTTCTCCTTGATTTGTAATGACTTTTGGAAGTCGAGAAAATTCAGAATGTTTTTCACGATTGGAACGATTCGTACAGCCCAAGACAGGACTGTAACTCGCCATTTTTTTCAAGGTAATGCTGCAGAATCACCTCCAGTACCGTTCTGTGTTGAGCAGTGAGCATCTCCAACACGGCGGATTCCGGGTATGATGACGCGCCGTGAAAACCCTCTATAGTACAATGATATTTTCAGACTCTGAAACAGTGTGACGTCATAACAAAGCATCCATGATGAAGGAGACGTCCATCCCGGTGCTTCAGCTCATGTCCACAGGTTCAATTGAAATGTGATCAGTCTGGTGTCAAGTATTAGAATGAGATGAACCGCCATTCATGAACTGTAACCTGGAACTATCTGATGAGATTAGTGTACTGTTTAGAAAATGAAAGCCCATTCAGTGCACTGATAGCATCAATATCGGCTGAAGGCGAGAACAATGAAGGTGACAGCAAGCGGCTTGTCTGATGAGTCATCATTTCTTTTACATGACAGCTTGGTTATTGTGGCTTTCAGCAGCCGACAGAGCCTCGTCTTTACAGCATTCATGACCTCAGAACTTATGGACTAAACCCCCTCACTTTTGGACGGAAGTCAACTCAACATCCTTTATTGAAAGGATGCAGCACAACCATTTAAAGCTTGGTCTTTATTAAGATGTAGAAGATCCTGAAAGTTAGGTGCGACACGCTTGCTTTTCAAAACAGTTTATGATGGTTTTGCACTTCATTTTCTTTGCTTTTGAAGGATTGATAATCACGTGTCCACCCTTCATATAAAATACTATCATCACCCCCCTGAAGCTTTGCCAGATAGAGGTTTGTGCGACACGATTTCTGATATCTGGTGAAAGGGACCTTTGAGTGAACAATGAACTGGTCCAGTTTATAATGACCCAGCTGGCTCGATTGGGCTGCAATTTCTCGTCAGATTTCTGCTCCTCGGACAAATCTCGACGCTCCATCATGCCGCTTGACAACCTTTTCTTTGGCAGCAATGTTCTGCATTTAAAAAAAAAAGGCTTTATCTGGCTCTGGCAGGTTTCCTAATGGCTACACACAGATTGTTGTGGATAAATAGATGATATAAACGCTCCGTACACAGTCAAGCTTGGACGCCATTCTGCTGGAGGGAAAAAAAAACACTTTTTTAACTGCAACTAAGGGCATCAATCAGTTACTTTTACACAGGAATGTGAGGAGGGTCCCTTGGGAGGACCAGATCTGAAGCTATTATTGCTCCCACGGGGCCACATATAACCAGTGAGCAGTTGCGGTCAGTTACACAGACATGATGGCATAAGAACTGCAATTTAGGTAAACATTTTATCATATATGTGGGGAAAATATGAATAAATAGCACCAACTATGGTGACTCATGACAGCTGGAGTCAGTAGAAATGTGCTCCTGGTAATGCCCATATAATTCATTCTGATAATCACTTTAGGTGGTTGTTCATAAATCCTCCTGCTTTCTTTTTCATCCACATTTTAAAAATAAATTCTGGAACCAGGCGCTATCATATCAGGTTCTGAAAATATTCCTGGATCACCAGCCAACTGAATCCCTGTGTTGACTCCTGCCGAATATTGTTTCCAGAGGGCTGTCAAGCCAAGTGACGTGCAGTTTACCGTATAGACAATGAATGGCTGAGCAGCACGACTGCTGTTTGCCCTGCTAATAACAAAGTGAAATCATATTACCGGCCTCTATAGGCAAACTCACGCGGCTCTACTGATGAGGAACATGGTGAAGAGCTCTTTGTTTAGACTGCTCTTGGATATGAGGAATCAATCGTCTGAGGCGATTCGCAAAGATCATGTCAGGGCCACTCTGGTAGCATCAGAACAAAGCATGTGCTGTTGTCGATGCAGCACAAGCTTCTCTTATAAAAGGTATCAGAAGGACAACTTGTGCAGTGCAATAGAACCCGTGATTTTATAACATAGCTGTTAGGTAAATATTCCTCATTGTACTTAGAGAACACATATTTGATTCCTCCTCTTCTGGGGGTAAAATGTGACAGACTCATACAAAAGAAGTGGTAAACAGCAGTTAAACAACAGCCAGTGATGTAGAGACGATAGAGTGACTTGTTGTTCTTCTCTTGACAGATAAATAATTCATCCATCCTCCCTGCCGTCTCAGCTGAACCGTTTTACACCTCTTATTTTAACATTCGCTTGTCTCGCTCCAGCGCCAGACTTTGTGCTCAGAGTTTTGAGACTGTCCTCGGGCTTCAAATATGTTTTTTTCAGGTGGAAATTAAATTTCATATTTTTGTCCATTGCACACCAGCCGCTATCATCAATAATTTATAAATGTGGACATTAATCATATTGTTGCACAAGCCTTGGGCAAATTTGACCTTCAATAAAATGCTTGTTTCACAAATGAACACAAATGCTTGTAACTAGCATTGAGAGTTCTGACCTCCAAGTCAGTTGGTCACTGAGTTGACAAGGAAAGCAACAAAGAGACGCTGAGCTTCCAAGTTAAGGTGGTGTAAAATGGGTGGATAACAAAACTGTCAGCATATAAATACAAGTGAGTGTGGAGACCACCCTGTGGGGACCCAGACCAGAGCGTACAGTCTAATGGGGGGCGAGACTGAGACCAAAGTGAATCCACAAGCACAAGTCTATTAGTCATATAGACATTACTGTAATTTCTCCAAAATGCATCAAGAATTCAAATGTGCTCATTGGAACAACAACTACGACTCTAATATAAATACACTAACCAGATCAAAACCACCTGCTCTGTAAATGTACAATAAATTCAATTCGTTTATGGCACTGATATAAATGGAAACACAAATTTAACCATGGCCTTTATTTTCTATGTTGAAAGTTTTGTGGCAAATTCTTTATTCCAACAGAATCCACTGTTCCATCCGTGCTTAAACAAAAGAGCCTCAAGTGATCATAGGCTTGTTTATAATGCCCCCCTTGTTATGTAAGATCAAGTTATTAGATAAAGTTATTCAAATCTAACCAACAGGCATTTTGTGCCTCAACAGATTTTTTATATCCGGACATGACATAAAGTTAGAGTAACACTGATGACACCCAGCTTTGTGTTGTTGTGTCTCTCGGATGCAGGGATTTATTTATTTGTCACATGCATGATATACACAATATTGCTGTAGTGAAATGCTTGAGAGAAATATTTTCAAGTCTATCCCAGTCCCTCCTCATTTAAATAACGTATCACCGGGGGGATGGAACTTTGCTTCAGTGTCTCTTTACATGTTGGGTAGCAGCAGAGACGTTGTTAGGACTTGAGGGGCTGGAACTCTTTGGGGTTGGGATGAGAGGAGTCCAGCATGATCTTCTTTGCCCTCAACTTTATCCCCTTGTGCGTGTAGAGGTGTCCCTCAGGACCCTGAGGATCTCAGTTGTAGCTCAGCTCAGCATGAACCCTTCTCTGCTGCCATGTTGTTGTTGTTGTTAAGAATGGTTCGCTTGCCTCTACATTGTCAAGGTTTCAGTTTCCCATGTTGGATGAGTGCACATGCGTCACTAATCGTGCCATCGATCGAGTCAGCAAGGTAGACGTCATCCAACCCTGCCGTGCTGAGGGAGCGTGCCGCGCCCAGCAGCAGCTCGCACGTGGTCACACTGACTGTAGAATCCGGGCTTTAATCTTAAACACGGCCTGTTTATTTAGTGGGACCGTGCCCTTTGATGACAAAAGTGCTGGATGCTGAAGAACTTTCTTAATCTCATCCAGAGCAAAACGGAAGTTCTAATCATCAGTCCTGAAGCTCACACACAGAAAATACTTTTCCTTTAATCCCAAAACACAAGCAGAAAATCTTGGCGTCATCCTTGCCTGTGAATTTAGCTCCGACTCACACGCACAACGTGTCATAAAAAATGCATTTTATCATCATAAAAACATTTCTACAGTACGACTGTTCCTCCCTTGAGCCAAACGGAGACACTAATTCATGCATTTATAACCACAAGAATTGATCATTGATGCGCGCTCCTCTTTGGTCTCCCAAAGAAAAACATTTCGAAACTGAAAGTCTCATAGAACTAAGCTGCTGATAAAGACCAGATGGAAATACACTTTTCAGAATTTTAAAAATAGAATATGCATTGGTGTTCTTTGTGTAAACTGTTTATTAAGAAGCCACTTGTAACTATGGCAGTCCTGACTCGTGGAACTCTCAAGTCAGTGTGAGTGTACATTTCTGAGGTTGTGACCCCCGGACTGGTCCGGCCCCCACTTGGGCCCTACATTTGGTTTCTGAAGTGGGCAGTCCTGTCACAGCGCTTCCTGTTCTGTCTCTGTTAAGCCATATGTTGTGTTGTTATTGCTTTTTCAGTTTGCCTTTGATCTTTTCCTTTTTTAAATCTGGCCTTTCTACGCCTCTAAATGTGAAACAAATGTGCTGCATTTGTATCAAAGGTACTCAGTTTTAATACTTTCATGTACAGTGGTGGCTTGGAAACAGAAACAGCCGGGTCACATGATCACTCTTGAGCAGCAGGCAGGATTCAAACCTGGCAGAGCCGGTATAACACACTCACCTTTCACACAAAGTGTAAGCATCTTTTAAACTTTTAAGCAAGGGAGCGGACCGACCAGATGGAGATGGGGCTCGAGCTTGTTTTGACTGCTCCGGCTGGTGTCTTTCTGAAGCTGCATTAGTTTTTATGAGAACATTCCAGGAAACCCTGTCAGGCAAAAGAGGCGGTCACTGGAGTGGGGACAGGTTTCTGTGCAACAAGGCCAGCAACGCTATTTAAACTGGGCAGAAGCACTACATTGGAAACTTTCAAAAAAACGGTTTCTCTGCCAACAGCCCACCGTCAGTGGACATAACTGACCGCAGGAGACTCGCCTCGTCCACATGAGGAACAATGACCTGGCAGATGGGCCGCTATTATTCACTCCTTCCAGGCTCAGTGGTCTGAGTTCCATCCTTGCCAAAGACAGAAGTTCTGTGATCCTACTTGGGAGTCTGTTGGTGTCGTGCTGCCGATCATGTCGCCTGCCGCTGTGTCGCCAGCCTGACACGGCATGCTGGGATATGTAGCAAACACGGAAGTTGGACAATGCAACCGGTGTCCAATTCCTGAAATGCAATGGGATGATTTTGAAACTGGATCTACTTGATTTGTCAAAGAACAATTCTCACTATTCAGAGCTGTTAACTTGAGATTAAGTGCTGTGAGTGAGAATGTCAATGTGGATTTTGGATATGACCTGACAACCTTTGTACATGTTAAGTAGTTGAATGGGACATGATGGAAACACTCACACTACAACATGTCTAGCTTTGCTAATTCATTCTAGCCATCACTTCCTCACCTTGAGTTTGACACTTCCCCATGTTCAATGTTTCAAGTTTCACCCTATGTGTAAACAGAAGAGTCAGTGTTGCACTGTTGTTAGTAGGGACAGGGTGATGGTTTTCAAAAGACTTATTGGGGTACATTTGAACTACAGGATTTCACACACTGGTGATTCTACTCCCTCAGCAAGTCAGCCTGCTCCACCTAAACCTATTACGTCCAATCAAAATGCAGCTGAACCAGAGACAAAATTGAAACCTTGAAAATGTGCTCTTGGGAACGAGAGAACCTCAAGTACGGCAACACTCTATCGTAATAAACTGCCCGGATTTGTTTATCATCTCATCTAAAATCTATTCATTGTTTCACATCAATAATTACAGATTGTCCTTCAGAAAGTAAATATTAAATCATCCACAGGCATCCCTGAGTCAATTAACAGTGCAAATATTTTGTGACAAAGTGGTGAGAGTAAGTGTGCGTGAATGGGGTGGAGAGATCAGTTGTATAAAAAGTGCAGGAGCAGGGGGAGAAGGTGGAGAACCGTCCAATAAAGTAGCAGAGTTGAAGATGCTCAGGTTTTCGTTGAGCATGTCTAAGAAGAAATGAGATCGAGCAACAGCTCACGAGGAGAGGTTTGGAGACAAACTCAGGGGGACCACAGCCAGAGGGGTTGGTCATGTGGAAAGGACAGACAGGGGACATGTCTGACTGTTAGAAAAATGGAGGTGCTAGGTGAAAGATGATGTGGAAAATAAGAAATGATAGTCACAGATGCAGTAAATGATGAGGATGATGGAGATGAGGTGAGACTGCTGAAGGTGACAAGGGAAGGGTCAGACAAATAACATACATGACATGGAAATTGTAAAAAAAATGTATCTTAACCTATAGTGGCTAAATTCATGTCTCTACATTAATATTTGCTTTACATGGCCGCTGTGGCAGCATAGAGTGATGTGCAGATACCAGATACTCCAGCTCTTCACTAACAATCCTGACATGATGTCAGTAGTTACAGATTCATTATGTGACACGTATTTGAGACTGTACTGAAAAGAAAACCTTGACTTTTCTAGCTCGGGCAAAGTTGTCATTATGAATCATCAAAGGGCAAATAAAACATAAAACATGAGGCCGTCTTGACAGGATGTTTGAATATTGAATATGTTTTAATCACTCCTTCAGCATTCGTCAAAAAGTTGTTTTTTAAGTTTCAATGCACCTGCTGCGATTCATCATCGAGTCAAACAACCTTAATTTTGTTGCTTTTTTTTCCAAAACAAACTCCTTCCAAGTCAAGTTAAAATGTCGTCATCCACTAGCCGATTGGTATTAGTTTGTTTAGGTGAAGCGTGAGAGGAGGCTGGAGCTGCGTGTCTGTGCAGGTCGGATGACGTCCTCACATGGGGTGAGAGTGACTAGATGGGAAACAGGAGTCTTTCGTAACGACTCGCCCTTCTAATGAAAGGGTGAGAACAAACCTGTTTGCTTGGAATAAAACTGCCACGGCCATGTCAAGCTATGATTCACATATTTCAGTAATGAGTTGGTATTCATTCATTTATTTGAATGAATGAAATTCATTTATTCATTCAAATAAATCACTGAGGAAATTGAATTTGGAAGGTCTTTGCTTTCAAACCTGATGGTCTGTCACTGCGCTGACCCTGACTGACACAAGTGTCGCTCCCCGCTCTCTGAGTGCGTCTCATCCTAAACTGCTTATCAGCCACCTCTTTATTGTTCACGTTCACCTGATCAAAACACCAGACAGTTGCTCTAACGTGAGTGGAAATACAATCTTTGGTTTCCCCTGCGGTCTTCCAGACACCTGTGGAGCACAGGTGGCCTCCTTATGGGAAGCTGGAACCACCTTAAAGTCACCTTGCGATCAATCACCTGAAGACTGGGAAAGCCAAACCCACCACCAGTCGCTTCCTGAGACTCAAACTTTCCACAGTCTGTCACTGGAAAAGCTTAAACTGCTACTCGCCTGCCAACCAGAAAGCACTTCTGCTGCCACCCCAAACCCCCCACAAGCCCTTCTGCATCTCCTGCCTCAGCCTGATCCCTCATACAGCCCTGGGAAAAAGATTAAGGAAACACCCTTCTTGGAGGACGTTCATTCACTTGTTTGATTTTCTGGGGGTAATAAATGAAGATCCCAGACATGACTCTGAAGTGATGTGGCAACTTTCTGGCTTTAAGAAACACTTAAAGAAAGCAAAAATGGATTGAGCACTTGGGGTGGAATCGTTCAATTCTAAGGGAAAAACAGCATGACAACACACCACACAACCACATGTATGACTTTTATAACAGCTGGATGTGTTTGCTTTTTTTATTTCGTTCACAGAAATTCAATGAATAGACCCTAAGATTACTTGCTGAGATGTGTCAACATCATAGGTCCCTCTGTCCACATACAGTATGTGCAGCATTTCTGACTCTCACTGCCATGGTTCTTTGTTCTTTAAAATAATGATCTGCTCGCCACATGTAGGATCTGCCTGCACCATCCTGTAATAATGCAACAACATTAGAGCCATTTCAGTGAGAAAAAAGTAGGAAGGAACACAAGTCCATGCAAAGACACAAGAATGGTGCAACAACTCCTGAATGAAAACAGAATGGGATATAGCATTATGTTAAGTTTTGAGGGTGAATCTATATGCAATATGTAGAATAAAGTCTCCAGCTTCACAGGACATGGACATCTGACTAATATGACTTCTAATATAGTTACTATTTATGATAACAGCATTGTAAATAAAACTTGCCCACAAACAAGGTCATTTTTTTCGCAAAAATATCTTTCCTTACAGGATAAAGTTTGGTTATCACCTCTTCTACAGTAATTCCTATGTCAAATTGCAAAGAACAAAACTCAAGAAAAGTCCCAGCATCAACATCTTTCCCAATGAAGCCACAGTTCATCATTGCCTTTCCGTAATCCATTGCTTTCATTGACCTTGTTTCCCTCTTTAGATCTTTACGCTTCTTTATCAACTACACCCGTGTGTTCCTCAGCATTATATGTCCAAGTCCATTACACACACGACAAGCTGAATCCCAGTCCTCAAATGTGACATACAGCTGAGAAACAAACCACAGCCTCCAGTTTGTTTATAGAGAACTGGACTCATCTAAGAATCCTGCTTCACACCTTTTCACAAACCAACAAAACACACAGCGGCCACAGTCATACTTCCAAACCATTCATTTGTGAACAATGTTTTCCCACCTTTCAAATACTTAACTGGCACTGGCCATGAGGCAACTTTTTAATGACTCAAGCTCATAACAAAAGTGCAGATAATTCGAATAGTTCCGATGTGCAGAAGCAGCATGGCTGTTTGTAACCTGCGGAAAATGGTAAAATGCACACAATCCCTCTCTGCTGGTAATTAAAGTGTCAGGGAAAAATCCTTGGAAATTCACCTTCATTATGTGTGTGCTCAGAGGGTGTAGCTTAGAAGTGAGGATAATGGCAATATGGGATTAACTCCTCTCCTCAGACTGTATCTTTCCTTTGCTTTTCTGCTCATAAGAGACGCCCCACTCTCTGCCAGACAAAGCAAAATCACGCTCAACTTTTTGTTTTTGATCTGTGTGACAGGCCTCAGACACGGCTCGTCACATTCCCACTCAGCAGATTAGTGGGAAAACGTCTGACACCCCTGGAGAAATATTTAACCACAGTACATCCAACTACTCCCGCCATCTCTCTGGCGGTTTATGTTTACTGTGAAAAAAAAAAAAAAAAAGCTTTTCATCTCATTTTTCACAGGTACTTATAACTCTCTCTCCTTCTCATTGCTCTGAAGTCTGAGTTTACTGTGAGGTCTGATTCAGCCAACTTTTCTATTGAAAGGGAAGGCACGCACATGAAAAAAAACATTTTAGAAACCCCACTGGAATGCATTTTGTGACGACTAAAACGCTTAAAAGAAACGCGTCTCTCTGTGGCTGATGGTGTAACAAATGATTACTCTTTCTTTGACATGTCAGCAACAGAGAAAGCACCATTTCTTGCTTCTAAAATTAAGATTGAATTCTGTGAAAGAAGAAATGGAGCTCAACAAAAGCAGGAGTAAGTGTTTAGATAGATATAGATTGGACGTTTAAGATCTACGCACGGAAAAGAGGTTTTATTTACACACCTCGTGGCGACCTCAATTTAAGAAGAAGGCGGGGTGAAGCAGAAGCTTCTGCTGCAAATACTTACGACAAAAGTCGCAAGATGAACATGATCAGTATCAGAAACTTATGTGGAAAAATCCCACAATCGTTTTGCCCTGATGGTGGCTATGTGCTTCTGTATTTTGAACAGTCACACAGAATATTTAAACACCCAGTGGCGCTAGGTGGTACTGTACGATATGAGAACCAAATGCTGCATATTTCACAAGCATTGACTATGACTATGACTACGATCACTCATTTAAGATACAAACACATGGGGAAAAGAATTTCCTGACTAGAGCCTGAAGCTAGAGACAGAAGTTATGGACAATGTTTTGAAACTCCAAAGAGGCATTTGAAAATGCATGCAGTCTTTGGTAAGAGCCAACATTGACAGCTCCATGTGAGTTGTGAGCAAAACAAAAGTCATATTTACCAGAGAGTGGTTCCCTTTTTAATTATTGGTGGCAAGTTTTAGCCTACCATGTTGCTGTGGTCGCTGCTGAATGTGCCTAATTCTGTCACTCAAGAGACGCTCTGTATTTTCCATTTTCATCACACTTTCTGCTCTCAATTTTTTGTAAGTTCCAGATCAATTATGGACATTTATAATCACCACTTGCAGGTGGGGAAATCCAGAACGCTGTAATCTATCTATATACTGTACAGTGATAACCACATGCGCTGGATGTGATCTGGCTTTCCGTGTACTTTAATTTTATGAAATTATTAATAATTATTTTATTTCTTAAGAATTATAATTTTTGACCAAATGATTTTTATTCAAAGAACTTGCACACCACGAAAAAGACTGGCCTATATAAAAGCCTATATTTGAGCCTGGGGCAAATGAAACACATCTTCATGTCTCAATAATAATATTCTGAAGGTCCTCAAATATAAATGTCTCTTTAGAACAAGCAGTTTCAAATAAGATAGTCGTATATTTCCACACTAACATTTCAATTGTTTTTAGCTTCAAGACTTCAGCAGCTTAAAAGGATGTAACCTAATTGAAGCTTGGCACGGAGACCAGTTGTGCAAACGGTCTGGTGTTTGCAGGTGTTTCTCTTTACAGTTAGATGTAAATACTTACTCACAAGAATGGACCTGCTGGAGCTGGTGTTGGTGAGCATTGAAGAACTTGTAAATGTCTGAAGTAAAGCACAACTATGTGAACTATGTGTCACACGTCAACACCTTGTGGATAATGGTTACTGAAAGATTTGAGTAGTTTCTCCTTTTTCCAAGCATGAAAAGTATTAAGCAACACTTCCACACCAAGTCACAAAGGTTTCTGCGAAAACAATTGGGTGTTTTACGAGTAACTACTTTACCTAGGATTGGAAACAAACACAGCTGGTCTTATGTATCTATATCTTCGTGCTGTTCTAAAGCAGGCGAACCAGGTAGATCGCTCACAGCACCACAGTCACTCTCTGGAAACTGTTTTTGTCACAGGTTTGTCACACAAAATCTCGTGTAGGACGACGAGAACTTTCTCCACAGTGTCGCTTGCCTCTCTCACATTGGCTGCAGCAGCTCCAATAGAGAATGAAACTACTCCACTGTCTGTTGGGCAAATTACAGCAAGTTCCATGGAGAGTCTCACAAAAGATGGTATGAGGTGTCTGTTTCTTCAAGTCGAGCCAAACATGCTCATAAGGTCATTTCACCAGGGTCAGGTCACATGCACAAAGGTGGGCTGGCCTGGACCCCATATCTCCACACTGCTTGCTGGTAGACACCTTAGCAGAGCTGAATCACAGTTTGATGTGGCACAGCTGAGAGTGCTCAGGCTTTGTTGGGTGATATTGGAAAGGACATGAATATAAATGAGTATACAGTATCAGTGGGACAGCTCATGTGGAGATGCTAGGGAAGCCAGACTGGGTTTGGACGTGTGGTCATTAGACACAAGGAACAAGTTGGATATGGATACCAGGTAAAGGATGGCGAGGAGGACAACCAATGAGGTTGTGTTAAATGAAGGCACAAAGAGGTTTGGTATAACTACATTGCGTGATTAAGATTGGTACAGGACGCTGACTAACTGTGGCAATTCCTGATGGTAAGGTAGACTAAAGGTTACATACGGGATCTGGATACCTCTGTCCATGCTCGCGTTCATTTTGTCCATATTTCTGCACGTTTCCAGGAAACAGATACGGACCAAATGGAGCCGTACCACTATAAACCGAGGGTACAGTGGTGCCGATATGTTGCTCCAATGAGACACGAGGAAGACAAATGATGGAAAGTCTCCGTCCTCCAGTACTGTACAGTACGATACATTTAACGGTTTCACCGAACACCACGTCCAACAGTGCTGTCTCCATTTCTGTCTTTTGTGCTAGAGGTACATTATGAATACTTGCTCCACAGTTGGAGTTCGTTGTTGTCATAAACATTTGAATCTAGGCTGCCCCTCAGTGGAAATATTGGTGAACAGCAATGTCAACGCAAAGTATGTGATGGCTTGAAAGGGATGGGTACATCTTCATACATAGAGGGAGCATGAATGGCACCTAAGTAGGAGAATTTAGGAGGTGTATCACAACAGGCCGTCCATTATAATCAGGAGGAGTATCGCTCTGACTCGGTCCTCCTGATGGTGCGCTTGTTTAAAACAGCAAATCCCAAGCAAAACACTCCCTGCACGATATTGGGAGGGCTCGCTCTTTTAATCTGTCCATTTGCGCTCACAAAAGATCCGTGCAGCATCACAGATGACTGAAGAACTGAGCAACGACACTTTTAATCTTCACTCCTCTCCAAATCTCACGGGATTAACATTAATTAGAGGAAGTTGATATCACCCGCTGCAGGGAAATATTCAAAGTCATTCTGATTTGCCAAAGTCAGCTGCAGGTTCCTTCTTGCAGTTTGATTCAGGCTGAGCACACCTTGGATAATATTGGAAATGTGTTTATTTCTCTTTTCCCAGGAGTGAAGTCAGACTGTAAATCTCTGGAAAGGAGGGTGGACAACATGCCAAGTAAAAAAAAAAAAAAAAAACAGAAGCAAGGAACGTGTTATACAGAACTGCAACCTAATAAATGTCTGTCCTTTAATTGTCTGGCAACACATTTTAATGCCCATGGAGAATGATAATACTTTCTTTCCTTCCTTTCCTTGTAGTCAAAACATTGTCAATGATTCTCTCTCTTGAGTGACACATGCAAGACTGCAGAATATGAATGATAGCAGTGACATAAATCCATTTCTGAAAATCATCTTTATTATTCCTGTTGACAAAAATAAAATATTGTTTGCTCAGCCAAAAAGATGCAACTCACAATATCCATACTCTTCATTTGCAAGGTGAGATGTTGACGGCTATTCCTTCACTAAAGATAATAGGGTAGTCTATATTGATGTAAGGAAAGTGGACTTTTGTTTACTATACTGCAGACAAAAGCAGCCTTTAGCGTTACACGCTGCATGCTTCAACAGAGTTGTGTAGCGTGCCAGGGTGTAGGGACAGCATGTGGAGCATCGCTTCCCATGGCTTACCGAGCCCCAACCACCGTCTTTTGTCACGTGTTGTGCGGCCCACGGCGTCGCGCCGTGGAAAACGGAACATTCCTCAACTGAAAACCTAATGCGAAGGCTGCCTTCACGTCAGTATCCCACTTTCCCAATGTAATATGCAGTATTACGCTATGAGAGTGAGGATGTGTTGGTGCTACTTCTTTTGCTCTGAAAAGTCAGAAGGGACAAAGTCAGAAGAACATACGTCTCACTCACATTAGGTGCTTTATACACCAAGTATCACCTCAGTTGTTGCCATAACAACTCACAATCATCATGCACATCCAAATGTCAGGGTATAACCAAGTTATAACCAAGTTTCACTGATATTTCCAATCCAGTGTGAATCTGCCATTAATATTAGTGACATTGCTGGGTGAAGTGAGGCTGCCCTTTGGTAAAACTAATACACGTGGGGCAAGATGACCAGCGGCGTAAGTCACACTCTGGTAAGAAAAAACATGTGTAGGAAACGTAGTTCATTTAGCAAACCTTGAAAAACATGATGAAATTCTGAAGAGCACAGAATCACAATAAAACACTACAATGTTTAACATCTACACAAATGAAAATCCCAAAAAACAAAACACATTTACTCGAAGCTTCAAGTATTTACTGACAGACTTCGGACAATTCCTCATTCCACAAGATGATGGTTGTCTCAATCTGTGTAAAGTCAAGATTCATGCAGGCGAGGAGAATGGAATGGAAATGAGTCTCAGTTTGTGTGATCCGGCCAAAATGACTGAACGAGACAGGTGTGGTGACCAGGTGGAGGGGGTGGAAACTCTGTTAGAGGGTGGAGTCTGGACTGACACGAAGATAAACGGACTGGAGGAAACTGTGGCAATATCACAAGCAACAGCAGCAATTTGTTTCTTCTACGGCAGCTGTACGTCTGGAGGATTTCTCCCACTATAGAAGTCTGTCTGTTGAACATAAAAGGACCGTCGTGGCACGAATGCAGGATTAGAAAGAGCCGATATGAATAATGACCTTGTCAAATGCATCTTTGACTGTGGCTTGTTGATTGAAAACTATAATTGAAGGTGATGCTGCAGTAAATGGTTCTGTGTTGTAACCTTGCTGACGTTATTTTATTGCAGCTCATACATTATTTTCAGTGCCTTCTATTTGCCATCATGTGAAAAGACAAGGCGAGAGAGAAAGCTTCAAAGTCATTTAGGGCATTCAAGCAAACAAAAAAAGGACTCACGCTTGGTTTTCAGATTTGTCGGCACAAGGTCCTGGTGTTAAACTGATCAAGCCGTCCAGCAAATAGCGTAACCACAGAGGGCAGCATTTAGGAGTCCAGCGGGCCTCTTTCAAAGGCCAGCTGTCATACAGAGCTCCGCTGTGAAGACAGAGGAAAAATCAATGGATATAATTGCTCAATAACAGTCCGACCACAGAGCCATGGAGAGATCAGACTCAGGTTATGGCAGAAACTGTGTCATGCATCAGCTCAAGCTCACAAACTGAAAAAGTGTTTCAGCTCTTTCCCTTTGCTTCAACTCCCTCTGACACAAGTCAGTCTGATTTACTTCCCCTGACATTCTTAGTAGCTGGTATCTAAGCAACAGAGGCCCCTACCTCGTTGGTTCTGACACATAATGTGTGTCTGGTTTATGAAGAACGTGGTGGTATATAAGTGTACGTGAAAGTGGTTTTCTATAGGAACGTGGAGCTGCCATATAAAGCCACAACTTCGGTCTTATGTTCCCTTCTGGACCAGCTCAGTGAGCCAATTTCTGTGGAGAACATTTTCACTCAAGTACTCACAGGATGATTCAGATTCATCCTCAAGCTATGTCAACAAATGCCTCCGATATGCTGCAACTATTGTGACTCTGAACTCAGGGAAGATGTAGGTTTACTGCATGTGTTGAACTCAAATCTGGCACATGACATATCATGTCATGTAGCGGACCAACTATCAAAGGTTAATGCACCAGCTTTACCCTTCCAATACTAGCAAGTGGAGGTATTAAATGTCATGAATGAATATGGAAAACTGTATATAAAATGGAATTTGTCAAAGAAATGTGACGAGTGTTTGTGTTTCAAGAAGACAACCATCACCTGCTGTTTTGAGTCAGTGGTGAAGGACTGTCTGATGCTACAATGAGCCTTCAATAATCTCTCATAACAGATTCTGTTAACACTACTTTATCTTATCAAAGAATGCCATTTATAAACTGTGCCATTAATTTGAATTTAGGGAGCACAAATATAACAATCCCGGCTGCTGAAAGAAACAAGAAAATCCACATTCTACTAAGTGAACTAAGTTGTTTCACTGAAGCAGACGGTAATTTTGATGGTTGGGTCATGAATACGCCACATCGTTCAGTAGTCTGGTCAGTATGAATTGTGCTTCTAATGACACTCAATTTGAAAAAAGCTAGGCTGAAAAATGGTCATTTAAGTTAAAAGTACAACAATGACTGATCCTGTTCTTTTCCTTTCATTTAGGTCTTATGTCAGGAATTCAGAGGTTCTATGAAAATAAATAAGCAGATCAAGAGTCCAACTATGACTCACACTGCTGTGTTCACAGCACACGTTTCTTAAAAGATGTAAAACTGCCTGAAAATGAATTTTTAAACCTCTACCATTATGGAGACTGATCCCATGTATTGTTTTAGTCAATGTCGACTTGGTTGACGCTCCTTTAAAGGAGGTTCTTTCAATGAATGTTACTATTTCTAAGCTCTATTTCTAAGTCAATGTTCTGAGTCTGTTAGGTTTCATGAAGCCAAAGAGAAGCCAAGAGCTTCTTAATCTAATTTTCAACAAGTGGAACCAGCAGAGAGCAGAAGAAGGGGTGGACGGCGTCCAAGGATTCGATGGGGGAGGCCGTGTGTGCTTTTCATTGTTTCTAATCGAGTCAGTGCTCTGGGTACTTGGAAGCTCTCTGGCGCTCAGCTATCCTCATGTTGCACAAGTTTCCTCTCAATGTGATTTGTAGTGTTAATATTTGTCAGTGCTGCGGACAAACAGCTGCTCATCTAACTCTTACTCCGATTTAAACGTGTTATCCTTGTAAGTTCACAGACCTTTGGTATTCAAAGCAAGGGACAGAGAGGACATACAGAGTATGTGGTTAGAAGTGTGCAAAGACATGAGAAAATCGGATTCATAGCTTACAAAAATGGCCCACATTGATCATAGAGTTCTGCACCATCGCACTCACAAGGAGACTTATTAGCTGTTCAGATCCCGACCGAAGTAAAATCAAAACACCAACACTTCTGCAACTTTCAGAGGGAAATATCCATCATTACTGGCTGAAGATCATCAGATGCTTTTTATTGATTTCACGTCAAGACTAGAAACATTTCTTTTGGTTTTATCAATGAAAACGGCAAAAAACAGACAGAGTTCAGCCCAGATCGACATGGAAATGGTCTCTGCCTGCTCTGATGTTAATCCCCCTGAAGAGTTTCATTCTTCAAAAAGATTTTTTTAAGCTGCTGATGTTGATTTTCATGACACGAACATCTGCGTTGAGTTTGGGTTGAATTATGGTGGTCTGGAGCGCGGGCAGAGAAAGGACGGTTGTTTGGAAAGACAACACGTTTGACTTCACTTGCTTTTAACATGCATTTCCAGTTCATTCAAGTCATAGCTTTGCTAGACGCAAGACAAGACATTAAATAATAACAACTTGGCTGACAACTGTTTTAAAGTGATTTAATTTGCAAAATTATTTCAATGCACAAGTGCAAAAAACAGCATATAAGAATGAGCAATAACATCCCACAGGGAGGTCGGATAGAGAAAAATATAAATTCTCACTTTTGTGCTTCTCCTTAGAACTTTGAGCTGCTGTCAAGGCCCAAATATTAATCAAAAGAAGAACAACAGCTACTGTGGACGGGAACCTGCTGAGTGGCTGGATTTCCATTTCTCACCACCACGGAGTGACAGTCCATTTCCTCACAATATCAATTTCACAGATAAAAAATCTATAACAAATGACATGTTTATTTCAAAGAAATAACTGTAATACTAAATAAATGTCATGACTGAGTCCTACATAGTTCCCATTGAGTACTTTATATTTAGTTCCCTTTATGTTGGTTTCGTTTCTTGTCTTGTTTACCTGCTTCTCCTCTCTGTTGTTTCCCATAGCAGCACACATGAGAGAGACCTTCCTGGGTTCTAATTCTATGAACTTGTTTTCCTGTTCTTTTTATAATTTTATTTATAACTGAACACAAACGTGTGTGTTTGGAGGATTAAAGATGTGCTCGGTGTTCATGGCTGAATTTTTTTTGGAGTGACTTCAAGCTGTTAAATAAAAAAACACTTGATGATGAAGTACCAAGATAGTACCAAGATTCTCTGTGTGGACTTAGTGATGCATAATTTAATTACATATCAGATTTCACCTCTCCGGTACAATAATATGTAACACCAAACCAGTGTTGAGCTCTGAATCCAATACTGTTGATTCAACTTGGAAAGATAATGTCCATTAATGAAGTACACCTTTAGTCCGAGTTTTCCTTGTGTGTTACATGGACCCTATTTTCACCATCCATATTTAAAGCATTACAAATATGGTGCAAACAGAAAATGCTTTGTTTCATTTTAAAGGCCCATTTATGCTTTCCTTACGTTTGAAATTATACTCATTCGTTTCAAATATGGTACCGTCGCTGATCACATGCTTCCATGGAGATGCGGTTCACCAATATATCCATCAAGGAGTGCTGTCCGGAGTCAAACGTTCATGAAAAGAACAAACTCCAAAACCAAGATGGCGACTGTGGAAGAGGTATTGATGATGTACCTCTTGCACAAATGAGGAAAACTGAGGCTGCATTGTGCGAGGCGGTGGTCAGCGATGCCCTTAAATATACTGTGACTGGAGGTCAGAGAATTTCCGCCATTGTCATGTCTTTGTCGTGTTGCATTGGAGCTATGTATTGGCAGCACAGCTCCCATGGTTTCCGGTGTTACTGCTCTGTTTGGTCCGTATCCGCAAGCTTTGTGGAAACGTGCAGAAATATGCAAATAATGAACACAAAGCACGGATAGAAGGCTCCGTCCGTGTCCAGATCCGTATGTACTATCGAGCATAAGTGGACCTTAAAATAACCATGTTGAAATGAATCAAATACAGTGGTACCTCGGTTTTCGAACGTCCTGGACTTCGAACAAATTGGTGTACAAACAAAAATTTCAAGATTTTTTTGGTTTGGAATTTGAATGAAAATCCAGAACTCGAACGTCCCTCAAAAAAGCCAGAAAAAACATAACGCGTGGACCGATCAGCTGACCCACGACGTTCTTTGTTATTGTGTATAACGCAGCCTCTGTATACAGACGTGTCCCGTTAGCTCCATTTACGGACTGTTTTTTCTTCATATTGAGGTGTAAAACCTTTCCTGTCTCCACACTGGACCGTGGTAGAGTGTCACAGGGGAGGTGCTCGCTCTCCACACCTCCGAGGCTGGAGCGCGCACTCCAGGGTTTGATGTCCTGTTGTGGGCTGGAGCTGGGACAGGGATGAGGCGAGTCTGGGACAGAGCGTGACTTGGTTTATGACTTTGTCACAGCCAAACTGCACAGAAGCGCACATTCAGAGCTGGACACGCACCTGGCACCTCTTCACTTCTGGAGAGACGTCACTCACTCGGCAACCCCTCCCACATGCAGCGGCCACACACATAGAGGAACAGCGCACCTGCAGCAGACACTCTACATTCACTCCTACAAAAGACTGTTTTAAGGCTTGGAACGCATTATTTCTTTTTCCATTCATTGTAATGGGAAAAATCGATTCAGATTTCGAACAAGTCGCTTCTCGAACGGCCGTCTGGAACGGATTGTGGTCGAGAACCAAGGTACCACTGTGTATAGCCAACGCAGAGTGTGAAACACAAAAAACAAAAACAGTCCTAAAGAAGTAACATTCCGACACAATTTCATCTTCTCATGTAATTTTTACCTCAGAGTGAAATATTGTTAAATGTTTTACACTACAATCCATTGCATGTGATGTAACAACTGACTCACTGCCTCACTGAGATCTGGTCCTCCAAGGTGAAGAACGTCCTCAGAAATCATCATCATATTTCATTCTAAAACACTATCAGGGTGGCTCCATCACTTTACAGAACTCACGCCAACTGAAATTTCCTCCTCGGCTCAGATTTCTAATGTTTTTCAAAGTATGCGGGTACGGCTGAAAAACAGCCAGGAGGCATCGTTGATTATCCCAACTCCTGCTCGCCGCGTTTGTCTTCATAATGAAAACTGTGGAGAAGTGTGACTCCTGATAAGCCTTATCTTCTCAGTGATTAAGGTCCCTTAATCTCTCAGATTGAGGATCACATGTTGGAATCCAGAGATAATGGGCTGTTTATAGCAGACGCCAGAAGTGTTTTTCACTTCCACGCAGCAGACGCACAGAAGCCATCACGGTTAGCGTGCTTAAAATGTAGCGGGGAACAGGATTGGAAACATCTGTCCTTGTTAAATTGTAAATAAGTTTTATTGATTTGCCGCTGAGGTCACTTTCCTTCACAGTTTATAAGAAAAAAAAGTAAAGGTTTTGAACAGGATCACTAGTTCAGGTAGTTAAAGCCCACTTCTCTTCTCTCTACCCTTGAGTTTACCAGTGGAGGAGTGCGGAGGGAATTTAAATGAAAGAGGACTCCTCAGTAGTCGAGTCAGCCAGTTCTGAGAGCTTTTGTGTGATTTAAAGAGGATTCTGCTAAGGCCAACGTCTGCATATGGGTAGGGGGTCTTCAGCTTCATGAACTCGGAGTGCATATGCATGGATTAGGTGAAGTAAGAGTGCCATGAATTAGGCACGGGAGCTTTCCTTCACTCCAACCTGGCAACCCCAACCGAGGCGGTGTAATGGGATAGTGAGAGGAGCCGGTGGTTTCAATTATGGAGACGGGGCTCGGTGATCTCATTCTTTAACCCTGCACTTGACTCCAAAACAGGACTGATACATACGAAACAGCAACGTATGAAGTCTGCTCAGCTTCAGATGGGACCTTTCTCTCCATACATTAAAGAAAAAAAAACTCCATTTGAAGCAGTTTCTTTGGCCTTGTTAAGTACTTGCCATGGAAATAGTGATGGCCTTCGAGAAAATCATGCTCCCCTACACATTTCCTGTGTTTCGGTTTGGAATAAAACCAAGGATGTGGATTTGTTCATGGAGATTGGTCTGTGACACTTCAGGAACATCATGTCAGGGGAAATTTTATTTAGACTTTGTTTGTGCATATACTGATGAGGGAGAGATATACTAGTTCAGTTGAAGTAAGTAAGTGTTGTGTGCCATGTTTCATGGTTTGGGTACACACTATAATAAGTTGAAGCGGAGTGGATTCAGAGTGGAAGCGGAAATAAAGACAAAATAAAACATGGCCTAATTCAATAGCCATTCAAGGTACATGTAACATGTGACGTTTATTAGATTCGATTAGGTTTATTATATGAGGGAATTCAACTTTTGTAATGAAATGTGTCATGTATGTCATGTATGTTTTATATTTCTGATGTTGGAAAACACATATGTAATTGCTCAGTACACAAAAGAACAAGTTTGTGTGAGCAGTCGTGTTGATAGTGTGACATGTGAATAGTTCAGATTATAGTTGGCTTGTGTTGATTTGTGTTTTTAATTAATCCGAGTTTTGACTTCAGCTAATCATGTTTTGCCATAAATTAGTTTTCATTAACCTTTGTGTGATGAGATAGTTTGTGCTTTGTTTCCCATGTTCTCCCCTCCCTGCGTTCTGTTTTCACGTGTCATGCTTTTCCCCACATTGTGCTTTCTTCTGCAGTGTAACTAACACGATGGGTTAATATTCTTTTGTAATTTTAAAGTATTACTTGAACACAGTACTTCATTATCATGAACTTGATTTTTTAAGAAGAATTATCACTTAAGTGCAGCCATAGGTTTTTAATGTTTGTCTGCACTACCCAGATGAATGTTGGAGCTGTGCTGCCTGGTCTGGCTTCAAGTTGACCATCTCTTGTCTTCTTTCCTCAGTGCGCCCTGTTTGCTTGGGTTGAGACTCAGATATATTTGACTCAGTGTCCATCCCATTATCTCTCAGAAGGCGCCAAACAGTGACTTTCTTCCAGTGACTTTTGAGTCCTATGTTGACGCAGAAGTCAGCGTTGGATGTTGATGTGTTAGGCCAGTAGCGGCCAACCAGTCGGAGGATAAGAGCCACATTGTTTTATTGCGTTGCTGCAAACATTCACATCCTACAAATATGTATGTGTGGCAAACAAGGCTATAAGACTCACCTGAACAGCTGGTCATGTGACTTTGTGGCAGTATAGCGGGTCAAGCACATCCCTGCGTGTCACAAGGTTGCCAGTTAGCGGTCTGTACTGCATTTATTTTTTTATTTTATGCATTTTACCGTGATCCTCCTCGAAATGTCGAGCAGTGTAGATAGAAATGTGCGAGCCATTTAATTTACTTATATATTTTTCACATGGCTCACGCCACCAGTAACGTGGCTCTGGTCTGTGTAAGTAGGGGACGATGCAGACTGGAGCGTCTCATGTTGAATCTTAGTGCTATTGGCGATAAGCGATGAATAATATGCGAAATAGATGCCACACGTTTTGTTTAGGAAATGACAACGTGAAACGAGGCTTATAGTTTTGTGTTTCAAAGTCATATGTGAGTCAACATTTTCAAACAATATTTTGAAATTATGCCAGAATAGCTCTTACTTTTTCCACTTATTTCCTGTATAAATGTTCTGCCGCAATATATCCTGGCAGCGCATCACATAAAAGACATTAAGGTATTAAAGGACCATGCATTTCAGACCACTTCAGCACAGTCAGTGAGGCGGAGAGCCACAGAAGGCAGTCCAGCGAAATATAATGCAGATGTCACAGCACTTGGACCCTCACCTGACTTCGGGGTCAACACCGGATGCAAAAGTCTCTTGAAGATAGCCGCTGTTTGATGCCTTGGAAGTGAGAATGGGTTGGTTTCTATTGTGATTCCTCATTTACCTGTTGGAAAAACAGGTAAATGAAAATAGTATGAATGAAGCGTCCTTCTTCAGTTGGAACAATTCATTTGTTGTTTTTAAGACGTGTCGGTTGATTTACACACATTGATTGATATGTGACTATAATTCATTCACTGTCATTGAGAAAACCAATGGGGTGGAAACCCATAAATAAATTCATCCCTTTCTGAACTTGACAGTCCACTGTAATTCTTTGATTTAAAAGCACAAATGGGACGAAACACACGCTGCAAAACTGAAAACAAGCTCATGTCATGTTTAAGGTGAACCTATGTCAATGGGAATTTCTGTCTGAATCATTCATGATTTCCTGTAGAGCGTCCTGTAAAGGCTCGTCTGAAACGTCGAACTAGCAAGACTGCTCATGTTGTCGTAGCCGGCAGCAGAATTTACAGCTCACAGGTTCACAGATGGGGTGGCCTGGGAAATGGTCTTCATCACAATCCTGTCTATTCTAAGGGATTGCCAGAAAGGTTAAGCGGCTGGGGGAAACTCAGCAGCACATAATAACTTTAAAACCACATAAATAATGTCTTTGGCTGCATGAACTGAGAGCCAAAATCTGCTCTCTGTTTGGTGTAATACCGCCGACATTTGTTCCAGTAACCATCTTAAAATTTGATACAGTGTCCAAAAATAAAATAAAGGATACTTTTTAAAGGTTTTTGCACTATTTTCTCTTCTTTCAAGATGGGCGTCAAGTAAAAGTGGCAGTCAAGGTTTGCCTCAGGAAACAGAATTTTGTGGTAAAATATAATGTGAATTTTGTTGCATTGAAACCATCTGCAAAACAACATTAGCAAAAGATGGAGGCCAAATCTGAACTGCTACTGGCAATGATTTCTCATCATTTCATCGTCCGCAAAAGGGCAGGAAACAGTCGTTTCCGCATATTCTTCTAAATGCGATGTCCAGTTGACCTTTCACCCCTCGTCCGACAGCAACTCTCAGCGTCAGGAATTCGTTGTTTGTATGGAAAAGAAAACATTGACAGCGAAGAGCAGAAAAGGTTTCAGTTAAAGGTCTATATGCTGCAATAAACCCTGAAAGCCCAGAGAAAATCTTTCAAGGGTTTATAGCAGTCTTTATTGAATTTTCAAGGTTAATTTACAGAACCTGTGAAGTTCAACAGAGTGGGGATTTTTTTTTTCTCGCTCTCGTACTTCAGGTAAATTATTCAACACTGGTGTAGAGAGGCAACAGCCACAGCGTCTCACTCAGGTGAAATGTACCCTGCTGTCTCGAGGTAATGTAGTTCAGATAATGCTGCGCTTGTACTTACATGGAGCCAATTAAATTCTTGCCATGGAGAGAGCTTAATAATATGGTGTTGATTTGTGTTTTTAATTAGTCAGGCTTTCGACTGCAGCTAATTATGGTCTTACGTAAATTCATTTTCATTTAGCCTCATGCTATTTTGAGTTTTGTTTGTTTTAATTCATTTTAATGGCTTCATTTTCTTTTGTAATTTCCACTGTTTCATTTCAACGCACAGTACTTCTTTATTATTGAGTTATTAAGTTTTGCTCATGTTTTTCCTCGGTCCTACGCAGACCAGTCCTGGTTTGGTTCCGGTCTTCGAGATGGTGGACTCTCCATGTTCCAGTTCTATTTGTTTTTATTGGCCTTTGTTATGAAATTGTTTGAATATTCTGTAGTTTGACTGTTCCCTTTCACACTTGGGTCTCACTCTGCTGCAGACATAACCTGCTGTCTTTGTTCTCCAGTGCAGAAATCTGCAAACATTGCACCAGTGAGCTGACTCCATGGAAATCCAGGACCAGAGAACTAAATGGCAACAGGCTGATGGCGCTGACATCTGTAGTCTTTAGAGTGCCTGGTACAGTCACACCCGAAGACCCCCACTGTCCTCATCCTGGACCCATTGCAGTGTGCCGACAGAGCCGACAGGTCTGTAGACGGTGCAGTCATCATGAAACATCTGGACTCTCCAGAAACCTACACCAGGATCCTGTTCGTGGATTTAACGTGCCTTCAACAGCATCCTCCCTGCTCTGCTCCCAGACCAGCTCAACATTCCCGACTCCCCCTGCAGGTGGATCAACGACAAGTGCAGTGGGGGAACTACTGTCTTGGACACTTCGCCTCTCAGCTATTGGACTCACGAACACTTCATTTATTTAATTCATCAAACAAAACATTGCTGCACTATGTACAGTAAATACTCCCAATACACTTATATGCACAGAACCCAAGTGCAAGTGGTAACCAGTAGACTTAATTTATTAATAAATTGCTTTATTCATTCATGAAATAACTTTCCAATAGGAAAAACCAAGGGGTGTCACCGAACGGGGGTAAAGCAAAAACAGAACAAACAAGAATCACAACACAGACACATACCGCTCGTGAAGAACAAGTCCATAGACACGAAATACACATAGCAGTCAGACAAAATGGGGGGGTTAAAAAAAAAAAAAAAAAAAAAACACGCACAAGGAAGAGGGAGGAATAGGGTACAAATAAAATGTGCGTCCTAGTCTGTGGAACCCATCCCTGACAATGGCACTAAAGTTTTTCTGACTCTGAAAGTGTAAGCTCCAAAAACAATAATAGTTAGATTACGTTGCCTTTATTCTTCCCGCAATTGGGAAATCATGGCGATCAAGACTTTACTTCCTGAGCACTGAAAGCACGGCTTTAATATGTCAGAAAGAAAATTATTCTTTAAAAAAACAAAAACAAAACAAAAAAAATGCTAAGCAACTGAACTTGTGAAGTGGATTCCTGGATCCGTCAGTGTATCATGAACACACGTGTCCATGCGTGTCCTGCAGCTGTGTGTTACATATAACCACATGCTCTGCGTGTTTGTGACGACTCAACGACACGATAGAATTCCGCCACATTTTTCTACACCTCCCAGAAGACTCCCTAGGCCCGAGTAAACATCTCCAGCACTAAACATGATGGGAAGAATGTGCAGACTTGCCCTCCACCTCTCCTTGTCTCTTAAGAAAACAAACCATGCCAGCGAAGAATAATGATGCTTTTACCTGGGACGAAAGAAAATCACTTAGTTTTCACTTTCTGAACCAGGTGGGGACGGAATAACGGAATACTTCATGCATTGCCGTGTGTATACATAATATAAATTCTCAAACAATAATGGCAAAATATTTTGGATTTCTTTGTTTGTTATTGTTACAAAATCACATTGCTGCAGTCGACAGTTCCTCTTCCAAATCCACCGTCACCTGTGGCGTAATACCCACTGCTCGGACTGTGTCAAACCTCTTAGTTCACTGCTATGCAGACGACACACACATCTAACTCCCGCTCAGAGACTTGCAAGGCTTGGCTGCTGTTGGAAAACTATCTCCACTTTTTATTTATTTTACACAGCAACCAATAGCATCTCTAAGTACCTTGCTATTGACTGGAGCCTATCTATCTCTAGTTTCTGAGACAAGCTCTCACCCTCGTGACCCTATAAATGGAATAAACAACGGGAAATGAATGAATAATTTAATCAACAGCAAGAAACATGATCTATAAACATAAGCGCTACATGCTTTCATCCACAAGCATCCATGAACCCTGTGCACACGTGGAAGTAAACACAGTCATAGATGCTCAGGCAGACAGCCGCACACAAAAATTGTGCCTTTGGGGCGAAAATAAAAAACAACTTATCCAAGAGTTATGAAGAGAAATGGATCCATATCTTTTGACACTGTATACTGAATACAAATACGAAGACCTTTGACCTTTTCACTTTCACTTTCAGTACACACACACACACATATATATATATATATATATATATATATATATATACTGCCATATTTGGATATTTGGATTGTTTCCATTGGAGAGTGTTTGGGTTTCATAGTAGTTCAGTAATACATTATGTATTAATGGTGCATGTCAACAGCCATAATGAAGCCGAGCGTTGGGAATAAAGGTCAGGCTCTCACCAGCGAAAAACAGGTCCCGCCGAACTAAATGACGTGCCAGCCACTTCCCATCAATGTGGAGAAAGTCATCAACGTTTGATTCGATGTAATGCCCCTCCTATTGATCCGGCGCCCGCATCAAGTCCTGTGAATGAGAGGAGTTCGATTTCCTGGTGAGGTTAAACACAGACCGCTACCAGAGAGTGAATTTGCTCTGACAACAGGAAAGAGAAGACGCAGCGAGCGAGAGAACCGCTTCAGATCTGGGGAGGAATAAGCACTCGCTCAAATCTGTCAGTCACTTTAAGTCGTGCTTCTCTTCCTCTCTGAAAACTGTGCTGATATCAGCATGATATGTTTAAGTTAACTGCTCAACAACCTGAGGGACCAAGCAGAAACCAAATGAGAAGATCAGGGAACAGAATATGCAGTGCAACACATATTTAAACTGGTTAATATTCCGTTCATATCCAGCCACATTGACCACAGGCATAAGGTCGTTGGTACTATAAAACCCAGCACTTGACAAACAGAACAAATAAATCCTGGCTTCAATCCCCGACTCTTTAGCCTTCATATACAGTTGTCCTTCAAACACAAACTCTCTGCCTTCACCTTGTTCGAAACAGCCGCAGAACACATTCAGTGACGTGTTGAAAACCTCCAGCTCAATAATGGGGAACTTGCTGAAACACCAAGCAGCATGGAATGAACAATGTTGAGGACATTGGCTGGATGTTTTACAAATCTGACGGTGAAGCTAAAAGAAGCCACATTACTCTATTGACTTACTAGGATTCTCTATTGTCTTACTGTCTGCAGTAAACTGGGAGTTAATGCCATCAACTCGGAGTTAAAAAGAGCCAGAATAAAGCTAGTGATTCCGTCTATTAACCGTAACATGGTCATGCTGTGCATCATTTAACTGCATTTTGGACACTGAAGCTCAATAAGGTTTTTGTCTCTACCTGGATTTTACCAGAACTGGAAACGTAGGAGGGAGGATGGGAGTCTGTGTTGTGCATTTTGCAGATCCTCCAAAAACAGTTGCAGGAGTGTTTTATTTATTTATTTTTGTGCTCTATCTCACAATGCAATATGATGCTAAGTACGAGGGAAGGATCACGAGGAATAATGACTCCTTGAAACATTACAAATGCATTTATTTAGGTCAAATAACGTGAGAATAGAAATTCAGAAACCATTAACCATTTTTTTCATCCATGAAAATGAATAAATCTTGACGTTGTCATGACATATCACATGCATTAGCTGGAGCTGGTCATTGCTCACTTTTGTATTTCCAATTAATGGCAAAATATATTTTTCATGCAATACCTTGATATCACAATTTGTATATTTAATATATATATTATTTAATATGCAATTGGCTTCTTCTTGTTTGTCTTAGTTTTTTTTATATTGAGGCGACAACACGGTTCATTACGGTTCAGTTTTTTTTGCTTTTCAGACATAAGCAGAGCTAAGGACTAAAAGAGAAGGTACGGTAGTTAACTGCATATCTTTTGTATTGTAGAAGCTTCTTCATGGAAAATGTCATGAATACGTTCTTGAACTGTAACAAGAGGAGCTGAAATTTCTCACGGCATTAAAAAAAGGACCTGAGAAAGATTGATCGTGACCTGCCACCGTATGCTACTTTTTTTTTTTCCTCAAAGAACTGACAGGAGGCAGTTTTAACACCGAGCCGTCCTGGGATGCATCAAAGACACCAAGAATATCTGAGAGCTGCTCCACGTCTTAAATCGTTCCTGTAAAAATCCCAATCTTCCACTTTCACGACCCTTTTCACCTCATTAGCGCAGTCCCACATGGATCATGACAACGGTCTTTAAAAAATGGCCGCACGTCCCTCCTGAAGTGAGTCTGCTCCCCTCTTCTGTGAGATTAAGCAGACGGCTGATCGGGGGAAACGTTTTTTCGCCGCTTCAGAGTGTGAGTAGTTTATGGATTGGGGCGATGCTATGCTTCTTTGAGGGGCGTTCAGAGGCAGATCAAAGGTCTATAGGGGGCCCATGGGTTTGTTACTATCTTCACCTGACACAGATGGGTGCTGATCTACGACTGGGCTGGGTTTGATGTTCTGCCAAATAAGCTCAGGCTTTGGGGGGGATGCAAGCTTTCGACCCAACAGCCAGAGATTTAGCGAAAGTTGTCTTGAGGAGGCCGGAGATTTAGAGAGATGATATATGAAGGAGAAGGATCAAAAGAGTGAGTTCTTGCTGAGCCATTCCGCTGTGGTGTGGGACTCCCACTGGTCCCTGTCATTTCTTTATCTCATCTTCAAACTGTGATCTCTTTTTCAAACCCGTTATTATTTGTTCTTCTCCGTCTTGTTTCCATCTTGCAGCAGGAGGTAGATGCAAGGGTCGTTCAGCATGGACCCTCCTGCAGAAGACTTGTCGACTAATCATAATTTCTGAAATGGACTGACCACCAAACAGTGGGAGCTCCACAATCCCCTCTGTCTTCCTCCTCAGTTTGAGCACTGTCAGTCAGCCATCATCTTCATCATCACCATCGACATGCTGTTGTTTTGAACATCTGATGTGCCACGTCCGCTTTGATGTGATGCATAACTTAAATTTGAACTAATTGCAGCCATGTGATCTTTGATCATTTGACTCAAGTCAAGTTCAACTGATGTGTGGATCTGCTTGTCAGCTCCATGAAGGCCATGGCTACATTTCTTTTCCAACGTTTTTGTTTGGGACCACTACTGGAACGTCAGCGGAGTGGAACTGTTTGGAGGACCATGTTGCATGAACAAGTTCTGGATATGTATTTAGTTGCTTTAGTTTACTTGAATTGAAATTGAATTGCATTTTTCTTTACAACTTTCTTACATCTGTTCAACGGAATCATAATGAAATATAATATAATATAATATTATATATATATGTGTGTGTGTGTGTGCATATATATTTATATATATATGTTGAACTAAATGAAATGGACCAGCAAATTTAGAGCAAGTTGAGTTCTTGAATTCTCTGTGCACCAGTTCTACCACACCACTTGATGTCTATTGGTATGACAAACGGAGATGACAAACCATGTGTCGTCTGTAATTAGAGCACATCCTATACCACCATGGTCGATGTGACTTACAGTAGACCGCGACAACATGGCTCGTGACAACATGGCTCCGCCTCTACAGCCAGTCAGCTGCTTTGTGTCCCACGACGAAGCACGTCTCAAGGAAGTCGTCATCAGCTGGGTGACAACCTAGACGGTTGGCTTGACCTCCTTATTTCTCTGTTACTTCTCAACAAAACGTCATCTCAGATATTTACTGATGACGGACCTCCACCATGTCTGTAACAGAATGTGACGTTTCTCAGCCGAAACAAAACATGACAGAGTATTATCATGTTTATTTTACAAAAAAAGTACAATAGCAGAAACAAGGTGTGAAATGTGATTTATCAACGTTGCTCGCACAACAAGTTAAACAAAGTGAGAGAGAAGACGATTGAGAAGATTTAACTAGTGAAGTACAGATCCAGATGCCAAAAAGGATAAATGAAAAGTTTGGTAATCTTCAGTAACTTCAGGAAAACCATCGTCTTTCCCCCTTGCTGTTCTCCTCATGTAGACAGCTGCGCAGATCACAACAACATACATATATACATTTAAGTAAATCTGTCTGTCAGTAAACTCAGATGTTTATCATTTTAGCAGCTGTCGCTGAGGGTGCACACGTAGTGTTATGGGAGTTTGTGAAGTTCTTTTTGAACAATGTTGTCCGCTCAGACAGCGATCAGACTCTTTACTGCCCAGCATTTATCATGTTTGTGTGGAGTCGCCCGGTACACATAGTTTCCAGCGTCTAGTGGCAAGTCGCCTGAGGCGAGAAGCTCACCCCCCGCGGCTGGAGATGCAGCTCTCCAGCCAGGATCAAGTCCGCAGCCAATCCCGACTCGCTTGTGTTCACATCAGACTTTTGAGCCGAACACACTTTGTCTCGAGACAGAGTGTGCAGTGTGAAAAGCCCCTGAAAAGTTAAGGACAACAACAAACACCAAAACAAACAATGGCAACTGCGAAAGAAGTATCGATCATTTACTCTTGCACGAATGATGGACTGGGGGTCAAATGGAGGTCGGAGAGGCGTTAAATGCCTCGCGACTGGAGGATGGAGAATTTTCGCCATTGTCTTCTTGTCTCATTTGTGCGACGTATCAGCTAGTAACAGCAACACTGCCCCCACTGCTCCATTTTGTCCAGCTTTGTGGAAACGTACAGAAATACGGCAGAAATGAACGCAGAACACGGACTTAAGGCTCTTTCCGTAACCGGATCTGTATGTATCGTTGGGCACAAATGGATCTTTAGTCCAATGAAATGTCAACATTGTAGGGATACTTGTGTATAAAATAATCCAAACAGGGTTCGTCAGAAATGTTCCCAAGCTTGCGATGATCGCTCAAAAAGGCCCACAAAATCTTTAAGGTCTTAAAATCCAACCGCTAGTTTGTCTCTCACGCTTATATATTCAACACATGTCTAACCTGTTGAATTAGCTTTAACTCCATCAGCGATGATGAAATGCAGTGCAAAGACTTTGTTCCTTAAACCAAATTGATTTTAAGAGCTTCAGTCGGTGAACAATGGACAAGAACTAGCAAATTCGCCATCTGTTCTTCCCTGGGCTCACACCCATCTGCCACTGTGTCGCAGGTTTGATGTGGAATTTCATTTTCGTCATCCCTGGCTGATTTCTGGAGTAAATTATGGCAGATAGGGAAAACGTCCTGAGATCACAGTCTCCCCGAAATGTGGCTCCACCATAGCACAGAGAATTTCAACTTTTCGACAGATCATGCGGTTTAAATCACAGATGCTTTCAGACAGAATCAGCCAACAGAAAACTTTCTCCCGATTCTTTCTATTGAAATCAAATTGAAGCTTATTAAATTGAAGCAGGTGTTCAATAGTGCAGGTCAGTGGCTGGGAATGGCTTCAGTTACCGACACCCTTTGCACACTGCGACTGGGTAGTAGACAGGGAGTTTTGGAGCTCATGCATTTTGTGGTAAAGGGGGCAGATTCTGGTCGTCCATGTTTTAAGAGTAGAGCTGAACTGAAGCATCAGATTCACACACTGAAGAGTGAAAGAACCATGTTCATCCATTTCTAGACACCTAGATTTCCAGACTGTTTTTTCAAAGTTCTACTGGCTAGTACGCTTGCAAATATTAAAATATATAGTTTCACATTCTTAAATGTTTTTTTCACACTGATTCACATGGCCAAAATGTGGACATTGCATTACATCTGCAAGGAGCCCTGATAAATTTGATTGTGTCCCTCCACCGATCGAGAAGGGCATCCTCCGGCTAGAAATGATGAGTGATCACAGACACCACCCGATTCATAGAAGTTGACTCGATGATGCTGGATTTTGGTGTCTTTACATGGAAAATCCTGAAAGACTATGGGAAGGCACCAAACCTGTATAGGCAGTGTGATATTTATTTACTTCTCCTGACTGAAAGCTAGTAGACATCGTGGGTGACATAGTGACCTTTTAACTGTCTCTAACTGTTGTCTTGAAAAATGAAGATTTTGACTGTGAGGGAGAGGGAGTGTCCTTGAAGGACGTCCGCATTGGACAGGTCACCCAATAAAGCAGGTGGACTTAAGGAAACAGATAGGCGGCCATTATGCAAACTTAAATCTGATATAACCTCGGAATTATATTTAAAATATTATTTTGCTGTGCAGCTACTATATTCATAGGTGATATTTAATTACTGAAGGCAATAAATAAATAAATAAAATGCCACAATAGACCCCCTTTAAAATCTGAATTCACAGACCCCATTACATACTGTATTATTCAGGCCCTTTTGTTAGCCTTTGGTTTGTTTGAGAAATGGTCTCCATTAAAGCTCATTTAGATCTGGATAGTTAGAGAGTTCTGATCCATGATAGATGAACGAGTCAAAAAGGATCAGTGAATAGTGTGGTAATCTTGAGTAACTTCAGGAAAACACGTGTCTTACTGAGCCCTGAAAAACTTGATTCTCATTCTCTGGCATTCTCCGTCCAGAACCGGTGAGTGACGGACTGACTAAGGAAAACAACCTGATTCATAGAAGTGGACACCATGATGGTGGTTTCTGGAGTCTTTACATGGAAAATCCTGAACATAATAATAACAAAATGACAGGACCGACTATGGGAAGGCAAGCAATGATATATTTTTTTACTTCTCCTGACTGAAAGCTAGTGTTTTTACTTTCAAGGGTGGGATAAATATCAAAAATCAATGTTTCTCAGTCAGCTCATTACATGGCTATTATAGAGGAACAAGTCCCAGAAAAAAAAATAAAAAATACCCTGACAGAATGGTCTTGAAGATTGACATCCAAATACAATTGTCATTGCAACTTCCTGTTCTCTTTCTTGTTTGTTTGTTTGTCTGAGTTAGACACAGCACATTTCTTTGAAAAGATGAAGTTTGATAAAGTTAGCCGTTAAATGTGGCACTAACAGCTGAATAAAGCAGAAGCAGTCGCGGCGGCGGCAGCAGCGGCAGCGATAATTGATCACAGATAAAAAAAGGAACATTTTGTTACAGCGTGTTTCCCAGCGTCTGCTGTCTCATGGCAATTACCATAACAATTACAATACAGAAGCGACAGCCAGGTAACCACCGAGCATGTTTTCTCCTCGATAAAGGGACGATCTATCATTCTACTGTTGCAGAAGCGGCGGCAGCACAAACAGGTGGGAGGCTTTTCCCAGAGGCGCCAGGCTCGGGGGAGAAAAGACCCTGATAGTAATAATGAGAGAGAAGCCTCGCACCCCGGTGTGTTCACATGCTCATATTTGCCTGAGCTGGACATCACTTCGGAGCGAGGGGTGAGCTCACGCTTCAGCAGTGGCGGGTGATTAGGAATGCTGCGTGGAACAGCTGATTTCATACCCAAGATGAAATCAGCTTTTTTTACGAGCCACAAGGCTGGTCGCTGTGATTACAGCGCCAGACGATAAACTTTTATAACGCGGGAATAATTGCCGCCTTATTTATATTGCGTCTTCCCCAAAGGAGTCGCACCTGGAGAATGAAGCAGTGAGATATTGAGCGCTGCTGAGATTGTGGACATAAATCATTGCAATTACATTACGGAGTTATTATTGTATGCTGCTGATTTGTAGATGCTCACAAATCCATTTAATGGCAGTGAAAGAAAAGGTGCGTGTTTTAGTGCATGAACACGACTGAATTAATCCGTGTGGGGATTCGCTCTTTATTAGAAGGGCTCATCTGAATGTGGGCCTCTCTGAGGCCACTGTCACACCAAAATAGATTTTTCAGTTGAATAGACTGAAGTCAAAATATGAAATGTCTAGCCATATTATTATCATCATATTTACTATTTTGGTGGAATGGCTGAAATTAAATATCTCACATCCGTTCCAACAATTTCTTGAACACCTCCAGGGGAGGTTTGTTTCAAAACAACGTAGGTTAGTTTTACCAGGCTGTGAAAATCTCAAATTTGAGGGCTATTTTTGAGTCCAACTGCAGCATGGCTGACGTCACAAAAGCTCGTTCATGTAAAAGGACCACCAAAAAATTCACACAGGTTCTGCAAAACTCTTCCTCAGTTAGGATTTTTTTTCCAAAGACGTGTCCTGGAGCTGTACTTTGGTGGCAGAATCTTTGAATCTGTCTTCCCTGGAGCTGCTATTGTTGGCTGTTGAAGTGAGTACATGCTTTTGCCACATACAAAAACACCTACAGGACAAACACCTATTGGATGAACACAATTATGTGGTCCACAACAATCCACAACCACAACAATGAAAACGTAGGAACTGGATGGAAGATAAAGATAAATAAATGACAGTGTTCCTCAGTCAGCCTCTCATTTGGGGGTGTGACGTGGTGTTGGTGTCACAGTACACTAAACTTATGCAATGAAACTAGCGTCATGCCAAGGTTTTTTTTTTCAGTTCTGTGTTTGAACATGTTTGTTTACAGTAAGTAGTGCTTCACATTTCCACAAAGCTTACAGATATGGGCCAAACGGAGCAGTACCACCGGAAACCGTGGGGGCAGTGTTGCTGCTGCTACTTGATATGTAGCTCTAATGAGACATAAAAAAAACATAACAATGGCGAAAATTCTCCGTCTTCCAGTTGCGATATACTTAACGCCATCACCGACCACCGTCTCCTACATCGCTGCCTCCGTTTCACCTTTTTTGCATCAGGTGCATTTTCAATACTTCTTCCACAGCCGCCATGTTCATTTTAGAGTTTGCCGTTGTCACAAACTTATAAATCTGGGCTGCTCCCCCTAGTGGTGATATTGCTGAACAGCAATATCGACATAAAAAACACATGGCGGTACATGATCAGTGTCATTGTTTGAAATGGATGGGTACTATTTCATGTGTAAAGGGAGCAAAAATGGGCCTTTAAACTGCTTTAAGTACTTCAGTGAATGGCATGTTTGAGCAATTGAAATCAGAGTGAATCAAAGTGCCATTGGCACAGCTCAACTGCCATTTCATATTCTTTCACTGGCTATCACTTGAAAAATACATAAAAAATTGTATTTGGACATGAAGTTTCTCTATTGCTATGTGAGATTTGATGCGACTCTGAATTTTCAAGCATAGGGAAAGTACAGACCACCACAGTCTGATTCAATCTTTTGCATGAAGACGTGCCTCTTGAGTTAGCGTGTTCCGAAGTTTCATGCAGTCTGTATTTCTTTCAGTGCTCAAGTGCGTGCAGCGAGTGAGAAGGAGGCATCCTTGTATAAAATGTGTTTCTTACTGTATTTATTTCTTAATAATGCACTTCAGTGCATTCACTGTAGGCAGCGGTCCTGTTTCCTGCCCTGCTGAACGACTGTACCCTCCAGCAGTGTCTGGAGTAAAACATCGACTATAGCCGTGCAGTAGCTGCGGGCTTCTTGTTTACCTTTTTTGTGATTGATTTGTGTTATTTTCTTGACTCAAGAAGCTTTAAGTGACATGGTATTAGTGCCGTCCTTGGTCTTTGTTGTTGGGTGAACTTGCGCCTTGAATAAATCTCATTGAATCTCTTGAAGAGTATTCAGCCTGCCACTCAAACATCTCTAGAAAAAGTTGTCAAACTTATGACTGGTGTAAGTACAGTGTATACCGAGGGAGAGAGCCAAAAACAGCAGCTTGTGTACATGACTAACACAACAAAAATCCTCTCCTGAGAAGAGGCTGTGTTGCCTCTGCAAATGAGACAAAAACAAACTTAATGCATCCAGAAGCACCAGGTGGAACTGGAACATCTCTTATAAACAATGACTCTTTCTTGCGGTTGTGTAACCTCAGTGTTCCTCAGTGTGTTTTGAGATTGTTTTGTAAAGTGCTTATGAAAACATCTCTACATCAACAGAAAGCACATATGAAAAGTATTAGCATGGAACATGGAAAAAAAGAGCATGAATAAGCAACGCATTTTTACTCCTTTTAACACATTTTCCCTAATAGATCTTTGAGGGAAGAGTATTTGAAATACTATTCTCATTTTCATCCATTCAAGAAGCCCAAAAGTGCTATTAATCATCCACTCTACCAAGCAAATTGCATAAACTGCACTGCCCTTCTCAATACACACCTCTGCCTTGTTGCAATGAAAAGAAATTTTCCATTAGCTGCGCAGATGAACAGCTTTTCTGTTCATTAAGATGAAAAGACGGGGCTCACAAATTGCACTTAATCCTCACAAGAAATCCTCTGTGTGTTCGGCTGTAGTGTGGCTTGCACGTGTGTGCACCAGGTTCATCTTTGAAACTTTCCCAAGCATGAATTTAAATTCAGTGAAGAAGTGCTGATAACAGCGTGGAAACATCTGAGGCTCTGTTGCCAATAAAAGTGCTGAAAATGGAAAAGAGATTTCTCTAAGCATTGGCTGTTAAAAAAGTGTATTTGTCAGCATTAGGCGCTTATTAGTCTGCATTTATAAACACACCATGGGGTCAATATTGAGAGAGTATTTTCACCGTGCTTCACAACTCGGAGAGGAAAACTATTATGCTTCTAGATTGGATGAAACTGCTGAAGACATGAAGGGGTCAGAATCTGAGCAAACACAGAATACGCTGATCAAACGAGTCTAAATATGCTGAGTCAGTTCAATGGAACTCGACTTCCCTTAGAAACAAATGCTCTGTGTCACAGCCTCACACTGTCAGAGCAGCCGCTCTCTCCTCCACGGTTGCTCTTGCAGATTTCCCTGCTGCGTTTCAACTACCGGATTCTTTGCTCCACTCGTCAACATCTGACTGTCTCTGGCTCGACTCTTCGATATATTTCCTCCAAAATCTGTACAGTGTACAACCCAGAGGAGTTCTGCAAGTGTCTGTATTGGATACAACTCACTGCAGTATATTAATGCCAAAAGCCAAATTAGAGATGGGATTTATGGCATGTTGATGGCAGGTATTCCTTATAAAGAGCAATTAAAAAACAGTAAAAACGTTTTTTGTTTTGTTTTGCTTTGTTTTTTCACCACTGTTGAGAAATTGGCTCACTGTTTTCTTCCCCCCATGCTAAAGACTCGGCTTACAGTGTTGCATGCTTGTTGCATTCGAATATCACATGCTAAAATAGTAGCCTCAGATCAACCCAGTCCACTTGGGTTGAATAAAACTTGATTTATTTATTTTGTGCATCTTTTTAAACGGCCATTTTCTCATGAGAATGACGACAAAAATGGCGGATGCACCTTGCTAACTCCTAACAACTGATCCATTTAAACCAGCTTCTGTGAACCTGCCTGTTTCAGTAAAACGTTGAGCACAACATTTCCATGAGTAAGTTTAGGGTGACGGTGAAACACCCAACTGAGCTACCCGATCTCAGTCACATGGTGTAATATATTGATGTTGGGAACGTACACTTTTGCCTCATATGTTGACTCCAATTCCAACCTTCCATGTTGCATGTTGAAGCAATAGTGTTTCAATGGAGTAATATTTTCCTTCCCTTCCCCTCATATACATACCAAGTGACACGTTCTTTCTTGTAGAGAGAATGGAGCATCCCATGGCTCACCCTTAACCGAAACTCTGTTTTTCTTTTAGGTGACGTGCTGCCCACGGCGTCAGGATATGCTGCAGAAGGCGGAGCGTGTGATCTGTTTTCTGGTTCAGTGAACAGTTCAGAGGGAAACTGTTTCTTAGCTCAGATTCCTCAGTGCTTGACAAAACAAACAGAACAGGAGAAAGTTTCAACAACTAAAGGTGAAACTTCAATGCGACTTGCGGTTAAATCCAAAAGCTACACGGCATGAAGATTGTGTTTAGCAACCATTTGCGGAACGAAGCACAATGGAGCTTCACGGCTGTAAGCGGCATTTGTTTATCGCCTTCCCCTGCGATCCAAAGTTTGATTAGAAGTCCATTAGCCGTGTGAGAATATTCAAGGACTTCATAATCACAGCTGTTTGACTGAACAGTCGCTGGAGTGTGAACCCATAATTAAGAGATTGATATGAACTTTCAAAGGAACCGGCATGGGCAATTAGGAACAGCTCCTTGGCGCTGTTTTGCTATATTGTTGGACAGGTTGGGCCAGATCATTAAAACACGCTCGCTTTAATTACAGGCTGACTTCAGAGGAGAGCAAGACAGACAGCAGCAGGAACCTGCCAAAGAAGCCATGGAGATGCCGTCCAAGTAGATGCACAGCCGCTTATTCTTCCCATGTATGGCCTCCATAGTCTTCTTTCAACAGTGTGAGTCATTCACTACAGCTGACACAGAGCATGATGGGGGATCTGAGTATTTTGTTATACAGTGGAACCTCGGTTCTCGACCACAATCCGTTCCAGACGGCCGTTCAAGAACCGATTTGTTCGAAATCTGAATAGATTTTTCCCATTACAATGAATGTAAAAAGAAATGATGCGTTCCAAGCCTTAAAATAGTCTTTTGTAGGAGTGAATGTAGAGTGTCTGCTGCAGGTGCGCTGTTCCTCTATGTGTGTGGCCGCTGCATGTGGGAGGGGTTGCCGAGTGAGTGACGTCTCTCCAGAAGTGAAGAGGTGCCCGGTGCGTGTCCAGCTCTGAATGTGCGCTTCTGTGCAGTTTGGCTGTGACAAAGTCATAAACCAAGTCACGCTCTGTCCCAGACTCGCCTCATCCCTGTCCCAGCTCCAGCCCACAACAGGACATCAAACCCTGGAGTGAGCGCTCCAGCCTCGGAGGTGTGGAGAGCGAGCACCTCCCTCGGTATGAAGAATAAACAGTCAGTAAATGTAGCTAACGGGACACGTCTGCATACAGAGGCTGCGTTATACACAATAACAAAGCGCGTAATGGATCAGCTGATCGGTCCGCACACGTTATGTTTTTTTCCAGCTTTTTTCGGGGGCGTTCTGGATTTTCGTTCGAAATCCTAAGCAAAAAAATCTCAACATTTTCATTCCAATTCCGATTTGTTCGAAGTCTGGGACGTTCAAAAACCGAGGTTCCACTGTATTTAGTCGTGGTGAGCCTGGCCTGCAGACCAGGCGGAATTTTATTTCATTTTTTGGAAAGCTGTTTTTTTTAATGCTTATGTGAGAAAAAAAAACTCTACTTGAATTTGTTGAGGTGCCAATATAAATTACACTTTTCTCAATACTTTTTAAACATATTTTTAGTTATTTAAGCTGTAAAACTTGTTAGGTTGAGTCTTTCTACGTACCTGTCACATAGGCCTATATACTCTATCATCAATTCTATCATCAGTCAGGGGGTTCTGACATAGTGAGCTGTGATTTCACACATTTGTCATGAGATTCTTTTGAGACGAAGTCTCTCCTTTGGTTATGGAACATCAGCTGTCTTGCTGCAGCCGCCTGGAGGCGAATTTGCGAATCCCAGGAAGGTAGTGCCTTCCTCGCTCTCTAATTGGTTAAAATAGGTTTCCTCTCATTGGCTCTTGATTTCATTTGTCCGTGAAAACGTCATCTCACATTCAGAGCAGGCTAAACATCTGAGGTAAATAGCTGAGCTGTCATCTCACCCGCAGCTGGACCACTGAGGTACTTTCCCCTACCATCCTGGGATTCGCAAACACACACCCTGGAGCTTGGATCACAGAAATCATCAGGTTCCAACTACTACACAAAGTTCCAACACCATGTGTGACATGATAACACTCTTGTCTTGAAGCGTTCCAGCATGCACTGCAGGGCTGAACGGCTGCACTGCCCTTAAGTTTCTGTCACAGTTCTTCTGATTCAGAACACTGCATGAGTGTCTGTTGCCTCCCCTGAATTCCCAACCTGGACCTTGGACAGCAACCAAACAAAAGATGGTGGATCATTGAATTGTAAACGGGGTCCAAGAGGCCCCTCCAGTAAAGAGATGAAGCTGCTCTAATGTTCTAAAGATGCTTCTCTAAACATGGTTCTAAGCATCTTGTCAAAGGAGCAGTGGTTAATCTGAGAAGGGAGCGAGGAGGTTTCCTCTGAGGCCAGTCGCCGACAGATGATGGACAAAAGGCAAATGAGCAAGAGAACCAGTCCTGAAGTAAAGGAGACATCCTTTCGCCAGCGCTGCTTCAAACTAATGAATGGAGAAAAAAAAAAGATCAGACACTCTAGAGTCAGTGTCTTCTTTTATCAAGCATTTCAAAGATATCTGAAACGCTTAGTTGGAAGCAGGCAGCGAGGTACGATCGTCTGTCATAACTCAAAGGTCTTTATTTCATCTGCAGCGGAGAGCAACACCTTCTCTCAAAAGAGCATCCTCATTTTCAAGCCGACGTGCCATTAAAGAGCTTTCAGTGAAATATAAAAGACCATTAAAGCGGAATTAGAAGTTACACTTTCTCGACACGGAGTTCAATATTGATGAGCGGGAGGCCGGGCCTTTGATCAGCTTCCGTGTGAGAGAGAAAGGTCACTACCTGGTTTCCTGTCAGGTTGCGACATTAATGAAACTGCAGCCTCTGAAAAAAGTTGGAATCTTAATGAAAACATGGAAATGGAGGTAGATATTATACTTCTACTTTTGACTAACTCATCTAATATCTCACCAAAGGCATGATGAAACCATGAGGAAAAAGTTGTTTCCCGCTAATATTCATGAGGTCGGTGTCACATTTCTGTAGCGTTTTAACAACCACATGATCAGTGTCTGGACTCGGCCTCACTGAGCTCACTCATAATTTCCTGTTGAAAAGTAGATTAACATCTCTCCACCTAACAGCACTCCATGTTCCTCACAGTCTCACTGTTTTGTTCTTCACCCCCTGTTGAAATGGCCAAAGGATGTTTTGAAAGCCGACACCTATCCTGCTTCCTCTTACCGCGCTGAGATTTTGTCATTCTTCACCTACAACTGCCAAAATCAGCTCAGTTAAATGGTCGAATTAGGGTGAAGGATCTCGCCTACAGCATCAAGGCATTCATCATTGGCATGAAGAATGAGTGGAGGAGTGACAGATTCATTTTGTCACATGAAGGCAGAATTAACGTGACACTCGAGCGATAAAATGTGGAGCATCGCCTGCAGGAAAATTGTGAACGAAGGAAGCAGGTGTAAAAAAACAAACAAACAAAAATATATAGAAAAGAGAGTTGAAAGAATGCAGAGCAGGGGAGTCGAACTGATCCGCAAAAGAGCCACAGCAAATACATGTACTAAAGAAAGTTGTTCAAGGCTACATTCATGAATTTGTGAAATTGGTTGGATTGGTCTCTAAGCCATCAGTTTTGCTAGTTGTTCTTCTCATTGTTGTTTGTTTATAGTGCGCAAAAGTCCACGTTCTCAACATCAACATATTACGCCATGGGAGTGAGCATGGATTGCTCTAGTCGTTCCTGTATCTACTTTCTTGTGTCACACTGTATTGAACAGTTTCAGATTGGTGGGTCAGATTTGACAGCAGAATTACACGTGGACACTCAACAGCAACACAATGTATAGATTTGTTTTAGCAACATTTTGTTTTTCCTTCATCCCCCCCCCTCCAAAAAAAAAACCTCTTTCAACGAATTTGTTTTTTTCTTTTTAATCGTCTCTAGTGAATAAGGGTTTCAGTTGTCTGAAAAGATGAGCGGGTGCTTTGAGAAGAGAGATCACAAATTCTGCCAGCGGGGTTCTGACGGAATGAAGTCACCTTTGCCAACATCTCTGTTGTTTGTTTCTGGTCTCAAAGAAATGGCAATAGATCAATATACTTGAAATCGTGATCAATTTTACTTGCAAGGACAAGGGCCCACAGTACAAATAACATCCAGCATTTGTATTGTGATTTTTCTTTTCCTTTGATGATGACGCATCTAGTCCTTGAATCAACCAAAAGAACTATTTTAAGATGATGGGAATAGTGAGGCAAATCCTGTATTTAATAACAGGAGAAAAAAAAATCATAAGAAGAATGGAAAAATGCCACATTTAAACGTAAAATAGAAAAGTTGAAGCTCATCATAGACAAAGGCATCACATCCTATATGGTAGAAATAAAATGAATAAAACTGAATAAAATAAAACTTTGTTTAGTATATTTGTCTATTCAATGTCCAAGTAGAAAATGAGACATATGTCGGAGGTGAGTGTTGCAAAAGAGGGAAAAAAAGAGACATTTAGAATAACTTGTTCATCAAAAATGTTCAGTGGAATTAACAATACGAATGAAAGACAATGAAATGAAACTTAAATATGCTAAAAATAAGAAATGGATACGACAGCATGGACAAATTTGTCCAGGTAAATCAATTTATTTGGTTCAATTTTGGGTTCAGCCCTAGTCAGTCAGGGGTACAAATGTGGCCCGCGGGCTGCTGCCGGACAGGAGGGAGATCTGTTCAATGATTACATTACATTTCAAACTGTGACCTTTGCTGGCGGGTCATGGCAAAGGCAAGACTCTCTGCGCTCTGTAAAGTGGGCTGACAGTATCAAGCCTTTCACCGCAGACGTATCCCGACTAATGGAAACACCTCTGGCACATTATTGTATCTCATATCACCGTGGTGGCAGACGGTGAACCATTACATAACAGCCGCTCGGCATCCTTTACACTCAGCTCACAAAGAGCAGGAGTGGGATAGAGTTCTCACATGACCTCCAGTTGCCCCTGCAACTTTAAAGTGTTGAAGTGAAAAATGTATTTTTAACAATGGCCCAGTCAATCTGCTATTAAAGAACAGGAAACAAGTGACGGAAGAAATCACCCTGCACCAGAGGAAAAGCAGTGTCAGAGGTGAGCCAGAGCACATGTCCTGATTCTTCCCACAGAATGAGACACAGTGATCAGACTTTCGATCAGCTGCCTCTCTAGTCAACTCACCCTCACTCCCATGTACTCCCTATATTGACGTTTGAGTGTGTTGACGCATTGACAATGCAACACATGAAAACAAGATATAGATTGGGGTCAGTGTAAGACATGGGATGGCGCTCCATTTATTCTTCCCCTCGGCTGACAGAGTGTTGAATTCGTGATAAGCCCTTGTTGTTTATTTTATTTTATTTTTTTATTTTATTTTATTTTATTTTGTCAGTACTTTATTCCAAAGCACTTTCCTAGTTGGTGGGATCCCCACTGACCATGCCAATAAATCTGATTCTGATTCTGGAAGGAAGACATTTTTTTTAATGCATGGAAACATGCGTAACATGCAACGCTGAAGGCTGCCTTTTCCGTCAGTATAGTGCGCTAAAGTCCACGTTCTCAACATCAACATATTACGCCATGGGAGTGAGCATGGATTGCTCTAGTCGTTCCTGTATCTACTTTCTTGTGTCACACTGTATCGAACATTTTCAGATTGGTGGGTCAGATTTGACAGCAGACTTACACGTGGACACTCAACAGCAACACAATATATAGATTTGTTTTAGCAACATTTTGTTTTTTCTTTACCCCCCCCCCAAAAAAAACCTCTTTCAACGAATTTGTTTTTTTTCTTTTTAATCGTCTCTAGTGAATAAGGGTTTCAGTTGTCTGAAAAGATGAGCGGGCGCTTTGAGAAGAGAGATCACAAATTCTGCCAGCGGGGTTCTGAAGGAATTAAGTCACCTTTGCCAACATCTCAGCTGCAGGAAATATTTATCACAGGCGTCCTCGAGAGGACTGAAACATATTCCTACATCACTCTGCGTGTGTTTTGATGATGCCTGACTGCAGGCATTTCGCAGACACGACGCAAACTCCAAAGAAATCCAAGGATTTTCACACCTACATTCATGTTAATTCTCCGTTGAGCGCGTGCTCCCTCGAACATCAGTTATGAACAAATTCACATGCTCTTGTTCAACCTCTCTTTCATCTCGGAATGGCGTGAGGAAAGCAGAGAAAGACATCATCAAATCGGAGCCAAGGACAGCTCATTTGCGTTCCTACACAGCTCCTCCGAATGTTGTTTGGTGATTAGAGTTACATTCTCCATCACAAGCTCACTTGACTGCCTGTCACTTCAGTTTTCTGATGTCATATTAAATGAGCTTGCAGCTGGGATATCAGGACGTGCAGCTGTGGTGCGAGCTGGTGCCACTTCCAAGACTGTGTGTGTGTGTGCTCCAGGTTTTCCTTCAGTGGTGGGCCAGTAAATTAGCTCATCTACTGGGCTGAAACAGTAGTGGATCCTTGACCTCTGAGCGCCCTGAAAATGTTACAGATTCTGATCACAGAGGAAATTAAGACGTATTTCAAAGCAAGATAGGCAAACTGTACATCCACTTCAGAGAAGGGCAAACACAACCCCATCCCAGCCACACATGAAGTGACACAGCAACAACATTAAAGTCCATAAATTCATGAATTCAGTCCATTTGTTTTCTATAATTTGCAGTTAAAATGGCCAGTTGAACTATTATGTATTACTGACATGTGTGACTTTACTTTGCTTTGCTATGTTTTCCAACTCACTGGTGCTCTGTGAATGGACTACATGCACATGGGTGCGTAGACATAGTTCCAGGAAAGAATTCGCTGGCTCATTCTCTTCTGCCTCTTTACTCTTGCCTGTGTTGACATTGTAGCTTAGAGCTACCTGAGGGCACAACACCTGTTTCTCATCCAGAAGGAAGTGAGCCGGCTGATTATTTCCAGGAACTGCATCAGCGCCCCCCCTGTTGACAGTTCCTACAGCGACTGTTTTAGTGTCAAGTCCATTTTTTTTAATCTCCAAAAAGTGTATTTAAAGGAGCAGAGCTGTTATTTAAAGTGATGAATGAATTACATGCTGGCATCAGTGCCATTGTTAATATAGTTGTTATACTTTTTAGTCAATTTTATCAATGACAACATCCCACAGAGAAAAGCACCAAAAATTCATTTTATTTCTTGGCAGAATTAGTTTCAATGAATAAACCATGCCATTATCATTATTACTATTATTGGACTGTTTCTTTAATTGATATTACATATAGATGACATTGCTTAAACCCTTGGTAAAACAATAAAACAAAAAAAAATTCAGATTAAAATTAAAATCTTCCCACACAGGTTGGTTCAATTTATTTACTGTATTGGTGGTTGGGGTGGCCAAAGGACGTTTTGAAAGCTGACACCTATCCTGCTTCCACGATATCCAATAGTACTAGGTGGTCGAGTAAGAACGGACTTTAACATTAAGCAAACACTTGGATTTATTTCTACAGTTTCTTATTTTTGTCTTTGTGGGTCTATATGATGAACAGTGGCTGATGAGATCTCTTCTTCTTCCTCATGTCCACTATCATCTCCTTGTCTTGTCCATGTTGAGGGTGAGGTTATTGTCCTCGCACCATGACAGCAAACCGGTCACCTCTCCTTTCATCCCCTGCAGTGATTCATCCAAGCACCTGTATTTGTTGTGATGCTGGCTAATATCCTGTTACCAATCCTGACAGTTTGAGGTCTGCTATTTAGGAAGTCCAGGAGCCAGCGAGTGTCCGGTGGAGACCCGGAGAGGAGAGCGTGCGGGTGAGTTTGTAGGGGATGGCCCTGTCGAAGCCGGAGAAATACTCCACAAGCAGCATCCTGATGTAGAAGATTCAGCCATGTTTATTGAAAAATGGATATCGGTCACAGGAACGTTTCTGTAGAACGATGAGTTTGGCTGCAACTTGTGCTGAAGCAAACTGCAGCATCACAAAGCTTAAATAACAGGAGCAGACAGTTTCAACCGTAGTTTAGAATCCAGAGAGAAGACTCCACCAAGCATTCGTTCTTGACATTATCAAGCTCTGATTCAGTGACTTAAACATAGAAAGTTTTGATGTGATGTTTTCATTATTCTAGAGTTGTCATGTTTTGGAAGCAGCCTATGATGTGCTGCTCACCCACAGTATATGGACTATTTCTGCCTTTGTTTTGGGATGAGTTCTCCTGAAGATCAGCCATCCTTGGCAGCTTGAACATTATTACATTACTGAACGATGCAACCACACGTTATTAAACCTGACATTGGTTTTCCAACAGGCTTTGTTTATTGTTACAGAAAGTGCCTTGTGTGTGATGGTGGAGAACAGCTGTGATTTGTTAAGAATCAACCTTGAAGGGCTGCATGCAAATTTAACTAGATTCCAGTTGATGATTGAGTAGAGGTGGTTAATGCAGCTTTGACTTTTTCTGGGTGGATGTCTTATAAACCACCTTCAGGCGGCAGCCTTTTGAGTGAATTATTGCTACATCACTTTATTTCATTCCACTCGAGAAGATTGAAAAGCTCGGTACTTTTTGATTTCTTGCACTTCATCTCAGTTGAAACAGGACTGATCCTCCCACACATTTAACGTTATTGAAAAACTTCTTTCAAAAGGTTCCCTATCCTGCAATTCCAACTTTTCTGACTTATTCTGACTTTGTAAATAGCCCATGATAAGACGTTTCCATTTGTTAGGTTTTGTCTTTTTTACTTGGCTGCTCAGCAATAGCCACAGCATCTGCATATTCAAATTTGAAATAGGCATTGACCGATCCAATGAGTGGGAAACAGATCATAGCAGAACTTCATAGCTCAGCACTGTTGAGTACATAACAGAACATTTTCACTTTGTGGAATTTTGCACGACAATAAGACAGACTTCAAAATGAAGGTCAAGATCCATCTCTGCAAAACTGATCTCTTACAACCGACTTGTAAGATCAGACGTAAGAACCTTAGTGAAAGATGCAGCGTTTTAGAAAGGAGAAACATGGGGGTAAATATCACTATAAAAGAACCTGAAATGAGCCCCTTTTTAATCTCCATAGGAAAAGCGCTTAGATGGAGTTGTTAGACACGTCATGTCTGCCATTTAAATCTGGCACTGTATATACCTGCAACTGAATGAGGAAATATTCTTGGTGCCTGACACACTGTGAGGTATTTCACACCCATACAGTTCTGGTTCTGGAACCAATGGTATTCAGGATTCTCAAAACATCGGTGCTTTCCATCAAACCAGTCTGCGTTCATACAAGACTGAGCAGAACCAAAGTGGGAGGGAAGTAGACCTAAGTGTTGAATGTTATTTTTGCCTGAGTTTGTGCGCCAGTAGGCTCCATAGTCTTGATGCTCTGTTCTTTGGGCTGGTGCATCCTCTAAACTGCGCTCTCCGCCCTGGAACTGGAAGTGTTGGGGAGAGTTAAACTACATGTTGTTGACTTACCCGTAAAGCAGGGGTGTCTAACTCAGTCATGGGAGGTGCCAAACTTTTCAGAAAAGAGCCTATTGAATAGCAACATTTTATATAGATAAGTTTGAAGCTCTTGCGGGCCACATAAAGGACTTGGCTGACTGGTTTTGGCCCCCATGCCATGAGTTTGTCATTTTTAAATGGATTAAGCGGCAGAAAATTGAATTCAAAGCCTTCAAGAATTCAAGCAAAAAATAAAACCTCATTAATTGTTCCATCTGACCTAGTGATGGATTGACGAAGCTTCATGAAACATTGCCCTCATTTTCACATCTCAGTAAGTGGCGCACCTGGTTTCAGTGAAATGGTCGTTCTAATCCAAAGATTTCGAAACAGGATCTGCCATCGTGTGGGCTCTGAACATGAGGACTTAGTTTCATGAAACCCCATAATCCAGTCACAACCTAATTTCAAACACCAGCCCTTCCATCTGAGGAAACTGAAGTCCAAACAGCAAACAAATGTAGAAATGTGATAGTAGAACCACCAAGCTGCTCAGTCTCTCTGACACTGAACTGGTTACTTCTGAGGTACATTGAGCAACTGCGCCACAAGACAGAACCTCATATAGTTGTTAGTGTTGAGACCTGAATTACAAATAGATGCCACTTAACTCACAAGTGGCTGGAGCAATTATGATGGTCCAATCCACCATCTGAGCCCAGTGGAGAATCCTGAGCGCCCTTTGATATAGTCGTAAACGCTCACCTTGCATGTGTTTTGTGACACACACCCTTTTTGTCACACCAAAATTGACGGAACAAAGGCAACTACAAACTCTAAATTATTTGATTTATCCAAAATATCTGTGTTTAGTGACAAATGAAAAGTACAAACAGGTGTGACTCTCACAGGTGAAAGGTGCCTAGTTCTTCACTCAACTCCTTCTTGCTGCCTCACAATAATTGTGTCGATACGCGATCGTGGCGGAACATTCAAGTCATTGATTTACTGTGGATACTTGAGCGCGAGACCGAAGAAACCATCGACCTGTCCACTGCAAATCGAGACTTGAGAAAACAGATCATTCATCCATGCGCTGTAAGTGGCAACATTATAATGAGGTATTGACAACAGGTTTGGCAAAGCTTGTACGGCTGTTGTGGCCGGAAGAGTCATATTTAAAAAGCCTGTGGCTTGTATGTATTTTATTGCATGCTATTACTTTATTTCAATGAACAGAATGTGAATGAAATTGTAGAACCATTCATATGGTTTAAGAGGAGATATTCATAGGGGCAAAAAGAAATTGGAGCATTATAGTAAATAAAACTGAAAACCTTCATCTTAACACTTGTTGGAGAAGTAGTGTCAGCCATTTGTGCACGGCTGTTGGAGTATATGTCAGGCCCACTACGTTCGGGGTCTTAGGCGAAGTGGTCTTGCTCACTGATAGAAGCCCGTTTAGTCACGGCGTCTAATTCACCAAGAGGAAATCTCTCATTTTCATTCACAAACTCCCTCTCTGACCTCAGCAAACACAGATGGAACATAGAAAGTTTACATTTCTTACCCCCAGATATTTGACGTCCAGAAACTTCCTCAAAGATCAGCAATGTCACATTTTTTAATAAAGATTTTTTAATGAAATCCTCCAGAGGCCCATCAAAGTGGAAAAAAGTGAATAAAATAAATAAAAAAATAAAATTATCTGTTGACAGAGAATCTGCGAGCCCATCTGGATCCGACCACGTTTCCATCTGGGACTTGGGGACTTGACACCATATGCACATATTGTAAAAAATAATTTGATCCTATGGGTAGAAACTCAAGCTTGAAAAATACAGGAATAAAAACAGCCCTATATACTTTTCATCGAACCAAGACAACTTTTATTAAATGATTTATCTGATGCTATTTTTTTCAAATATCTTTCATCGAGGTTACATAGTACTGCATACGACAAGTTGTTTTTTAGAGTTGAAACCCGGTCAACGAATGTGCTCCTTCTGTCACAGGATTATTCAGGGACACCATGTGTTGTCATTATTTCGTATTCAGATTCTTCAGTTAGAAGGACTTGAGTTGGCTGCACTGCAGCCAGTCCACTAGTTCAGTTTACTTTCTCACACCAGGTTACTGCAGTACATACAGTAGGAGCATGGCGTGCGGACCATGAGGCAAGGCCCAGGCATTACAAGCTATTGGATAAAATGTTGAGACTCGCATTATGCACTAGCCAAGATGAGGGTGACCACATTTACCTTGCTTGGCTTTGATTTGGCAGCCGTCGTCCTTGAGTAAACTGTGACAAACCTGATGTGACATCAATTTCAAGCACAGGTCTGAGCTACCAAAGGATAAAACAATGTTCTCAGATGCTGGAAAATATGGCGTCCTGCTGCGGATTTTAAAGATAATCCCGGCCTTCATGCGCAGGTGATTCGAGGCAACTTGACTGAAAACAAGTTTGTCAGTCAGCGGCTGACCTTTTGGACTGCAGGCACCAATGGAATCGGAGCCAATCTCAGGCGCTGCACTTGTCTAAATCAACTGCCCAATGTGACTAAAATCCTGCCTCCTCTGGGAAGGAAGGGTAATCTCTAGCCCCATCAACCTGTCATCGAGGCGTTGTTTCCATCACAGACTGTGGCGCCGGCTGATGCGGTTTAAGGCAACAATTCCTCAGAATCTGCCCACAAACAGCTCAGCGGATCGATCCTGCAGCAGCATTAGCGCATGTGAAGTGGGTCAAATGACTGTCTTCACTCCAGAGTGCTGATCTGCTGATTCAGCAGTCATTATCCGTGGAACAAAGGGCTGCTGATTTGAAATAGTTTTCTGTTTTACCAGGGGCCTGTCCTGCCTTCCAAACTTAGGTATATGTTTAAAAAGTGGATTTTTTTGTTCTATTTGTCATTGCCATTTTATTTTAAAGCAACATTGACTCTCACAGAGAGTGAGCATCTTTGCCTGAGAAAACCCAGAAAACCAAATTATTGCATAGTCTACTGAAGAAACAAATAACTACTGAAGATACATTTTCTCTTAGTCGGACTACACGACTCCACTTGGCAGCTCATTCAAGCTATTATCATAGTCAGTTAGTTTAACTAAATGTAGTAAAATCGTAGCATCAAACCCACATGACATCACAATGAGATACAGCTTTGTTGACCCCAGGTTTAAAGGAAATGGTGTTACTTTTCCAGTACGGTGCGTCACTGATCCCATTCTCCTTTGAGTGTCACATGAACAAGCTTTCACAACACCATTTCTAACTACGCAATTAGTTCTATAAGCAAAAGGACTCTAGAAACTGCACACTTTGTGTAGGCACCATATTTGTTCAGCTATCATGCAGAAATGCATGAATTCAGTATATGTCAAGGTGAGGTTTTGTCATGCTAATACTGTCGAAGTCTTTAAACATGAAATGCCATAATAGATGATTCACAAACCTTCAAAAATAATTACAAAATTTCAAAAATATTTGTTTCGCTCCTGGGTTTTCACATCGAGACCGCCTACAGTTTGCCTACCAGCCCAGACTTGGAGTTCAGGACGCCTCTGGGCTTATGTGCAGTAACTCTTTCAGTGCAATAGCCTGAAGCCTTTTTATTCACGCTTAGTAGTATATATTATTATGCCTTTATTTTTATATGTGAATACAGTGTAAATACTGTTGAGATGGTTCTTTTAATTCATGCTTAGTAGTATATATTATTATATCTTTATTTTTATATGTGAATATAGTGTAAATACTGTTTAGATGGTTCTTTTTATTCACACTTAGTAGTATATATTATTATGTCTTTATTTTTATATGTGAATACAGTGTAAATACAGTTTAGATGGTTCTTTTTATTCACACTTAGTAGTATATATTATTATGTCTTTATTTTTATATGTGAATACAGTGTAAATACTGTTTAGATGGTTCTTTTTATTCACACTTAGTAGTGTATATTATTATATCTTTATTTTTATATGTGAATACAGTGTAAATACTGTTTAGATGGTTCTTTTTATTCACACTTAGTAGTATATATTATTATGTCTTTATTTTTATATGTGAATACAGTGTAAATACTGTTTAGATTGTTCTTTTTATTCACACTTAGTAGTATATATTATTATATCTTTATTTTTATATGTGAATACAGTGTAAATACTGTTTAGATGGTTCTTTTTATTCACGCTCAGTAGTATATATTATTATGCCTTTATTTTTACATGCAAATACAGTGTAAATACTGTTTAGATGGGTCTTTTTATTCATGCTTAGTAGTATATATTATGTCTTTATTTTTATTTTTATCTAGGATGTTTGTTCGAGTAACACTACTCTCTCATTACTTTTTTTATTTTTATTTTGAGCAGGAGTTGTGTTTGCAACGAAAAGCTATTCTCCCCAGATAAATAAAGTGATTCTGATTCTGATTTTCAACCTTGAAAATAATAAATAATAAGCAAACACAGTGAGAAGCATTAGGAAAAACAAGTCCTGATGACTCCAGGTAAATGACAGTGATTCAACGGTGAACGCCACAGTCAGTATTACTGTAACATTGACATGCTCCAGACATGGGTTTCTTGGTGAAACCCACTCAAAAGGTTTGAGTTGAACAAACGGCTCAATGAGGTGAACCCCATCCTTGCTACACCTACATTAATTGAGCAGTCTTGGAAAGAGAAAAAAAAGACTATTCATCAAGTCGTCCAATGAATGACTTTATTGATGCCTTCCACCAACACTTGCAGATCAGACGTCCCTAATGACTGCTGACACACTAAGTGCTTTTAATTATTAAAGGCTGATGCAGCTTCCACTCGTGATCACATGAGGGGCCGGTGCATCCACCCAGCCGGGCTTCTCTTACTGCCCCATGGCTTCACACTGACTGGATGTGGATTTGAAGTGTTATTATACAAAGGTACATATGCAGTTTGTCATATAGGAAACTGAAATTGTTTCCTATATGGTGTTTGGATTTTCTTATATTAAAAACACTTGTCTGCTCTGGCTGTTCGAGGTGGTTTCCAAAAGTGTTGAGAATTGAGGGAGTACAAAAAGACATAAATATCACGAATAAAGCCAATGAAATATGTTCCCTGTCAGTGCCAGATGAGTCAGTTGCTGTCCGTTTGTTGACTTCTGCTTTCAAGCAGCGATGCACTAAATCTCCATCTGGGGACACGTCACACCTGAATATCATATTCATGCTTTGTACGCTTCAGCTTAGTTAAGCGAATCAGAAAAACTGGGACGTTTAGCTTGAACCAAAAAACGTAGGTTACTTTAGAGTTTTCATGAAGAGGAAGACGTATGCATGAAATGCAGATGCGAACGGCTGATGTGACCATGATGATAGTTACAGCAGAGACTGGATCAACTGTACCGCCATCATTCAACTGCCTGCTCACCAAATGTCACTCCCTACAAAGCAGGAAGCAAAAGGAAGGTGGGTGATGTGCGCCTGAAACACTGGTAAACAAATGGTTAAAAAAAAGCCTCTCAGTGGATGCACACTTTTGTTTATTTCTGTCAAAGACCACATACTGAAGATCTGGAATTGATAGTCTGTGGTGTAGTCTGATAATCTTAACACTGCACACTTCTATCTTCGAAATCTTGTGTGTGCACTTGTGATAAAACAAAGATGGAATATGGCAACAAATGGTGTTGGGATGGCATGCAGATGAGGCATCATGAAACAGTATTGGAGCATCCTACTTGTCGTGGGCCATGACATTGCGCACTGGGTTTAGAAATGATGGGAGGTTTCATTGAATCAGGTGTTAAAGTCCGCAGACAGCGCCATCTGATGGCCTCTGAAAATCAAGACACTGTTTCAGCAACCCTTCAATACTGTGTCATGAAACCTCATCCCGCCATCACTACAAAACACTTCCTTATTTCTCAGTCGGCTTGCTTCTTCATTGGCCACATTTTAGTTCCACGTTGTAGTTCAAGTTTTAGAGCAATCTCTTCCCACACACATGAAGATTTCTGATGGTAAATATTGAACCTTTTTAAAAATAAAGAGATATAAGAGATAAGCCAATTGGGCGTTTGTAAACTGTGGTAAAGAAGAGGCAACATCGGGAGACAAACAGCCCCATTATGGTTACATGTGTATTGGGCTTAAGATGGGCACAAAAAATGTAACATTTAGTCGAAGGAAGGGACAAATTCAAGGAAACAAAGGTTTGTCACCATTAGATAATACTGTGTATTCACTCTCTCTCTCTCTCTCTCTCTCTCTCTCTCTCTCTCTCTCTCTCTCTATATATATATATATATATATATATATATATATATATATATATATATATATATATATATTGTGAAGTCAGTTTTCATAGTTTACTTTGTGACAAAGGTGCAACCATCTTCCTGTGTCTGAAATTGTAGAGTCATATTGAGCTGGAATTCATAAACTAAACATGACAATATAATAAAACATGAATGAGGAAATCCATTTTGGTTGGTGATTGCATAATGTAGTGTCATTACATTTTAATAAATAAAAGTGCCACTGCCACATAAAAACCTCTTCCTTGTGCTTTCACTTGTCGCAAAATAACAAGTTTTTTTTTTTAGATGTCAGTAGTTGTCTGTGTTTTTCCAATTTCATACCACAGAACGAGGGAAATGTGTATTGTTCTTTGGTGTGTGGGCAGGTTTGATTATAACAAAGAGTAGTACAGAGCCAAAATGTTCTTGAGCCATCTTGACGTTACACAGAGAAGACCGGAGGGAAGTTAAATCATGCAATGACGTGACTGCATCTCAACGTTGCCACTCAAGGGATGAGTGAATTGTTGGTTCAAATCTGATCTTCATGAGCTCACCAACAAAGGTAGTCTGAGGTCCGGGAACCCCTGTGGCAGGTGGTCAACATATCCTCACTCCCATGGCCTAATACATTGATGTTGGGAAGTCCACTTGGAAAATCCTGTGTTGGGTCGAGCTTAAGGTCACAAGGGGTGCTACATACACCAAGTGACATCAGAAGTAGAGTATCAATGACAATTGTCACGCTGAGTATCAGTCATCTCAACCCCAACGATTCCTTTTGAGTGACAAGAAAGTCAGCAGGTTGAGGAACATTTGATTCAATTGAAACATCTATACGCCAACACTAATAGACACTACACTGGACAAGCACCAAAATGTTGCACTTTAGGGGTGAAATTTGTCATGAAACAGGGGTGAAACAGTCATCAATTATTAACCGTAACAAGAATCTGGTTACATTTCTCTGTGAAATGATGTTGAAACTTTCAGTGACAATGTTCACAAAAGCATAAGATGTTTAAGGTTGTTGAACACTCTACGTTTTAGGGATCAACATCGAACATATGTTCGATGTTGATCCGTCCTAGAACCACCTCTCAGAACCCAGCAATACAGTTGTCGTTCCTCATGTCGGTGCTGTATCAGCCCCACCTCTAATCGTTTCTCAGACTTCAAGGTAGAGACTTATTAAACTGGCTCAGGTGAGTTATGAAAAATGAGTTTTAAGAATGACCGTATCAGCTCAGCAAAGTCTCGTGAGCCAATTAACATGATGGATGTGGAAATGTAAAGCCCTCAATATTCTGGATTGTGTTTCAGTTCCATACATCAAGAAGTGAGTCATAATGAACTTCCAGGTAAAGAATCCTGTGCCTGCGGTGAACAAGTCAGAGTGTGATGAATCGAGTGTGTCAGCCTGCCTTGTTCCCTTCATGCTCTGAAAAGCAGTTCTGAGTTGATAACAGTGTATCCATTAAAAGCGTTTTTCCAAATGGCAATACTTTCCCCGTAGAGGCATTCGTGCTCTGCTGTTGCTGGGCCAGAACACTGCCCAATGTCTAATATAGTTGTCGTGTCATTGTGAAAGGAACCATTATATATTGGGGGGTCGAGGAACCTAATATAGCACATCATTATTGTCACTTTTGTACCACACGAAAGTAACTGCCGAGTGGCGAACACTCGGCAGTTGGCCACATATATATATATATATATATATATATATATATATATATATATATATATATATATATATATATATATATATATATATATATATATATAGTGTCGTGACGTACGTGTTAAGAGCATCCACATTTGTTCCGTCTGAGATGGTGGGTTTGAATCGGTGCAACGAACAAAAAAACGAAGAAAATGTTCATTTTTCTTGGCCCCTCTTCTGTTTACTATTCACATTGTTGCTCCACTTTTACATTCACATGGTTGCCTCACCAGGAAAATAGTAATCCACGCAGTTGGTGAGGACATGACTGACAGCACAGGGACATTTCTGCCATCCACTTTGCAAATGGGAGCTAATAAAGTTTGAAAAACTGAAAATGTAGACTAGTCATTTCATGGTTTGGTGAGTAGCCTGAGCTGCTTACTTGGCCTGTTTGGAGGGAGTCGAACAACCAATTAAAACCATTTTTTAATATCCCCCGCAGCAGTACGGACATATTGGAGTCATTAATACATACTGGGACCTAAATGAACAATAAAATGAATTAAAATAAAATATATTTTTTGAATAATGTAAAAAAAAATTCGGCGAACTAATGGAGAAATCCTCACTGCATGGCTAAGTGAATTGTTAAGAAAATAAGTTGAAATCTCCGCCACAAAAATATGATATCCATCACATTACGGATTTTAATTGATGAATTTTGATTCATTAATTACAGACAAAAAGGATTGATGCAAATAATGCAAATGAAATGTGTATTAAGAAAGAGAAAATCAAGTCTGTAAACTTTCACATTCTGGAAGGATAAACAATGTTGTTGTTTAGAATTTTTGGCTGCAGATTCAAATTCTTCAGTCTGGTGTCAAATATTAAAATGACATTCCTCCTGATTAATTTTTGACGAAAGTACTAATTACTATTTTTGTCAATGGAGTCTCATCTCTAGTTATATGAAAGAGCAAGTATATGATTTTTTAAAACTTTTAATCATTCATCGCAAGGAGAGTTCTGCCTCAAACCAGTCAATAACATTGCTGAGTGAAAAGAGGGCATCTCTGCTCTGTACAGTATATAGTTCCAGGTACATGGTGTTCTCTACTTCAAGTTACAAGATCCTGAAGCGAACATAATATGGGCTCTTTAAAACAAACAAGAAAAGTATTTTCACCCAAGCTGACCCTCTAAATATGTACATAACCTGTGCTTCATATCCCTTTATTCATGATGAGACTGTATGACAGACCTGAAAGGTGCTATTTCAATAAAGTAGTCGTGAAGTGTGTCGAGGTTTTGGATTGAAAAGCAGGATCAGAGGTCATCCATCCAAAACAAACACCATACGAGAAGGCGAGAAGAGACTAGACGTGGGAAAGACTTCACAATGTCTTTACGAGTCAAGACTTGGTGAGCAGGCGAGACAGGATTTGACTAGATGGTTGTTTAACTTGACGTAGAGACTTGACTTGACAGGAAAGAACAAGGTGATGACTTGACTAGCAGACTTGACCAGGCAGCTTCCTGACTTGACATGGAGACTTCACTCAACTTGATGGCACGACGATGACTTGATGAGATACACAGACAAGACAGACGAGTTGCAGACAGGAAGACAAGATGAACCTCACTAAAATAAAACAGGAAATAAATAACCAAATGTTCAAACCAGAAGAACATCAACCCTGACTAAGAAAATATTATCAAAAATCTTTTGTCTATGTTTGTTATTTTTACACTTTTGTTCATCATAGCAGAGTTCTTTTCTTTATTTACATTTTACATCTTCATTTTGTCCTTTGTTCAATGTAAATGTCCAACAGCACTGCAGTAAATTGGGTACAACTACATACTCTATCGTGATGAAGAATATCAACGTTTAGGTACATTCAAGTCAGGTATTCTGCAGACATGCCACATCTTTAGCATTACAGGTGCACACAACATCACAAACATCATTCACACAATGACAATGTTAAGATGGAGCAGATGCTGTCTCCAGTCGACCCATGTAACCCTGTGATCTGTCTGAGATTTGTAAAATGTGGGTGGTGCGACTGGTTACTGCATGAGTGGAGTGACAGGTTGCAGGCAGACAAGTTTTCTTTCCAATAATGTCAATTTCTCCAACAGAACAGGTGCAGTGATTCAGTCACGGACGTGTGTGGCCCCAAGGGTTTTTCACAGCTGCTGCGGCACAAAGTCTTCAGTTTGGCAGAGGAAACATGATCAAACCAAACTGTCAAGTCTCGCTCATCACAACCTCAATAGTTTTACCTTCTTCATTGTTATTTTGTCTTCGGTTAATACCAAGTATAAGAGGCATTTTCATAGCCAAAGTGTACAGTCTCGTGTGCAGGTGATGTCTCTGTGTCCAGCAAACTTCAGAATTTGCTCAGAAAGTTGACACCAAGTGAGTTGCTGAATGACCAGTTCATTTTATACTTGCCTTTGCATTTCTCTATTGAAGTGAAACTGAATCCATCCGTGAGATACAAAGGCATCCACAGTCCAACCTTGAGATGTATTGAAACATCAAGACACAGCAAGACGTGCACCAACCCAATCAAGGAGACATCTGGACAAACACCTCAGCAGCCTTCACTGGCTCCTCTTGATACCCAGGACTTGGCCTTGTTGTAGGTGCTATACTGCAGATCAAAAACAGAACAAACAGATGTCCAGTCACCAGTTGTCTTCTTCTAGTGTTCCATTGTGTTTGCTCGTAAGCAGGGAACTTGGGCTCTGATGTGTCTCCTCTTCTGCGTCCTGTTCTCTTCCCATAGGTCTTAATATAGCGACGTCATACAAATCCTGTAAGCCACCGTAACCCTGGTTATTTTCAACACACCTCAATTCCATGGCATCATGTTTTGAGGTTGGAAAAGTTGTCTTTTGTAGCCTTCAGCGTCGCATGTTGACGCATTGGCAGCGCGACACGCAAAAAAAAAGACAGTGGTTGAGGTAAACTGTGGGATGGCAACATTTAAAGTCCATCGTGTGTTGTATGTATGGTGGCCTGATGTGGACATAAAGTAAGTCTCACTGAAGAGGGACTCGTGAGAAAGAATAAATATTTGCAGAAGTAAAAACAAGTTATATTTCCCTTAAAACTTGAAATAAGCCAGTGTCTTCAGTGACGCTTCAATAGAAACCTAAAACCCATTTGATTCATTGTCCCCACCACTTCTGCAAAGTCACTTCAGATAATAGTTTTCACGCAACATTGCTCTTGTATGGGACTACAATCTCACAGTATTGCAATACTCAGGAGACTGAACTGATGATGCGTATCACCTGATCACGAGGCAAAAGGCAGCTGATGATCTAGTTTGATATTTATTTTCAATGTAGATTTCAGGGCCTGGCAATTGACAAACAAGATGCAAGAATGAAATTTGAAAATATCCAGGTTGAAAAAAAGTTTTATTCTAAAATCTCAAATATAAAGGACAAAAGGTTGTGGAGAGCGAGGGAAACAAGGTCACCTTGAAATTCAATTTTGGAAACGTAATTACTTTCTTATTATGCGTCCGCCCAACCCAGCAATTATTTGAAAACCCTTGAACCTTCCTGAATGTGCTCTGTCCGGCTCTTGAAAAAGCAACAGTTGACCATCTGTCCTCAATGAAAAACTATTTAAATATATCCAAAGGTTTTTGCTCAGCAAGATATTTTTGTTTTTTTTTTTGTCATAATCTGCGTGGATTCTTTGAAAGATTCTTTGACAGTGACTCTGTCATATGTACTTTACAGTACATATGGGATAAAGAACTTTGTTCTCTTTGGCTCAACAAATGCTCAGAGAGCTCAGAAGATCAGCCGATAATGCTGATAACGGCCCAAGAGTGCATTTTTGGTTTTCGCCCAAGCAACTTTTAACAGGGCCAAAACAGTGATTCGACTCTGCTGAGGTCGTCCATCATCTCAGAGTCGTGTACTGTTTGGTGTCAGGAAAAAATGGTTTGTCCGTGATAGAACATCTCATGTTCAATGCAATAGCACAAGCGTTATGTTTTTACGTCCACAGTAGAAAGTGGATTTATCTGAGGCTCTCAAACTTGTTTCCAGACAAGACATTACAACATGTTATACAACCATTTTTACTTATTCACAAAATCCGCAAGCCAGCTGTTTCCACTGTTGGATATCTACTTTGGAGACATTGTGACTGGAGAAGCTACCACATGAACCTGGTACATGGATTTTAACCCTTTAGTAGCCACAAACTCCTGCCATTTAAACAAGCCAAGCTACAAATATTAAGCCTGATGTACCTCCTACTTTACAGTCAGTAATTTACAGTCTTAAAACCACCTCTGGAAGAAGAGACGTCTGTGATTGCAGGAGCAAGATATTCACACAGAAGTCAAAGCTGTTTTTAACTTGTTCCTACTCATCTTCTAGAGGTTTGGAAAGTTGGTCAAGATAAAGGGCTTTTACCACTGAAGATGTTGGAGGGAAAGAGTTCTAATTTTTTTTTTTCATGTTGTGGAGATTCATTGATCTGTACTGCAACAATTTTATCACCTGCTCACCTTCTACGTCTTTCAGTAGACTCATTTCAGTCTACTTTAAGAATCAGACTGCTATAATAAAAATAAGACAAAATGTAAAGTTTGAGATCCTATACTAAATAAATAAACATAAAGATAAATAAAATAGTCAATTTCAGCTGAAGGCAATGTGTTCTGATGAAACTTGTTCAATATTGGAGGCAATCACCTGCAGAAAAACACAACCAATCGCCACTGAATATTTTTACCCCTGAATGGCATCTATCAATATTGGTAATAATAAGCATATTAACCATCCTTTTGACAATCAAGAACACCATGTTATGAGTGCCATTTTCAATTCCTGTGTGAGCACATCCTTCCCTTTGTCAATTGCTGGAATGAAAGGCTGCCAAAAAACAAATTCATCCACACCATTCAACTGCAATTTTTACGTCAATCTAACGTGCTACAGAAAAACCCTTTCCAGGGGTTGGCTACAGCCCGCATTGTCTGGATCCCGTCGGAACTTAGCCTCCATTTTAAAGGTCAGACATGAAGAGCTGTCAAATCGAATGGTGATTATAGGGGAGTGTGCACGTCTAGCTTCGTATTATTGTACCTTCAATCTGGAATGATGCAAATTGGGTTTGGGCTTTAGTCACCGGTCAGTGGAATGTCTGGAGTCTTGTGTGCAGCTGTTCCAGATAAGTATACTTACAGTAGATGCAAAATAAGTACCAAATAAATACAAAAAAATGAAGTTACAGACAGAGCTATTTTCTCAACAGGTGCTCAATGTCGAGTCTTAAAATGGTATGAATAAATTGAAATGAAAAGTAGGGGTTTTGGGGACTTTAACTGGCTTGAGTTTACTCTATCAGTGCCAAATGCTGCCTCTTATGGTTTAAAGTTTGGATGTTTTTTGAATTTATATTTTGTGGTAATAAATATTTGAAATGTTTCCTTGCTACTCTGATTGATTCCCACCACAATATTTCCAGTGTGTGAAGTCATTCAGAAGCATAATGTTTTGGACTTGGAAAAGTCAGAACTGTTTTGCTTCATAATACAGTACACAGAGCCATGTTGGGAATTAAAGAGTAGTTCTCAGACCAAAAAAGCACTCATTTCCAAATTGGTCTGGAAACGTTTTTGAGCAAATTAATTTTGTTCTGCAAATAGTTTGCATCACAGTCAAGTGTCGGCGGCCAAATTTTCACAAATTGAAAAGCAATTTCAGCTTGTTTGCCAAAGCACAACTGCGCTGTGGCCAAGGTTCCAATGGCTCCAACAGACTCAATGGTTTAATATTTGGTTTAATGTTTCAAACAAAAAAAAAGTTAAATTCAAAATACTCATCTTGGACACAAACCAGCAACATTGCTTTCCCTGGATACATCCTCTGACCATTATACCACTAAAAGGGGACGCAATGGAGCTCTAAGGTAGTGACATGCAAAACATATTTTCATCACAATTGACATATTACTATTTAGTAATTCATAGACAAACCAACCACTTGAACATTAGCACACTTGCATCCGGCCTTGCTTGAGTGTCACCAATAGGTCTTCTTGTCACACTGTCAGTTCTTGACTTAAAGATGCTGACTAATGGCATTTTCTATGTATATTTTGTTTGTTTTTTCATCTTTGAAACCGCAATTACTCTCAATTGACATCATTACATTATGTGATTGTAATTACTATTATTAAGTCTACACAGTTGTGTTATCATGAAAACAAAATTCTTGTTTTCAGGCTGTTTTTCCCCTTTTTTAATGCACTCAGATATGCCCTTGAAATGTGTTTTAAACAATAACCAAGGATGATTTTCTCCGTTTTCCCCCCCTGAAAGCACTGGCATTCTACAATAAGTAATGAATCAGCTTTGCTCCGATTGTGTGTGTATTTCCATTGGAGCCCACTGGGAAAAGATGTTGCAAGAGTGGACGGGAAGTTCTGCCACAGGATGAGCGGTGGGGGCCTCAGGTGGAGCCACAGTAGCGTGTAGAACACAGAGCACCGCTTGCTCGCGGTTCAGCAGAACCAGATCGGCCCGAGCATCAGCTCATGTGCTGAGAGCCCCACAGCGATGTTATGAAAGCTTTATCACTCCTCTCCGGGCTGGTGTCCTCCAGCCCAGAAAAGCTTGTGAGCTTAGTTTTTAATTGAACACTTAAGAGGAGCGATCTACTGTAAAATAAGCTTTAATTATGGGTCGAGTTCCTCTTGTCCAATTTTCCAGTCACAAGCTGTGACGGATTTAAAACCACAGAACACGGCGAACGTAATAACGGCAGAAAAAAAAAACGGAGTTGTGCTTTGCTTTACTGTGGCCAGGCGCTGCTTTCATTTTTCCGGTCTATTGCGTCTGCAGTTCATGCCTCCGTTAACGTCTCTCCTGACTGATTCCAGCCAACAATCCTTTCAACCATCAAATCCCAAATCACAGGTTAGTTTAGTTGAACAACCCGCCGCTCACAGAGTCCATCTGTCTCGCTGGCTGCCGTCATGGTGTGCTCTTCAGGGGTCAAAGCTAAAGTGATACTCTGGAGCAATTCAAGGGTTCGGACGGAGGGTTTTTTTTTTTTTTTTGTGAGTGTGTGCGGAGTCACTCAGGCATTGTTCTGACTGCAAATCTTCTGCAAGCTAGCTGAGTTTGCTTTTACATCACATTTTCTGTACAGTTATCTACACTCAGTCAGAACCCAGACATATTACAGAGTAGGAAAGATGTCATTATATGTTCCTAAGATTACGTACTGTTATGTCATGGAAAAACTATGGCATTATACAGTTGTTAAATTCAGTTCTACACAAAATCAGCAGCCAATATAGGTAACATCCAACTTACGACCTGCTCGATTTATGTCCACCTGTACTTACGACCACGGCCAGCAGATGCTTATTTTTTTATTTTTATTTTTTCAATGTCTGTCACCGCAGCACGTAGCAGCTTGGCAACACGTACAACACTTATGGCAGCCAGCCAGCATCGTGTACGACAGTTACGGCAGCGCAGTATCCCAGCATCTCACTCTCACACAGCCATCTACCACTACAGTAGCACCTCCAACCCTCACGTTGGCTACTTTGAATGGCATTCGACTTACGTCCAATCCGACTTACGACCGGTTGGTCGGAATCATTCCCGGTCGTAAGTCAGATGTTACTTGTACTGATGGGAAGATCAACAACATTCAGTGCCAATTTGAATTTGACACAGATAATACAAATACGCTTTATAAATTACTGCTAGGTTACTGATCAGCTGGAAATCTTGGAGGAAAAGAACACAGTGTACATTCTGTCACTGTTGTGACAAAACGTAGGTACTCACACTCGCAGTTTCACTGTGGCAGGACTGCGCAGGAAAACATTTTTCATCTACAATATAGGCATGTTTTGCCTCTACTCTAGTAGCATTTTGAGGAGATTAGAGGCGGCAGGATGGAGCTACAGTGAAATGATGAATTCTCAAGTGCAGTTAAAGTGCCAGTCAGAATAACAGTATAAACGTTTGCTGAACCCTTGTTGACATATTCCGTCACATTGGCTCTGACGGGAACATTTCAACCGTAGCAGAACTTCATAGCCCATCTGCCATCTGTCACCATAACAAAGAGCTGAGAAAGGCAAAACTTTTGCACGATATTGTGCATCATGTGTAGAGGACAGAGTCATCTCATTCAACTCCAAAAGTCACCCAACGTAGGGTGACTTGCACCAATGACGTCTAGTCATAAGGTTGATGCTTCTTTGTCAAACAAAGTGGGAGTCACACTCCAGATGAAAACCCAACACCATTCTCATGATTTTAAGTGTGCAATTCTCTTTTTGTGTCATACACTGCTAAATTTACGATCTAGAATGGCCTTCATCTATTATTGACCAAATAAAAGTGTAAGGGTTTCACTGATCTAAGCAAAGGAACAAGAACTTTACTCAAACGCCTCATGACCCAAAGGTGGTCACTCGCCAGGCTACTGTCAGCCTCAGGGGATTCACTCCCTGCAAACTGACCTCAGCAGATCCAGGTGACAAAGGCCTCCGGACCTCTAGCTTCTAGAGAGACAATGCAGAGAAGGCACTTTCCCTCCACTCCCCTTCAAAGTAGATTACATGAAAGAAAAATCACTTGGTGGACAAAGCCAATCTGCAGGTCGTGTGGATTTGTTGAGGTGAGCAGAAACAGTTCCTTTTCCTCTTCTAATGAGGGAGCAGTGCAGGCGGTAGAGTAGTTATCGATTGATTCACTCAAAGATGGTTGAAGGAAGCAAAAGCAGAGAGTTTTCAGTAGCTTTGTTGTTATTTTTGGATTTTAATTTTTTGTTACTTTTTAGTGGGAATTCAAGCAATACACAGTCAGTGCAGTTATGGTAAAGTCATCACCATAGCTTTACCATTCTATTGAAGGGTTTCTCCAAGAGATTTGTCCAATGAAAAGACTTGTAGACATGAACGTACTGTATCTTAGGACCAGTTTCAAGAAGTTGGTTCACCAAAGCCTGTGAGAAAACCAGACGCGCGGGTTGCCCAGCTCTTTTTTCAGATTCTGAACGGGAGTAAATGGTTAGTTTAACCAACCTTGGGTCAAAGTCGATCTGCTAACAGCTCGTGGATCAAAAGCCTCTCCTCAGTGGAGATAGCATCATTCATGAATGTCAGAAACTGAATGCATTAAAGAAAGAATGATGGCGGAGTCAATGTTAGTTAAGGAGCGAAAAAAAAAAGGTTGCGCCCCATACAGACACAAAAAAGACTTGTCTGTAACTAAAAAAAAAAAGGTGAACACGAGTACAGCTGACCAGCAGTGATCTAAAATGGGACCGTTTCTGTGAAGGCTCAGAGCAGGAAGTAGTGAGAGGCAGGCAAAAAAAAATTGGCAAACAAGGTTTATTACAAAAATGGCAAAGCCAACACAAATGGGATGCTGCCCAAGTCCCAAACGTATTAGCAAAGGAACCTCCAACGGAGCAAACACAGCGATCAATGTCCTGGGAGTCCTGGGAGCAAAAGGTCTTGGGAAAAAAACAGGTCAGACACCAGAAATGAAGAACTACAAAACAGTAGAACATGACTTAGAATGGATTTACTAAAATTATCTGGCAAAAACAGGACAAGGGAAGTAAAAAAAAATGTTTGAAAAAGGAGTCAAATCCATGATTTGGTGCTGCACCTACGTCCAGCTTCTCTTTAAGAGGTGGCGCTCCAATCGTGAGGATTAGTTGCAGCTGCCAATCGCACCTGATGCTGTCAAGGAGGACAAACACAACCAGGAACAGGAAGTAACTGAACAAATTGAAAGCCTGGCAGGGAGGGCTGTGGCAGTATCCACTAAATACAACATTTAACTTCGGCTTTAAAAAGTGTGGCAGTCACGTGTTTCAAGAGCAAAGGCCACCATCCAATGAGGCTGCGACTATTTAATCTTGTTCCTGTTGGTCGGTCTTTCTTTCGGAAAACCAGAGTATTTAAAACAGTTCCTTTCTGGAAGTCACAGTTATGCTTCACATCCAGGTTCTTATTCGGGAATGATATACCTGTCACATTTACACAGATGATGATAATCTTTTCTAGACCTAGATTTCTGCGTCGTATCTGTGCTTCAACAGGCGAAAACGCTGGGTTCTAATTCAGCAAACCTGCTTGCAAGGTTTGGTTCACAGTGTCTGTTGCCACGGTAACTGACACAGAGGTTCTGAGATCCTGTTTCTGCTCACACCCTGGAAAACTAATTCAGGTTGAAGCGATACCAGAAAACAGCAGTGGTTTGAATGTACTGTACTGACAAAGTTGCATTGTTTAACTGCAAGAGTCCCCCTGAGCATTCATGCTGACCGTGTACACGTTTATGACTACTGAGTACTGTTTTCTGATGGCTACTTCCAGTCCAAAGTTCACATCATCCAGGCTTCTTGAACATGAACATTTCAATGCCTTCCACAGTCACCACATCTCAGTCCCATGGGGCACCTTGGTCATAATCCTGATGTCACATGGACCAATGCTACAGTCCAACATGAGAAAGAAATGAAACATATTTTGCCTTCATTCTTCGACCCGATTGAGTGGACCTTTGCCACTTGTCCAGATCGAACTAAATACTTTCATCACCAACAAATTTTTTTTTTTTTTTTCACCAACGAATTATTTCTTTTTTTAAATGGATCTCTGGGAGTTACATAATAATAATAAGAAGAAGAACAAGAGCAATAATAATAATAACAATAATACATTTAATTATAATCAAAAATAATAATAAAGGAATAATAACAATAATAGTAGATTCAAGTCTTGGAATGTCTTGTTAGTCTGAGTAAGAAGACTAAATTAATAAAGTCGTCAGTAATGACGGCAACTGAAAAATATGCTAATCACCTTTGATTATGAATCACTTGCCTATCATTGATTTGCAAATAAGATCATTAAGGTCGTCCGCATAAACAATTGTGGCAGCAGCTATAGTGATGGAACAACACGCTGATGTAGCCTTTCAAAAGACGAAAGGAATCCAACATTATTCAACTTATGTTCAATTCCTTCTAAAAAAAAACATGGTCCAGTCCGCGCGCTCAAACACCGAGCGACATCCTGCTGTTGTTCATTGAGAGCACAATGTGACCAAACCTCAGTCGGCCTCCGCCCGTCGCTGCAGCTACAAAAGCCCATCGTGCAGTTAGCCTCCTCAGAGCGACCGAGGTCCCAGAGCAATCCATAAATACAGTTCAGTGGAGTCCAGCAGCTTCTGTATGCGACAGTAGGTCAGAGACGTGTTGAGGAGTCAGGTCGCAAAAAGCCCTGGTCTGTAAAACGCGTCCCGTCAGAGACTAGCCGCACGTGAGCGTTCGCCTCAGGTCAGGCGTACGACTCGCCTCAGAAGCTCAATGGATGGGAGACGCTGTGAAAAAAACTGAAGAAACATAATTCACAAACAATCATGAATAATTTTCTGTCCCATCTTAAAAGCACTTTTAGTGCTCTGCCTAAGTGTCTTATATGTCTTTCAATTACTATTAATATTAATGAATTAATACATGTGAAATAGAAATGAATAACAATCGCAGGATGTTGCTTGAATTCCTCACAAAAAGATGGTGGCATGGGAAATTATTTTCTCGCCTTTTATTTCCAAACTCCTCCAAGTGTGGAGCTGGGTGCTAGTTACAGCTCCGCTGCAGCGTTGACTCATTTACATGTTTTTTTTTTCTTCATGATCCGCCATTCGGAGCATATAATGGCATAATTGAAATAATGTTTTTAATGGTATATTCTGAGAGCGACAGCCTTGTTGTCGTATGAACCCAGAGACAGGATAATTAGTGAACATCACCACATGTGGGTGGACAGTAATGAGTTGATCAGACAGCTGCGTGGCTTCAGGGTCACGATTCATTTAAAGGTGCACTCAGTGTTGGGTTTTTTTCTTTTATTTGGTTCGCTCTCCACACGCTGTTTGTTTTCTAACCACTGTAAATGTATGTGGATAGCAGTGCAGCTGGCTTCCTGGTTTAATCCAACTTGGTGGTAAATGCTGCTCTGTGTGGAGATGACTGGTGTTTGTGGATGAAAAAAGGGTCTTGACATGACACCAGCTGGAGCAGAGCTGAATGATGACAGGAGCGCTCTTGAACAGCGCTTCACTTCATCAGAAGGGGGAGGTCGGATGCTGCGAAGAGTGAAGAAGCCCTCAACATTAACATAAGATGAGTGGCCTGGTGAATTAAAGTGGCTCCATGACAGTTTGGCTCATGTGCAGTTGAAGTAGAACTGGCTTTGTTCTTTTTCAATTGACCTTCAGCAGGGGTCTCAAACCAGACCTCAAAGGGCCACAGTGGGGGGAATGTTATTGTTCCAGGCCGTCACCTTCTCACCAGTCAGTCAGGTGTCTGAAGGCTGTAATCTGCTGAACGTGAGTCAGGTGCTGCATGTTTCAGCTGACACCTGATTGGTTAAACTGTGTGCGCTTGTTTGGTTGGAACAAAACACCTGCACCAACTACGACCCTTTTGTAGTTCAGTTAGAGATCCCTGATGTACTGTTGCAGGTTACAGGGATATCACCCTTGTTTTGCCCACATTTGTAAGGTAGATCAACAGCAGGTCGTTAGGGTGAGAAGCTGACTTTTTTTTTTCACTTAAAGAACTGAATCCACCAGTAGAGTCACCATATATATATATATATATATATATATATATATATATATATATATAGTGATACCTCGGTTCTCAAAAATAAATAATGCGTTCCAAGCCTTAAAATAGTCTTTTGTAGGAGTGAATGTAGAGTGTCTGCTGCAGGTGCGCTGTTCCTCTATGTGTGTGGCCGCTGGATGTGGGAGGGGTTGCCGAGTGAGTGAAGTCTCTCCAGAAGTGAAGAGGTGCCCGGTGCGTGTCCAGCTCTGAATGTGCGCTTCTGTGCAGTTTGGCTGTGACAAAGTCATAAACCAAGTCACGCTCTGTCCCAGACTCGCCTCATCCCTGTCCCAGCTCCAGCCCACAACAGGACATCAAACCCTGGAGTGAGCGCTCCAGCCTCGGAGGTGTGGAGAGCACCTCCCCTGTGACACTCTACCACGGTCCAGTGTGGAGACAGGAAAGGTTTTACACCTCAATATGAAGAAAAAACAGTCAGTAAATGTACACGTCTGCATACAGAGGCTGCGTTATACACAATAACAAAGCGCGTTGTGGGTCAGCTGATCGGCCCTCGCACGTTATGTTTTTTCCGGCTTTTTTCGGGGGCAAGTTCTGGATTTTCATTCGAAATCTCGAAATATTTGTTCGAAGTCCGATTTGTTCGAATTCAGGTACGTTCGAAAACCGAGGTACCACTATATATATACATATATATATATATATATATATATATATCAAACTTGCATCTATATATATTTCATCATGGCAAAGTTTAACCAAGAACCGAAATGACTTGAGGATGCTTCTGTCTGTGACTCGACCATGCGGGGCCTTTGGGCATTACATAAAACCCAATCATTCATTCACCAAACAGACTTGTCCTAGATGCTCATGCCTTCATGAGAAAAGCTGCCGCTGTCTGTGCTGCGAACACGTGTGCAAGTGAGTCTCTCTTCGTTGACATCGCATAAGTTTCCCCTTTGAATTTGATCCATTTGTTCCCACAGCTCAGTTCTCTGTCACACTTGACATCTATTCTTATCTCTCCCTGCAGGTGTGTGTTTACAACGACAGACACCTCCAACCTTATTATTCAAGTCCTCGGCGCAGCTTTGAAGCTGTTTTCTCTTCTTAATTTGTAAGAACTAGCGATTGTGGTTAATTAGCGTGAAAGTTTGCGCACAACATCACAGACACGCTGCTTCTATATCCTCCAGGTAAACACTTTCCTTTCAGAGCATCCGTGTCAAATTCAAATAACCAGGGTCACGCATCACATTTACATGTCTTTATGGAACAAACATTATGAAGCACATGCTTAAACAACAACAAAGAAGCCACGCTGTGTCCTAGTTATAGCACCTTTTTTTCTTTTTCTTTTTCTTTTTACATCACTCAGCTTTTCTTAGAAAGAGCAGCCAGTCTCTGAGGGTTGTTACCAATGATGATGTTGGGAATAATAGCCTGCTAGAATGTTTCATTTCGGGTCCAGTGTTTCTGGATGCTGACTTAAGCTATTTCACATTAATATAGCGGCAAACATCGTCTCTCACTAAAGAAAGCCACTTTTGCATTTGACCGAGGTTCTTTTGTTGGTGTGCCACAGGATTTTTTCAATGAGCGATGTGTGCCATGTCTTACAAAAAGGTTGAAGTACCTGGCACTTCTTATGGCGACCAATGTTAAAGTGCTTTCACACAAAAACAGAAGAAATCTTGACAATACAGTCAAAAAACAACTCCAATCATCAACAAATTAATTAATATTTATATAGTCAGACCCAAGTCAAACACATCAATGTGTTTTTTTTAAATAATTTGACAGTTGAACACGTCTGGCTTGATGTTTGCTACACTGCCACCTGTCCGTGGAAAAAAAAAATCGTCTTTGCTTTCAAAACCTGGTCTCAGAAGGGAAAGTTCGGCTGCGTTACAATTCATTCTTAAACCACAACCTCAACCCTCAAAAATGCCTGTTCTCCTGAGGAGCGAGCACTGTCCCTATTGTTAGGAAGTTAAATTGAGGAAGAACATTGAGGAACGTAGTTTCCTTAATCTTGACGAACTCCACGACCTCTCTCAGTAGAGAGGAATAATACCCAGGATCCTTTGCATAGTATCAAAGATGGCGTTGAGAGAGAGACAGCGCGAAGGTTAAGTACTTTCTTTGTTAATGAAGATATAAAAGACAAAAGACACGAACACAGCTGCAGCATTGCTGCTGATCCCCCCCCTTCTTATCCTTCTTCTGAATTGACAGATGGAACTTTGGCATAAAGCTGTCCCCAACAGGTTAAGGTCCCCAACCACCAACTTTCTTTCACGTGACTCACTGCCCATGGTCTCAGGATACGTGGATCATGTGCTTCAATTGTAACGCCGATCCTTCAACACGCAACACAGACGGCTGCCTTCGGTATAGGACACAAAAGTCCACTTTGCCAATATATCACGTCATGGAAGTGAGGATGTCACCTCTAAGTCCGAGACCATGGTTCTCAACCGGAAACGGATGGATTGCTCTCTCCAGGTTGCGACTGAGATCTTGCCTCAAGTGGAGAAGTTTAAGTATCTCGGGGTGTTGTTCTCATGTGCGGGGATTAGGGATTTGGAGATTGGCCGGCGAATTGGGGCAGCAGGGGCGGTATTGCAATCCCTTTGCCGCACTGTTGTCCATAAGAGAGAGCTGAACCAGAAGGCAAGCTCTCAATATACCAATCTATCTTCGTCCCGACCCTCACCTACGGTCATGAGCTTTGGGTCATGACCTAGAGAGCAAGGTCCCAGATACAAGCGGCTGAAATGGGTTTTCTCCGAAGGGTGGCAGGCGTCTCCCTTCGAGATAGGGTGAGAGGTTCGGTCACTCGGGAGAGGCTCGGAGTAGAGCCACTGCTTCTCCACATTGAGAGGAGTCAGTTCAGGTGGTTCAGGCATCTCATCAGGATGCCCTCTGGACGCCTCCCTTTGGAGGTGTTACAGACACGTCCAGCTGGGAGGAGACTGAGGGGTCGACCCAGGACCAGGTGGAGGGAGTATATCTCTACATCTCGGGATCCCCCAGTCGGAGCTGGTGGATAACACTCGGGAGAAAGGCGTTTGGCATGACTTCCTGAAGCTGCTGCCTCCGCGACCCGGCAACGGTTAAGCGGGCGACGATGGATGGATGGAAGTGAGGATGTGTTGTTGTCTTTTTTTTCTTTATTTTTATTCGTATTGCAGCATTAGACCTGGTTACTCCCCCAAACTGTGTGGTGCTTTTCCGAATAAACTTATTGTTGGGTATTTTGAAATAATTGCCAGCGAATTGTGTCCAGTTATCGGAGTGAGAAAACTATCTTGGATGAGTAAGACTTTCAGAAAGCTAAGTGACAGGAAACCGACATTAATTGGAAGCATTTTTAGACTCACTAAGTTTTGTCATGCAGAAAATAAACAAGAGAAGTTTGTATTTTCAATATGTGTCCAATATTCTGCAGGAGTGAAAAAAAAAGAAGAAGTTCGGAACTAATTTGCCATGACAATTTTAGTCTCAACACATGACTTGCCAACAACACACAAACACAAAGACAAAGCCACCGAGCTCAGGAAATAATTGTCTTTTAGTCAGGGAAAATAAATGAGTTCATCCAGACTGAAGCGAAAAGCACGATACTGACAGAGTGGGCGCATCCTCCTTTCATCAAGTCGCTGCCAGAAACCCAAATGGAATAAAGTTGTTCACTGGCATTTGATTCCAGGCTTCATTGGATTATACCGCATCAACAAGTCATCGCTCGTGTCAGCCACCAAAACTCACGAGCTTATTTTTTTACAGAACCAATTAGGAGCAGTACTGCTATGTTTGCTAATTTTAAATTCGAAGTTTCGAAGGATTTGTAAAAACAGTGCGGTGGCAGCAAACTCTGGATGCTAGTTTGTGCTTGTCATTCACTCACCATGCTGTACATAAAGGATTCTATTAGGGTAACTCCACTTAGGTGAGATGTTGGGATATTATCATCCTGACATCCACCAAATTGGATATTTTCGTAACGGGGACTACGCTTCCGTTTGTTTACTTTCTCCTCTCATCACATGTTAGTGACCTAAAGGCGTGTCCGACAAAAGTAACAATGCAACATGAATGAGTATGTTGTTATTTCTTCTGAACAAACAACAGTCGGCTAGCATTCATCTAACGTTACCGTCGACATACCTCTAACAGGTATAACAACTGTGCCCATTTCTCCCCCGTTGCTTCACCAAACAAAGTCAGATGATCAGTGCTGATGCAAGAGGTCACAAAAACGCTGGAGCTGACATTTCCAAAACATCTCGCGCACTCAAACAAAACACACCACGGCAGCCACATGACTTTACACGTGACGTAAACGAAAGCATAACATCATAAAGTGCTTTCCCGATTTTTAGGGATGTCAATTACTTCTCACTTCTTCAACAGAAGGCACCTCATAGTGGATTGTACTCAAAACCAAGTGCTAGTGTTATGGGTGAAAAATGGGATCTGGCCCTAGAGTTGTGCTTGTTCTTCTGTAACTGGCACAAGCTCAACGGATCTTTGTCCTTCAAGATGAGAATTATCGCAACTATCTGACACGTTTTGAGGTAAACGCGACCTATGAGACAAAAGCAACTGATTTACATGTCAATGTAGCGGCTGCGATTAATCTAATCTGGCTATTTCAGGAGTCACGTCTAATGTGTCATTTGTCACATCAAATACTGAAGTTTAAAAAAATCTCAAGTCCAGTGGAAGGTTGTAACATGTGAGCCAATCACAGCCCAGATTTTGCAGTGACATTCACTGTATTTATTTTAATGTGTCACTTGTCACTTGGTATATATAGCACTGCAGTCACAGCGACTTTGCACCGTCAATGAGGGCAAGAGTCACATAAGGTGCTATATATTCCAAGTGACTTCTCAAGTTATATAGTGATGGCAGTTTCTAATTGTCTCCAGTATGTGTGCCCCCTGGCTAGAACAAACCTTTTTCACTCTTTTCCATTGAAACACCTCCACGGAAGTCTGTACTTACTGAAGTAAGTACACTTTGAGATAGAGAATGGGTGGAGGAGCGAGGGAGTCAGTTTGGCGGACGGAAAATAGCAGCTAAACAGGTGCCAGTAACATGAAGCTTTGCCAAGTCGCATTTGCTCTGAATGTTTTTTTCAGGCACTGCTTCTGAAACAGTAGGTGTGGATTTTTTTTTTTGGCAGATTGGTTGACGGAATAAGTTGTGCATGTTCACGTTGAGGCCCCTTGATAGTGGAAATACATTGACCAAAACTGTGCTGTATCTGGGAGAGGAGCCAAGGCTGAGGCTACATAACAGCCAGCATTTAAGCGGCGCTTTACAGCCGAGTCAGACCGGACTGCGATACGGATGCTGTGTTAAGTGATCAAGTCCAGTGAAAACTTTCAGATGAGCATGTTGCCACCACCACAAGTTCATAAAGGTTCGCCACCGTGTGTTACTGCTGCAGAGGCGACACTATGCTCTGCTGTGCAAACTAAGGGGTACAAAGTAATGCTGATGCTGCGCTTTAGCCATGATATGAAATCCCACTTCCGCACCACTTCAGAGGGACAAACGCGTCGTCATGTGTGAAAGAACCATTCGTCGACCCTTTGTAGCGCTCACGACCGACCTACAAATATACTATCAGCAGTCTGGACTTCCGCAAAGCTGGAAGAGAACAGAACATGTTCACCGTCCGCTGTTATCCACCCTCAGAACGTACTCTCTTAGCATTGTTTTATGTTGAAGTACTTGCTGACTTGTGTGGAATGTTACGATGTTTGTAAACCTATAACACTCTATTGGCTCATTCCTTGGTAGGTGATGAATGACTTGTAAAGAAAGTCTTTTTGTTGTCAGATGTAGTCAATATGTGACACTCACTCCTTTTACTTTGGCGTGTTTTTTGAATCGACATTCAGGGTTGCAACTGGGGAGAGATTACTTCACCATTACATTAAAAATGGATTAGAACAAACAACTAAATGTTGAGGAACGATGAATTCCTCTAACCATGAACAAAACTGGAGCAGCTCGCCTGCAAGAACAAGACTTGAATGGCTTTTTCCCCTCCATCTTGCGCTTCTCACTTTCATGGTTTCATCACATTGTTTTTGTACATTTAGGATTTTTATTTTGACATCCTATTTTGGTTGTTTTCAACTTCTTTGTTCTTCTGTTTGTCGCCAGATCTGCAAACAAGTGTGACCTGACAAACACAGGGGCCATGCCATCAGACTCCGTGGAAATGTAATATGCTAATGTGTCATCTATTTTTAAGTTATTAACTTTCTTCAAAGAGTGAAAGAGAGTGGCTGGTAAACGTTTTTTTTTTTTTTTTTACTCCACATCATGATTCATTTCTTTTTAGTGGTCTAATGATGCTTTGTCTTTAATTCAGCTTCTAAATGACCCATGATTTAATGAGTTATGGCGGGTTCACAGGGGGCAGCGCTCGCCTCACTGTGACAAGGTTAAGTGGCAAAAACATTCATTACTCTCAGGGGCTGGTTTACTGTGTACTCAGCTGCACTCACACTTATGTATGGAATTTATGTTGGCCTGAATTTATTAAGAATGCTTACACTATTTCAAACATGCTAGCGATACTCTTTATTTATTTATTTATTTATTATTTACTCCCTGGTTCCAACTTTAATTTCTTTCTGGCTGTGTTAAAAAAAATTCAAAACTTTTCCCAATATCATTGTTTGTTTGATCAAACATGGCAGCTCAATTGTACATATCGTGTCACATATATTATTGTAAATTTCTATCAATATTTGTTGCTTACTGCATTTTAATACCAATTATGGTCCGTTTAAAAATGTTTTTTGCAGTTGCAGCAATAGTTCTGCAAGGCTGTCTTCACATCTTGCTTTGTGATCCATTCCTTGACTGGGCTACAAGCTGTTCGACACCCCCTGAGGTCGCTTGTTCAGCTCGTGTCACGGTTGGAGCAGATGAATTATTAGTCTCCTCCTCCCATTAGTGGGGTTGGATAATGAGACATGGCAATGGAGAGTTCAACACAGTGGCAAAGACGTCGAGTTGAATCAGGAAAAGTGTTAATCAACACAAAGCTCACAGCTCGCAGCAGCCGCGATCATCTTTCTGACACCTCCGATTTCAACATAGGAAAAGCTGTAAATGACTTTTAAATCAATTCATTGATTCATAGATCTCTTTCTAAAAGCAGCACGGAAAACTGTTTTATCATTCAGGAAAATATTGACCTATATATATGTAAATCTGAGAATGTCATACATTTGACAGGAGCTGAAAGATAAAAGTTAACATTTTTGTCGTTCATGATGTGCTATTATTTGGAGGTTTGCTTTCATATACATAAACATTAAGCCGCTATTATGACAGGCATTCTCATTTTGCGTTGACGGTTAAACCAATCATCAAACCATGAGCCAGAGAAATAAATGTTTCTTGAGAGTCCAGAACGTCTTGTAAATGAAGCCCTCAGGATGTAGATGTTTTATCGCTATTCAACTCATTTAAACAAGTCACCATTAGCACCCACTTCTCAGTTCTCAGTCGAAGGACTGGTAACAGGTCGGCTACAAAGACCACCATCACATTTCATGTGTTGAGATCTGAAGTGTTTATTGCTGGTGGTAAAGCTTACTTGTATTCTGATGTGGAAACAAATATAAAACAAGCTCAAGTTATGTTACATATACTGAGGTACTGTAAAAGACACTTGTGGCTGAAACCAAACCCACAGTCCTCCACTTAGTCACAATCCGTGTTGGGCAACTGACTCTAAGCAAGTTATCTATACGTGTTAATGGACGACATTAGTAAAAAAAACTCTTTAATATTTTACAATAATTCAAAATAAAGTGCATTTTTTCCATACTTTAGCTCAGCACAACTGTGCTGTCAGGCATATTCTAAATATTTTCGGTGTGTTGGCAATGAGGATGCAATGAACATGTCTCCCGTAGCGGTTATGTTATGTCAGTTCATGATCTCGGCTACTTCCTTATTTATTTTGAAAGTGTTTGGCTTGTCTTCCTGTCTGCACCTTGTCTGTCTTGTCTTGTCTCCACCTGATCTCATTATTCTCTGCACCTGTGTTCTTGCCTTGTACCCCTCTTCTACCGCTCTGTTCCTTGTGACTGTGTACCATCTTGTCATTCAGCCTCTAGCCATGTCACATCAAGTCCAAGTCAAGTAAAGACCATGGATCGTTGACAGTGATATTTTGAGTTTGAATCCATCCTTGTGCCTATTGTCTGACACACTTTTTTTTTTTTTTTACCTTTTTACCTTGCAAAATGAAAACACCTGGATTGACTTCATGCCAACATCAGGCTTGAAACCAAAATGAACCAATGAAGAGTGAGATCAAGGAAAAAACAAGAAATTGGGGAAAAAAATGTATTCTGTTTTTGAAGTAACTTGCCACTGACATGAAAAACTAATACTAAGCTTGAGTTACTTAAACACCTGGCTGTCTCTATCTTATGTCGGTGAGAAACACAGTAAGAAATTCATATGTTAAGGGGGTCGTTCCCCCTTCAGCGTAGGAACGTGATGCCCACGTCCAGGTTTCTCAAATGCCAGGTAAATATGCTCTGTGTGAGCCATGGAAACTGAAGGGCAGCAAATAAATGGAGGGTAAAGTGACCTTGTCTCACACCACATATGACTTTTGTTTTGAGGACTGAGCTTACACTGCCAGTTACCACAAAGGTTTTATTCATAGCCAAGAAGAGTGTCCTCCCTGGCAAGGGATGTAAAGCACATCCCTTGATCATCTTCACTTTCTCTTTTCCACAGTTGAAGTCACGTATCACTCGGAGCAGGACCTGAAAATGGAATGACATCTACATTCGTCCGTTTCCAGCAACCTTGACACTTGTACTGAAATTCAATTCTCATATGTGTAGCTCAATTTCTTTCTTTAATTATTTCTTAAATGATTTCCATATTATTCCTCGTGTATGTTTTGCTAACCATATCCGCAGCGAGACAGTGGATCAGGCCTGGCCAACCCGCGGCCCCAGAGCCGCATTCGGCTCATTCCCCAGTTTAATGTGGCTCCTCACCAAATGAGCCGCCAAACTGGCTGCGATTTTGGTCAAGTTGTTGTTGAGATGACCGTTTATACGGGAAATAAGATGAAAATGTAAGAGCTATTCCGGCAAAATGTGAAAATATTGACTATAAGACTTTGACTTGCGTTTAACGTTGAAGTAAAATAAATGGCGCACACATTTCTATCTACACCACTTGATATTTAAAATAGGATCACGGTAAAATGTATGAATTTTAAAAATACATGCACAAGAGACATACGCCGGCCGCGAACCAGCAACCCTGTGACACACGAGGATGTGCTTTAATTGCTATACTGCCGCTAAGTCACGTGACCAGCTGTTCAGGTGAGCCTCACAGCCTGACATGTTTGTAGGATGTGGCTCTTTTCAGTAACACAGTAAAAAAAATGTGGCTCTTAACCTCGGACTGGTTGGCCACCCCTGCAGTAGATCTATCTTTTTAATGCACAAAAACTCAGCTAGGAATGAATGTATTTATCTCTGAATGCCATTAGAATGGAGAGAGTCGAAAAGATTGTTGAAGTAAGTCAATAACTCATACTTAACAATTAATGAATAAGCAAAATAGTACAGTAGTTCTGGTCTTGACAGCTGAAAGTACTTAATAGTGGGCTGAATGGTAGTCATGAGAAAAAAATGTGTATGTTTTCAAAACAATCAATTTTCAAGATAAAGTATTGTAAGTAAAGATAAAGTATTGCGTTTTTTTTTTGTTTGTTTTTTTCAAGTACACTGCAGCGAACCCAGAGCCTAATCATTTGCCCCTGGATGTCACAAATACTGCAGTCCACTCCGTGGGGAACCACACAATCATGACTAAACATGAGCAACAAACAACAATCCTTGTTCCTCCAGAATCTTATACGCTTCAACAATAGTAAATTCTTTGCTGCTGTCGGACACAGAGCAAAGACTATCCTGAACTCAAGCTCCAATTTACTCCGCACCTTCTGACAGGAAACTATAGATTAAAGGACGTGGGGGGCGACTTCCAAGTGCATGTGTGTGTTTCAGGATTGTGAAAGAACAAGTGCTACTAGCTAGACGCGAGAGCCAGCTGTTTGTAGTATGGTTACATGAGACTACATTGCAGTCTCTCAATTTGATCTTTTGTTAAATCTGACCTTTTATATTGTCATTCACTGTATGAAAACAAAAGAGATATCGATTGTGAATGGAACGTGGCATGCACACAAAATATGTTGCAATGCACGGTGTGAAGAGAATAGGCATCTCACATAGGTCCCTGGCCTGATGTATTTGTGACAACCTAAACACATTCAAGAATGTTTCCAAGGAATCTTCGGTTGTCACAGAGAATTTTATTCCTTTCTTCATGTAATGGACAGGTTACCCAACCGTGCCTGCTTCTTTGGTTAATGTCTTTTGCCTCTTCATATTTAGCGCCTTTGATTTTCTACTGTCACTGCAGTTAGGAACGCTCAATGACATGTGCAGCTGAAACTGTGACAATTTCCTCAAACACCGATTGCAGTATGAGCCCTCGGTTTTGGCTTGGACTGCCTGCTCCTTTGTCCAGCATTTCCTTCTGCGCCTGCAACATTTGCTGCTTTGTAGTGACATTAGGTGGGGTGAGCGCTACTCAAGCATCAACATTGCAGCGCCGTGAGCTACAGACCCGATTTATATCCATTTTCAAAAGAGGCCTGGGACGGACTTGAAAAAAAAATCTGAATTGCACTGTTCCCATTCACAAGAAAATATGGGCTAAGAAATTGGAATTGACGTGCAGCGTGAACAGAGCTTAAGACTGGTGGACTTCCTTGAGCTCTGCTGTAAATAGCAGGTAAATAGTCTTCTTCCAGCGTCTTCAGGTTCTCGCTGGTTCCTGAGTTTGATTCCTGATGTTGAACGCATGTCTAGAATCCTCATTGCACAGCATCCTCTCCATCATTTAGGGCAGGACCGTGAACTCCGAGCTGTGCAGCCTCCACTTCACAGTGTATTTTCTCCCACACATTCTACCACGTCTGGTTTCTTTGTTTATCGGTGGACTCGTGACGACACTAGCTGCAGAAGCAGCAGCATTCTCTGTCATACTGTACAAGTGAATATCATCAGAGGATCAGAATCTGAGTCGGTCAAACTGGCTTGCTGCCTGAGACATTCCCACAACCTCCCTCGACTCACAGACTGAAGGGCGGTTTTCAGTATGTATTTACTCCAAACTTTGATAGAAACACGCCCACTAAAGTTACAGATGTCCACCATGCTTTGCGTAAAGTAGTAAGTACATCAGAATCAACTTTATTGCCATGGTTAGTGAAGATCCCACCAACTAGGAAAGTGCTTTGAAATAAAATAAAATAAAATAAAATAAAGGGTGATCACAAATTCAATAGTCTGACGGCCCGAGGGAAAGAAGCTGTTCCTGTGACGGGAGGTTCTGGTCTGGATGGACCGTAGCCTCCTGCCAGAGGGAAGAGGAACAAACAGTCCATGTCCAGGATGAGAAGGGTCGGCCCACCTGCACGTCTCTGGGTCCTTCTCAGCAGAACGCACAATGCGCTGCAGTCTGCTCTTGTCCTTGGAGGTGGTGCTGTTGTACCAGACGGTGATAGAGGTGGTGAGGATGGACTGGATGTGTAGAACTCCACCAGCAACTTCGTCGGCAGTTGTAGTTTTCGTGGCTGCCTCAAGACGAACATTCCTTGGGGAGGGACCTGATGCTTGGCTCCCATTTGAGGTCCTCAGTGATGGTGGTTCCCAGAAAGCAGTGTCACAATGGCTTGTTTCAATTACGCTACGGGGCCCATTGCAATTTTGCCACGATGGCGTCCAAAGGGTAAAATGTTATATTTCTGAACATTATATAGTCGATACACATGTGGCGTTGTCAGAATACACATCTTTTTCAACACTTCTCCTTTGAAGAACAGCATATTATGAATCCTAATCGTGCACATCAGGAATTTAGAGCTCAATAATATGCAGGTTTTATCAACATAATATTTGCATAAATGGGGACTAAGCCAATTCGTTGAGCCATTGTCTATTGTTCTGTTAAAACATTGCTAAAACATTAAATTAAGTGTGAAAAGAAGACAGCAATTAGCACAGTTCTACATCTAAATAGAGCCATTTTTGCTGACATTGTTTATGACCAGGTCCTGCATCGTTTGCTGTCGGGGTAAATGGACCCAGCAGATTCATATTGAGCCGCATTGTGATGTCTCTTGATTTTTATTAACTATGCTTCATTAGAACTTGGTAAACAGCGTAACCACCTCATAAATACATTCACGAAGAGACATGCAATTTGCAGTTTGACTCTCTTCTGTTCACTGAAGACTATATGATCTTGACATCACATTGGAACTGACGGTGAATGATAGAGTTCCGGCATTTTATCGTCTCCTTGGATCAGTGAGTCACGATCTTCGATGACACCTGTGTTGTTACCTTCTTTTGGCTACTCAAGAGAAAGGCTTCACTTTTCGCAACAAGGACTGGATGTGTACGTGGTTGTCTAGCAACGCAGACAACTGCAAGGAAGAAGCGTGCTTTAAGGTTCCAGGGAAGTATCACACCATTAGGACTAGGAGATATTTTTCTGTGAATAAATGAATAATATAATTGCACATTATTCTATACTTGAGTGGAATTTTGCCTTGCTTGTTGCTAAAGTAGCTTGCAAGCTTAAAATGTTTGGGTTTTTAAGGAGCACTCACTTATTCCTGACCTCAATCTGTAAGTGCACAGTTGGCTACTAAACTAGTCAAACGTTTCTTCCCTCGATCCTGGGTCTAAGTCACCCATTAGTACTCAGAGTTGCTGTGTACAGTCTGAGCCTCTCTGTCCCTGCCCTTTTGCGAGAGCATCATGTCCACAACGTTGTCTAACACATAGAGATGGGACAGTTTTATGTATACTGTATTATGCCAGCATGGTGCTGGTATAAAGCATCATCTGAATTCAAACATTCGTTCATGACTGACTGGTGATATGACCTTCATAACAACTATGGTATGGAGAGGCCAGTGTTTCATTCAGTCCACAATACTGTAAAAAAAACATTGAAGAAGACCATCACTCATTTTGGTTCTACTGGGAAGTGCATTAAAATTGACACACTTGACAAACTCGCTCCTCAGAAACCTGAGACGAACTCTGAGATGCTTGAGTCCGTGAAACCTTCAAACTATTCTCCTTCCATAACAGACTCTCACATCATTGCTACAATAACAATCCCACCCTGTACAACCTTTGAGAAAAACACTAGTGAGTCATTCATTATTTCTTAGGTGGCAAAGGTGAACTTGTATGTCAGGCACATAAATACCTGCTCAGCCTCCATTCAACTGTTAAGTTGAATAGCTTTTTTGGGAGGGCCGACATTAAATAGCAGCCTCAGCAGAATAAATTGCATAAAAAGGAAAACCATTACAGTCATTACTCGAGGCATAAAATGACATTCGGATCGTCTAAATGACATTTAGAGAGAGAGTTGGGAGGGCGGTGAGGACATTTTAGTCACTCTGATCATTCACTTTCAGATCATTAAAGGCCATGTCTTGTTATTGTTTCACTGCGAGGACGAAGAGACTGACAGTTGATATGTTCAGGAGAATGAAGTGATGAACTGCAGGTTGAGACGTGAGTGTAGACCTTTGTTATTATGTATAATTATCCTGGCTGTGTTGGATCTTCTGGATTTAAAAAAAATAATGCAAGGCCTGTCCAACACGATCGCCTCCCTTTCCACGTGCAAATACTGAAGAAGAGATATTGCACCATACAGACACTTTAAGGAGTATTTCTAGCAAGTGTATTATTCTGCAGGCTTCCAAAACATTGATTCAGAATAAGTGTCATGATCACTCAGAGAGTCTGACCCAAGTTCAGAGTCGTTGTCAGTAAACAGAAAAAAAAAAAACTAGAACAACGAGATTAAGATTTAATAATAGCTTTAATACAAATAACACAAATAATGCATGAATAATAATGAGTAACTCAGGACGTTGACACCAGAAGCGGTGCAAGGAGGACAAACACGTAGGGAAGGGGTGAAAACCTGAAAACAGAAAAGCAGGTGAATTAAGTTCAAACCTGAAAAGTGGGACAACAGAAACGTGCTCGGAAACAAAAAGTCACGAGGCTAATCTAATGCAAAGCACTCGGTGGTGGTTCAACACACACACACACACACGAGGATATAATACGACACAGTGAAACAGAAAAGGCGAGTCAAAATAATACTCACACCCGATAGAGGAGGCTAAAAGTAAAACCGGCGAGGAGATAAACTAAACAGGCGATAAAAGGATTCAAACACGCACGTGGAAAACAGAAATATAAATAGGAACCACAAGGGATTGGAGGGTCGAGAGAGTGGACGTTACCATCGGAACACGAAGTGACCATCTGGAAACGCAGACTGGAACCCAGGTGTAGATGTCTGTGTTGACTGATCAGCAGAATGAGAGCCAGCTGTGTTTGCCGTTAAGCTAGAAGCGAGGGGATGAGAAAGGGAAACAGCAAACACAGGAAATAACAAAATAAAAGCACGCGACTGATCAAAACATAACAAAAAGAGTCTTATCTTGTGAGGTTGGTCGTGAAGGATACTTTTTTTCCTCACAAAGAAGTCGTAAAGAAATGAAAGGAGACTGTCATCACATTTTTTTTCGACTGGCTGTTTCATAGATTTTGTTTGGGTCACAACTTAACCTGTGTTGCTTGTGTAATTAAGTTTGACACCCCTGCATTAAAGGGTCAAGAGTGTCAATAAAAGAGGTCAATGAAAGACAAGTCGCTGACTCTGCATTAATTATCTCAACCATTATTTTGTACATGTTATAAATCACCACTAACAGATGCAGCTGAACTGTGAAGGTGTGAAACAGGTGAATCATTCTTATATCGCCTGTAAAAACAGCCTTGTTCTTTAATGAAACACTTTTTTTTTGGTATAAAAAAATTTCAAATTCTACTCACTACTGGGAGGAATTTATCTACATCGCAACCAAACTCCCCTGAGAAAGGTAATGTTTGGGAGGCATTGAACTTCCAGGCAGGATTTTAGTATGACCTTCCCCTTCTGCTTTGTTGCCTCTGAGTTTTATGCCTTTCTCTGAAGCAGCTTCGCATGAATCATAAACTATTTCGAAAAAGAAAAAAAAGTGCAACCTCTGCTCTGTAGCATAAAACTGTCGTCCCTGTACCTGGTCTGAAACATTGAACTCTGCTTTGCCCTCTATCATCGCAAGGTTTGTGCTCTCATCATGCTGACGGGGAAGAGGAACGGCAACTCTTTGACCTTTGTGAAATGGCATTAGAGAGTAAATACTCAAATAAAAGCCAGCCGAAGAGCCTCTAAGAGAATGTAACAGTCAGAGCAATTTCACTTTTACAGGCAGCGGACAAATGGAAGGGGGTGTGTTGTGACCTTTTAAAACCATCATTTGTATAATAACATGATCATGTGGAAGTGGTCTTTGCTCCTTTAGCGCTTTCACTGTGGACGTCAACAGAAGTCAGGTAACAGCTGCCGTTGTGTTTGAGCTATAGGCTCCGTCTGCACCCGAAGGTGAGATCTATAGGGATGAAGGGAGCGCAAATCCTTCTAAGCGGATAACGGTCAGAGTCACTTCATCACTTGTCAGCACAACGGAGGGTTTATCACAAACCAGGAGCACTGTGCAGACAAATGGCCGGACTAGTTGATAAACAGCAGTTACCAAACCCTGAGACGTGAAGGAAACAACATAAATATAAAATATATATACCCAACTTCAGACACAATCCACCTTGTAATCTTCCACCCAGGTCATTCATCAGCACACTAGATGGTTTTCTGTCTCAGTATCAGAGGTCACTTCAAGAGTGTAACCTTCGAAATGGTGTTTCCAAATCAGTTTTGACAAAGTGTGAGGCGAAAAACCTTTCCACGCTCAAAATGCCAGGAATGATTTTTCATTTCTTTTTTCTCAATGCTCACAAAAAGTTTGAGAGGATCCTTTCTGCTTCTGCAGAACCAACAGGTCGAACCTTGTTCCCCCTATGCGTCACAGTGACCGGATTTTAAACTTCATTTATGTAAGTAAGTGAACAACATACAGTTCATTAAATATTAAAAAAATGCTTTCTTACATTCTTAGACTCATCCTAGTAATTTTTTAAAGTTTATTTTGAATTGCGTAGGGTCAATTACATGGTTAGCTCAATCTTTTTACTATATGAAAATGGCAATATAACATCAAGCACCCATACTGTGGTTTCCATTCTTCATTGTTTTTTTCTCCAAAATATTTTCACAGTGCAGATTGAGCAACCGTGCTTTCAACAATTCTGTCCAACAAGGATTCCATATTCAATGAGTTCCGAAGAGTATATATCTTTTTTTTTTTCTAGAATTCCAGTGAATGACAAGGGTTTGATCTTCAAGAGGTTCTGAAGTATGAATATTCAAGGTGACTGTATGATATGTAACGTGTATTCTACAGTCACCACAGCCTGATAAAAAGACAAATTTGGTGATTTCACTTGAACCATCATGTCCTGTTTTCTAATAACTGTTTGGTTTGGTTGTTTTTTTATTAAAGATCAAAAAGTGGTGATCTATTGAATTTGTTTTATTAATGAGAAGCCAAGACGCTGGAGTGTCCTACGAAAAACACAAGATACACTGTGGCTGGAGGCTTTCCTTTCAATCCCTCCGTGATGGTCTCTCCATCAGAAAAATGTGTTTCCAGCAGAGAAAGCGAACGCTGTTTTTTTCCTTTGTTTTTTTTTTTTTTTATAGATAATAGAGTCTTGCTTTTTTGTGTTCTCTCCACCCGAGTGAAAGAGCTTTGACTGCGAGGAAAAGTGGGAGTTTAATGTGTTCATGTTCTCTGCAAATTGACTTTTAATATACAAAAGATTAATATCCAGAGGAGCCATCAATAATTGAGGGCTGCGTTGGACAAACAAGACCAAAACAGCAAGATCAAGAGAAAGGCGGCTCAGCGAGACACAAATAACGAGGAGAGAAAAAGACATTCTGAGAAAGTGACGAAAACTGCATTTAAGTGGGCAAGATGCTGGTTTCGAAACTTGGAATAAAATCGCACCGAGTCTCAGCAGAGCAAAAGCCTGGACGGAATGTTTTGACTGCGTTAACATAGAGCACGACTGATAAGTATGACTGAGCCGTGGAGGCTTTCTAGCGACAGAGCTGGACTGGGCAGCAGCATCCCGAGCAGAAACAGAATCCTAAATCCACGAACACACGCTCCATGAGCAGTAATGAGGTGTTTATGTGAAGTCATATTCCAACTTGCATCCATGATCCCCGTCTTTCAGCCACCAACCATTGCTCATTATGTAAGAGGTGGGAACATGAAACCTTTGGTTCGGCTCTTTCTTCACTGCAGATGCTGCACCCTCATTATAGCCAAATCAGCTTTTAGTCTCCTGAACATCAAATACCAGGTGCAAAAATATCTGGATATATTGTTGACCAAAATGCGTTCATTAAAAGTAGGGATGTTTTTTGAGGAAGTTTCAGGTAACATGCCGCTAGGTGGCACTATAATCTTTGTTTTTGAACAACTATTTAAATGAAACCTTACATCATTTTTGTGGAATTTCACCAGTGTGGGACAAATAAAGGGCATCTAATGCCACCTGCTGAGCACTGAACAACATAACACTGTATCATGAAACCTCATCTGCCCATCTTTAGCTAAAAGGTAGTAGATAAACAAAGGAATTGAGAAAAACTTTTTTTTTTCCAATGTTAAATTAATGATCAAAGATTATGTAGTGGTCGCCTGAGAAAATCTCAACACACTTGGCTCAACAACAAACCCCTAATCTGAGTGCTTCATTGAACAAAACTGTTTTTTTGTTGTTGTTTTTTTTTTTTTACCGAAAGTCAATTGTATTAAAATGATGACATAAAGGGAATCAAGTTGGCACTTAAACTACTGCAATATTATGTTGCAAATAAATTGTTGCCTTTACTGTATGAATGTGCTGAAATCTGCTTCCAGTTTGAGTTTGTTTCCAAATGTCTGCTTTAAATTGTGCGGGTGTTGTCACTTTGTCAGTCTTATTGGATCCCTTTGCCTGAATATATTAAAACAAAGCGGAATCATGGAAACAAGCAGATAACACACAACACATGATGGAGGTGGACACAGTAATGCTGGTTTCCGTATGTTATGTTGTTAAAGAGAATATCCAGAAGGAAGCATCATAATCACTGAAGTTCGTTGATCACGTAACTCCAGTTGCACATTGCACAAATGAAGGGACGGATGCAGAGATCAACTTCTCATGATTATGTTTTTTCTCTATGGTTTTTCTCTTCTGCCACAGTTTCAAAACATCCTGTTGGAACCACCAATGGTAGTGTTCTTTTTCAATTCATGATTTTATTTATTCATTCATTTTTAATCTCTTGGAAGCACAAATGTGCAATTGTTTTCCGATCTTTCATCAAATTCCTTTCCAGCTGAATTAGCCTTTTCTGTATTTCCAGACTGATTGTTGACATTGCTAGTCTGTGCCTGCCACTTGTTCAATGGCAAACCTTGGACACTGTTGGTGGATCACGATCTGGACATTTGAAATCGAAATCGTGTTTTTTTTTTGGGGCATTATAAATCATAACTGGCGCTGAAAAGGATTTAAAGCTCTTGTGGGCCACAAAAAACGACTTGGCCGGCTGGATGCGGGCCCCAAGCCTTGAGTTTGAGCCATAAGCTTCAGTGCCAGTACTTCTCAGACAAGGATTTAAACATGACAACATAGCATGACTTATCAGCTGCTGCTTTGAAACAGGAGACTATCTCTGAGTCCTACTCTACTGCAATGTTCAACAGATTTACATACAGTTTTAACAAAATAAGAGACAAAATTATGAGCAACTCTGTTGTTTAACGCATGCACCTGTCCATCAACACTATATTGCTCTTGATTTCATTCTTTATTCATTTAGCCTGACACATGACATTGATATTGTTCTGCAGTTAGTCATAATTTCATGGGTGCTACCTCTTATCTGCTAGAAATCTGAGCATTTGTGGTGGTGAAAAGTAAAGATGTTCAGAGAACAAGTGTCTTGATCAGCCGGATGTTGCAAGTGAACCCGTTCTGAGAGACACAAGGAGCTATTTCTAGTTAAACTGTACGCTTTCTCTAATTGATAAAAACAGACGTTCACAAAACAGCATCAGGAGAAATCATTAGCGCCGCAATTGCTAGCAGCAGGAACGTACTGTACGGCACCTATTGGGAATCAATGATCCCAGCACAAGGATTTCAACTGGGTGAAACAAACTCTATCGATTTCCGACTTTCTGCAGGCTTCATTATTTTGATTTCCCTTCTCTTCAGAGACATTAAGCTGCATATGGAGAGGGATCAATCAGATTTGCTTGAGAGTGCTCAAACTTTCAACCCAGGAAAGTGTTCTTTCTGAAGTTTGAGTAGAATTGGAAAGGGATAAAAAAACACAAAAAAAAAAAGATGAAAGCCAAAATGTCAGCATTTCCAGTCACCTCCTGTCTGACACTGAACAAGCCGCTTCAGCAGAATTAAATGCTGCAACTCAGAGTGATATGTTGAAATGTAATACTTTAGCTTAAAGGTGGTTTTAATAATATGGCGCCGCTCAGCTTTGGCTTTGATGATTTAGTTTCCGACTGGGTAACTATTATTGTCTCCTTTTTTATTTCCCATATTAACAGCAGGGATACAAAACTCTCCCGATCAATCTATTTAAAAAAAAAAGTATTCTTCAATAATATAAATGTAGCAGCGTGTCTCACAAAGCACACTGAGAGACACCGCCATTAAGCGCCTCATGGATTCCGTCTCATTGCTGAGAAATAATTAAGTGGAAATCAATGTTTGAATTGCAAAGGTGAAACCGGAACCCAGAGTACATTAGCTGCAAAGTTTCCCTTCTCATCACTCTGTGATGACCCCAAAGGGAAATTGACTTCTTCCTCTCAGAGATGAAATCTCTCCTATAATTCTTCAGTAAATTACAGCCATTTACATGGAGGAGCTGGACTAATATCGAAGAACTGGTTTTCTTACTTCTTTTTTGGAGACCGGTGGAACAGACCAGACGCAGCTGGGCATTCAGAATTAACATCTGCTGCTCAAAGAAGTACAAGGTATGCTGTCGCTGAGAGATACCACTTATAAAAAAAATGACTTAAAGCAAAGACCTGCACAGCTGAGGAGGAGGAACAGGAAACAAACATGCTTCCAACAGCGGATGGAGTTTAATCTGCTCGCTGTTAAATGAAGCGCCATGAGTCCGTCATTACAATAAACCAGTGTTGTGGGAATATTGTTGGGTTAAATATGAATTACGCCATGTTGATTGTTTGAGCTCCAAATGTCTAGAGTGCATGCAGCAAGTGTTATTTACAGTCTCAATTTCATTCCACAAAGTCTCTGGAAAGTGCCATTTACTAGTTCTTCCCATCTCCCAGTTGATCCTATTTAATCCCAGGTTGACTAAGTTCCCAACATGGTAGGTCCTGTAAATGTGTACTCTGAAACACAGTACACTTTTGTACTTACACATTACTACTTTATACTTATCTCCTCATATATATCAACAATGCAATATGGAGTTTTACCACTACGTATTTACCTCCATATTCTATTATGAATGTGTATTATGCAGGCAAAATCTTCTTCTAAATATGTTGCTCATATATTAAGGAAAATCCTGTTACTGGTGACAAATGCTTGCCGAGGCAACTGTGTGAGCAACTCTGCATTGCCCTTGCAGGTATAAAAGGAAACTGATTGTGATTCAGCTGTAGTAAACTCCAGAATCCCTTTGGAGCCTCCGAAAAGTGGCTTCACTGTCAAGGTCCACCGGTGACAACAAGACTAATTACTCCATAATGGGAATCATCCCTCTCTTTCAAAGCAACACATGAGTCCCGGAGAACTGGCTGGCTGATCTCAATGGGGCCTCATCGGCTGCTGCTGTACATACAGATGAAGTGCGGGCCAATCCATCGACAAAAGAGCCGCTTGTTGTCATGAGTTTTCAGCCAATAGGCCTCCATTTTGCCTTGTATAACTCTGTTTCCTTAAGGGAGCGTCAAGAAGCAGAGAGTACACATGGTAATAAATATTCAAAAAAACTTGCAATTGCAGTCTGCCCAGGAGACCAGGGGGAGTTTGTCAAAATATAGCTCTTTGATCTGTTTATTTATACTAGCTTTATTGTCAGCTCCAAGATGTAAATTAAGACAACTTCTATACCTCTCACCTTTCAGAATTACAACAATTTTTGAGCCTGTGGCAGCTATATAAAAACGTACCATACAAACTGATTTCCTCTGAACTTGCATTTACGTGATACTGTCTACACTACATGGAATTACTGTGGAGGTTATTACATTAATGCTACCCACAGACCAAACCATCTTGACTCCAAATGGCATCCTTCAGTGTTGCATGTTTACACATACACGTAGGTGTTTCAGTAGAGTAGAAGAAAGTTCTCCTTCTTGTGTAGCGTACCGGACGGGGCAGCATGGCACATCATGTGTGGGGGGAGAGAAACATGTTTCATTTCCGTATTGATGCAGGAGGGGAAGTGGATAAGCATATGTGGGCGTGCGGGAATGTGCAAGGCAGGGACTTACAGGGAGACGTGCTGAAGCTCTCTTCACTGAATGAGACCTGATGTCAGTTGTGATTCACCTTGGGCTTTCAATAGCAATTGACACATTTTGAAACATAGCCTGAATGGAGCACCATCCCATAGCTTACTTCAACCGTGGTCTTTTATTCACGCGTCGCAATGCCAACCTGCGACGCTGAAGGCTGCCTTTTTCGTCAGAATAGGATGTTAAAGGCAACGTTCCCAACGTCAATATATGACACCGTGGGAGTGAGGATGTGTTGCCATAGACATGCTTTATTATTAACAAATGTATAATAATCTGTCTGGAGGAGGAAAGGCATAAAAAGTATTTTATAGTATTGACACAATGAACGACTATTATACCATCGTGAGTCATATGGTTGAAGTAGTTCAAATGAATAACAAGGACCATGACAGAAAAAAAAACAAAAAAAAAAACTCCTAGTACCTGTTAAACATGTGGCTTGTGCTGTATGCTGGAAAAGTGGTATTACCACTACAACAATTGACACTACAATCTCTGTTCTCCACCATCACTAAAACATGCAGATCACAACATCCCTGTTTAAATTGGATTTTCATTCCATTAAATCAATGAATTTCCGCCTTCATTTCCCAGGATACCACCAACACGCTCAGCATTAGAAAACACTTTCAAAACGGCAGTGTTTCATCAGAAAGAGCTTTTCAGACAGATATGGAATTATCATTAAGTTATTTCATATTTATACGCCCGAGAGGGACCTTTTCTTTTTTTCAACTCACAATAGAGAGTCAGAGCAAACACCTGAATCTTTGAGGGAAAAAAAAAATCAATTCTTCCCTTCATTTGATTCCTTATTCCGAGCGGGATTTCAACACTGCTTATGTATTAATGTCAGCCGGCATGAAGTGTCGACTGACATTTGAGAGTAGATGGACAGCCTCCGTCCTCGGTGAGGAGCGCGGGAAAACAAATGTGATGGGCAGCGAGGCAGAGAAAGAAGCCGGCTCGTGATTGATACAGGTGCCACTGTGAGAGGTCAGAGCCATGCCTCAAAAAACAAGGCCATCGATTCTCCTGCCCTTTAAACAAACAAAGGGACATCTCTGGGCTGGGCCCTGGCTCTGCAGTTATGGTCGCCGACTTTGCTCGGCCCATCTGAAATGACTCCTTACTGCAACGCTTGGCTCAATGAGACATCACATGTCCTCTTGTATAGTGACAGAGTTGAGTTGCTGGGATTCAGTGCTATATTTGTCATATGAAAGCATTTTATTTTTTGGAAGCATATCCTTTACTTTTTTCATGACATTGTAGATGATGCTTCAAATTCCCCAACTATCATCGTCCAACTAGCCCCATTTCCAAACACGTTAACTCTCTATTTTTCCGCTAGTCCGTGACATTATTGTGGCTTTCGCTGCCAGAGAGTCTGGGCTCATGCGCAGTTTTGGGACGCTTTGTCACCTTGTCTTGGGATTTTTCTTCATCCCATTGAATTCAGTATTTTTCTACTTTTTCCCCCTGCACTTTTACTCAGCTCCATTTAACAAATGCATTGTGAGTTTGAGTTCCATGTTGAAATTCTTGAATGTTCGTCCTTACAATATTTACTGTGTTTGGTCCCAAAGTCTTTTTCTGTTGCTACTTTCCTATATTCACTTTACTATACTCAGTTTGATATCAACTGAAAAATTAAATAAACAATTCAATATGTTGAACGATGTCGACCGCCTCTTTGAGTTTCACATTTGTGTTTCTACGTGCTGTTGCTCGGGGCCTTACTCACCAGGTGACAATGAAATGCTTGAAGAGAAAAGACCATCAACAAACAATAATGTTGCGCTTCACTTCATTGTGTCATATGATGAGGAATCCTCGATTAGAGGCATAGAATTGTGAAGTCTGAAGAATGGAACAAGGTATTGAAGGGTCGATGAAGTTTCATGAAACAGTGTCCTGATTTTTAGAGGCCACCAGATGGCAAAAAAAATAAAAAATAAAAAATAAAAAAAAAATTTGACTTGAACAGCTATTGCAATGAAATCTCACACATCACACATCTCTAAACCAAGAGCGCCATCTAGTGGCCTCTGAGAATTAGGCCACTGTTTCATTAACCCTGAACTACTGTTTCATGATGCCTCATCTACCCACTCTGGTCTTTGAGTTCTAACTTCAAGACCAGGACCAAACTATCAACACCGGAACACGTTTAATATACCAGAAATGGTTGTTGGGGACCTGCATTACATCTGTAACAATGCAGATACCTGTTTCAAGCATGTAGAAGGACAAGGTACTCTTGTTCATTGTGCAGGTGATCTACCCAAAACACTTGTACGCCCTAGTAAATCAATATTAATAGACTTTGAACAGGGAAAAAATGGATGCAACCTACTTCATTATTATGCTATTGTGGATTTGTCTCAATGTGGTCGATGTCTGAGAATGAGTACAGAAAACATACATTTGATGTAGACATGTTTGAGACTCAGAAAATCCAAAGTCCAGTCGAAGTTTTCCAGGCACTTCATGTGAGACAAACTTAGCTATGGTATGACCCCGCAATTGTCCATGACTTGGAGAGATCAATAGTTCTGAATGGAAATTCCGAATGTGCGATGCCACAAGAACCAGCCAGGGTGAGCTGTGGAAAGTTACCAACTAAATATTTATTTTTATGATATCAACATGCATTAAAATTAGAAAATGAGCAGTTTCATATCTCTTATTATTCATCCTATTTGTTATTGATGCTCTACTTTTTCAGTTGTATTTTTTATTCCAACACACTTTCTGTGCTTATGACATTTTTTTTTTTTTTTTTGCAAAATACAATCTTTGCCCCGTTCATCAGTCATGATACTGTCCTTATAAATAACTTTTCTAGTTTAATTCACTGCTTGACTATGTGGCTATGGCTCACAACAGCCCCAATTACTCAGAGAAACCTACGCCTCGCTTTTCTGTTTATCTGCCTTTTTATTCCTTTGCCACCCTGCTTCACGCTGTGCTGCTACACAATTCTATATCATCGCTGAAAAAAGTGCTGCCCTATTTTTAAGCTTTAATGCCTTTCTTCAGTCTCCACTTCACTTCCCGATTGCTCACTGAGAGTTGTTGGGGCATTGCTGAAATCTATTTCTCCCCTGCTAAGATGGCTGTTTAGAAGCTCTCATTAATAACAGAAGACTGAAAATAAAGCATCTCTTTGTCTCCCCACTTTACAGGAAAATATCTACCCACCTTAAAGGCGTGAAGGCAGTCGACTACTGAAGCTGCCTGCAGTCCACCAGGCGATGCTCTGCAAGTGAAGTGTTAGCCGGCACATTTGGAGGTCAGTAGTAGATGTGTATGTATTTCAAAGATTTTGTATTTTTTCTTCAATATAAATACATGCACTTTGATATGATATTATGAGTGTATTAGCTTTGCTGTTTTGAGCCATTCCCCCTGAATGGCTCAGAGAAACCAAACAACACCAGTGGAAGGTGGTGTAAAAATTCTAGGGTGGGGTGTCAGTTTTACATCTCAATACATATAATTTAACACAAAGGTCAGAATGGAAATGTTCTGCAATAAATACTGAAGACTGTCACTAATGATTATTGGCAATTATTGTTAGGAGACCAAACGGAACATGGAATAAACTACTATAGTTTATTCCAATGACAGCGTTTGTTTCTTGACTACTTTTCAATGCTACTGCTTATTTAGCAGTAAGAATGAAATGTGCACAACAAGTAGTCTTGTCCTTCTGTATTCAGTTTGATAGCTGTCCGTCTCCTTATGGTCTAGTCTTTACATGGTCTCGACTACAACCCTGGTTGAAGGGGCACTTTTTCCAGCGCGCCACAAGTACAATGTAATGAACAGGAATCTCCAAAATGGGAAGTAAAATGTTTTTATTCAATTGAAATGCCCATGCTTCAACAAGCAACTCAGAAGGCTGCCTTTGGCGACAGTATAGGAAATAAAAAGTCCACTTCCTAAGATGTGCAATGTGTGATGCCATGGGAGACAGGATGGGTTGCCAAATACAAAGATTTGATGATAAATGAAAGGTGCTAAATGCAGGTACTACAGCCTTTCTCGAGGAGTTCTCGACCGGAATAAGGTGGTTTGCTCTCTCCAGGTCGGTGGAGAGTTCTTGCCCCAAGTGGTGGAGTTTAAGTATCTCGGGGTCTTGTTCTCGAGTGAGGGAAAAGAGGAGCGTGAGATTGATAGACGGGTTGGTGCAGCGGCAGCAGTGATGCGGTCGCTGTATCGGACCGTCGTGGTAAAGAGAGAGCTGAGTCACAAGACGAAGCTCCCTCTTTCGATTTACCGATTGATCTACATTCCCACCCTCACCTATGGTCACGAGCTTTGGGTCATGACCGAAAGGATGAGATCGCGGATACAAGCGGCTGAGATGAGTTTCCTCCGCAGGCTGGCTGGGTGCACCCTCAGAGATAGGGTGAGGAGTTAGGTCATCCGGGAGGAGCTCGGGGTGGAGGCGCTGCTCCTCCAGATCGAGAGGAACCAGCTGAGGTGGCTCGGGCATCTGATCCGGATGCCCCCTGGACGCCTCCCTGGGGAGGAGTTCCGGGCATGTCCTACTGGGAGGAGACCCCGGGGAAGACCCAGGACTCGCTGGAGAGATCATGTCTCCGGTCTGGCCTGGGAACGCCTCGGGATCCCCCGGGAAGAGCTGGAGGAGGTTTGTGCGGACCGGGAAGTTTGGGCTTCCCTGGTTCGAATGCTGCCTCCACGACCCGACCCCGGATAAGCAGCAGAAGAAGGTGAAGGTGAAGGCAGGTACTACACCCTGAACAACGCCCTTCAAACAAAGAAGTCACAGATTAAAGCTGAATTTGCCCAAGAAGGAAACTGGCATCTGAGCTTTTGTGATTCGAACTAATGAACTCAACACCACTGACTCCCATTCACACTAATCCAGCGACACCTAGAACAGAAATGAATGATAAACGACAAATAAATACTGAAAAAAAACAGTTATATTGTACAACTCGTGGTTCGTACACATTTGAGTTATAGGTACTGGACAGCTGTTTTGTTCCCGACAGCGTCACTTAAAGCAGACTAGCATTTTTTTTAAAGGAAGCATTGATGTGTCAGTACAGGGTTACCAAAACAATACATCAAGTTAACACTGTTTAGCGTTCTATGAAGTGCTCCTGACGGAGGCTGGGGGGACATGTGTGTCCACACTCTCCCCATTTGCCACAGAAAAACAGAAAGAGCAGGCATGCAAGACGTAATTGCACTCGCGAGTGTGTTGTAGAAAATAGAGGCGAGCTCTCAGCGGGACGTCCGCCAGAGTGATGTAAGACACGCGGGAGTACAGCGAGTGGAAAGGTCATCAGAGAGCGACCCATAAATCGTTCTGACACTCCAATGCTGAAGCACATGTTTCTAATCAGCTCGGGTTCAAATAATATTATGGTTGAAGAATTCACTTCCAGAGTCATTAGCTGTTATCAAAGTCAGAGTTTAGCATGGAGGGACCCAGGAGGCTTATGGGTTTAAAGCCACTGGGAACTTGCAGCATGAAGAATAATTATGCTCACTCATGGGCCGCTGGTTCAGGCAGGTGGTTTTTCGGCTTCTAGGCCCTGAATTTGATCAAACACGTTACCCTCAAAATATGACACATTTCCGTAGCAGCTGTGTCAGCCGCCTCCTTTGCTTTAACTTTTAAAAAAAGAGATTGTTCCTCCGTTAGAAATACAAATGCTTCCCTCTTGATGTTTGGATGTGCAGTTTGATGATGCTGCACCTGTCAGAGAGGCTCAACTGATGCTATTTGATGCATGAGCTCACACATCTGAATCAGATCTTTCAGTGTCAGGGAGTCAGTCAAGGTTTAACCTCAGATCAGAATGCATTTACTCAGAATGTGGACAAATGCTCATGTGACCTGATAGACGATGATGCAGATGAAAGCTTGCTATCACAGTCTGGTACTCTGCTGCGGAAATCTGCTTCCCAACACAGTCAAGAAGTTACTACAAAATCACTATTTTACTATTGTTTGAATCAGTCCGTGTCGTACATGCCAACAATGGTGCTATGCTTCATGAAACACTGTCCTTATATTGAGAGCAAACTAGAGAAGAAAAAAACAACCCTTGTATTGAATGAAACCTCTCACCCTCTTTAGACAGCGCCACCAACTGAGCTCTGAAAATGACGGCACTGTTTCATGAAGCTTCATCGGCCCATCATAAGCATAGAATACATGTTTTTTTTACCTCATTAAAATCTGTTTCTCACACACTACTTGCGGGCTACAAAGGTCTTGATTGTCCATACGTGACTCCCAATTGACCTGAAACTTTTCGGATAAACATCAATGACCAAACTTCCCAGATGTGCGACTGGCACACTTTAAAACTCAAATCAAAGCGTTTCACTCCGCCAACGTGCCAAAAGTCATTCGACAACAAATATCTTTGCTCAGTCATCCTTGGAAAAGTTTGAAATGCTTCAGCTTCCGATGAGACGGATCAAAGAAGAGCTATTCATGTGGAAAAGCAACTCAGTCCAGTTGTATTAGTGTTGCTCTGTAGGCCTCTGCTGGCGCTGAGCTCAAGTATTCAAAGTCAACCTTGGCAATGAAAATAAATATTGACAGCAAAAGGAAAAAAAGAAGCAAATGGCTTTGAAAAGCGAAATTATCCTGTGATTTCCTTTCCACTTTTCTGGCTCTGCTTTAAGCACCACTTCAAGCATGAAATTTAAACCTCATTTGCATTATCGGTTTGTGTGGGTTATGAAGGATGTACGCCTTTTAGTACCAGTGGATAATATTACCTTCAAGGCTGGGTAGCAGTAGTGTGTGTTGTCTCTGTGGAGGTAAATAAGATATGAGCCTCAGAGGGGTCCAATAAGACACCATCATGGCATGAGTGTCTTCTGCGTCGATCCCATAGAGGGGGATTTTCAGACTTGGTAGGGGGTCCAACTGATATTTTCCACTTGAAGCTTGGAAAACCCCGAAAACTATCTCCTGCTGGGTAACATATGCAGCACTCCCGCTCTGTACATCTCAATGAGGTTTGTTAGGAACGCTCGCGCACAGCTGGGGTTAGCTTGTAGCCTGTCGTCTGCACAATTGGCATCACTTTTTCAAATCCCTCTCACCGGTAATTTGCTCACACACCAACGGCAACAGCCTAAATCCAGGCAGAAATGCTTTGTTTTTGTGTATGAATTTTGAAGTCACTGAAGGTTTGCTCTGGAAGGTGTGGTGTACTTCCTGGTTGCGAGGGTCCGGGAGGTTAATTATTACAGTTCAGACTGTAATTTTCCTCTTTGTATCGGCACTTATCTCACCTCGCAGCTGGTGTGTTTTGCTGAGTGGACGACCATTAATCAAACCTTTCCCCAGCAGGAAGTTGGACCATCCATCACCCCCTGGCTACCTCCGCCGTCCCACCGGGCCTTTGCTTTTTACATGTCCAAGTGTGACTGCAAATTCAATTTCAGTTGAGCTGTCTGAATCGAGGCCTAAATTGAAGTGTTTCGGGGTCGTGATTGACTGAAGTGGCCTGTTTGTTTGTCACTCAGCCCGATTGGCTAAAGGGAAGACAATTGTCTAACGTCTCTACGACTGACTATTAAATATCTACTTGATAGATACTCTGCTCTGTCAGTATTGATTCACACAAACAACACACACCAAGTATTCATCGAGTTGTTGGTGCTGGATCATCAATAGTTAGCTAATGCCATCAGTCCGGTTAGGAAGTCAGTTGAAGTAAGTTGAAATGACCGTTTTAATACCTGCTTTTCATGTCACGCCAGAATCACCCCCCTGGGCAGTACTTTTTGAAACGTAAAAAGTAATGACAATGCAAATTTACAGTTGCCATCAGGGACGTGGGGACTATTTGATCGCCTCTTCACCTACTCGAGCACAAAACTCCTTTATCAGCGGGGCCAAAGACTTATTTTTGGAGTGAGTGTTACCTCAAGTTGCTGTGGATGGAGATAAAGAGGACAGTACGGTACAGAAATAGGTATGAATTTACACTACAGCTGCCTGTGGGTCAAGCATATTTTCATCATCATCGATTGCATATTTTTATTCCATTATTACTGTATATCACACAGATTGGAACAGTGGATTTTTTTATGAAGCGTCTGAGTTCCACAAAATTTTCAAGCAATTGTTCAGCTTTGTGTCTTGACATTTTTGCTAAGCTAGTCTGACCCAAGTGCAGAATGGTATGGAATTTACAGAAGACTCGGACAAGCAAGGTTAACAGTTATAAAAGGGTTTAATACAAATTACACACACAAACAATACACGAACAATAAGGAGAATTGAGGTCGACGACACCAAAAGCGGAGGTCAGAGGACAAACACGAAAGGAGGGGGAAAAACCTGAAACAGAAAGCAGTAAGAGATACAATCCTGAAAACGGGGAAACCTGAGAAACACACTCGGGTATAACTCTCACAAGGCTACTGTAAAACTAAGGACGCTCAGTAGTGGTTAAAACACACACACAGACCGAGGAAATAAATACCACACTGGTAGAACTAAAACAGTGACTAAAGAAACACTCAAGACTGGCTATCGCGGAGCAGAGAGAAGAGCGAGAGAAAGAGGAAAGACAAGAGAATGCGGAGCGAAACAGGGAGATAAACAGGGACACAAGCGAACGGAGTAATTGAGAGGGAACTTTACCATGTGATTCATAAACCGACCATCTGGCATTTGCAAGCTGGAACCCGGGAGTAGATCCATGCAGATGATTAACGGGATGGGTTCCAGCTGCGTTGCCATCAAACTGCAGGGAAACAGATACAGAGCAGGAAACAAGGAACCAGGGAAAACAGGAATGATACAGAAATGAAAGTACAGACAAGACACGGAACCTAACATGTCTTGTTTATCAAATAGGATGAGAGAAAGATTGTCTGAAGTCCTACCTTGTGACATCGAATAGAAGCACTTCACGGGTAATTTCAGTGGACGATTCACACTGGAATAGAAATGCTAGTGAATCCACTCACACAGCACGGTGTCCTGCTGCCAGGCATACGAAGTCAAGCCCCACTCAATTTAGTAATGTGCATGAAAACTTTTTCTGTCTAAATACATTTGGTTAGCGGGTGGTTTCAAATTTCAGCCATGGTTCACTGATGGGGCTTCATGAAACAGTTTCCTCAACTTATATAATTCAGTAATATCAAATGACAGATGTAAATGTTTCATGAAATCTGATAAACCCATCACTACTGCTGGTCCATTCTCAGTAGATTAGTAGGAACCTTTTTCTGAAGGTAGAAGGAGTCTTTATTGACAGTATTCACACGGCGCACTTGGACTGGACTAAAATGTGAGGCCAATTTTTACTTTACCTGACGTCTCTGGCTGAAACTAATCCAATCTGTGTCACCAACCACCAAAGTGCAACACAAAAATAAATCGTAAATAAAAATAAACTGCCGATGTCAGCCAGTTCAATGACAATAATCTATGTACAAGACAGGAAAGCAATGTAGTAATGATCCAGCTGTGCACTGATCGAGGTCGTGTGAAGCAAATGATGAGCAAGGAAGGTTGCAAGAGTTCCCTGGAGTCCAGTGGCACAGTATGTCCAATAAACCATTAGAATCAAAGCTGGTTTAGATTCTAACAAGCTTTGAGGAGAACAATCGTGAAAGGAAGATTCTACAAGAAGAGAAGGGTCAGTCACAGAGGAAAGGGAATTTAGGAAGCTCAAGAGTGATGGGAGTCAAAATGAGTGAAGTTGTAGTTGCAGTTATTTTTGTGAAGGTCTGAAAGGTAAAGCTCACGAGAATTCAGTCGACACCTGAAGGTTTGAACCAAAAGGACAGCCTCAGCCTGAATCAGCTGTGTGTAAATTTTGTTTTCTTTTTTATTTGATTCCTACTGTCCTATCTACTGATGTTCTGAAGCGTGTGGACCCTTATCACACTAGCTGACCAAGAAAATGTCCAACGCGAGCCCCACCTATGTCACCAAGGCTATGACCTTGTGATCGTCCTCAATGTAAACACTAGAAAATCTATAAATGATAGTTTAGTTACTGCGCAGTGAAACAGACTCAGGGCAACACAGTGGACGGAGCAGCTTTGTTCAAGACTTGGACTCGGTTTTGGTCGCCTGCTACACAGAGAAACGTCCTCCGCTTTTCCTGATGATCCTCGCTTCTTTGCTCTGTCGCTCCACAGCAGATCTGTAAAACAGTGGGAGTCCTGCCAGAGTCTGCCTCTAAAAAAAAAAACCTTTAAATCTTTTGTCTGGCATGAAGAATTCTCTCTCAAACTCAACTCACAAACAACCCCGAAATCCTCATCAGGTTTATGAGCTGTTACCACGCTGCATCATAAATAATCCAATCTCCTCCAAACAAGGCAAAAAGGCGCCTCTTGAGCTCTTCTCTCTGGCGGCTGTCAGATAAAGATGATGTGAGCAAGGAAAGGAATTAAAAGGAAGATCTTGCAGTGATGCCGAGGACGAGTTCAGCGACACAAGGGCCGAAGCTGCTGCATTTGCTTTCTGTTTTCTTCCGTGAGCAGAAGCATAAGGACTCAAGCGGAGTAGAACAATGATTCAAGGTTGCGTTGATAAATGAGCGTGTCTGCTCTGATAGCAGAAGGTCATGTGCATCGGCCCCCAGCTTGCGTCTGCCATCCAGCACGCAGCGAGGGTGTGCTGCCTGCACGCCACCACACGACAAGCTTTAGCGGTCGCCACAGGCCAATTTCCTTGTTATGTGCTCGAGCCTTTCAGAGGGGCCGTGTGGCTTAAGGTGTCTGACATTTTCAGGTCGGTAGGACTGTGAGAATGTTTGTTAAAATAGTGTTTTCTTTAATATTACAGCCGCAAAACAAAGGGAATTGTCCATGTTTGGATTCAGATATGATATTTTGATTTGAAGAAGAGTGCACATTGTTGTTTATCACTCTGTAGATTAAATATTTGAATGAGAAAATATTTTGTCAAACGTCAAAGTACATCTTTCCTAAGCAATCCGTGCGCCCTCATCCACTTGAACCACATGCTTAATCTGATGCAATACACTATCCTGACTGACTTTGTGTCCGCTCCAAGATATTGTCAGAATGAGTGAGAGTCTTGACTGCCTTGGCAGAACCTTGACTCTGAGGAGAGCGAGCTGAAGTGTGTTTTTTCTGCTATCAAATAAATCCTTCTTCCTTCCTGCAAAACTTGCAGCATCCTTTTTTGGGGGGTTTGTAAGGCACATAATGGTCTTTGTTCCGGCAACTTTTGTGATTTACTTTCACTCACGGTTTTCAGGTCATTGTCTCTTAGTGGTTCCCAGGGAAAGAACAAAAACATACAGAGAAGTTTTTTAGTTTTTATGACCCATATCTGTGGAATCCTCTTTTCAGTTGCACCTTTATCTAAACTGCTGCTATATTTGTGAAATTGAGGACTTTTTATGTTGCTCTGATTTTTCAATGAAACCTTCTGCATGTCCCCACAGATACTCAGGATGTGCTCTTGAGCTTGTTTCTCCTACTTTGTGGGGACCAATTTATTATAAAAAACTATCCTTGTGAGGACCGTAAAACTTTGTGGGGACATTTGGCTGAACCCCACAAGTGTAAGACTGTGTCCCACTAGCACCAACACTAGCACTTGATTTTCAGAGTCCACCAGATGGCACGGTCTGCTGTAAAATGTTTGGACTTGACCAACTATTTCAATGAAACCTCACATCATTGGTAAACCAAGAGCGCCATCTAGCAACACTATTTCATCAAACCTGCAACACTGTTTCATGATACCTCATCGACACATCACTTGTGGAAGACAGTTTTAGTTCCATCTTTGGATAAATGGTGTGGTACAAATAGACACATTGCCCCACAAGTAAATTTCACGACATTACATTACACTGCAATAACATCCATTCACCAAGCTAGTAAACAGCAGGATGTCACCTCAAGTGGCCTTTTGCTGGTTAAAAAGTCTGTCTCAACTCTGCTGCCGGATCTTGTCTCTTGACATTCGTGCTATTTCAGATTTGATTTCTCACTGTGATCTGAGGCTACTCTGTGATTCATACAGTATGAAGACCCAAACCTGCCACTCTTTCAGCTCCAGCTGTCATCAACCGTAGCTGAATGTCCGCCACTGAGGGAACAAAAATGATCAAAGAGGCTTCAGGCAGTGACGTATGAGTCAAAGAAATATTGCAAAAATTCACTTTTCATTAAATCTATGATCGTCTGCTCTGAGGCTCAAGCGCAGCAGCACAAAATACTTAAGGTTTAAAGGTTATTTTTAATTCCAAAATTGGCTGAATCAGGCCAATGAAGACTGACACTGACACAGCCGGCAGGAGAACAGTACTTGGCAAAGAAACCATACTTCTGCATGTTAAAAGAGATATAAACATTTGCTCCTTCATAATGAATGAGTGAAATGTTTCATGAATAAATGAGCTCTAAATGTATATCCTGCCGACTGCTATTGTCATGCAACGCCCTGAGGAAATGATAGGTTCAAAGATGAGTCCATTTTAGTAATGTTGGCACGCCAGTCCTGACAACAATACTTCGAAGACCTTAGTCACTGTCTTTATCATAAGAAACTTTCAGTGGTAATAATGGAGAAAACCTGAGTCCATTTGTTTGTATTACATGTACTATCATTGTTGCTACTATTGAAGATAGCTTTGCAAAGGATTTTTTTTTTCTATTTAGGAACATATTTCAATGGAATTTTAAGAAAGAATCAGAAAGTTATGAAACATGGTTCATTACCATCATTTTAATTTTTGGGCGTGTTCCTTTGCTGACACTGTAGCGTTATATGTTGACTGACTTTACTGCTGGTTTCCGCTTGCCACAATATCTGTCAATGTTCATGACCCAGAAGCAGGAGACAGAGCCGGATCTTAACCATGGAACAAGGAAAAAAGGAATAAAACCTTAAAGGGCAACACAAAAGGAGGGTGAGGACAATGTGAGAACATAACTGGACTGAGAAAAGACTTGACCTTGATGAGACAAGACACGTGTGACGAGACAAGACTTGGTTTAACTTGGTGAGACAATGACTGGACATGGAGACGTGACAGGACAAGACTTGGCTAGATGAGACGCGACTGGACCAGAGTGTTACTTGACTTGACATGGAGACTTTGCAGGGTAAGAAGAGACGATAACTTTACTAGACGGGACATGGCTCGGCACTTGACTTAACATAGAGTCTTGACTATTGAGAGAGAAGAAGATTGACTTAAGGAGATAGGACTCAACCAGTTTTTTGATATGACAGGATTTTTTAAGATGACAGGATGACTTGACGAAACAAGACTGTTGCTTAACTTGATGAGGAGACTTGATGGGGACACAATGATCTGACAAGACTTGGCCAAGCAGTTTCTTGACTTCGCATGGAGACTTGGCTAAACTTGACCACAAGACGGTAGCTTGATGAGGACGTGACAAAATGTGACGCACAGACTTGATAGTAGATCAAAATACACCAGGTGCAACCAGTGAAGGGATTAGTTGGGGAAGCAGGCAAGACAGACAAGGTGCACACAGGACGAAACCGAAAATAAGCAACCCAACGGTCAAACTAACAGAGGAATGTGACACTACTGTGGATTCTGAAACATCACTGCCACCTTCTGGTCCACTGTACTGAATTGCAGTTGACTACAAATCAGAACTTTTTTTCTCAAGAATTTAAGAATGAAGGGGAAATAATGGACTCCAGAGAGGTTGCTTTTTTTCAAGTCAGGGGAAAAGGGCTGGTGCTCGACCCCACATCTGTACACGTCGGTCTGAGGCATAAACCATCTTCCAATTTAACAATAAACATAAACAATCTGCTCCCAGTATTCTTATGTGAACAAGTCGTCTGACAGGTAGCACGCAATACATGGTTAGCGTGGGTGCAAAAGTGAGGGAATCCAAGGAACAGGTTTTCACGGGACAATTTCCAACATAAGCACTGTTCACTTTTATATCAAACGGACTTCACGATTTAGTCACTTTCCTACTTCATTCACTGTCAGTATCCTTCGGCTCTCCATCAGCCTCGGTCTGACAATCGTTTGACCCCATCCAGCTTTTCTTTCACAAACAGGTTGGAGGAGGATCAATACTGTGTGTGGATTCGCTCTTATCGGCGTGCAAAGGCGTCCTTATCTCAGCCACTTAAATGGCGTTTGGTGAAACGCCTTGAAAGGTAATCCTGCAGACAAGAGACAAAAGAATAATGGCCCCATATCAAAATATATCAAATGTGTTGATGCAAATATGTTCCACTTATCGGCCTGCTGCCTATCGCAACAGTGGAAATTCAGCTGGAGTGAAGTCACTTGGGTAAAGAAGTGAACACTGATAAATATCCTGCGTTGTACACACAGGGAGTGCACTTAGCCGGTTGGAAAGTGTGCCGATAAGCGCCATTTGTTTTCTCCTCCAGCAGGAAGAGACAAGAGTGATAGCTAACAGCAAAGATTTCCTTCATGCCTACATGCCTGACACCTAAAGAGCAACCACAAGAGTGATCTCATTTCAACTGCTGCAACACACGTCTGTACTCTTAGAAGGTAAGTTGATGCATCTTTGAAAGATTTGAATGAAGTTGAGCTTAAGAATGTGCAGACACACTAAGCCAGGTGAAGGCTTGTTTTTCCACTAGATGTCATTTCAAGGCCAAAAAAATGTTTGTCTATTCTTTGCCTTGGGAGAACACAAGTAGATCACTGAAGCAAACAAGTCCTTTGTGGAATTAGACACACAAGTCATCGGCTGGACAGACTTATTGGCAGTTTTCACTTAATAAATTGTAGCACTTTGTTTGGATATAACAACTGGAAGCAACTGCCAACTGACCCCATCACCTTCTCTCAGTTTTCCACTAGAATGTTGGACCACTGCTCCAGGTCTCTCAGATTTGCCGATCTCTCCTCAAATATCCAAAGGGACTCGCATCCAGACTCTCTGCTTTCACTGCTCGGCGATGCTTTGTTTGTGATTCCTTTTTGCATGTGTGAGGTTGCTGTCTTGCGGAAAGGGTCAAAGATTCATAGCATTCTGGCTTTCTCTCTGCCAGCAGTGGCGACTAAGGCCTATTTTTACTCAGATATTGAGCGCTGAGGCCACTCTGCCTTGTGTCTGCAGGTCATCCTGGATTCCTTTGGAGGTTCTTAATCCACTGTTCTGCCATTTGTCCTTGTCATTGACATCAGTCTTGCTCTTAAGTCCTAGGAAGTTAGCTGTGCAGTCAGCAGCCACTAACTTCTCAATGACATTGCTCACAGGTAACTAACATATTCCCCACGCCAGTAAGTTGACTCATGTGTTTCTCATAATTTTGACAGGGCACTAAAATTTTGTGAATCTAAAAAAAAAGAGTGAAATATGCAAAAATAATAAATACGGTGGTGATCAAAAAAGTTTCCATTATAGACAAATTTCTTTTTGAGCAGTTTTTCCTGCTCACAGGCTTCAATACACACACGTTTTGAATCTTTTTTAGCAATAGTTCCAAGGAACAGGATTCAATTACATGCATGATTTCCAATGTTTTCTGATGTGTAGGCCCACTTTTCTAGTTATACTGCTTCACAATGAGCAATAACAAACTGATTTGCAAAGATGTTGGGTACTGAAAAGTTATTCATGACTCTTTGGGAGATTTTTTCCTTGCTATTCCCGGTGCGAAGGAGACCTCTAGAGGCCAACGTGGCTACTACGAATGTGAAACTTCATAAAGAAACTCCTGATACACTCATATGGGACTGTACGCTCTGACTCCTTAAGTTCGACAGTCATGTGACCATGGTAAAGTGAGGACTGAGTCATAAAAAGAGGTGATCACCGCCTGCTGTAGCAAACCGGAGGCATTGTGGGAGGCTGCTGGCCCACACGGATGTCTATGGAGACTGAAAACAGTCCGAGCAGTGGTCTGTTAACATCTGCAACGGGTGACAAAACCAACCTTTGAACCTAGCAGGTTAATAAATCATGCAGATACTTCACTGAGCATACAGAGAAGTACTAAGATTCTTTAATGTTGCTACCATGCAGGTTAAAATCCAACTGTGTTAACCAGCTTTGCTCCATCTCACTGGAGAAAAGGTAAATAGTGATGATCCCAGGATTGATCTCTGTGGCCTCCCGTTTCTGTTTGAAAATGCTGGAGGTACCCAACACGTCAGTAGTTTAGTTATATGTCAGTAGTATAGTTTTACAATATATCACAATGTTTTAGTGAAGGACGAGTTTTTAAAAGGAAGTTTACATTTTAAAAGGGGGATTTAACCCCCCAAAAATGGCATGTAGACATCGAAAAAACAAGGAAAAACTTCCTCATCAGCCGCAGATTTCCAGCGTCTGGTGATGTGTCAGAACCATCAGTATGCAAGGGCGAACACCAGAGTGTGTGTACAAGGCCAGTGTTTCTGTGATATCGCACCTCACGGGAAATTGCTGCATTTTCAGATCAGGCCTGTTGTGGCAGCGTGATTAGAGAGGTTAATGGTGCCGGTTCAGGAATATTCAGGGGGGGTAACGTGAAGCAAATTCAATCAGATCGACTTCACTGAAACAACAACAAGCACGTTCACTCCGTCGCCGCCTTCACCAATCTAAAAATAAATCTGTGTTAATTATAATATTCAAATCGTGGTGAAAGTTCAAATTCAAAGGAAGATTCAAGGTGCTTTGAAGAGAAGAAAAAGTTGAGCTTCTTTCACATTTGAAACCCACTGCTATTAAGCACTTTCTCTCCTTCCCATTTCCTATCTTGAGAGCCCATCTGCTGGTCAGTGTCGTCCAGCAGTGGAGTAAAGATACTCTGGCCCTTTCTTTTTCAACCGCTGTTCAGAGCATAGAAGCTATACGTCTGGTATAGGTCATCAGTATCAGCTCTCTATGAATCCGGGCCATGAACTCATGAGCAATGGAAGCACATCAGAGACGTTGAAGAATGCACTCAGCTGTGAGCGAGCGGCGCCTCAGAAGAGTTTCTGGGCTTCTTGTGTAGAGTCTTATCCAAGACGGTTTGGAGGAGTTCCAGGAAAACACAGCTGAACTGAGACTCGGACACACGGTTGAGGGATCGCTCAGTCAGGGAGGCGAGGGAGATAAGCCTTGAGATGAAACAAGCCTGAGGAAATTCCGACAGGGATCACAGTTATCTCAGTCATTGTTCTAACAAGTGTTTGTGCTCTCCACATCTAACTTTAGATGCTTGAATCTTTGCTGAGACCTTTTGTGGAACTGAAGTGAGCCTCAAAGAGCCCTCAGTGAGTCTCTGGCGCCATCTGGTGTTGAGAACGCATCATTACTACACAAATTCCCAGAGCGCTCAGCTGCATCTTCACTGAAGCGCACAAATGCACTTGAATCTAGATAATATGTCAATCATGGCTAACACTGATTCAAAACATCATTGATAAACACTTAACAATAATGTTACAGTTCGTTTTAAAAGTTATTTACTCCTGCTGTTCAGCTTGTTTGCTTGCTTGTTTGTTTTTCAATGACGGTGGTGTATAATAATTTTGACATTATGCTTGTCATTTTCCACTCAATATTGCAGAATAAGTCCGAGGCCTCAGGTATCAAAATCTTCTTTTGAACTTGATCAACTTTTGAACCTTTTGTTTGACGCAATCTTTACTCCGAAGGCCGGTCCAACAGCCTCTCACTGATCCATTAAGGGCCAACAGCGCCACCTCTTCTGCTCAAGCACCGTTTTCAGCGCTCAAGCATTTGTTCTCATCCACACAAATAAACGCACCCTTCACTTCGGCAGAGCCGTCGTTCCCCACTCAGAAACATTCCACTTCACAAAGATAATATTTGTCCTCACGAAGGCCGAAGTCATTTGAAACATGGATGCACGGTGAGGCTTGACTACATTCCTGGTCATTTATCACGTCGCTCACCGACGCGATCCATCAACACAGAGATGTGTTCGGCCCCTCACTGTTGTTTCAGTCGATTAGTGAATCACGAGCAGCTTCAGTTGGCCCAACTCTTCTTCTGTGATGACTGAGCCTTCGGCAGAGGACCTGGAACCTGAGCGGGGACGCGCCGTCGTTCGGAGCATTCGCTCCTGCCAAGAATTATAGTCGTGTTTAACCGTCAATGATCTGCCATCGCATGAGATCTCTCTCTGGGACGGTCGTTTCACTCAGTTGCTGAGAGCATTAGTGAGGCAAAGGTCGGACAGTTTGAGAAACGGGAGGCTGCGGAGTTCAACTGAAGTATGCTGACTCTTTCTCTGAGATTAGGAGTCAAGGATGTTAAAGTTCTCTGGATTTTAAGATGGAATGGAAATCTCAATGCAGATTTGGTTTCCGTAAACAAATAACAACTTTATGAAGTATTGGGCGAATGGACACAGATGCATCGCTGATACCTGTGATGGGCTGATGAAGCTTCATGAATCATTGGTATCATTTTCAGAGCTCAGCAGGTGGCGCTCTCAGTTTTGCAATGATGCGAGGTTTGACTGATGTGGTTGTTCTTATACAAATATTTTAGAGCAGAGAATGCCATCTAGTGGGCGGTCAATGAGGAAGCTGTTTCATGAAGCCTCATAAGACTATCACGACTATGAACACAAGCACAGACAGTAAAGCCTTCTGTCAGTGAAGACAACATCTGATTGACATCTTGAGCTGATCTCGGGCCCCACTTTTCTCAGAACAAATGGGACCGGGGCCCATTCACGCCGATTCATTCCTCTTTATTTCATTTGTGATCAATAACCATGTTTAATCTACTTACACGTAAACAACCCAGAACCTTGTGAAATGACATGAAACCATGTGACCATTGCAAATATGTCTGTCATAGAAAAGTTCAACCAGCAGCAGAACCAAGTGCAAGTCATGTTCATCAAATGTACACACTACTGCCACCATACGTGGCTCATGTATTAAAGCTGAGCGTCTCACGGCCCAAAGGTGTAAAACAAAAAAACTTTTAGCGGCCCTCGAGGAGACACTCGCGGTCCACACATGGTCCCCGGTCCTATGGTTAAGAATCACTGATCTAGACATACATATTCATATTTATATTGTGCATAATGGATGAACAAACATGGACAAACAAGCCAGATTCAACAAATCATCTGACATAAGGTGCGCACATCCATAGTTACCAACACATGTACACCGAGCTGGGTTTCAACTGATGCTTGCACTACTGAACACAGTGGTTTATGTACTTTTGTATACACTCATACACATGAAACACATGCATATATATACGCACACACAGACACACACACAGACAGGATTGGAGATATTGAAATTTCCAGATATCATATTAATAGCTAGAGTCATTCAAAAGTGAAAACACAACTTCTGGAACCCTCCATTAATGTAAGTTGACTCAACCATAGCCAACAATGTGCTGTGGAAACAGAAGTAAAAGATCATGTTGTTTTATAAACCCGCTGTGGCTTCACATCTGCATCAGCTTGTGAAGTGGGACTGAACTGTTGTGAGCTTTCACACAAGTTGAACTCGCGTCACCCCTGGATCACAGCTGCGACGCTCATATCTTCATCTGTTATCGCTCAGCTGGTGAAGGAAAGTCAGAGGTTTGTGCTTCCACAGCAGCCGCGCAGCTGTGTGTGGGATTCAGTGGGTGGTATTCAGAGTTGGGCCCGTAAGTTCATGGATCAAGTGTGTTGACTCCCCTCCTCTGCGCTCGCAGATGATACAGTCACCCCCTTAACTCCTCTCTCGTCTCCAGCTGTTCGTGGCTTCAGCAGACATCTGCCGTTTCTACCCATGGCTCGCTCACAACCAGGAGAACAGTCATGGTTGATTTAGTCGACGTGGACTCATCTCCATTGAATATGAAGTTGTCTCATGAAAGTCAGAGCAAAGAGTTTCAAGTTGGCTTCATGCGTTTCTACTGTAGCACTGAGGGTCAGGTTTTTTTTCCATCTTCGACTCGCAAATTTATGTTCAGTTAATCTCAAATAAAGTAAAGTAAAGAAAAGTAAAGTAAATATTACTATTATTAGTCTATTTTTTTTATTTATTATTACTTTTTGGTCTTGTTAAATAAATAGAAATAAACATTGAAGAAATTATATAAAATGCAATAATTTTTTCATGTTGAAATGTATCATGTTTTTATCGCATTAAATGTAAATTAGATTAGGATATTGTTTTTATAATGGAATAGTGTAATAATCTTCATTTTGTTGTTGCTGTGTATCAGTCCAATCCCTCTCTCATCTGTCTTCTTCGTCCCTTCTCTCTTGTTGGCCTCTCACAGCAGTCACAGTATGTATGTGCGCCCCTTGAAATGGCCACAAAATAACTGTCATCTTTACTTTTTAAGTTACTAGAAATGGTGTACGTTTAAAGCAGTTTAAAGAGTGAGTCCTTCTTCATGATCCCTTTTATAAAGATGAGATCTACACCACATTACTCTTGCCTGTATGACACAAGGCACCTGCACCAAGATTTTAAACAGGTGACACAGAATAAGATTCTGTTACACCAAGGGGCCAAATTCTGACCGAGAAAATCTCCATCACTGGATCAACAAAGCCGCCGCCGAACAAGATTCATGTCCATGTTTTGGGTTTTGAGCTTCAAAAGCAGCGAAACAGGCATCAAAACTTCGACAAGAATGTATTTCTTCAGCCCAAGTTGATGTCAGTTTTGAGGATCACATGCAGTCAGCGTCCACATTCTTCGCGTCGGCCTTTTATCTGAACGGGGCGAGCGCCGATGTCGGAGCAGTAAATCACAGGCCGGTCTTTGTCTGTTTGTAGACCGAGACGTCCAACGAGCCCACAGCCGCCATCGCAGCCTACTTAAAGACTTATTTATGCTCTCTGCCTCAGTGCACACTTTTCCTAACACGGCCCATTAATCCGGAAGGAGCCGGCGCATAGGGGCGTATTATTTCAGACTGCACTTTATCATTGCTAGAATATGTAAAGGAAGCTTCATAATCCTTTAAGTCAAAGACGTTTCCGAAACACACATCACTGTAGGAGTGTGTATAGTTCCTACAAATGACTTGGGCTCACAGTAGATCTCAGTGTCCTTAAATCATAATTATAATTTTAAGTTTAGTGTTGAATAATGACAACAGGCAGTCGAGGACATCTGTTCCACTATCTCACTTCAAGAAAATCACAAAACCTGGGGATTCATCTCTGAGGAACCTCCACTTGCACTGGCATGATGGACTTATGGAGAAGAAACGTAACACAACGTAAACGTAATTTGCTCCCAAGGTTCTACTCGAAGTGAGTGCTGAATCTAAACTTGAGGCCCTCAGGTTGGACACGGATGTTGTGGTCGCCTCCCAAGATGAGGCAGCACTATCAACAAAATGCTCTTCTCAAGAAGGTCAAGGTCCTTCATTGTGAGTAACTAATACTAATGGAGTCGTTCCATATGATCAATAGAACCTGGTTCTCCAGAATACCATGTTGGTGAAGGAGCAGGACGAGTGTAGACGCAACACGCTGAGCCTGGATGTGTAGGAACCAGGTGTCTGGTCAGAGTAGCAGATGTGATGGATTAAAAATAATTTATCGATCCTCAACATTGTACAAAGAATCATGGCAGGTGCGACCCAAGTTAGACTCTTTTGTTGAGTCTATTACGACGGCTAATATCACACAAGGAGCAGCAGTTGAACATCACAACCTAGTTTAGTTTCTGCTGCATTAGTGGAGGTCATGTTTGTGCGGCTGTTGGTTTTGCTGGAGATGGTTCACGCGTTTGTTGACAGTGTAACTCAAAAAGTTGTGATGTGAGAACTGATTAAACTTGAGCTGTCTATCCAACTTTGTATAAACAATAAGAATTTCCATCTTCATCTCTTTTGGAAATATAATGGCATCACAAGCGGATCAATAACTTTTACCTTATCTTGTCTGTAGTTGCCTTTGGGCCACCAACACCATTGCAGTGATGTTTCCGGTCACTTCAAGTTGCATTGTTTACATGTTGTTGGTCTGGTTAAAGTACTTGTAAATGAAACTGAGCTACAGGAGCAAATACAGTACAAAAGTTGCACTGGATAACGTCATGTATTCATATCTCTCAGAAGTATCTGTGCTTTTATGCTCAGTATTTACAGTTATGACACTGGTGTTGAGGCTGTCATTGATCAAAACTGTGATTTCTTTGAGTAATAACTCTCGTTTTACATATAGTTGAGGTTATTTTTCCAAGGTAGGATTTGCTTCAGACATATTTCTAGAAATATTTGCAGTGTTCATTTTGCATTTTGGGTGTAGTACTGTACTCTTGTAATTGCCATCATAGTTGGCTTTCTTGACCCTTCATGTATTATGAAACCTGCTTGTGTCATTGTCACTTTTCTTTTTTGTGGAAAAAAAAAATCAAAATCAAAAACAAAACTAAGACAAATTTTACAATCACGCCTCAGTGTTTTTTTTTTTTTTTATCAAGGAAGAGCCCCTGAAAGTAGATTAAAGTAAAGTAAAGTTGCACTGTGGTGAACTTCATCTCCACTGTCAGCCATCTTGCTTTTGACTCTGACATGTTTTGGTTATTTTTTTATTTTTATTTATACTTGCAGTGTATGGCATGACACACTCAAAACCAGCTCTTGAGTAGCTGTGGCCTCTGATGGACACTCGTAGAGGAGAAGCAAAAAAAACAGGACTGTATTTCCACCCCTGAGGAGCATATTTCACAGCAATTCATTCGACTGTGTACAATTAAAACAGTTTTTTCTTGCCTTTAAAGTGTGGGTGGTTTGAGTGCACTGTCATGGACCAACACATCCCTCAATGCAGCATGTGTTTAAAAAGTGTTGCTAAGACTAGACAGTTCCAGTTAGCAGGAGATGACTAATGGCCGCAGATATCTGAGTAAATAAGCACATTTTATTGGTGAAAAGCAAAGTGTTCCTCCTCAGCCTTATTTATTTTCATCTGATTGTCCGTCTTCACCATCTTTTATTGCTCTCCCAGCTTGCGTCTTTATGGCGCTGAAGGAAAATACACTACATCTCGCTTAATCATCAGTGGGCCTGTGGAGAGGAGCCCTTTCTCCTGTGTGGTCCTCGCACTAAAAAAACTCCACCGACGCTGCTGGAAAACAGTCATCTCTCTCTGGCTGTCACACTTGAGTGACACTCCCCTCGCAGAGCACTCGCGCGTCACACGTCTGGATTTGGCCCTGGAGGGGCCTGGACTGGGGATGTGGTGGTTTGTGTGTCATGGGGGACGTGGGTGTGAGGTCGGCTGCGGGGTCACTGACACCATCACCATAAAGTTGGGGTTCTCCACAGCCTCGAACTGTGCGGCAGAAACATTTCAGAGTGACGGGGTGATTTTTCAGAATTTCTGAGGCTGCGCAGGTGTGTTTTGGGTGTCTTCAAGTGCCGTCCCCGACATACCTTGCATGCTAAGCGCACATTTAGAACATACGTGAATATCATGTGCCGAGGCATTTATCAAGTTAGATGAAGGAGAAGTTGTTTGACGTAAGCCATAAACATCAGTCTCCTTGCTGCGCTTTGTATGGATAACAAATCGTCCAAAAATTGAGAGGAATACGGGTCCCGTATCTATATTGCCTCCATCTAGTGATAGATGCTCCATATGGAAGCCAGTATACTGCCTCTGTGTCTTTGAAGCAGAAGGCTAAAGACAAGTCTGTTCATAGGCTTCATCCCAGGGAGATATCTGTTTACTTTTTTTTTCGGTGGTTGCCATGTATGTATTCTTAAAAAAAAAAAGTTCCTCTTACAGCAAATCTATGAAAAGTTTGACGACATACCAGTGTTTATCTTCTTTGACTGCCGCTCATGTGACCAATAAATTAAATAATAAATGCAATTATTGTAGTTGTACCTCAGCAAATTGTTCAACAACACAGTATAATATAAAAAAAGAGAACGTATTTGAATCATTTTTCTGCTGTAAATATTATTTGTTACTTTCGTTTCTATTTTTCCTCCTACCTATGATTTGGTTATTTTCTATCTGTATTATATTTGGAAGTTTATTTGAAGCTTGAACCGATCATATCGGTTGAACCGATATGATGAACCGATCATGAACCGATCAGCTCCAGTGGGCTGTATAAAATGACTTGGATTTGAGCCTCCCAGCCTTTAGTCTGACTCATGAGCCCTCATAGAGTATTTGCACTACTTCACCTCCATTGAATCAAATGAGAGAATGTCCTTTATATTCTTACTGTAACTCCACACAGAAAAAGACCAATATTAAGTTGCCTTCAGCAGGATTGAAGCCAGCAACCTTCCTGCTCCAAGGCAACTTTTTTAAACCAAATTTATGTAAGTCCCTCTTTGACAGCCACATTTGTAATCAACTCCATACCCTCTGAGTTTTAAAAAAAGGAAATTATTCACAATATAATGAAACATTTTTACCCAAACCGCCGCACTGATGAATTCAATTTCAGTGTTTTGGTTCCAAATGAATGTGTGAAGTTGTGAACCAGACGCGCGGTGCCAGCTCAGACGTCAGAGCCAGACGTTGATATTTCACAGACCAAACAGTGAAAATTTAAGCTGCACAGACTGACCCACAGCCAGGGCAACACGACGCCTGTTTACACCCAAATATTGTTTATCTGACCTGTCACTTTGACGCGATCCCTCCGGCGGCGTGTGTGCTTGTGATGTGGGACGTGCATTAATGTACAGTTTGTGTGTTTGCATAAGAACATTATTAGATAAACAGAAAGCTCGCAGCGTGTAGCCACTTAAACTTCCTTGTGTGTTAGAAGTGAGTTCTCAAGGCACAGCTGAAGGTCCTAGCAAGTGTGTGTCTGCCGCTAAATCTCACATAAATAAGTGAAGTTAAGACATAATGCATAACACACGGCATGAAAACACAATCTGAAATTGTGCATACTTCACATCTTTAACCAAATATAAGCCACGTCATATCAGTATTTGCATCATTGTGTTTGACTGTAAGGTTTTCCCATTTATTACATGTGATAATGCGTTTCTTTATATTAATATAAGCACAGTTTATGCAGCGCATAAGAATAGGACAGTGAGAAATTCAGCATCATATGGATTTCTATTTTTGCGACGTGAAAAGCCTGAGACTGACCAAACGTTTGTGTTGACTTGTACATGGAGAAATGTATGTTGCATTGAACAGATGAAGGCGTCGACACACTAGTGCGACTGTCGAGGACGGAACATGACCTTAGCTATTTTTTAAGGGTCTCAAATACACTTTATATTCATTTATTCAGGGGGGTGATGTCCAGCATAAACACTTTGTTGACCTAAGAGCTGCTGGTCCACCCGAGTCTCGGGTTGCCTTCCCACTAGACTCGACCACGTCCTGTTGGGTCGGCCCTCAAGACTGGTCCAACTAATGACACATTATCTTGAAAGTTTTCTTTTCTTTACTCCATACAGTTCAGCACTGTATAAGTCTTACCGACGTGGATGTACAGTACCAACACAGGTGATGCTGTTGTAAAGTGATGTGCTTACTTGTAGTGTTGACTATGACGGTTGTTTATGTTGATTTCAAAATGATATGACTATGTTTTACATTATGGCTTATGTAAGATACTGCATAGAAGTGGGTTGAGGTTTCTATTATTTTCTTGAAAGTTAGAAGTTTAGCTTGTACGTCCCGTCTTTTTGCTACAAACTGTAAATACACATTTACTAACTCTAAAAACAAATGTACAGATTCTGAAAACACATTTGCAAAAATATGAAATACACAATGCAAAAAGATGTTTGTAAATTGGTTTGAAATGTAAATGTGTTGTTCTAGTTGTAAATTTGAGTGACTTAACTCTATTTGAAACAAGGTCTGTCCATGTTGTGGAAAAGCAAGAGACAATGACCAGACTTGATGAAAAAGACCTTCACTAGAACTTGAATTGAGGGACAAGATGAGACGATGACTTGACAACATGAGACAGGACTCAACCAGGTGGTTTCTTGACTTGACATGGAGACTTGATTTAAGGTCATGGGAGACACGCAGGAAGGCAAGACTGACCTCATCAAAACAAAGCAAGACATAAACAATCAAACTAACAAAAGAACAAAACTAACCCAGACTAACAAAACATAGCTGGTGCGGTGTGACACAAACACCCTGATCGACTACAAATGAATTCCGGTGGGTCGTCCATGCAGCCTTTGTCTTCCTTGTCAAAAATTCATGCGATGTCGGTGTTGTGTGATTTGCGTTGAGTCCTGTTGAGGCCACTAAGGGGTGCAGATTGTTACATACAGTAACAGAGAGTGTGTAACTTGCATGTATCGATTACAAAGAACCAGTTTCTCAAGGTGAGTGTTCCACAATTGGTCTTTTTATTTCATTAAGAAGAGCATTTATTAACAGTTATTGCTTTAAATACTTCATATCTTGAGTACAGTACTTAAGCTACATAGTTCAACTACATCAAGTTTAAGCCTCGCCAACGCTGTTCATTAGTATTGGCTTTAAAGTGTCCGAGTTGGGTCCGAAGTTTTGCAGCTTCTTCTGAGTCAGAGTATAGTTCTTACTATAGTTATTACTCACACACCTTTTCAACTGTGACCACAAATCTTCCACCCCATGTGAGATCAGGGCTTTGGGACCCTCTACAAACTCCTGCCTTTATCTTCCTGAAGGCACTTACAGTAAGATGTTCAGTTATTAGCACCATTGTCCTCTCAGAAGACCCATTAGGTGCACAGCATCATGACACTGTATATCCCAGGTGTGCTCAGGCTTTGGAACGTCCCACTTTTTCCCTCCTTAAATAAGGAGTATCTGAGCGTGTCTTTGGACAATAGCACCCTCTCACCTGCTTCAGCCTTCACCAAGTCTTGTCTTTGAAGTTGACATTTTACACCAAAGCAGATTCACACTCCCCAACTCCATCCTGGGTAGCGTGTATACCCTTTGGTTTTTGGATTAATATTGCTGAAGCAGACAAAATCTCTGGGCCGTTTCCTCTTGACATTCTCATCAGAAGTCATGTGGTTCAGATGTGCCTCTCATTCAAAACAAAGCTGTGACATCATCATCATCATCATCACGGCTTTCCTGCGCTGTGTGTCCGTGTGTGTGTGTCCTTCTACAGCTATACTTGTGGAGGACCAATTCTTGGAAACACACCTGCTTGTGGGGACCTCTATGTCCCTAAGAAAGATATTTCATCCATGCTATATGTCTCGTACTGTAGCATATTTGACAATAAAGTTACCTTACCTTAAAACAAAAACGTGTGTGTGTGTGTGTGAACTTCTGATGAAAACAAATCTGAACTGCTCAATAAAGTGATCTGATCTGGAGCAAAAAGGTCTTTTTACACAGCGCGTCCACGTCACAGTGGATGTCAAGAATGAATGATGTGGAGGTGGATGTTTTCATCTTTGTAATCAATCTTGGAGCCAAACCGTCAGTGCTCCATGTCTCCAGCCATCACACACTGTAATTTGGGCCATTGTGCTGATATGAAAGGTGCTTGTATCTCCTCTTTGCTTCCCCTCTAAATGGCCGATCAGCGCCAGCAGGCTGTTTATGTGTTGAGTGCAGTGCTCCGTGGAGCTTAGAGCCTAATGGAGTGTGAGAGAGGAGCCTGGGCTTCTTCAGCTTGCGCTCAGCTGTACAAACATGCCGCCGCAGCGGCGGCGCTCCAGCTCCCTCCACTGCGCCGGCTGCTCTGTCACTGCAGCGCACCTTTCTGCCGAGCTTTCTCGCTGCATACTGTGTGGCTTGATGGAAAACAAGGCAAAAACCACAAAGGTAGCCTGTTGGCCTGTCTGGTTTTTCTCCTTGTATGTGTCTAAATGTTTACTTATCTGGAGAAGTGGACATTTAGTGGGCACTTCTGATGGTCACACATACAACTTCACGCTAGAAAGTCACCGGTAACCAGGCAACTTGGAGCTACACGCATTCTAGACGTTTCTGAATTTGCTTTGAATTATTAGCTGCTTTATTAGTTTAACTTCTTAAAAGCCCAGTCTCGACTTCCACTTGCTCAAGAACTCTGACAGAAAATAACCTTCTTTCTTCCTTGTGTCTGAAACTTGTAACGCATCTAAAGACATTGAATTTCAGACTCAGACAGAATGCTGGAGTTTCTCCCAGCTGAATAGGATGAGAGGCCTGGGTCACCGTGGACAGTATATCATCCTACAAATACAGGCACAAAGCCACACTCACACTGACAATTTAAGAGTTATAAATATGGCTTAGCAGCTGGCACACCAGTCAAACAACAAAGTTTGACTGGTGTGCCAGGAGAAACTCATGCACGCAGAGGAAGTGCCCACATTTGCCCCAAACCACTTGGGAAGCCCTCATGCTACCTCACCAAGGGCAGAGCAAAACAATTTGTGGGTCAGTATCATGGTATACAGTGGCAATATAATACTATTTCATGATAGGTTTGCAGAAATATACTTATTGTTGACAGCTCTTTTGAGTGTTTCAAACAAACTCAGTTCTGTTGTGAGCCTCACAAACAGAATCTTCTGCTTCACCTCGACAGACAAGTGCGCTTCTTAAATCCCTGAGAAGCTTCGCACCAGCCTTCATCATCTTCATCTCGCCACCGCCTGGTCTCACTCTCAATTATCCCAAAGCAACATGATTAGTCACTGTAATATCAGTTTGCAACTATGGATGATTCGGACCAGCATCAGACGTGTTCTTATAAAAAAAAAAACAACGTGTGTATATATATATATATATATATATATATATATATATATATATATATATATATATATATATATATATATATATATAGAATTATGACTTTGAGATTAAAGTCATAATTCTGAGAAAAAAAAGTCAAAATTCTGACTTTAAAGTCAGAATTCTGAGATTAAAGTCAGACTTTAAACTCAGAATTCTGCCATTTTTTTTTCTTCACTGGCCCTAATCCTCTTCCGTATAAAACAAGGTGTTTAGCCAAGTATTTTTTTTTTTAGTTTGTTTGATTATTTACATTGTTAAATTTCTACACAGCCTCTTCAGTGGTGTGGTGTTTGAATTATAAAGCAGTTCACATCCATAAACATGTAATCGTGAAAACAATCAGTCCAAAACATGTCACGCAGATATTTTGTTGGAAACTTTGCTGACAGAAGAGTTGAAGTTAAAAAAAATCTACTGATGGGAGTGCAAAACAAAGCAAGTCGGTTGAATTCATCACTGGCTCTGGGTCCCATGACCTCACAGGTGTTAACAAGTCACATTAAGAGTCTTTCCGTCTGCTCTTCATCATAGCGTTTCACACTCCTCGCTGCCCTGCAACATTAACGGCCCGAGTCGTGATTCACTTCTACGTCAGAGCCAGCGTGACGTACATGAGGTGGCTACTCCCCGAGGCCTCAAGTTCAAGTCCACGGCGGGGACATCTCCAAGCACCAGCACCTGAGAAAATAATCTGTCTTGTCCAAGTTGAGTTAAAAATAGCCATAATATCCCGCCCTTTCTGCTGCGTCCAAACAAATGAAAGATGTCGTTCTGACAGAAGTTACCACCGTCGTAAAAGCCAAGGGAAAATCTGCACCGTCCAGCCTGACAGGCACATCTTAACACTTCGTACAAAGCCTTCAATAACACGTGCGTGAGTGATTAATGCTGGCATTAATGAGCTCGGGCACGCTGGCGGCCGCTGCTGTGACTGGCAGCTCCAGCGCTGCCGGACAAGGCCGCTTTTAAGCACTTAGTGGCTAACAGAGGAAGCTCAGCGCTCAGATGTGGCCAAAATGGAGGACTGTCGGTGAGTCCAGCAAAATCTCCCCGCGCCTTCAGAAATGAGCAGGAAAAAATAGAAACATATGGAGGGATTGTAGAATCATCTGAGCGGCTTTACAACAGCACCAGTGGTTTGGTACAAAATAGTTTTTAAGCCAGAGGGAAATAAGAACTTACAGAGAGCTTAAAGTATTTGTTGGAATTCAAATTCAAGGTGATAAACTCAGCATATTGATTTGTATTTATCTGGTCCTCACAACATTAGCATGAGCTACTGTACTATGTGGGAATGCTCCACTGTCTACTGTTGAGTCTACTTCAGGTTTTCTCTTTATTTTGTCTGCTTCATTTTTATTGCTATCTAAGTGCTTTCAGGAGAGTTTCACCCAAAGCTCTCACTAGGGATTTGAAAATATTTTTTGTTATACATAATACATTACTTTACATTACACATATTGATACATTTTAGCAGCAGAAACAATACATGACTGGTGTGGTCCCAAATATGCAATACATTTATTCACATATTATATTTCCTGATGTGACTTTAGTTTTTTTACATGTGGACATTTAAATTAAATAACTGGAACAATATTTTGCATTTTAATTTTTTTGAATGATTTGATTCATAAAATTTTCCCCATCACACATGGAAACAAGCGTCAAACTGTGAAATCAAAAACAGATAAATAGTGATGGTGTGTTGAAGCATATCTATCCTAGTGAGGACCAACTTGTGGGGCCCTTATATCTTCGTAGGAACCTCATTGTCCAAGTGACCTCCAAATAATATCATAATAATTGAGTTTAAGTTTGGTTAAGAATCGTGGATAAGTTTAAGACAGACACACACACACACACACACACACACACACACACACACACACACACACACACATATGTTTGTATTTTTACACTCGTGGGGACCTTGTGAGGTTTCTCATAGCTATAGTGTTTTCCGCAGCCTCTCACCCTAAACCCAACCATCCAAAACACATGGTTCACCTTAACCATTACTCTGAACCAAATGTAAACCCAATTGTAAGGACCCAATTATTTTGAAGTCTTCCTCAAATTGATGCTTAACCTTGTGGGGTCCACCCAAATGTCCCTACAAAGTCATATGGTCCTCACAAGGATAGTGTCTTGTCAAGTATCGTCCCCACAAAGTCGGATAAACAAGCCACACACTCTCACATTGTGAGGACCTGATGCCAGTGTGGGGACCATTTTGGCAGGACCCCATGCCCCACCCCTCCAAACTCCTGGTTAAAGGTTAGCCACTTGTTTTGGGTGGTTAAGTTAAGGATGAGAGACTAGGGAAAGCGTTACAGCAATGAGCGGTCGCCACATAGAGAGAAATAAAAACACGTGTGTGTGCTGTGTGAGCGTGTGTGATCCCACTGAAGCTCAGAAAGGAGCTTTGTCACAGTGACATCACATATTTTCCACTTCACACTGGCTCTTCAAAAGTCGTTCCCATGAATGAGTTTTGATCCAGCTGCAAATAAAACAGCTGGAGCAGCATTTAACTGAGAGTGGAATGAAATCTTAGTCTCCATATCAGAGCTCAAACAGCTTCATGAACTACTGTATGACTATTAAACTGGCAGCGTTCGCTCATAAAATAAGGGAGGACTGAATGTCAGACTGAAATAAAAGTAACTCTACATGACATTTATGGACCAGAGGAGGGGCGGGAATAAAACATAAGCCACAAATATTTCAGCGTATTACTTAAAGATCACTTAGGAAAACCTGGAAGGGTGTGTGTTCCGATATTTGGTACGGTCTGTTTGAAATAATACATGAGGAATACGCGGCCGAATGATTCATGGCTTGTGAAAAGTGTGTGTGTTCTCTGATGGAGGACCATCCACCACGTTCCTGGGATGGGGCAAGGCTCCAGCAACCCTTAACATAAATGAAATGAAAGTTAGTGAGCACAAGCTCCAGTAAAGTCTAACAAAGTGCCATAGATGGGAGATGGTTTGTACTTATGTAGGACAAAACCTTCAATGAACTGCGCTTGGTTTTCAGTCCTAAAGCTGTGATGCACTACTGTTTTACACAACATTGCAAGCAATCTGCTGAGAAGCTTGTTGAACACGTAAAAAAAAAAAATCTTTTTTTAGTAGAACACAAAGGGATCTCTTCTAAAGACAATCAACAGATATATATATATTTTTTTCAAGTATTCAAATTCAACAGTTTCAATTGTGACTTCCTGCTTCCCCTAGTCCTGGACAACAAGACATGTGTTTTCAGAAAAGAAAACTTGCTATGCAGATGCAGCGTTCAATGCAACGTTCAATGTTTAATAAATGCATAACATGAAACGATAGATTACTCATTTTAGCAAATATAAAATGAAGAAATCATTGACCCGTAATAAGTTGAGTGACATAATGATTTAACAGATAAAAAGTGTATTAAAGTACTTGAATTTGATGAAGTATTATTTTGTTTTCTTTACATTTCTAACTTCTTCTTCTTCTTTGTCTACATAAATTCTTAATTTTGTGCCATGAAAAATCATAACATATTTTCAAATTACTAGTAATGTGTCTGGCCGCCACTCTCCAGAAGAGGGCACTCTGCTTCAGTTTATGCGCCGTGAAGGAAACAGAGCTCCCCTTCAGCATTTGACAAGAGAGCCTCAGTGTGACAAGTTTACATAGACCATCTGCAGACCTCCCCTCGGCCATAAAAACACTAATCACAAGGTCATAAAATGTGACTCCATAACGACACCCAGAGCCCTCCAAAAATGCTGCTGTGGACTCAAACCTGTGTGGATGTTGTTATTGACTTTGTTATTAATACCTGTTTTCAATCATTTTATAGCAGCCTTTGCCAAACGGGAGAGAAGCTTCACATTAGTCCAGAGCTCTGGAACTCTGGCTTTGAAAGCTCTCAGTAGCAAAAAGCTTGATTTTTAGGTGCTGACCTACGAACTCGGGTTACACAAATAAATGTCTGCATTAGTTAGGACGTCAGTAAATCAGCTCTTGAGGAACAACTTTAGCACTTTCTAAATAAAGCGAGTTGACGAACGGGAGTCACAGGATTATGTGAAGGGCCACAGATGGCATTTTGGACCCAGTGGAAGCTGCCTTTTCCAATAAATACCACTTGGATCTCGCTAGCGTTTGTATTTGTGGCAATGGAAGGACTTGTGTTGCGTGACTTTACTCCAGGCATCTATCACTAACACCACCTGATGTAGACCACAAGCAGTCTCATAATGTACTGCAACAGTGGAAGCTCTTATTACAGATGAAACCTACACTGCCCTTATATCCCCCTCAAGTTAGATACTGATCACAGTAGTGTAACACACAGATGGCACTGTGATGGTCATAATCCAATGCCAGGGGGTCCCCCGAAAAATGAACCATCAAGACAGAAGAAATAATTATTACTACATGAATTTAAATTCAGTTTTCTTTGTCCCTCGAATTAATACAATAGTGCATTGTTTTCAACTAAAATTTGGGAAAATCAGAGCATTTATTAATTCATTATTATATTAATATGTAAATATGTTCACTACAATTTACTTGAAATATCCATAAGAAAATATGCAGAATGAAATCACGTTTAATCTGTTTAATTTCATCGAATAGAATAAAAGCATAAATACACATTTCGTTTTATGACGATAAAATAAAAATTAAAAAAAGCCTAAATGAAGTGGATTCATATTCCGGGCGGCACAAGGGGGCTAAGTTTATTACGTGTAAAAATTTGGAAGTGACTGGCGCACAAATTTTTGCATCGCTCACTATTTTTATATGAGCTCTGATGATTTCATTCCAACATTCTGCTTGCCATTAAAAAGGTTTAAAATCTAATAATAATTAAAAAGGAAAATCTGTGGGGAAATAGTTCCCGGTTCATAAAAGTGTGATCTCAACATCTGTCCATGTGTCTGACCTTATTCTTCCTGTAGTCGGTCAAAAGAGAACAATAACAAGAGTGAGCACTGATGGACAACCGCCGCAGAGCCAACATTTATTTCTGCAACAATATGACCCATGATGGGGACTCAAACACGGCGGGATGTTATCGCGCTGAAATCACCGTTTACCACCCACTTTGTTCCCAGGCTCAGCTGGAGACAGTTGAGGAGGATTGGGGATGAGCTGTTCGGTGGTGAGGATGCGCGGCTCATTGGCAGCAGGAGGCCGGAGGCCCAGCGGGCCCATGAACGGCCACTTGTCATGAGGAGTGGGAGGCAGCTGGGCCGCTCCACAGAGACGCGGCGAGGTGAAGTGGGTGACCGTGTTTGAGGTCCGCCCAGATGTTATTGCCTCTAATATCCAACAGATGTGGAGAAGCTAAGTCCTCGCACATGCCGGGGCAGGGAAATCAAAGCAGGAACACAGCAGCTTAAACACACACACACGCTGACACACACACACACACACACTTAAATGGTGCAGGGCGCATGAAATCACAGTCATTAACCATTTAGAGAAATGATGGGGCAATTAAGATCATTCTTGAACTTTGGAAGGAGGATCGGTGATGGACAACACCTTTACCAAACAGTCGCTGACATTTGGACTCAAAAAAATATCTTGCGCTGTTTTAAATGCGTGCTTATTTTGACAGAAAAATTATTATAGTTATTGCAGTCTAGTTTAATGGTCAATGTATTTGTGGCATGCTGCTAGTCACATGACCTCACGTCACGGTACGTAAGGTCACGCACGTATCGTCACTTAACATCCTGCTATCGAAAGGAAGCCAGCACAGCGCAGAAATGCATCCACAAAGCCTCAACCAAATAAAAGGAGCAATGAGCATTACATCGGTTCACGACCACAATCCATTCCAGAAGGCCGTTCAAGAAGCGATTTGTTCGATTTTTTCCCATTATAATTCATGTAAAAAGAAATAATGGGTTCCAAGCCTTAAAATAGTCTTTTGTAGGAGTGAATGTAGAGTGTCTGCTGCAGGTGCGCTGTTCCTCTATGTGTGTGGCCGCTGCATGTGGGAGGGGTTGCCGAGTGAGTGACGTCTCTCCAGAAGTGAAGAGGTGCCCGGTGCGTGTCCAGCTCTGAATGTGCGCTTCTGTGCAGTTTGGCTGTGACAAAGTCATAAACCAAGTCACGCTCTGTCCCAGACTCGCCTCATCCCTGTCCCAGCTCCAGCCCACAACAGGACATCAAACCCTGGAGTGAGCGCTCCAGCCTCGGAGGTGTGGAGAGCACCTCCTCTGTGACACTCTACCACGGTCCAGTGCGGAGACAGGAAAGGTTTTACACCTCAATATGAAGAAAAAACAGTCAGTAAATGTAGCTAACGGGACACGTCTGCATACAGAGGCTGCGTTATACACAATAAAAGTGCGCCGTGGGTCAGCTGATCGGTCCGCGCACGTTATGTTGTTTCCAGCTTTTTTTGGGGACGTGCTGGATTTTGTTGAAAATCAGAAGCAGAAAAATCTCGAAATTTTTGTTCAAACTCTGATTTCTACAAAGTCTGGGACGTTCGAAAACCAAGGTACCACTGTATTATTGTTTATTTCCTGGTTGGCTTCCTGAATTCTGCAATATTGCTGCTGTGGAGTCAGTTACACTCCTTTTTTTTTCTAGCCCTCCCAGTTGAAAATACCTTCCTGCAGCAGCTATGTCCGTGACCGAGACAATTCTGAAATGCAATAATAGCTGCACTAAAGACAAGTTACAGGAGTGGTGAATGTTATTTTTTTAATTAATTTTTACAGTTGAACCTGGCATCACATTGACTTGACCCTTTATAAAACACTGATACTGTTCACTGCTCAGTCGTTGCATGACTCGAGCGCAGTTAATCTGTCACTCTACTCAGAAGTGGTGTCTGAGATTGACAAAGATGGCTTCATGCCAAAAACTCACCACATTACAAGGTGGGACTAGATGGAATAATACTTGACTTAAATTCATGATGCACACATGTCAAACCATTACACAAACTGCGTCTTTTAAACAATATATATGTAAAAGATTAGCGGGATCTTGTGTTGCTGCGCACACAAATATTCACAAGTACTCCTCTGAAAATGTGTGTATGATGGCAGTATAGCTTGTGAAAATATTTGTTGCACTTTGCCTGTATATTGTTGCGAAAATATTGCCCCCTGTTCGGGTCTTGTCAACCCTTCGTCTGGGCCAGAAGCGGCTTTCAAACATGCACCAGCGAAAATAAAGTCAAGTAAAAGCAGCTCTGTGTAGTAACACATAATCCATGCAGAGGCGTTGGTTTGAGGGTGAAAATAGGAAAGTGGAGATTTGCTTTGCTCAAAGTGTTCACAGGAGGGTTGAGAGTTTGGAGCAGCGGCTCATGCGGCAGCGCTTACTTTGGAGGGTGATTTTGAGGAGAGGCAACATCAATTATAATGAAGCATTCAGGCTGTCCTTTTTTCTCACAGTAGTTCCTGGCCCTGGCGTGACAGATGATAAAAGAGGAAAGAAAGGACGCCATACAGATTATAACATGGAGGTTATAATTCAGTCACGAGTCATCGTCACCTCACTTTTCAATAGAGTCAATCTGTGGTGAGATTGCGTGGCCAGCGGCATTTAAACTTTGGTTTTCTTTTGTTAAAAATGACGTGGACTCGTGGAACAATATGAATGAAAGATATGTGTAGGTTATTATGTTATTTTGGGTGTGAGACATGGTTTAATCCTTGATCCAATACTTTTAAGTCAACTTCCTGAAAAGAAGAGGTGGTGCTACAATTTATTTTTATTTTCTAACTCTGGCCCTCTCAGACAGGGGTCGGCAACCGATGGCTCGCGAGCCAAATGTGGCACATTTGATCTCGGCATCTGGTTCAAAGGTGATGTTTACATGGAGATGGAAACAAATCCACCACTGTTTTAGGCTGCATTCAGTGTTTGTTAACATGGCAAACATTGTCCAGTGCGGGAACTTTCTACGACAAAGAAAACTCTGCCGGCACCAAAGAGCTCGTGCATGCCATCTAGACACTATTCATATGGAGCGGCTTGTGCAAGCAACTTCTGGAATGTGAGCGCCATCTGCTGTCCAAATAAGGTTATTGCTATCAACAATATTTCAAACTCTAACAAAGCCAACAAATTAGTTTATCTGCATTTCCATGTTTTGCAAAAAATGTAATTCCATCCACAGCTGTTATGCTGTCAAGTTGATCTATGAAATAAAAAAAGCCATACCAATCCAATAGATGGTTCCGGTTAAGTTTCATTCACGCACAGTATGTGGCAGCCTGGACAAATTCAGTGGCACCTGCAGGAAGACAGCCACTCACACACTGCACTTACCCTCCGTGGCCACTACATTTCTGACCGGGTCATTGGATCAGAATGACCCCACAGCTGGTCAAAACGGTTTCTCTGTGTGACAGAGTTGATGACGTCTCCCTTCAAGAACGTGTCCCCGCAGTCGTGGAGTGCCAGGCACTGACTAGTGTAAGTGAGTGTGAACGTAAATAAACCCCATAATACCTGCCATCTCTTCGGCTCCTGAAACACACTGGAGGTAAACACAGGCACTTCCTGCAAAATACTCACGCAATTAGATCAACTTCAACAGCCCTAAATCTGAGCCAAGGTGAGGAACACAAGAGCAGCCCCTCGGAGAAAAGGCGGATTAAGAAAGCGCATCTGTGATACTTGTCTGCACTGCACACGGGTCACCGAGGAAGCGGACGACACCGGGGTCAGCAAAGTGGTCGACACATATTAACAAAATGCGACAAACTGTTTCCACACAAACACAGAGGTGTTCACTCAGACGCACTCTGTCGGCACTTAGGTCAGTGAACGCACCAGAGGAGTTCCTCAGGAGGGTTACAGAGGTAAGAATAACAGCCTGTACACGTGAGGGGACCATTTTCAGACAAGCACATTTTCAAAGCAGATTATTTATTTATTTTAATATCGCATGAATAAAAATGAACAGAATACGTCTGTTGAATTAAATTTACTATGATTTTGTAATTCCAAATGTTTATACAGAAAGAAAAAGTAGTCGAAGAAAATGTAGATTTAGAAGCTGCATAAATAATAATAATAATTATTATTATTATTATTATTATTATTATGTAAAATAATATGTGATACTTACAACTTGAATTACAGCATCATAGTAATAATAATTACAAGAATAATCTGTGGATACTCTTCTTTTTGAGTCTGATTTTAATGCTGTATTAAAAATATATACAGTATATACTGATGAGACACGTAGTATGAGTATATACTGAAATGAGACAAGTACAGAAAAAGAAAACCGATAATTGACAAATGTAATTGTCATCATCAGCCATGAATTTTAAGTTTGACGTAATAATTTGGAATATTTATTAAAACAGTATTGAATAAAGGATCACAAATTGGCTTTTTATAGTCCTTTATATTGCCTCAGGTGTATTGCCAAGATTTAAATAATCTGTTTAATATATCTAGAAATATGTGTACATTGAGGTGTAAGTGTTGAAAGTTGGACACAGTTAAAAAACGCACTTTAATTCAAATTAAATCTAAATTGATTTTTTTTTTTTTTTTTTTGGCGTGGGGCTCTCTGCTGAAAACAATCTGTAGTTTCATTGTTCATATCCAAAGATTTTCAGGACTGAAAATGAGGACACCGTGTCATGAAGCCTCATTCGCTACTGTTACTTCGGCCATCAACACCTGGGTTGGATTTGCTACCGGCATCAAATGGACATCAGAAACTGTAGGTATCGCATGACAGAACAACTAAATAAGATAAATACAACTAGACGCTGACATGGTTTTGCGTGCAGTTTGGCGCCTATTCAGAGGTGCTGGTATGTTTCTGCACAGTATTTTACTGCCTCAGTTGTGTACATTCAACATGCAGCGCGACCTGCCAACTCATTCAGTAGATGTCAGCATGTACTGTTGAACATGCTATCAACATTCAAGAAAACTCTTTCAATAGCTGAAGTTTGTTTTCTTAATGTTTGGCTGGTGGCATTGGTTTCTGCTGGGGTACCAGCATTTATGTTGAAAGGAAATGTGTTTTATGTAGTAGAGATGAATGTAAAATAAATGTGGGGTTTCAAGTGAACTTGTGGGAGAATAAATACATGACAGATTCATAGAGTCCCACGGGGACCCTGCCCCGACATGCATCTATTTAGCCTTCACCATGACAGTCCATGTTTTTGAAAAGGCTTTTAGCTAAAGGTCTGGAGACTGATGGAGCAACAGAAATGAGGCTGTAATTGTCAACTTGTGTTAAGGTTGCATCCTCCCTGCCCCTCCCTCTCTTACCAGTTTACTGGAAACACAATTTTCCACTAAGCCCGCAGACTTTAAAGAAGCATTTTTAACTTCAGTACACGTCAGTCAGGTTGAGCCAAACTCATCCTGGCATCGAGCTCAAATGGTTAACTGGATACAGCTTGAGGCTCCTGAGAAGAAAGTCAGCGACTTTCGACTAATATTCTCAGAAGAGACTTTCTGAAACTGAGGTTTATCAAACTGTCACATCAAACTGCTATTCATGAATCAATTGTTGTGCCTGTTTTCGGGATGTGTCGTTGTGCCGGTGGGTCCCGTGGGGTTGTGGGATTACAGCTGAAGAGTCAAAGGAGATCAATCCCGGGTTGTTGTGAGGTCAGCGGGAAAATATAACCTCTAAACATGAGTGAAATCACCAACAAAAACACCTTTGTGCATGTGTTTGTTTCATTATTCAGCGCATAAAATGGCATACGATCACTTAAGGAAATGACATCACATGTCAGGCAGAGTGAACAACAAGTAGCATGAGCTCATACGTCACATTCAATCATTTTAGACAGACAGACAAAACAAGCTGCATGTTGGCAACTTCAGTCCTGAATTATTTACGTTCATTCTGACACAACAAAGGCAAAAATTATTCTTCCTGACAAAGATTGTTGTTGAAATATGTGGTGACATTCTGGTATTAATGTATTTTTTTTTATTTAGTGAGTCATTTTTGTTTATCGGTTATTTATACAGTGCAATTGTTGTGAATGTGGTTGGAAAATACACACAGTGTGTCAGGTTCTCAGGAGTTGGATGTTTATGAGGGGGTGTGCGGCAGCGTAGTCACCAAAATGAAGGCCTTATTTTATGAACCAAAAATGACCTGCTGTTGCGTTTGGCGTGGACTCCACGGTTCAAAGGTAAAAGTGAACTTCAGAACAGCAGTCATCAAACCACAACGTTTATTGAGTCGACGTTCAGTGTCACAGAGTCGTGAAAATAATAACCGTTTCTGTGAAGACGATGAGCGGAAAATAGCGTGACATCATTAGAAGTGCCACAAGTTGTCGAAAGAGACAAAGTTTGGGTTTGATGGATGAGACACAAAGAGTGTGACTAAGACGCTGGAGACTGTGGTTCGTGTGTTCTACCCAAAAATTGAATTTATTTTCTTTAAGCCATGAGAGAGATTGTTCCTTTTACACGGACCACAACCATTAAATTACTTAATGCACACTGGCAGATCAGACAACATGAGTCATGAATTTTCGTCAGATTTTAGAAGTGCTATATTTTAGGGACAGCATGTTTTCAACAGAAATTTTACACAAAAGTAAGGAAAAAAATGACTTCAGACTTTGCTGTGATTTGCTGTCCATTACTTTATTTTATTTATTTATTTCACTTTTGTAAACGATCTATACAGTCAATTTTAAGATGCTGCAACTTTTTCGATTTAAATAAAAAAAATTCAAGACCAATAAACACATGAATAATTTTATTAATTTTAAAAATCTATATTTTTGTTCATATTTTTTTTTTGTTATTATTTGGAGTGGAAGTCTGGATATCCAAATATTTAACTTCAACGTCTCCAAAGCAGATGGAATTCCTAAGTGGGGTTTTCTTTCCAACGAGGGATTGGGCTTTTCTCCACGACGTTCTTCGATTATTTATCACCTCTGGCGGTCGGGCCCAGGCCCACAGGAAGTGAAGCGTAAGTGCAACAGGAAGAGGAGGACGGTCTGATCCCGGCCGTGTAAATCAAGCTTTTTTTATGAGTCCGGCCACCCTGGAAGATGAAGTGCTCTTGTTGTGAGAGAAAACAGTGGAGCGCCGCACATGTCATAACACTGACACCTCGGTGGGGGTCAGTTGGGGTCCATCCTCAGACCAGCGATCCTGGGTGCCGCCCCCCCGCCCCAACGGTCCAGTCCCTTCTCCACTGCTCCGTCCTCCTTCACTTATGACCAGTTATTTGGGACCTCTTTAGGAGCGCTGCCGGCTTCTGTCCACCAAAACACTTTCTCAAACAATAAACAGAAGCCTGGTGGTCCTGTCAGAGCTGCTGTCTTTGTAGAATAACCAGCCACGACAAGAATCTCCTGCTCGACAGACACACTCGCGCAACTGTGTATCCTGATGTCCAAACCTCTTCACTGCGTCTTGACAGATAATGATGATGTCTAATTGGACTGAGGGCGACACACTTCACACTTCAGGTTCTCAGGAAGAGTTTGTTACGTTCAAAAATAGTGCTCAAAATATGTAACCAACCCCAGTAAACAGGAGACTTTCAGATATTGCATGTTTAAGGTTACCTGAAATTTCAGTGTGCACTTAAACCATGACACGATTAGAAAGAAGTCCTGGCTTTTCATTCGGTGTATACTAAAAAAATTCAATAGAATTTCATTTCCATGTTCATATACTTCAGGCGAGAGTTTCATAAGTGGCTCAGATGCCTTTTTGCGACATCACTGGAGCTACCAAACACCAGTGCGCCAAGCAACAAGTTTTCAAACATGGAGGAAGCGACAACTCGGACTATTCTGAGAGGATAGTGTCTGGTGGGATCAGAGAAGGACTCGACAAGTTGCCCGCTGTCTGCGAATCAGAATCCCAATCAGTTTTATTGCAAAAATAAAATAAAATAAAAATTGAAGTAATTAATAAGTAAGTAACCCAGTGGCAGCTAAGGTTACTCTGCCCGCCTCCGCCAGTGCTCCCACCGTTTAGGACACCGGGTCTGGAGAACCACCTTTGCAGATAATATATGATCATCTGCATATTATGCAATGTTAGGCATTGAGGTGTGTCAGTGACACTTAAATGTTTAGCGAGTTAAGGTCATGAGATGTTGTGTTCTTGGTCCTTAAATCCTTGTCCCTAAGTGACATAATCCGAAACTGGACTGTAGCGCTACCCTCTAGCGCTTTGGTGCCAAAATGGCGCGTATCAGAACCATGACAGTGTTCCCACAAAAACATGTCCAAGACTTACAGTGGACGAACGCAAAAGGAAGCCTGCCTTCCATCATTCCCAGCAGCAGCCCCCACACACACGGCAACACTCTTAACATTGTGCATTTTCCCCCACGAGAATCACTGGCTGAGTAAACATCAGCAACATCTGAAGTGTTCATTTTAATTTCCAGCTCATTAATTATAGGAAACAAGCTCATAAGTCGTGCTTGCAACAGCTTTCTCCGAAGTGTCCCAAACACATGGATGGAAGTGAGTTACAAATGAGGTTTTCTTTGCTAAGTGCCGACGTCTATTTTTGCACGTCAGCGCGCATGATGGACTGCATCGAAAAAGAAAACATTTTTAATGTGCGCAACCGTCAGGAGCGTGGTGGGTTCAGACTCATTTCTCTCAATGTGACTTTTCATGTCGCCCGCTCAACTTGTGTTGCACAAATGTTAATGCACCCGCGCTTCATGAGAGTCTTCACTGAAGAATCATCCAGCAGAAGTTTGATGGATTTCAGCTGCTAAAAGATCTTGGTCACAAGATTTAGCTGCAGGGGGAACTTGTTTCATCTGGACTGGAAGGTATGAAATGGCTGTTGATGGAGGGTTAAATATGAGGTTTTAAAAACCATGGCAAATAAAAGCACCCTTGAGCGGCTAATTTGCACCACTTATTTAAATCAGTCATAATTCTGAAGCCAGTTATTGTTGATATTGAAAGAAAATATACATGAATATTAATATTATAACCCTTTTGATTGATCTATTGGCCTTAGTTAAATCATGTGTAATGTAATAAACCACAAACTGCAATACTACTGTCTACTACTACGTACTGTAAAGGATTAAACATTTTAAGCATTTGAAATATCATTGATCATTATTATTAAAAGTGGCAGCCTGATGCTGTGTAGCATATGTAGCTAATCTTTGACCTCATGGAACCAAACCGTGACAGAGATGAAATGTGTCCAGACGACGGCCTCACAGAATCGGATTCTTTTGAAACGTTTTAATGGAACTTCAAATAAAGGATTAGATGGCACTTTCAACCGCACTGAAACATTTACATGAGCAAAAGATAATATCTGTCAAGCAGATCATTGGACATCCAACCGGGAAGTAGCCCAGACTCACTCCGTAAGAGTAAAAAGCGCATTACTTGATGCACATTTCTCGGTATAAATAAATACATGTGCCTTCCTTGGTGCGTAATTCTCTATTGACAAGTTGATTCTGACTTTTGCACAATGGCAAATAAATGCAATAACCAATAGACGTCAGTCAATCAGAATGTGTTTGTCATCAGACCAGGAAGTAAAACCAAATTTGGCAACAACAACCTGCTTGACATACAGCATACAGTCCATTTATTAATAGTAATGTTTGGCATGTGGTAGAAAGTGCAATTGAATCCTTCATTTGATGAAGGAAGCGTGGACACCGGGCTAACACTGTGAATGCATATTTATATTCAGAGAATTCTGCTAAGATAAGAATGAGAGCAGCCCGCACCAGGTAAGCCAACTTTGAGCCTCATTTGATGAACTTTAAAAGGGCTTTTTTCAACTGGGACTGAGTACAGTATGTCTTTATCCGTATCCATGAACGTGTTTATCTCTATCTTAAGGTTTTGTTTGTGCTGCATACAGACGAGCAGTTTTCAACATTGTACTCTCCCATGCCCTAGACCGCATTTTTTATTCCTTTATTCATTTTTTTTTTAATTTTGGAAATAACTCATAAATAAAATAAAGGTGGACAAGACAGGTACTGTTTGTTTTCCATTATCTGTGAAGTTGGATTTGCCCTCATTATGCAGAGTATCCAGTCCAGTTGTCCAGTCTGTTTGAGACAATATTTGAAAAAAATAAAATTGCAACTTTTCCCAAACTTTTAGTGGAAGTACTGCTGTTATTTTATACAGATGATATTACTCTGTGGCACTTGTCTGTCGGGCCATTCAATTGGTGCTGGGGCAACATTGGCATCTCTGACAACAGCAAAATCCCAACATAAAATCCTAATTATTAGTTTAATTCAAATTAGCTCAATGAGCCAGGAGCACTCCAGAACATTCTCTCACAGCCCGAGCTTGTGCTATGCTCATCCAAACCACCAGAATCAAATCATAACCTTATTGAGTTCACTGCAAAAAACAGCACGATAAACAGGGCATCACAACATTTCATTCAGTAAAATATTGTCCGTTTCAAAGGTTTAAAAAGTCAGTCTCTCCTCAAGTACCAAGTGATAAAACCATTTCCTTTAAAATGGCGTTTCCTTCAGGTTCCCGCTCACATTCAATCTCACGAAACAAGATACAAATTGCACCTAGCACAAATACATGTGGCAACCTATTTATCTTGAATCTTTCCTCAGCAGGTGCGCTGTCAGGCCCAACCAAACTGATTCCACATCACTTGTTATTTTGATAAAAATCTTGTCTCCCTGTATCTAAATTGAAATAAAATCTCCCAGTTAGCTGGTGGTTTGTCGAGAATCTGGTTTATTTATACATCAGGCCTCAGGTCCAGCTCACAGCTGGGTGTATTTCCTTCTATCAAAAGCTCCTTTTCAAGCGTTTTTTTTTCTTTCCCTGTGAAGACAGAAGTTCATTTTGGACAGTGCGCACTCTCAGAAATGCAGCTTGGAAGAAACCATTACTGTAAATGAGCAACAGATTCGAAGCACTCGTCGAGGCTCACCTACGACTTATCAAAATATATGATTGGCCGATATTTCAAAACATTCACTTGAAATGTCAATATGTACTGTAACACTAACCGTGAAGTGACTACATGTAGTCGCTGGACAACAGCCCACTTTCAGAAAGTGGTGGAGGTGGTGGAGGAGCGGTCCAAGTTTTTCGTTTTCTAGATTTCAACATGAAATTTCGGCGCCATCCCCAGAGGGTGTTAGGAGATTACTTCCCCTCAGCGCTTATAGCACCTATGTTTACTGTAAACTGTCAACTAGAATTCAGATGAACCATCATCCGACACCTTATGAGCATCTGGCATCAGGTTGATGTGCTGGTCTTTTTTATTATTTTTTTTTAATCCAGATATATGGTGTATTTGTGAGTTTGCACACGGATATTTCATCCCAACAAACACCTACCTTAACATTAACACTGTTAACTTGCCTCTTTGTCCGTCATGTTCATTCAGCAGCACTGTGGATTATAACTGCAAGCCAAGTTGCCAATGCTTTTAATCTTATGTTTGAATGACATTTAAAAGCATTTGTTGTGAATCCATTGGCATCACACAGTTTTGTGGTGTTTTGTTTTTGTGAAGATCCAGAAGATCCAGAGTTTACTTTTCTTATCCCTGAAAAACACAACAAATGATGCGCCAGGCCGATTCCCCACTTGAGGTTTCCCTCTCCGCCCGGACATGAGAGCAAGAGTTACACCTCCGAGGTTCCAGATTCACCACTGAGGCTCATAATTTTGTGGGAGCTTTTCAGACGGAAGGAAGTGGGGAGTACCAAAGATGACAAAGTGGTTTTGAACCAAACAAAGACAGATTGTTTGTCACATGTCCCCATGCAGTGTGTAAAACGTTTTTAAAAATATATTTCACTGCCACAGAAACACATGAAATATTGCATCAGAGTGTGGAAGCGCAAGAAGCAGGACCTATGTCTGAGTGGGAATTCAACCCAGTAACTGAGTTATTTTTCTGAGATTAACTGAAGGGTTGATGAGGTTTCATGAAACAGTGTCCTGATTTTCAGAGGCCACCGGTTGGCACGGTCTGCTGTAAAATATTTGGACATGACCAAGTAATTCAATGAAACCTCACATCATTTCTAAACCAAGAGCACCATCTGGAGGCCTCTGAAAAATAGGACGTTGTTTCATCAACACTGCAATACTGTTTCATGATACTTCATCTACCCATCACTCAGAAATGTGCTTTAAAATACTCTCATACTTCTTAGTTTCTCATACAGCTCTCTCATTGAGAGTGACTATCACCTTCAGTGCACTAGTCAATGATGTTAGCTCATCAGACCTTTCTGGTAGTGATGGTCTCATGAGGCTTCATGAAACGGTATCGTCGTTGTTGTAGCTCAGTCGGCGGCGCTCTTGGTTTAAAAATGATGTGAGGTCACGTAGAAATAATGCACGTATTTTCGAGGAGAGTGTACCATTGAGGGGCCCTGAAAATGACGACAGATTCATGAAGCCTCGATGTCCCATCAGTATCTCCTGGTGATAGTGATGAGTAGATGAGGTAACAGTAGCTGACAAAACAGTGTTATTTTAATTTTCAGATGCCATATGATGCCGCTCTTGCTTTATAAAGGATGGGATTTTTATTGAATCAGTTGTTCAAGTCCAAACATTTTACAGCAGACAGTGCCATCTGGTGGCCTCTGAAACTCAGGACACAGTTTCATGAAACTTCATAGACACTTCAACACTATCTTCTCCTCATGTCACCACCTGGAATTCAGGACAGTAAACTTTTGTCACAAATAGTACTGAGAGCTGATCTTCTCTGTGAGGTTCAGCTTCATTCTAAGTTGGTAGCAAGGTGGGGATTTTCCTCAACTTGTACCTGTTATGACGTCAAATACCACTGATATCCTAAGTGATGTCAAAATAATAATTGATAAAAATTGGAAAACGATTGCTAATAAATACAGTATTTCTTGAATTTGTGCGGCTGCAATTACAGGAAATGTGAGCGCAGTGGGTTTCCCTGTACCCGCCGCCGATGAATGGAGCACTATGTGGAGGCAAACTCATTTCAGAGATCCAAGAGCTGACCAGAGGCCTTTTTATAAAGCAATAAATATGAGGGGCTGTATTGAAATATCTCCTTTTGGTGTGAAGCAGCGAGAAGGGCTTGATTATGTGATGGGTCACGGCGCACGGAGGGAGCAAATTGCATGCGGTTGGCAGAGGTGCCACTTCTGGTCCATCCCAAAACCCCTCACCACAATCTTCAATTCATGAGGCCGAGGCTCTTACGGACCCCCTTGGGATCAATGACCATGTGCGGCCCTTCATGTAATTAGAAATTTCCCTCTCAGCCCAGATACTTATTCCTCTGTCATCCATCATGGAGGCTGTTTCCCTCCATCGCCACACTCCACTCTCACAACAAGTCTGTCTTTATGGACCATTTCACAGTCTGACGCCTGCAGCCCGTCGCAGCACACTGGGCATATTGAATGTTAATTACAAAGTGGATCAAGACATCACAGGGTTCCGTCCTTCTCCGCCCTGCACCACGCTGTTTCCACGCTGAGCGGCTGAGACAGTCACTTCATCTCGTGTTCACCTTGGTGGTCTCAAGCCAAGCTGCTGTTTGGAGGTCCCCAGTGAGCGTCTGACCTCTTCCCCAACAACTCATCTGCTGCTGCGCGGCCCGGACGGCTCCTTCGGGCCGGTGAAACTTGAGCAGGTTGCTCACTTTGATCCGGGGCAGGCCGGCAGGAAGCCAGGCTGTGTGGTAAATTCATTACTGAGGAAAAGCCGCTTTGTCATGGCCTTGGGGCGGGAAAATGCTGACGCAGGTATTTCCACCATTTTGCTAGGACTTATGAAGTAAAAGCGTTTACCTCTATCCACTTCAATAATCTCAGTATGAAACTGTATAGAGTTATGATGTCTCTAATGTCTCTGGACCAATGGAGCTTTGTAATGGCAAATAAATGACAAATTCATCCAAACGTTTGTCGCTAGGATGAATACTTGTGTTATTCTAAACCAGATTAGAAAATAAACAACTGTTATACTCCAGAATTCACACTTGTTTCTCACCCAAAACCTACTGCAACTGCTGAGACTAGCATGAAACATTATAAACTGATCATGCAGCTTTGAAGAAAGCAAAGGCAGTGAGCAGTGAAAATTCACTTCAGATCCATGACTGTTTTCTTCTTTTTTGTTGTAGCACTTGTTGTGGTCATAGTGTTAGTATGCTTCTAGCAACATGCTTCAAGCTACATCTGCTGAAGTTAATAAATACAAAGTTCCGTGACAAGCCCAGGTTTCACTGACAGAGAGGGAAAACTCATCCAGAAGAAGAAGCAGAATGGAGCAGAAGATCGTCCAGGAACATGCAGCCATTCACAGATGCACCAAGCCGATCGACCCATCCAAATCACCGACAATATCGGGCGACAAATCGACAGGTTTTTTTTTGTGCAAAACTTGGGAAAGTTATAGCACAACAAGTGGAATTGTGTTTGGTGTGAAAATACCTTTATTAAATCAATAATCCATAGTTCACCAGCAACTGTAGAATATGTGAGCAGGAATCTTCGATGTGTGACTTTTTCTTTTGTTCGTTGTTTTCTGTTTATTGTAAACTAGTTCTGATGTTTATACTTTTAATCCAGTAAGGTTTTAATGAGGCACAGTGGGAGCACTTCAATGTTGCTTGTAAATATTTTAGCCAAATTGTCTCTCACACAAAGAGCGAAACATAACAGAAAGTATCAAGGATTAGAGAGTTATGACCGATGTGGCCTCTTCAGAACCATCACATGTACGTCACCAAGAGCCATCTCCGGGGACTGAGGTGTGAATCAAGGTGTTTTTTTCCACCATCTCCGCAGCCCCTCATTTAGGAGCTCAAGTTTGAAAATATGCGTGCAGGCACGATCACGCATCAGTCGATACATTCGACGCAACAGAAGTTTATTTCATCTGTCACACTTTGACCTTTAATCCCATTTAGTGTTTATGTACTTTCTCGTTGGGCTAGAAACTATCCTCCGTGTGCAGAATTCTCTTTCCGAGTGTGCGTGTGCCTGTGTGTGTATACGCAGGCCGGAGACCAGCCAAGGGTCTGGCGGGTCACAAAGGCGGCTTTGTAAAGGAAGTTAATGAGTGTTTTGTGGAGGACTCTTGATGCTCTGCAGCTCTGCAACACCTCTGTGCCGCATCAGTGCACGTGGGTGCATTAGTACTGTACGCGCTGGCGCTGTTTCGAGTATTTATATCACTTTAAAGGCCCACGAACAACAACATTTGCGGTTTGTGGAGCCTGTGTTGGCGTTTTAAGTCAGCTTTTATTTTTCAGTCCGTATACAGAAAGTCAGTGGAAAGTTTCGAAGGGCACACATTTTCTTTTACATCTCATCTACTCCTGTGGCCGGGTACCTTGCAGTTATTATGGCTTATTTGTTCAAGTGGCGAGGAAATATTAAATATCCAAAGTTCTCTACAGAGACTGGGCAATAATTACCAACAGATGTTTGGCAGCTGAGCATTTAAATGTGAGTGATTTATGTGTGTATTTATGCATGGACACCAATATATGGTGTGCACACAGCACCGGCTGGTGGCATGGAGTTTGTCTCTTCATGTTGAGAGGACAAATTCAACTTAGTGTTTACCTCTAAACGAGCTTCAGTCCCTGCTTTGAGCATGTAGTTCAAATGATGAGAAGCTTCTTCATTGATGCACATTTTTTGCTGTGGTTGAATGAATGCATCTCTCGAGGTGCTGAGAATGCTATTCTGATTTTTGTGCATTGGCAATTGGAAAACTGTGATAACGCCGTGTATATCAGCCAGTCACCATGCGCTTGCCCTCAGACCAGGAAGTAGAACATTTGCTTAAGCAGGTCATTTGCCATTTGTCATTTTCACTAATCTAAATGTGGTAGTAAGTGCCATCAAATTCTTCATTTGAAGTAACATTTACTCTGGTCAATTTGCTTTTATTTTGAAATCTGATTCCAACTGCCATGTACGACGTCCGATCCTCACTCCCACGGTATTGACAATCCAAAATGTGGACTTTTGCGGACTATGCTGAGGATAAAGGCAGCCTTCAGCGTGAAATGCTATGTAATAGGTGTTTCAATGGACCGAAAAAAAATTGTTTTCTTGTTCAGTGGTCCAGGTGGAGCATCTCACGCGGGCTGAAATGGCTGTCTGTTGCTATTTATAACCCTTTAAATGGCTCTGCTCCTTAGTGATGGTACTGAAAGTCATCGAGACTAAAACGCACAGCCGTTTGATGGCCTTTAAATAGCAATGTGACACGTTATTAAATGCCGAATGGATGGAGCGTAACCCCAACCTTGCTCACATGTCGCATTGGCGGTGCAACAGCCTTTTTCATCAGCATCAGACAATTGTTGGTAAGAGGTGCCTTAGGTGTAAGAATGTATTGTGCTGTGGTCCTTCAATGATGAAGTTTCAGCGAACACGCAATAGCTGCACCAAGCAGCACGTTGGTCTCTCATCCGATGAACTGGTGATGGATCTCCGCCGACTCTAAGGTCCAGTCCAGTCAGCCACACACCATTCATCGCCTGTTATCAGACCATGTGTGCAGAACACTTTCCTTTCATTTATTCACCTCCGTTTCGGACTTATTGAAGATCTTTTGGTTGCCATGTGTGCGTTGTTTTCAATCACACTTTTGATCTCTCACTTCTATTTCGGACTTCGAGAAAACTTTTACCCTGCTTTTTTACTCACCTATTCTGCTTGAGTTTTCTCTTATTTGTGTGCACAACTCAGTAGCAGTAGCAGTGACATGTCTGGACCTGATGCACTTAAAACTTAATCACTACAAGCTTCGACTTATATTGAGGTGTTTAATACTGTATACTTTCTTTAGTGTTGTCATTCGATTTCAAAAGTGGATACAAATGTGAAGTGATAAGAATGGCCAGGGTCACCCAACGAATGGTCACCCCACTCTGGACCCTCACCACTGGGCTCCAAAAATAAAAGACAAATCTTGATTTTCCAACAAATGCTGAGCTCAGCAGAAGAAGTCTGCAAGAAGGTGAGCGGGGTTCGAAGGTCAGCAGGACTCAGAGGAATGAGTGGTGAATGACAGGAAGATCCCCCACACCGTCTCCACACGTTCCACCAAAAACACTGACCTCTCTTGTCCCCCGTGGCTCCTCGCCCACCGCAGGCATTAGCCACTTAAAAGAAACCTGACACCAGAAGAAACACAGCAGCATGTGCCAAATGACATTAAGAGGTGACACCGGTCCGAACACGTCGATCTGATGCTCAGCCTCTTTCATTCACGCCCTCTTTTATCTTTTGGGGCTGGCGAGGGTTCTAATCCTAGTTAACCTGATTACTGTATCAAAGCAGAACAGATTGAGAACAGGTGAGACACTTGCAACGTCATCGTGTGTAACCTGTTGGGGATTTTAAAATAAACTATTGAAACTATTGAACTGAAGTGTGAAACTCCCTTTCACACTTCAGTTCATCTGCAAAATATGAATTTGTATTTACCCTGTGAGTACTCTGACCTGAACAAATGAAGTGTATCACATGAATTAAATTCTGACATAGGACATCCCATGAAATTTAGATGTTTCACCACATGTACTTAATACTTTTAGTCCCTGAACTGATCTTAAGCTTGACAAAAACCTCTTCCTAAATTTACATTAGATTTGTTTTAGATTTAATTACTTTTTTTGTTTAGTTGTTTTTGAACATATTGAAATTAAGATTTTACTGTTAACTGCCACCATTTTTACTTTGTATTTTATCAAATGTTTGGTTAGTAATACTAAAATCTTTAAACTACTCATTGGATTTTTTTTCTGTTTGTTTTTAGCTCATACTGTACTTGCAACTTTATAGCTGATCAGAATACGTAGTTTACTTCATTTATTTTCATTCATTTTTATTTTATTTTCTTGAATCACACACTCACACAGCTCTTCATGTCATGTTTTTTTTATGTTGTTTTGTTTATTTTTTTAAACATGTTTTCTGACTCAGAAGTTAAACTGGTGTCTGGTGTTTTCATTTTACTCCGCCTTGTTTTGTTGACAGGTCGAAAATGTTCCGTGATGCTTTCGGCTCATACTGGGTTCATTAGTTCATGAGTGTGAACAATGGCAACTGAAAATCCAAAGAGCTGTCGACCCTCTCGATCAGTTCGTCCACATGTCCCCAGATCATCCCTGAGCTCATCCCCTCCACACAAAGCGTGCTGTGTTTGGAGCTGCTCGCAGCTCTCCGAGTCCTCCTTGCTTTTTTAGCTGGAGAACATAAGTGCTGACCTCATGACAGAGCCCTCTCCCCTGCTGTGAGTGACAGACGTGCGCAAAATGCGGAAACAGGACCTTGTTGCCCTCATTGGGAGGTGCGGGGCACGCTTCATCACAACACGGCTGTCTGGGTGGGCTGAAGGCAGGAGGACGTCCCCGCTGCGGGTACAGTACCGCTCACCTGTGAATCAGAGCAGAATAAGGTCAAGAGCTGATGGTTAACACAAATTAAACAAACTCAAACTTAGCTGCGACGATAGAATTACTTGTTTCTTTGCTCTGCAAATTAAACCCAGTTTGTTAAACAAGAACATTAAATAAACAATTCAAGAATTTGGCGGTTGAAGAAGCGCTCTGCACTCAGCCCCGCCAATCCATAACATTGTATGAAACTCAAACTGACTCTGCAAATGTCTGCTTTTTATAACACTAGTTCGCACTCGGGCCAAAATCATTAGTAAAGTAATCCATCAGGCCAACCCTCAGTCACTGACCCAAACCACAATGTCAGCCAGTACACATGGAGCCATTCAGCCTTCAGAAGGAGCCACAGAGCTTATCTGTCCCGATCGCGAGTCCGTCCACTCAGACGACAACAAACGAGGAAAATAACATCGTGCTAATGCAAGTGCTGACATTGGTGCATTTACTCGGCCCAGAAGAGTGTGCATTAGGACACAGTCGTATGCTGGAATTTTGAGGAAAGTCAGAACCTCCTCTCAAAATTTGGAGACAGTGGTCACTTAAACTCAGTTTACTTTGGCCAGAACAGAAGAAAACCAGCTTTACAAAAACCACTTACTGTACCAGATGCCAGTCATGGTCCACTCCTGTTTTTATAGAAATGTCAATCTTCTACAGGTCAGTCACACTACTCTACAACACTGGTGTACATTACTCAAAAGTTAGTGACCTGCCTAGCCCTTAAATACATGAATTCTCTGGGACACGGACATTCCTTTCAATATAACAATATCTACTTTTGCTTGATAGCAAATGACTTTGCATTGTCACAGCAGCACTGGTCCTCTCTTTATTTTGGTTTAGTTTTGTATTGCAAACAAATACAGATTCATTTTATTTTAAGTCCCCAATGTGTTCATTGCAACACTGAAAATAAGCCTAGCAACACAGCAGACGCTGATGTAAAATGCCTTTAGCTTTATGCAAAGCTGACAAAATACAAGGGGGCACTCACACTATAGACTCTGTCTTGGGTCAAAGTCCATTTCAAAAAATTGAGATTTGGACAATGGTATCAACATGTTAATAAACTACTAGTTTACTAACTCTTGGTCTCACACCTTCATCGGTCTTGGTCCTGGTCTTTGTATGGGCTGGTCTCGACACGGATCTAGGCCCCAATTTGAGGGCACCTAGTGAAGGGGATTTCGTCCCGGATTTGGTCCCAAAATGCACCGTGAGGTTTTCAGCCACATCAAAAACACCATTTGAGAGAGAATGCTTTTTCTTCTTTGTAAAATAAGTTCTCAAACAACAATTTTGGGCACATGGCCCTCTGCAGGCGAGAGTCAGTCCTGAAGAAAATGGTATGCAACTGTGACAGGATGGAATGGGATGAATCGGATGGGTCTGCAGAGTGAAAGTCTAGTCATCATAGCGAGTGACCTCTTTTTTGGGAGGTGACTTTTTTCAGCCAGATGGCGACAAAACAAAAGCACAGCTCCCTTCAACATGACTTTAATTTCAACTTTTATTCAGAGGCATTGTGCTGCAAAATAACTGAGAAGCATGTTGTGTAAGATGGTGTTGTGAACACTGCAGGGTATTTCAAGTGGAAGGAAAAACCTAACATTTTGCCAAGTTCGAAAGCGGTGTGTTGCACAAACAAATAAGGCCAAACAAGTCCAAATAAAGCAAAGTACTTTGGCTCCATTTATATAAGCGGACCTCTTACAGTTGGACTGGCCCGCTCTCTTTGACTCCCTTTGAAGCGCCCGGCTCTGTTGGTCAGTCAGATCCCATCAGACAGCGTCGGACATAACGCTGATACTGAGCACCTGAGGCTGCCGTGGAGAGCAAGTGGGGCGAAGGAATGCAGGGAAAACCAGCTCTATTTCCAGCTTTTCCAAATGTCTGAGAGGGTTTCCTTGTAATCCCATCCCTCATATTTACTTCTGCAGACCCCAAAACATCCACAAGGGCTTGAGCCCACCCCTTTTTCAAACAAGCATTCTGGATGGGATTCAAACATCTCAATTAAAAGGAGGGAAAAAAGGGGCTGATGGTGCTGATCACCGCTGAAAGATCAGCAGAGGCCAAGTGCCCTCAGCTCCTCCTGTGATGTCGGTGAGTCACTTTGTTGAGAGCAGGAAGTCTCGGGGTCCCACCGGGGTCCATCTGACTCGTACGCCGGTCAACCCCGTCAGACTCTTAAAGAGGCATTTAAATGTGCGCCTGCAGCAAGGCGCTGACTCAATGACCTCTTTATTTGTTAAAATAGATTATTTTAAATGAATTACAGAGCACTTTCACTGAATAAACAGAGACTTTGGGGCTGCGGCCTGTGAAACATACTTAACCGCAGCCGCAGAGATCCTAAATGACTAGTGAGCTGTGTAATCGCCTTTGATTTCACTGATAGGACTCTGATTGTTTGGCTGAGAGAGATGGAACCAGTGAGGAATCCGAGACGCGACTCCACCAGACAAGGAAAAAACGTGTCTCACACTCAGAAGACAAAGTTCCAACGTTGCTGCAGACAGAGTGGTCAAACCCGTTGGAGTCGAAATCTTTGAGTTTTATTCCACAAGATTGAGCAACACTTATTAAAAAACTACAACAGGGTAAAATCTAGTCAGCTGTATGCTGTGAACACACACATGAATAAGCAGTTTATGTAGGGTAATGAATACAAAGTGTGACCAGATGTTTTTATGTTTCAGAACAGACTAAATACATTTGGCACAAATACGATAGTTTTGCATTATTATAATATAAGAACAACTGGCACCGTAACTAACTCGTCTCTTGAGACTTGCACTGCTCTGGTTCCTTCACGACTCAACTGCCAAAAGCTTTAAATGCTCCTCAATTGTTTCAATGTGATAAATAATTCAGCCACACCCAGTGTGACACGGGCAGTTCACTCACACAGCTACTTCATGACCATCAGCTATTGAGCGACACTGGCACTGTTCTTCATCGACTTTTGGCATTGGTGCTGATGGGAAATACTCCAACCGTCAGGCAACACTCTTCTTTACCTCCCTTGCTCTGTGTCTGATTCTCCAGATCACTGACATCCTCAAGCTTCCTTTCTGTGCATGACTCCACCTCACTTAACTACTTTACTTAATACATGCCCTTCAGTGACATAAACAACTGTGTTGTAGTCGAAACTACCCAACAGAGACCAGGGCATTACAGAGACCAAGTCTAAGATTTTAAGGACCCGAAGCTGAGTCAAGATCAAGAGCCAAGAGGGCGAGACCTATACGCAAACATAAGTCTATTGGACACATTTGTTCCATTCTGCAAAATTTACTTTTTACATTTTTCACTGAAAAACTGAAAATCTATCATTGAAACAAACTAGTGCTTTATATATATATATATATATATATATATATATATATATATATATATATATATATATATATATAAGAAAGAAAGATGTGTTGTCTAAGCAACAACCACAACATGTAGTTCTGTTATGACTGTAACACATTGTGCATAACTGAAGCATCAATAAAGCTGTTTTATTCACACAAATCTTCCCTACAACTTAGAATTACAAGTGTATGTGTCTATATAACAGAAGTGCAATGTTGTGGTTGTTGCTTAGACAACACATCATTCCCTCAATGGTACAACAGTAACAAACCATGTTTACGAAGCACAGAGCAGTCGAGCTGATGCCTGAATGATGCCACATAACTGGATCGTCCAGTAGTGTCTGGTCTACGTTGATGGATGCCGCCGGCACTTCTGGAGCACTTTCCAGTTCATTCTTGCTTTTGCTATTATGTTGCCTTCTTCCTCTAGCCATTTCAGCCTTTGGAGGCAGGTAAGAAGGGCAGCTGAGGCTTCGTGAAACGAGTTCAGTGGCTTCATTGCAATGGTAAGTGTGAATAATTTGAAATATCATGGTTGTTGTACAAAAACAAAACAAAGCTTGTACTTGAGAATGTTTCCCGAGTGAAAGCGTTTGTCATGTTTGAGGACGGGCTTCCTCGAAAGTATGAATGGCTCCGTTGAAGCCTCGTTTGCGATATGAATATCTACATTATTGCTGCGCAAACTACAAATTCTCTCTCTCTCTTGTTCTGACCGCAGCCTGAATAAAACAGTATATTGTGTTATTCATGGCAAATTCAAATCCGCTGCTCCTCCACTTTGGAATTATTAAATTTCCCCGCAGTTGCTGGTATGCAGCCATTTTTGAACGTCCCGCAAAAAGGTGAGAAAGACAAACTCTCACTCTGTTCAGCGTCGGCCTGCAGCTAATCTAGTGTGGCAGGGCCTAGTTACGGCTGGATGACTGTTGCCCAGAAAAAGATCTAGAATAATAAAACGACGGGGGGAAACTCTGGCGGAGCAAAGCAGCGAAGCCATGAAGAAATTAGATTTGATTAACCCTACGAGTGCTTGTTTCAATTCTCGCAGGTCTATTTATTTTTGAACATGTGGTTGACATTCTTCCAGCTGCACATTTCCCGGCACGTCTATTACATCTAATCTGTAAGTGGTTCCCAAATATTAAAAAAGGGAACGGCACAAACGTGTGCATACGTCATGCGGGCAATTTTGAAAATGGACATCTGAAATGGGAATCGGGTCACAGATTATGAATTGGATAAACGCTGCAGCGCAGGACACGCGGGGTATATTATCTTGTATCATTAATGCTTATTATTCTCCTGACACGTGTAAATAAACCCTAAAAATGACATCTAGGCAGTTGATAGCCACCGATGCCCTCGATGCTAGTTCTGTTCGGCGACTGCTCGTGTCATGGATGGGAAGAAACGGTTTGTTCAGCCTGACTGGAAATGACTCTGAAGGTTGGTTAAAATAGCATGTCACCTCGCTTCACTGTTCAGTGAAACTTCACGCAGTCACGGTTTTTACTTCAGCGTCAAATCTCAGTTCCCGACTCAATGTCTTTGATCTGAGTCTGACACATTTTTAACAGGGTTAAGCAGCGCTTTACACAGTGTAAAGAACTGTCCAACACAATTTTTTTTCCCAATAATACTGGTCTGAAACTTGAAGTTAGTGTTAGAGATCCTCTTTATATCTTATGTTTCTCTTGGAGCTGAAAGGAGAAAAATGTGTGGACAAACTAATCGGGTCGAGACTGTGAATCACATGAACTTAACTTGAGACTGACAACTGTCATGAAATTTAGCAGGTTCTAAGTGAGACCAACTGCATCGATGAAAACTCCAACAGTATTTAATACATAAATGATTTGTGCTTCTTGTACGGAGTTCATAGGTTAGATATTTTTGTTCATTTTTTAATAAAGAATATTTAAGCTTTGTGATAAGTTCTAGCAATTATGATACTGATAAGTCAAATATTCAATGGTCCAGGCTTCAAAGTACAAATCAAAAGTACATATATAGTTTGGCACATTTGTTAAGTAAAAAGTGTTTATTAAAAGTTATTCTTCAGGGGGAAAAAATGGTTAAAAACAATAATTATGTTATGAGTTAATTCGTATCATAGTGCGGAAAATATTTGATGGGAGTGAAAATGTGAAAATATATTGGGAAAATAAACATTTTATGGAAAACATTAAAAGAAAAATGAAAATTTTACAACAACAAAAAAAAATACAATTCCAAATAAAAGTCTATCCAGGTCTGATCTTATAGTAAAACGTTTGCTTTCATAGTATTGTATAGTAAAAAGATCAGTCGGTACTGAAATGTATTGCAGCCTTGGCATGTTTTCCCTCAGTAAAGCTGGTTGTACAAGTCTTTGCAGTTGCGCATATCATAACTGAAAAATCATCATTAAAAAAAGAAAAAAGAATTTCAGAGGATCTTAGAAGTGTAGTAGAAACGAAAGACAGAAATGGCGTATGCTTGAAATATGTGCCGAAGTGCTTGAAGAAAGTTTATTCAACGTCCTGAAATTACTTGATAAATGTAATATATAATAAAAAGAAAAACTTAAATGTTGCAATAAAAAATGATAATATAAATAATAATAAGAATGAATGTTTACGTGCAATATTCAGAATTTATATATACCTCGGCACACGTGCGTGTATCAATCAAATCTTGGATGACACTTTTGAATTTCTTCTGTATTTGTCTACTATTTGCGGCTCTTATTATAGTAATCCACACAGCAGAGACTCTCTTGAGGCAAATATGTTGTTACCCATTTCAGCTGCATGTGTGATTATCAATAATTAGGAGGAAAACTTAATTCATAAGCCATTAAGTGTCATGAATAGCAATTTCTGTGACTCTCCTCAGCGGCGAAGGCGTCGCACAGAGCCAGCTCAGTTCTCCGCTCGCTGGCAGCTATAATTGAGTCTAATAGCGGGCCGCGCAGACACAGGGAACCTCTTTGACACCTCCACCAAATGTTCTAATGAAATGATCAAATAAGCATCATCCAGCTCCGGCGTATCAAAGCCGCTCGCAGCTGGCAGCTTGTCATAGTCTGACATTTGGACTTCTTTAAGCACTGCCAGGCCGCTTCCATTCATGTCCTCTGGCCTTGTATTAACACTAATAATGGGGAAGGGTCTGCGGGCGGGCAGAGGGGATGAAGTTAGAAATGGAGGGGGGGGTGGATCTGGGCCAGCTGCTGGAGGAGAAGGAACCATTGGATCCCAGATGGAGGTTGACATTGAATTTTGTGAATGTGAAAGAGTGGCAGATATGGTCGCGGAAACATAGGAGAGAAAAACGTTGTCAGGAAACAATTCTCTAGTCAGGGCCACTCTATGGTCCCACATCATTGTGAAGTCAATGAGACTATTTTGTTCCGCCAGTTTTCTTTCATTGTTTCTGTCTGATCGCATTTTTTGTGCCAGTTTAAAGGCGTATTTGTTGTCTTGTCGCTTGGGTACATTTTGACTTTAACAGCCCTTCAAATAAATTTCTGGGAAAAAAAAGTTTTTTAAAATAATGTTTTGGTGCCGAACACAAAATGCTGTCAGACTTTGGAGAAACAAAAGTCTGATGATGCACCCAATCCCACAGTACTGTTCAGCCTGACCATCTTTACTGTGTGTGTATAAAAAGCACATCAGACCTTCACATCACCTCCAACTTGACCTCTGACAACATGCCTAAGATTCACCCTGATGGAGACAAAGGTGCTCCAGGAGTCACCAGCTCAGTCACCAGACGTGAGCATCATTGCGCATGTCTGGGGTCAATGAAGGAGGAAGCATGGAAGACTAAACCAAAGAGCCTTGATGAACAGCCGTCCTTATTCACCAAATGAATGTACGCCGCATGGATGCCATCCTTCAAGGAAGTCACACAAGATATGGAAGGGATCTCACTCATGTTATGCACCATCTCTTTGTATTTGAAGTCAAATATTTGTTCCATTTTCACCTTATTCTCTGTAGGCGACAAAACTTTTCTCCTGTCAAAGTTTAACATTTTTGTGTTCATTAAATGATCAATATTTGTACAGTGAAGCAAATTTGATATTTAACCTAATGATTTCATATGAATATTTCTAAAATCAATGGGATAGTTAAAAGTCAAGTTTTAAGCAGGACTTTTGTCAGGGACTGTCCCTGTACTGTAATTCAGATGGCTAGATTGAGAGAAAGTAGTTGCTTATACGATGAATTGCTAATATTAACTCATTAATTTGATGTTTAATGTGTGCAAATTTAAATTGAAAAGATGGAATTTTCTCAACTATTAAATCAGCTACTCAGACAGCTGTGAGAGGCTGAACAAGATTTGTGCTGTGGATTGTTTTGAGATTGAAAAAATAAGAAAGAAAAATTGTCAGACCAATTTAAAAAAGATAAAATATAATCAATAATGAAGCACTGTCTCATTTGTTTGACACATTGAAATGCAAACAACTATCCAGCAGACTAAATGTGTCGTAAAATTTTAATAGCATTTTAAAATCTGAAATATTACTGAAAAAAAAAGGTTCCGAACATTTCATTGAAGATGTTACCTGCAGCCTGCAACATTCTTCCCTTCCATCAGCATTGAACCTAAAATTATAGAGTGGTCGTGTGACATGTTCAAGGGGCGAAGAGGGATGAAGCAGAGCCAATCGATCGTCTCTAACAATTCATTTCTGTGAGGTCCAAGGGCAAAGTAAGTCCCACTCTCACCAGAAAAGGTGGAAGATACAACACGGCTTGAAAAATTGCACTTAGTTGGTTTGCCTCATTTTGTGCATAGTTTGGACAGAAATCCACTGTATATGTTCAAGCAGAATTTAAGGAGCCTCACTTAGAATGAGTCATACGAAACTAGAGAGGGCCACGTCTGACATCACAGGAGACTTCTCTCTGTTGACACTTCTGAAAGGAAACCAACACAGAGAAACGTGTAGCAGCCCCAGCAGGAGCGCTCGGAGCATTTTCAGGAATCCTCAGAGGAGCTCAGCACGTCATCGGTCGGCGGCCTGCTTATTTTTCAAGCTTCTGCTGGGACTCAACACGTGCCCACTTTTTCCCCTGCACTTGTTTGGTTACATTAGAGTGAGATAAGAACCAGAGTTAAACTCTTGTAACCGGCAGCAATTGGCGGCGGCGCGAGGACGACCGTGTAGTCTGCTCTATCTCTGTGAGCGCGCCGCGATTCTGTTTCCTTTCAAGTGCTTCGTCACGGGAGAGTGTGAGCTCTTCTGGTTTGCCTCGCCTCAGGTTTTGTGTTGTTTTAAGCACCTTATTTTAATGACCATGAGCATGTGTGCTCAGTGTTTCCAGTGAGCCAGGGCTGTTTAGCTAAGGAATATTTTCGGACACCTACTTACTCTATTATCACGCCTTTGCTGTAGAAGAGGTGCCACCGCTGAGGGGGGGAATAGATAAATGGCCCTGTAAATGAGTAGATGTCCACTTTGAAAACACACAACAGAGCACATGAGAATAAGGGGCTTGAAAACAAAACAGATAAAGTCAAATATACCAAACAATTTTGGTCAAACACTGGTATAAAAATGATGGTCTCCTCTATGCTTCAAGGCGTACTGTACTGCAACACCAAGACTAAATATGGTCTGCTTAAGAAGGGCCATTTCACAGATATACGGGTTTGTGCCATAGTTTGTGTCAGTGTTGAGAAAATCATCACAACAGCTGAGTCATGACAATTTCATGAGTCTAGTTTATTACAGATGATCTAACTTGAAACCAAAAGAAAAAATGATATTTGCTTGGAGGCATCTGCCGAACGTGCGACTGTTGACAACTGTCTCTGAAGAATTTATTTGAAAACTCTGGGCCATTGTTTAACCAACAGAGGAGAAGAAAAGCCACCATTTATTGTCTCATTTTCTGGACTGCACAGATAAGTTTAGTGTCTGTGTTTGTCTCTGTCAGACCAAGGCCTTGTCTGACATGTATTCCATCTTTATGGGCTTTGTGTTGAGTCGCTTTATGATGGGTTCAAGTTGAATTTCTCATTCATATTTTTAGCTTTTTTTATATGAATGTACATTGAATCCTATTTTGAATATATTATATTTTTTCAACTCTTAATTCCCTTATCATTATTTATGTTGTTTAAAAAAAAATAAAATAGATCTATTATCTGCTGTCTTTCCATCATATTTCATATTTTTATGCTGATATAATTATTCCTGAACTGATGGGTCCTGCATTGTATATTTTTTTCTTTAATAAATAGCTTGGAAAACAACTATGTATGGCAAGATTTTTCTTTTTTTTTTTCGCCCAGGATGTTGCAAATGGCTATACATCTAGAATATTTGCACTTTATTTTTGTTTGTTTTTTTCATATATATGAAATTATAAAAAAAAAAAAATATATATATATATATATATATATATATATATATATATATATATATATATATATATATATATATATATATATATATATATATATATATATATATTTACTGTGATATTTTTTATGATTTACAATTGTATTTATTTATTTATTTATTCATTTTATTTCTAAAATGTTCCCTGACCTGGCTGGAGGAATGGTCAATGATGCAGTTTTAAATGTAAAAAGATCAATCGTGTTTTCCTCTTATTAAGTCGTGAACATTAAAAATATGTTGATGTATTAGTACATTTATAAAATGTGTGAAAAGAAGACATCATCACCTCTCATATTAAAAGAGTAAACTTCACGCTGACCTGCTCAACTTGGACACACTCTTCTCGACAACACTCGTGGAGCCGAGTCTCATCACTGCACTCATTCATAGTGCACATTCGCTTCGCAAACGCAGCTGTGGAGACAAAAAAAAAAAAAAAAAACCTGTCTCCAAATATTTTCATCGGGAACAAGACTCGTATGAGCGACATTTGTTATTCTCATCCTGCAGCTCATTGTTTCCTGTGCAGCGAGACGGGTCGCTGCCGTCACTCTCTCATCAATTTGTCTGGACTCCTTTTCTCTGAAAGCTGACAGATTCGGGTCTTATTCTTGTGTGTTTACACAAGCCTCCTCCGTAACACCCCCGGTTTAGCGTCAGTCCTGCACAATTAGGAGTTCAAACACTTGGCTCACTCTCCTTTATTGCCCGGGGGCCGTCGCCCTGTCATTTCGGGGCAGTGGACAGGTAAAGCCGCGTCAATAGAAGAGGGAAACGACTCTAATTCTCTGTTTGACATCCACACAGGTCCTTTTCTCTGCAACATCTGGAGCAGCTGCCAGCAGAAGGGGCTCAGCGTTGACCCCGTTGTCAAGGACGCAGCTGGGAATTAGGAAAAGTGGACTTGTTTCAAACAATTATAGAAATTGCTTTAATATCTTAAAACAAAAAGATGGAGGGAATATATTTATTTGAGATGGTGAACGTCAGCTTGAATTTCCACTCGGGAGTGTGTCGCCGTGCGTGTGTTTTAATAGACAAGCAGATAGTGTGACATCTGCCAGGTGTGTTTCAGAGTTTCCTCATGTCGAAAGAGAGGACTGCTGAAGCCAGACCATCAGTTTTGCAACAGGTTTGAGTTAAAGGGGCTGGAAAATGTTTCAGATATGAGATTAGAATGAGCGAGAGTTGGTCTTTTTATTGTGACTGACTTGTTTTGAACACACAGGTACATACAGAAATGATTCTAGAGTCGCTGTCAAGAAGGTTTGTGAGCGGAGGAATCCCGGCGTAAGACAACGTAAACACTTCAGTTCTTCAGTAGAATAAGCTAAAAAGACCCGCGGGTGACGCGCTTTGACATGAGCGCAGTCAAACTTGAACTTAAATGAAGTCAATTCAAGCACCTGCCTGAGATGGCCGGAGCTGCAGGTCACCACCTTTTGCCTCCGACCCTGAAATGCACACCGCCTAATAGAGAGCCATCTGTTAAATTGTAATTGAACGTTACATGGCACTCTGAACTCCGACTTTCACTCCTCCTCCTCCTCTTCCTGAGCGAGCGTGCAGGATTTGGGCAGACGCTCCAATGACAGCTTAATTTGGTCGGTGAGGAGCAGCGGCGAGAGTTTTTGTTTGAGCTGTTCCCTCCCAATACGCCTCTTATTAATGATAATTGGTAAAAAGGTGACACATGTCTGACTCTTGTTTATCTTACATTTCGGATAATTGGAGGCACACTTTTTTTCACAAGGACAAATTAAAATTGGGAACACTCCAGCACAAAGTCGTGTTTCATCCAAAAGAAAATAAGAAGATTCATGCGTGATACACTGCATCAGCATGTGACCCTTGCTGTATTAACTATAAAAAATACAAATGTAAAAAATAAATAAATAAATAAAACAAAAGTGGGTGAGGGCTTCACAGCAGGGTGATGCGTTCAGGGAGCATCAGAGTTGTGGAAAACAGGAATAAGTTGAAATTCTCTGAGGATGGAGACATAAATATTTTGCAGATAAACTGTTCCTCATGAAACTTCAAAATTCATCTTGATGTATGGCATGTGATGCAATATACATTTGCTGTTGCATGAGTTACAGTCCGACAATACTCACTCATCTTGTTCAGTTCCACGTCTCGAATGGATGTTTAAATGAATTCATTGACTTGACACTTGGTTCACTCCCCGACATCGTGACTGAATTCATGAGTGCTGAGTCAGCATTGTTCCTGAGTAAACAGTGGGAGTAAACATCTGAGTCATTTTGTCACACTTCGTAAATATTAATGTAAGTTTTATGACGGTGTTCAAAACACTCTGCTTCAGAAAGGTCTTCCACACCACTGATTTCGGCAGGCAACGGGTCAGGAGCCACTTGGGAGACGACGGCTGCGGTAAAATAAAAACATTTCAATTCAAATGGAAGTTTGTGGCGAGGAACTAAAACTGGACCCATGCATTAACTGCATTCATTTTAGCAGCACGTTAATAGTGAGGCAGAATTATCATGTTTAAGTTATGTCAATGAAACACGATCTTGTTTGAGCAAGTGTACGTCTCAGTGATACACTTTCGTTTTGGATCAAGCAAGGCAGTTGCGTCTGAAAATATTTTTTTAAGTCTTCCTTCTACATCGCAACCATAAAGGCATAAACAAATACAGGCTGCAGTTCCCTACAACAGAAGAAGATGCATTTCTATGAAAACGGGTTCAAGAAATCTGTGTTAAAAATGGGTTAACTAGTCTGGTTTGAGTAAAGATATGTCAAAAGGAAAATAATATTAATTTGTTTTTGCATTTGGACGCCAAGGGAATGGCAGCTAGGGGGAGCTGTTCTTGTATAGGACAAGTTGGTGTGTATTTATATTACGGTGTTTAGGTACCATCAACTTCTGCTTTGGAGCTTCTCTCTTCCTCCTTCAAAGTTCTCATGGAAGTTATTTCTGACCTTGTCTGTACAGACTCAAGAACTTGTGGGGGGGGGGGACACCTTGAGGTATAATTCCCCGCTGAAGACGTACAACTCCGCGGCTCATTTCAAAGCCCAAGTCGAGCACCAAGCCCCGGAGGGCAGAACCTGTGATTGAGCTTGTCTAATGTTTCCAAAACGGCAAAAGCAGCGAAAGGCCCCTGTAATTGATCGGCGGGACCCTGGAGGGCACGACTCCTGTCAGATCAGCCGAAAAGAAGAAGTGCCAGAGCCCGGCCCTGCAGGGAATATCCACTAATTAGCTGTGTTTAAACATTTCCTGCTCTGAAGAACCTAAAGTGCCCAGCCACAATCGCACCAACAAAAGACGCTCACTTAGTCGTCCTACTTAACGCAAGACGGAAACGCCTCCATTTCCAGAAACTCAGGGAAAAGGCTCTTTTGCATCAGAACAACAACCACAGGTAAAAGGCACCTGAGAAAAATGTCTCAAATATACATGTAAAAGACCTTTCTGTTGACATCCGGTGGGTCAAACACAAACAGGACTGTTTAAATAACTAAGCAGAATGTGAAATGCGATCACCAGTTTTAAAAATAACTTAATGGTTGTTCATTTCAAAATATTTTAGAGACTGTCGTCTAGTGGGCTCTGAAAACAACACTGTCTCATGAAGCCTCATGAGCAGCCAGCCAGTACCTGCATCTGTTGAGCATTGGACATGAACATGCACTTCGCATGTCAGTATAAAACTACACACAGCTTTCAACTTATTTTTGAGTCACAATTGTGTTGTTCATTTATTTCATTAGGTTGATATATGAACAAGTAGTCCAGCTGTTGCATAAAACTAGAGGGGAACCGTGGCTGTGGTCACCTGTCATGAAGGTTATCACCCTTTTAAATGCTGTAGACATCACCTCCTTCTGCACCTCCAGCCCACACCTCCATCAGGAGACCATGAAAAACGTTCAATATGAAAGTCGTGATCATCAAGTGTGAGGTTCTTTGGAACTTCTCTCAAAGTCAGGTAAGCCAACAGAAAAGTGTTGAACGTAAATGTCTTTATGGAACGTAAATGTCTTTTATGGATTATATTTATATATATAAACACAAACCTCTGGAGGACAAAAAAACACTTCAGAAGTGTTGTGTTGAATACTATATATATTATATATAATTATATTGTATATATTATAAATATTATATTTATTCAACACTTCTGAAGAGTTTTTTTTTTTTGTCCTCTGGAAACTGGTTTGTCTGGTTTTAATAAGCTGTATTTAATTATTCCATGTTTGCCCTGAGCGTGTTTGACTTGAATTGCCATAAAGCAGCATTTCTTTTATCCGCTTTATTTGTGGTTTACTGTTTCAGCATCACTGACTCCAAGTGTTGTCACTTCAGCAGTGTGGGTTTCAGGCCGAGCCGGACGCACAATGGAGCCTTGTGAATAGGCATCAATAAATAATATCCAGCTGCAGTTCATCGGCCAGGTACACAATAATGAGTTTGGCGATGAAGGCCATTCGCACCCGTCCCTCCTCATCCTCTTTCCACTGTGTGTCAGAGATCATCATTAATATTGTCTTTGCTTGTCCGTCGGCTTACTGGGACACACTACACGAGAGCAAATAAGCCTTTTCATCCAGCTCGGTCAGATTCTCAGTTGTCAGCGGCGCAGCCCAGGACCGCTATCATGCTTTGCTAATCTGCATCCTAATTAAATGAGGTCCAGACTGTTTGCTCAGATGATCGTCTGACACAGGATTAGTGCAAAGAGGTCATGTTTGACCTTTAAACTCCATTCCATTGTCATTTAAACACACAGCGTGGATGGATCACCTGCTCCATTAAACAACCTCAAAGTTTACGCTTCTTTGGACTTCAACTTCTTTTTTGTCATGACTTGACTGTGAAGTTTAAAATAAATAATATTTTCTTTATAACAGATGAATATTATATATTTATAAGATGAATTTATTTGGTTCAGGCCACTGTGTCATAGTGTCTCTATGAAAAGTAACTTGGGCTGATGGGCAACCAAAGACATACTGAATATAGAATTCTGCGCTCATCCTGGCGGCTTCTCTGTCTTCTGGCAAGTCTGCAGTACAAAATGACAAATTGATCTGGTGTTCTGTTGTTCAGCTTGAACCGAATCAGTCAATGTAACTCTTCATCCTTTGCTATATGTAGTTAAACTTGACCAGAAATGGGGCTGACCTTGTGGCATGGCATGACATCCATTGATAAGCAGTGATGGGAGCAGCTGCATTAAAATAAAACTTTAGTTTAGTTTTGGGTTTTTTTAACTTATGAATATTCCGTCATAACTGGTTGGAAATTTGTCTGAGAAGGCTTTGGCACACACTGCCCCAAAACCCACAGACAAAAACATTGTTGACGCATTCCAGCAGGTCAGTTGTGGCTAACAGAGAAAGGCACTGAGTCAGAGTTGGACTTTTCTGTTATAATTCAAAACTGGAATTAAAGGCGAAAAAAATCCGGTGCCTATTTAAATTGAGTTACTTTCCCTGGTAACCACTAGCATTTGGGTTGAACCAAACTGTCTTTCCATGGTTCCAAAACTCTAGAAATGCACTGAACTTCATTAAATGTCTGGGGGCCACCCATCCTCACTCCCATGGCGTAATACAGTGACATTGAGACTTTTGTGTCCCATGCTGACAGTAATGGCAGCCTTCAATGCACAAGGCTTATAATATATGACACCATGGGAGTGAGGACGGGTTGCTATGGGGGTAAAAATATATTAAAAAAGTGGCAGAAATGATAAGAATTGTTCTTCTTTCTGCTCTTTTTTGATCCCTCATATCAAGTTGAGATGGAAGAGTATCTGTGTTCTTCTTCTTCTATAGGGGAGTAGCCAGGTTACCAACTCAGCTGCATTGCAGTTGAAGTGTCTATATTAACACCTAAAAATCAAAGAGATAACCTTGCAGTATATCACATGCAACGCCAACTAACTAAGCTTGTAAACTAATACAATGCTAGGACAGTATATAGCAAATGGCATGGCATCCAATACCATGACTAAACTTGGGAACCCAACACATAAATGACATGATCCCAAACAGATATGAATAATACCAATGTTATAATAAGGAGTTGCATGACTCAGCATGGTTAATGTTGACATGACGCAGCAAAAAACTCAATCCCCAATCGTATATCATAGCAAGCGTTGGAAATACTCCTCCCGTGTATCTTTGCACGTCCGCGTACTCGTAAGAATGTCTACCAAGAAACCAACAAGTTACAGAGGAGTCTAATACATACACCTGACTTAGCCTTAGCAGTAGTCCGCTAGAGCGACAAAAACACTATCTGAAGTTTTGACCGCTTTATACACCAAAGTTCTCCACGTGGGCTCTGTCCTCGTCTGATCCTCGGCTGTTGACGCCAATGCCGGTTGCTGGCTCCCTCGTCACCATGGCAACGATCACAAGACACGCTCCCCTCCTTCGGCCTTCGCTGGCTATTATCTGGACCAGCTCCATCCAGCCCTGGAGAAGATGGTTCCTTTCCACCCCGCCAACAAGTTACTTGTCTGCTCAGGCCTCCAGCGTCTGCTTCACTCCCGCCATTGTAGTCCAACTGTAACTTGCCTCTTTCTCACACACACTCAACCACACTCACTCTCCTCCCATGCTTCCTCACTCATTCAGCGTCTGTGAATGACTTTTTTATTAGTAGCACAAACAATTCCAACAATATTAGTATTGTGTAATAGATGCGCACTTCCCATTACAAGACATCAGCAGCATGATGTAACTTGGGATAACAGCAGAGTGATGACATGACCATAGGACCGAATCAGCTGTAATGTTGACAAGGTACCTGACATGGTGAGACATCTACAAAGCAGAGATCAGCCGTGCCATAACATGGAAAGACAATTTGTCCAAAAGCATAACATTTCTTGGCGAGAGAGTGAATGGTATAACATGACACTCATGAGGAATTCAACCAGTAAAAGAAGCAGAAACAGACATGAGAGGGCGCCCACAGTCATCCATCACGTCGATGACTTTGAGTGGCGTGACCTTCCCCCATCATATGACAACTCAGGTGCACAACATCACCAGACTTTCGACGTCTTCCAATACCTCAACTTGAACCAGTCTTTCCCGCCACAGTTCAGTCCCAGTCTCCACCATACACTCCACACCAGTGTGTATTTAGAAAACATTGGCTTATTTCAAATACTGATAAACAGTGAACTACAAAATGGACTCAGATTAAACAAAGTGCGGAGCAGATGAATGGCTCAATGAAAACATTTGTCTTGTCCGCAAAGTATCGGTTCTGTGGAAGCGGTCGGAGTTAGCGAGTGTATACAGAGTGCAGTTTTACATGCGGCACCATGCGTGTGTTGAGGCTTAGACCACGAGAGCAATTTTGGATTGCGTCAAAGCAAGGTTGTGGGTTTGATGAAAGGCTCAGAGTCTCATCGTGTCATTTGTGCTTTGCTTTAATAAGTTACCAAAACCATGATCAAACCAAGCCGAGATGGCAGCCTCCAATGCCCGAATGCAGAACACTCAGAGTAGGTCATGGATGACTCCGCAGCTCGTGCTCTATTATTGTGTTAATGCTGCTGCGGGAGGAGAAGCACATGAAGGAAAACATAAGTGATGCACAGGGTGATATAACCACATGTTAACACAGTACAACCTACACATGAAAAGTTCATATATTTGTCAGGGAATGTTCTAACCTCTGCCTTTTTTGGGTGTTTCTCTGTCTGCTTGCAAAATTATTGAAAAAAAATGGAACATACTGAAATGAAATTTTCCAAAGACTTTGATAATGAGTAAAAAATAAATAGTAATAACCTATATTTTTAAAGTACCATGTTGATTGACAAAGTTTTCAAGCACTATTTATTCACTTGGGCAGGTTTCCACGCCTTGAACCATTGTTTGAATCACTGAATTATGCTCGCATCCTTTCTCCACCGGGGACAAAACGTGTTGCTCATTCAACAGTGGGTTTCCAGATGAAGGCAGTTGCGGTTATGACGTCACCCTCGTGACCTGAGTTCGACTTCCACTCCATTTGCGAACACAGTTCCAGAAGTTATTTTGTCAATTTGATGATATTTCTTTACTGAGGAGGTGTGTGTTGTCACTGTGTTTAATATCAGTGCATGAGTGTGCAGTGTCAGTGTGCAGCGCGTGCTGTCACCAAGTCGGCGTGTCCGCTCTGATCTCCATCCTGTTTGTGTCGCCTGCTTTGTGCTCCCACCTGGCCCCAGGTTAGCAGGTCGCCATGTTAGCGTTTAACAAGGCCTACTCTGGCTTGTCTTCTCCACTTAACACCTGACACACCCCCTCCGTGCCGACCTCTGCCCTCTGACCCCGGGCTGACAACAGGGGAGACGGCTCTCGGATACTTTCTTTTCTCTGCCGCGGCGCTCTTTTCTTCTCGGCCTCTCACTGAGTGCCGCCGAGTGAGACGAGGTGAAAGGTATCCAAGCGCTTCTGGTCGGGGGGGAGGGTGGCGGTGGGCAGCGCAGGTGTTCATGCCTACACACCTCTCAAGTTCAAAAGCTACAGAGTCCTTAGCAACCAGGTAACAGCCCCCCACACACCTCCTCCCACCCTGAGGTGCTTCACTGTCAGGGCCTCACATTCTCATCACCGTCAGACCCTGACAATGAAAACACACAGATGCCAGCTCCCATGAACGTATGACATCATCCTAAATTATTCCATTAAAGCCAAACTTTGCCAGACGGGACGAGAGAAACGCTGGAGCTTATCGGACAAAACGCCTTCTGTGTCATGTCGCTGCTAATTTCTCTTCCTTCCAATGCTCCTCAGCTCCAGCAGCTTCCAAATGGGAGCGGGTCCAAACATTACTAGCAACATTAGTGTCAGTAATTTAATGCGCAGGTGTGAATGGATTCTCAAACAAGCCAGAAGGCCCCTGGTGAGGCCGGCGCGGGACCTCCAGGGCCGGCGGCAGCTTTACATAAATACGCCGCTGAGCAGACGTGTCGGCAGCTGCGGCTCGATCCCACTGCTGCTGTTTGTGTTGTGGCTTGGAGACGACGCCGAGGAGAAAGTGATTCTGCTGAGTTTACTGGGAGAGGATGGAAACAACTCAAAGAAAATAAGTGACAGCTGAAGAACTTATTGGAAAATAAGAAAGTTGACCAAAGTTGACAGTTTGTTTTTAATGCCCGTTCAGGATTGCTGTTTGAATTTGCCTCGGTTTTTCTGAATCAATTGGATGTTTGGCCATTAAGAAATTGCTTTCAGTAGCTGTGGGACATCTTCCAGATCAGAAATTGTTGTGCTTATCGGAAAGTTTGGCATTTGTAGTGATACTACCCAACTTAACTATCAAAGGGCTTTCTTTTTTATGAATTTTACCCTTTCTAATTTAATACAAACCATTTGGTCTTCTGGTCTCTTCATGTGGATGCAGCACATACATATTCTATATATTGTTTTTTTTTTCTCTGGTGGCCCATGGAAGGCTTTTCCATGACTCAAAAGTTATCTACAGTTAGCAAGATGAAGTGTCGCCTTACCTGAAAGAACCATCTTCCTCCATATCTGAGTAATATTGCTGTAGTATAGGTTTAAAAATAACAAATACTGTGCCGACACAGAACACTCGCAGTTTCCTAATCTCATGACATAAGCAGAACCTATGTTATGCACCACCCTGGACATGACTATTGTCTTGAAAGATGAAGAAAAGGTGTTGTGTTATGGGCCATGAAGGAGAGGAGCATGTATTTGACGTTCATCAAGACGACAGAGCTGCAGGTGAATCCATCTACAGTGCAGCAGCTGCCGCTCGACACCTTCTGATATGAATGAAACAGTGAACTTCTTTCTTGTCTTCAAACATATGAACTGTTTTCACTCTTCATATCAGTACCTCAGTTGGGAGTGAATGTGATTGTTTTTATTAATAAACAGGTTCACTTAAGGTGCTTTACATGCCATCGATATCTTTGATCCATTGAGAAGAGTCATAGGTGTGTAGGTTGTAAAAATTACTGCTCTCTAATTGAGTGTTTTGAGTGATTTTTATTCCACAAGTGTATGTTATTTTGAAGCAAAAGAAAATCTATTGATACGTGATCTTTACTTACAGTCACGGTTCAAAATACATTTGCGTTTTTAGCTATATCCTGACTGTTCACCACAAACAGTTGACTGTAGAGTATTTAAAAAAATATAAATAAACCAAATTCCACTCCACGAAAACAGAGAAGGAACCACTTGCTTATATTTCTGAGTTCAGTCAACCTATTGCCTGTTTAACTTCCTCAGCCAGTGGGTGACATGAGCATTCAGAATGTACCATCTCTGTATTGAATTTATCAATTGATATAACACTGTGGAGAAATGTAGAGGTGTGAAAGAGCAGACAACCGCCATCAAATGCTCAACTTGAACCTCTTCCTGCTTGAACCTCTCCAGACTGAAAAATGAGTCCACAGCCATCCACTGCTCGTACAACTGCTTCTTTTGCGAATGCAGATGGTATAGTTTAGTTCTGATGAAAGTCATGGGGTCTGGAATGGAAAAACGATGCCGCGAGGGGAACATAGATCTGGCAGAAGACGCCGTAGAAGTACTTTTTTGTTTTCTTGTTTTTGTTGATCAAGCTTGCATTTTTTTCTCCAAACAATATGACAATAAGATAGCAATTGTTTGAGGGTCTTTCAGCAAGAGGTGAGGTCAAAAAATATGGAAAAGCCGAAGTTTCCGTGACGGGTGGTTGGAGCATTGGAGGGGGGGGCCTGAAGATTCCATTCACTCTGGTGGATTAAAGGTTGAGAAGAAGAGCGCAGATCGATTTCCATATGTCCTCTCAACCTGCCAATCGAGCCCTTACAGTTGTTAAAAAGCTGGAGCCGTTGATTCCCTCCAGGCTGGTTGCCAGGAGTGGTATGACAAGAGAGCGCCTCTAAATCCCCAAGTAAATCCAGAGGCTTCCCCGGAGCCCGAGAGAGACACACCTGCGGGACACATGATACTGTATCCCGGCTTGAGCCCAGTTACAAGCATATCACTGCACCGTAGCTTTAACACAGCCCAAGCCTCCGTCATCGCTCTCTTCAGTCTGGCTGCGCTTCTGCAATAATCATGTGTGAGAATGTGCACATTACCCTTTTTACAGCCTTGTAATTACCCCTGCTGCCGAAAATCTGGATGATAGGAATCGTCAAGAAATATTTGCACGTGATATATCACTTAAAAACGTCAAGGTCGGAGTGCTGCTCATAAATACGTTCATGTGAAGTGGATTAAGATGGGTACTTTTTTGACAGCAGTGTTTTGGAGGACACTTCTTTCTCTGCTTCCATGTCCAGAAAAACCCTGATTGGGAAAACAACCAGGATTATTCATGCATTTTAACTCCCACAGACTGGATGGAAGATTTAATCCAAAGAAACCGACGATTTTTTACATTTTTAAAGTTTAATTTTGTTATTTTCAGCGGATTTGTGGGAGGTGATGAAGTTTTGTAACCAAAGATACAGTCTTCATTTCAGTCAGACATTAAATAAAAAATAGGGATGGGATTCGATAAAAAAAAAAGATTAATCTAGTTAATTCGATAATTTGTGATTAATTAATCTCAATGAATCGCCATTTAATGGTATCAGAATATTTGCCACAAGAAGCCACTTTTTTCAATTTGAATTTGTTATATGACTGAATCAAATGATGGACCCATACATTTAAACAACAAAACATTGTTTATTCTGCATCAGTTTGACACTAGCAGAATAAATCATGATGGTGGCTATATTCAAGTTTTTATATCACCTTATTTAAACTGAAGCGCTTTTAGAGTCTTGAACATATTTGTATAAAAATTTCAGTTTTATAAGAATTTCAAGTACATTCAGAGTAGTGGAAACCCTGGCCATTGTGTAGCGAAAAACCTCCCTGAACAAAAGCAAAAATACGGATTTATATTGTAAACTTTGTGGACAGCATTCTAAAAAGCTTGATAAATAATATAACAAATGAATGATGAGCGTTGCATTGCACAAAATCCAGATCTCGGAAACCATTTGAAATTTTCTTTTATTAAAAGTAAGAAGTTTGAGTTAACTCCACATAGATATAATCTATGTTTAGTCAAAATTAACTTATTTTTATGAACAATTTCTCATGCTACATTCATTTTTTAGCTACACTGAAAAACATACTCTCTGACATTATCAATATAGATTTGTATCTTCTTAATAATAATATTTTAATTTCATATCATGAGGATGAATGCAGTTGCAGTCAACCATGTCCCGGGATGACCTGCTCATGGCATCTTTAAAACACTAATGGCTTGTGTGATAATAGAGCGAGCGCCATCGTATGAGCCCATAACATCATAGATGGGACAGTAAACTGATGATGTCAGCAAATATTGACAATATGGCGTCTCATCTTAGAGGGTGAAAAATGCGCTCAAATAAAGCTGGAAGGCGCAATCCTCTTACGGACATTCCACCAGCGTCATGTCCTGCTGGTGAGGAGGAAATCCAGCGTTTATTCAAACAAATTCCCGAGAACTTTGACCTTCCCCATCATCTATTTCAACTGTCTGTCAGTTCTCTGATGGAGTCGCTCACTTGATAGTGATGAGAAGGCCACGTTCCGCTTTGTTGTCCCCTCCTCATTGTCTTTCTCCGTGGTGAAACTCTCAGAGCTGGAGTGCAGAACTCTATCCACCTCACTGCATGAATAGCAGGACGTGACATTGGAGCAGAACAATAGCGGCGGGCTTGGGTGTTCCCCGCATCACACACTCAGAGACCCTCCTCTGCTCCATCCCACATCGCTCATCAAATATTCAGCCAGCTGTCAGTCGTGGCAGCGCCGTGGCAGATGATTCTTGCCTTTTATCTGTGCAGAAAAGTTGCATGATTGTGCCACCGGCCAACAAAAAAGAAAATCGGACAGGAACTTCAATTATTTATGGTGATCCATCTGCACATATTTAGTATTAGGACAAGCTGTTTTGAAGTCAACATGAGCCTCTGAGCTCACGTTTTAAGTATGACTCATAAAGCGTGCTGATCATAACGTCTTACTCTGCCCTCATCTGAATGCTTACTGCATTTTACAGTGCAGCTTTAATATGCTAATATTATCATTGAAATGAAAAGCAAATCATGTATCATTCTTGTTCTAGCTAAGCATCGATGGCCAAGTTCAAAGCTTTAAAGTGTTTATTCAGTAAAATATTACTAGTAAAAATATATTTTCTACAGTTGAGCGAGACTTTGAATGTAACTCAGACGCTATAATCCTCAAAAAATGACAACAAAGTGGTACTCAAATAGTAAAACTTTCATTTTACAAACTTTTATTTTGAAGTTTTATTGTGAATTACAATTAATTGAGCTATAATTTATAATACTGATGTTAGTTTTGGCAGCAAAATGATCATAAAATGAAACTTACGTTAAGTTACACACTCATTATTTTTAACTATGGATTGGAATTTTTTTAAAAGATACCAAAACGTCGCTACTGAAAAAAATCGAAATTAATATAAATAGGTCCGTTGTTTGAATACATTTTAAACCCCAAACTGAGACTCTAACAAAGGAATATAAGTATTATTATTATTATTATTATTATTATTATTATCATTATTATTGTTGTTGTTGTTGTTGTTGTTGCTGTTGTTGTTCTTTATAATTATGAATTGATTTAATTTGTATTTTATTGGACTCATTGTGGACAAAAGAAACAATAAAACACTTGGAATGTCAGCTAGTTCTGGGCCAAGGCGTCTCATCTCTATTCCCACCTGGTCACCTGAATGGAAGCTGAAGCAGAGGTCCAACTGAATCGATGTGTGGAGAGTTTTTCATCATCACTTCCAGCATTCTCTGATCTCCTCTTCTGATACTTCCAGGAAGCTGACTGGATGAGTTGCTGATGCCGTGTGACCAATTTCACGTATATATATATATATATATATATATATATATATATATATATATATATATATATATATATATATATATATATATATATATATATATATATGTGTGTGTGTGTGTGTGATAATTCAGTGGGAGTAGAAGAAAACTTTAGTTCTCATCCCATCCCTGATATGGATCACTTGAGTTTTAGGGCTCTCAAGTGAGTTCCGGGAGAAAAAAAATCCAGGACAAGGGTGAATGAGATGCGCGAAAAGTCATCCCGCTGTAAGTTATTAATGACTATTGCTGAGGATAAATATAATATGTCTTGAAATCCCTGCTGGTTTTAGTGGAAACAAGACCTGGTGACGGGATCGGGACGGGTGTGAAGTCCTGTCAGGCCAACAAAGAGAAAAGAAAATGTTTGTCAACCTGCTTGGTTGCGGCGATAATGTTTCATCTGACATTCTCGGCGGACACACCTGAGACGTGTGACTTTTGCGTCGGAGGATAATCCCAGTTCGACCAAGTCCAAGGCCCCGAATATGAACAGGCGAAGAGCAAGCCGAGTGAATGAGCACGTCAGAAAGATCCGAAAGAAACACTGCGTCCAGCAGAGATGTTATAGATCTGACCTGTTTTGAAACCATTTGTAAGTAAAAGATCCAGTTTCCAGCTGAGTCTCAATAATTCATCAGCTAATCGTCTCGACTTAATTGGTGGTGGGGCATAAAAGATTCAGGGACCCCCTTAAGTGCGGCACATCAGGTGCCACTTATAATGATGACAGATGGCTGTTTGTAGAGTTTGGGTGTCAGATGCGAAGCCTTTGTCACATTCACACTTCGGCCTTGTCAGAGAGCGGATCAGGTTTTTTTCCTTTTCAGAGCGCTACACAGTTTCTCTTTTTCATACGCCAACTGTTGACTGCGGTGAATTATTGAGACGCCGCGAGCTGACCAAGTGCCAACCACCGTCCACTGTCGGCGAACACATCACACGCTTTGTCTATGTCTCTTTGAGCGAAATAAGGCGCGTGAAGTACTTTACGGAAAAAGTTTCATGTTGCGGGCTGAACGTTGCGTCACGTTAGAACAGAGATGGGTTTGTGTGGTTCAGGATGACTTTTAAGATCCAATTAAAGCATTAAAGCTTTTAGCAGTTTAAACCAATTATTAACAGATAGATTTTCTGCTCAGACCGTGAAGTGGTTCTCTTTTCATCATTCAAACAAAAGTTTTTGTCTAATCTAGGCTTTCATCTTGGCTGCATGAGGACCGAGAATTCCGACAGAAATCGTACCTTTTACAGCTGCATGTAGCGATCGTCATGTTGCATGATATCGTGGGTGAAAGGCTCAGCTCTGAGCCCCTTATTGTTTCCCATGGTGATGGAGAGATGAGGTTAAACAAGAAGCCCCTCGGTCGATGATGTTTGCGGATGACATTGTGATCTGTGGTGAGAGCAGAGAGCAAGTGGAAGATAAGCTAGAGAGGTGGAGGTTTGCCGCAGTACGACGGAATACATGTGTGTGAATGAGAGGGAACCAAGTGGACAGGTGCAGAGATAAAGAAGGTGGGGGGTTTGAAGTACTGAGACTCAACTGTCCAGGGCCATGGAGGATGTGAGAAAGAGGTGAAGAAGCGGGTGCAGGCAGGATGGAATAATGGGAGAACAGTGTCAGGTGTGATGTGTGACAAAAGGGTGTCGGCAAGGATGAAAGGGAAAGTGTCCAAAAGGGTGGTGAGGCCAGCAATGTTGTATGGTTTGGAAACAGTGGCACTGAGGAAAAGACAGGAGGCAGAGCTGGAGGTAGCAGAGATGAAGATGCTGAGCTTCTCTCTGGGAGTGAGCAGGATGGATAGGATCAGGAAGCAGTCGATCAGAGGGACAGCACATGTCAGGTGTAGGAGATAAAGTCAGAGAGGCTAGATGGAGATGGTTTCATATCCTATTAGCTTTTCAGTGATTTCTTTCCCCCTGTGAGTTATTTATATTTTAGATTTTATTTTACATTTGTGTTCATTTATTTATATCATTTATTTTTTTTTAAAAAAAGGTTATATTGAAAAAAAATGTCCTATGTAAAACTATCCCCCGATATAATTTGGTTTTATTTTTATTTCTTGTCTCAATGCCCCGCAACACAGACGTGTGTATTTTGTGTTCATTAGCTCTCAATTTATAAATTGGCTAATGAGCACAAATGGCTCTGCGGTGAGTTCACTGCAGAACAAACATGGTTTTCCCCGACCTCATTATTCACCCGTGTATCATCACTAATGATGCGTTTAGCTCAGAGAAACACGCTGGAGCTCAATGATTTTCTAAAATGAAAACTAGAAAATGAGGAGACAATGTCTCTGCATTGCCTTCATTCTCTAAGAATTTAAAACCACTTCGGTTGCCTCATGAGTTGAACACTTGAGGGGGGGAAACACCTGCGCGTTGACTTAAGAGACGCTAAAATGTGCTGCACTCTGTCCAGGGGCAAGAAAACAAACCCAGGTTTCATGGAACTTTAACACTAAAAGGTAAATATAAGCAATTAGGCTCTTTATTCGTGTGGCACATTAATGATTGGAGCTGCATTTTGGAAATGTAAGTCATGTCTTTCCTTTCAAAAACACTGACGGGATTCATAGGGCTGAAACATATTCAGTTTTTATGGGTACACTAGTTGGAAAAAATGGTTTGGGGAGGCCAAATGCTTGTGCTCCAATTACTATTGGGGATGTTCTTCCGTACTCGGATGCTAGTCCGTACACCAATGCTTTTGATTTAATTCCCGGGTTCCGTCCAGCACATCATGCGTCCTTAAAGGTGTGGTCCATTTATGCTCCCTTCACGTACAAAATTGTACCCTTCCTTTTCAAATGTTGTTACTGATCACATGTTTCCATAAGTTCTTTGCATTGGTATTGCTGTTCCCCAATATATCCACCAGGGGCAACGCATGGAGTCAAACGTTTATGACAACAGCAAACTACAAAACAAACATGACAACTGTGGATGTATTGGAAGTATTGATAACGTACCTCTTGCACAAAAGAGACAAAGAGAGGGAGAATTGTTGGATGCGGTGGTCGGTGAAGCCCTTAAATATCTTGCGACTGGAAGACGGAGAATTTCCGCCATTGTTATGTCATCTACGTGTCTCATTAGAGCTACGTATCAGGTAGTCACAGCAACACTGGCCTCACAGTTTCTGGTGCTACGGCTCCTTTGGTCCGTAACCGTAAGCTTTGTGGAATCGTGCAGAAAAAGACATGAAAAGTCTCTGTACGTATCTGGATCCATATGGTCTAAATGTAGAGTCCTCCTCCGCTGGTGGTGAGGGAACCTTCGTGTTTCAGTTTTTGTGTGCTTTTATTTTGTAATTTCCCGTTTTCCTGTCTGTTGTTTCAGTTTCCTTTGTTCCCTTAAGCTTCACAGCAGCGCAGCTGGACCCCATCCGCAGATCAAGCTCCACCGATTTCTACACCTGGGTTCCAGTCTGCGGTGCCAGATGGTTGCTCCACTTCTACCGGTAAAAATCTTGTCGTTCAAGGCCTCTATGTACCAGCAACGATCTCAGTGTTTGGGTCTGTTCTCCTGAGCCACCATGACTGGAGGATTGATGTTGCGAATCTGACTAAATGTCGACAAAAACAGTGGGAAATCCCTTACAGTTGCTGAAGCACTGGGGAGAACCCTGAATTCAACAACCTCAAACAAATTCTTATGCAAATGAATTGCAAATGAACAATATGGAAATCTGCCTTGCCTAAGAGTCTAATCAAATATTTAAAAATCATAAATCACATTTGTACTATTCAACTTTAGAAGTGAAGCTGAAGTTGGGAAGGATTGTATTTGACAGTAGTTCTGGATATACAGGGCCATGTTTCGAACGGGAGTTTATACATAGTTCAATGTCGCATATGTCACCGCACAGGCGCTTAATATTGAGTACATATGCAATGCATATGGCAGCATTGACAATAAAATCTACCTTAACTTATAACCCTTCATTGCGCTTGATGCTGTGCATCGTACTAGTAAAGAACCATATAAATGGATAAATGAGTGACGTCACTGAAGGGTAAACATCATGACTAAGTCTGTGCTGGCACATCTCCACCACTGCTGCGTTTTGGAAACCCAAGACTGAGTGTTACAAAAGGCCCTGTAAAGCATGGCAGGCTTCTCGCTGTGTATAGTAATTAACCTTCCTCTCACCTCACTGTCCGGCAGCATCAACAGAACAGATCGGCCATCAGCAGACACTTCGCACACGGCAACCTGAGCCTGGCTCCTCCTGCCGCTCTTTTGTGACACTTTTCTCAGTTGCAGTTCTGTTTCCAAATTACAGCAGCCCGCGGAGGCTTGCACGCACGGAATGTCATCGCACGCTGTAATGACTCGGCAGGTCCAGTGAAACAGCGTGACAGATGGCTGTGTTTTACAGACTTTACGCTGGTAGGTGACTTCATTTGTCGCTACATGAGACGGTTCTGGATGTGCCGCTCTAGTCACTAAATCACCGGCTCCGCTCTGTCCGTAAGAACTTTTCAAAGTATCAAAACATGCACTTATTAGGTTTTAGTGGCTTTTTAATGCAGGTCAAGAAATGGAAATAAAGTAAACAGCCAATAAAAGCATGAGCCTGTCTTTGGCACGGATGATGACAAAAGCAGCCCTTAAATCGGCAAGAACAACTTCGCCTTGTTTCAAGCTCACACGGACCAGAGACGTCACATCCAGCCAGAGCCGCTGGGACATTGCGGCACCTTTATTTCCATCGATAATTTCCTCCCCTCCGCTGATGACCTCTGAGGCCTCGGACCGGGCTGCTTTTGATTAACGGTGCCGCTCAACATAAGTGCGACCCGCAGGGTTTGCGACACTGTGATGGATACTGTGAAAAAAGTCACGCCGCGAGGCTTTTCCACACTGGCCACATTGTGCCGGACAGGGAGGAATTCTAACGTCACCTTGGATTATATCAAAGTTTTCGTGCTGTTCAGAGGGAGCGAGCCACTTTTCCCAACATACACTTATTGTTCCTGGCAGTCCAGTGAGAGCCCGCTGTCTCGCAGTGGCTCAAACTCTGTCTCAGCACATTTCATTCAAACGCTTCCAGTAAAAAGAGTGATTTCAACATTTCGCCTGTGTCGTGCCACTTTCATATATTGTTGTTGGCGGCACCAGCGGGTCGGTGTCGTGAATGGTATCACGGCCGCGGTGCTCAGAAGCATCCACTCGATTCCACTTGACAGCCCAATTCAGTCATGCTGGGGCACTTTCCAGCAAGATATGGGGTGTGTGAGAACGGGGTCCAGATGGAAGCAGTACTGTGTTGCAACATCTTCATTCAACTGCATTTTTGCTCCATGTTGTTTCCACTTATCTGCTTTTAAGTTCTTTATTTATTCTTATATTTTCACATCTGGTCATGAATCGGAGCTTCACTTGTCTCTAGGATCAAATATGTAAGGCGCTGGGACAGTGCGTACCGCCACCACGCCGCTGACTTTTTAACTCAATATTATTGCCCTACTTGTATTTAATCTGTATCATGATATGGCAATAAAACAGCAGTTGGCGGTCGTGTTACGGAACTGCCACAATGCACACTACAGGCGCCAGAAGAAGGTTTGTAAATCCACATGAAGCTACACTAGATTCAAGCTAACACTTATCTTAGCTGATGGATAGTGACTGAAGGATACAATTATTACTAAGGAACAGATAAGACAAGATAAGATAAGACTATTGATCTCACAAAGGAGAAATTCACTGTCACAGGAGCTACGAAAAGTTCAGAAATAAAAACAATAGTAGTTAATCATCACAACATATGCACAAATATACAATATACAACATTTTAGCAAAACGTGTCGTGGTATGTACAACAACAGACAGAGTTTTTATATAAGGATGATGTATGAACAGTACAGGCATTAAGTATTCAGAGTACAAATTATGAGTCTCTGTATTCCACTACAGTTTGTTATGTATTATTCTAAACAGGACAGATGCAATAAACAATGTTTCTCCTCTTATACAAGGCTGTATTTTGTTTTGATGAGGTGAAGTGTTTCTGTACTTATCAACTTTGAAAAATATAAACGCAAATGCGGAAGGACTTTTTTTCTTAAAGCAACATTGCGTAGTTTAGGTTTTGGCGGCACTGGTGGTAAAAGAGTGTAATTGCAAACTGTCGTAATGCTGTCATAACAGTGTAATCACAGATGGCAATACACACAGCACTGTCAAGCTTATACTTGCAGAGGGAATTCTAGAAGCATCTATCATTCAACATGAGGGATCGAACTCCGTCATTCAGCCAGTGAGGAGAGCCAGGATCCAGCGAGAGGCGGAAGCAGGTGACAGACCGACTGACCCAGATAATAAAACTCCAATCCAGGTTTTAAAATTGTGTTCACAAATTGCTTCACTAGCAAAAGAACATGAACAAAGAATAATAAAGGTGCCGCTTTTTTCCTGAGCACCGAAACGTCTGTTCACACTTTTATTTCAAGTTGACAGCGGAAATAGCAATAAGTGGAATATTATTTTGAAAAAAGTGAATTTTGTCAATGCAAGTCCAGGTTTTTGTCGTTCTTCATGAGTTGGCTACTCGCAAAAGATTGTGAATTTTATCAGCAAAAGCCCACACTGACAGATGCAAGAAGGATCCCAGACCTGTAGATCAGTGAGTGACCTGACTGAAAATATGACTGATCTGCCAGGCATATTTAGTAGTAGTATATTGAACAAGTATGTGTATGATGATGGCGACTGTAAATCTTGATTTAATCCCTCATATCACATGCATAAAAAATAAAATCTCTCGTGAGTCTCAGGACAAATGTGTTCCATGTTTCGCCCCAGAATCTTGTATGATGATGTCAAATCCATAAGACTCACCACATGGCCGTCATGCAGCCGCTTTCTGACCAAATAATTGGTTGATAAAGCGACTGAGTCGAGTACAGCTTGGTGTCACAAATCGCATTTCCATTTTGCTTTCAACATCCCATAGTCGCGAGTGAATGAAACATATTTTAAAGCAGACGTCCACGTTAGCTAGCATACACCGAAAAAACCCCAGACCAGTTTTGCCCTCTGCAATTAGCAGTAATGTCCAATAAATTTTGGCTTCGACCAGTAAACCGCACAAATCCACTTATTCCACCACAGAAGCTGAACTTTCCCTCCACAGGGAAAACCTCAGCACAACATCTGCGTCTTCATTTTACGTCTGAATATCTTGAAAAAGTCGTCGTTGTGTTGAGAGACGTGACAGCTGAATTGTAGTAGAAAAGTACTATGATTTATAATATACAGCATATATTATAAATCACAATGTAGTCAGCTATTGTCTCGGAGAAATAAAAATAAGTTGGAAAGTCACTTCTGGACTTATCGACAACTAGTTTACAATAGAGACTTGTGGTACACCCCCGATAAATGTAGCAGTGGATGAAGTGAAGCTCCTCACGGTGACTGCAGATGTCCTGTCAGAGAGCGATGACTGGAACCAGTAAAGAGCAATGTCTCACCCGGGAGCGAAGGAGGCACGCTGCAATGTAAACAGCATCACGAGCTGAAGTGAGATCTAGAATTCAAATGGAGCTTCCACAGTTGTCTGCTGTTATAAAATAAGGTCATTGGTTAAAAGCGCTGTTTCCGTGGTTTCTGTCGCTCTCGACAATAGAAAAGAATCAATTGGTTCTAGAGGACTAGTTGTTTTCACATTATGATCAATCTGAGATTTATATGTTTTCATTTATTTTTGCTGAAAATAGAAAGTATTAATTTGGCATTGCAAATTTTATGGGCAAGTTAGTCTATTTGTCCTTCGGTGTTTCCTGTCAGGGAGCGAAAATAAAAGAATTATGGCCTCAGATCCCTCACATGTGACTGGTTTATCAATTGTATTTTTGTTTTCAGTTTTAGGGACGTAAATGGAGGTTTGACTTGGATTCATTTTGTCACCATTGTCACTCTTTTCTCATTTTTTTCCCCATTTTATTTGTGTTTCACCAGCACAGCAACTGGACCTAAAGCTGGATGAATTCAAAGCACCAGAGCATTTGGAGCGAGATCCAAGCTGCGAGACCCCGTTTCTTTGTTTTCCTTCTCCTGCATCTTGAAACTGATATAAGAATAATTCAGAGTTAAGTGCTTTGGACCCAAAAATAGCACTCATCCATGGCCTCCAAAGACAGAGAGACTCTCAGTTTTCTGTCAGGTCTCTCTTTTTCAGACTCTCTGCTTTTGCTGGCAGCTCTTCTGACCAGACCAACAGACTATAAATATGACCCCTCTGATTGCCCACATCCTCGCCCCTTAAATAAATCATGTGCCTTTCAGTTGGAGCAATCCCATGGCACCTCGCGGGACAAACTGCAGTCTGTAAAAGAGAGGAACCTCAGATGTTCCCGGAGACAAGCTTGTACACACTCACACACTGTGGGACACCCACTGACAACCGTCCTGTAAAGCATCCCGGGGCAGGATCGCTCCTGGACGGCCTCAGCAGCTCGGGGAAGTGGGATGCCAACGCCGCTCCTGTCTTTCTTTGCCTGTCACCCGTCTCGCTGCTGTCGTTGGACCAGAAGGAACTGGAGCTCATCAGAAGGCTTGTCCCGGTCCGGCCTATTCCCCTAACGCTGTGGGTCTGGCACTCTCACAGGTGGAAAAACGGAAGAGGGTGAGTGGGTAATCACAAGGGTGTTGGCCCTGTGTTGCCCACACACAAAAAAAGCCCATCCCACAACTATTGCACTTTCACCAACCCGGCATGCGCTGTGTTTTGGGACTGTCAGCTGCAGCGATGGGAAACACAGACAGGCAAGAGGAAAGACAAATACAAAAGCAAAAATTGTTCCCACTGAATGTAAAACAAACACTGGGCTGAAGGAGGAAAAGAAAAGTGTGCTCTGGTTACTTAGCTGCCCCAAACCTATTCCAGGACAACAGAGTGTCGAGCAAACACCGGGTGACTAAATGTTGACAAACGTCTCTTTACCTTGACGACTTTTCTTGTATGCGTGTTCTGAAAGCTAGTAACTAAACCAACATCTGAATTGAAACTTGAAACAAATTCAACAAAGTTGCCAAAAAAAAGGTCCTGCAAATAGTTGCATCAGAGGAGTCTCTTTGGACCATGATGTTTTTTGATGATGTAGTGAGAGTCATGGACGCTGATTTTTGTTTATGTTAGTGGGTGCTCAAAACCTTATGTCCAACAGGGGGGACGCAGTGTGCGCATGGTATGAGACACACACACATACACACACACACACACACACACACACACAACAGCAGAAACCAGCATAGGCACTCGACATTCTCTTAAGTGAGATTAAAAATAGGATTGAGGAGCTGCATGAGAAGTGGAGGGACAAGCTGGAGAGCAGAAGAATGGAGTTCAGTAGAAGCAAGACAGGGTGTAAATGTGTTATAACAGTGTTATAACAGTGTTGAGGTGTGTGGGATCAGTCATATAGAATGATGGACAGAGAGTAGAAGAGGTGAAGAGGAGAGTGCAGGCAGGGTGGAACAGGTGGAGATGAGTGTGCCAGAAGAGTGGCAGCCAGAAGGAAAGGGACGCAGGATAGAAGATGCACAGTTTAGAGACTCTCCGACACAAAGTTAGAGGGCTGTGATCCATGGACCTGGTATATAATGAAAATGACAGGTGTGACTCAGGGAATAGATTTAGGTGGAGATGATCAGTTGCTGTGGAAACCCCTGATGGGAAATGCTGAAAGAAGGAGAGACCAAATCCAATGTGGAACGTGTCCCATCCCAATTCTAGGGAGCCGCACCACAAATGAGGCAGAGTTAGCCTGCTGCTCGCAAGAAAGCTAGCACTGCAAAACTGAGATCAGATCAGATATGTGTGTACATTTAGGCAGTGTAACCTGGCATGACTTCAGTGACGGTGAGGCAGCGCATTGTGCGATGCCATACAGTTGACCTTATCCATCGATATACTTCACACATATACGTAAGGTGGAGGCTCAGATCGTCGCGGCCTCTGACAGACACAGTGAAAACCACAGATCGACCATCGTGAGACCTGTTATTTCGGTGGGATAAATTCAGTAGTAAGGGGACATGCTGTCCTTAAATATGAAGAGGGAAGGAAATGTGGTGAACCAGCAACCAGGTCACGGGCAGCCAAGACGTGATGACGTATGCACTGAGCAAAGGCTGCTTTATGATGGTGGCAGTTGGTCCTCAGAAACATGTTGTATGCACAGTGATTCGCTATGTGTTGAGAGGCTGGTCACTGCTACATCCAATAAGAAATAGAGGTGAGTCAGTAGTCATGAGAGAATAAGGGAACAACCATCGACTGAATGAAGAATCAGCTGGTGGAAATAAGGAGACCAAAAGTGGACCAACATGCACGCACACATTGTACTGTCCAGAGATTGTATGTGACTTGTACTCGCACTATATGAGCACCGTGAACTCAGAAGGACTTGGAATCTTGAATGTATTAAATGAGGGGTTCTTCAGTTTTTTGATCCCTGGGCCCAACTTTACAAGAACAAATCCAATAGAACTGATTCATTTCTATTGATTTCATTTGTGATCAACAACCATATTTATTCCACTTACACGTAAAGAAACCAAAATCTTGCGAAATGATGTGAGATTATGTGATCAGCACAACAATATTTATTTGTCATCAAAAGTCCAACCAGCAGCAGAACCAGGTGCAAGTCTTATTCATCAAATTCACTAAAGAAAAATAGAAAAAAAATACACTTGATGTAGACTGTTGAGAAAATTGAAAAAACTGAATAAAATTAAAATAATAAAACCATGTCTAAATATCATAAAATAAAATATATATATTTTAGTTAAACTCGAAAGAAGATATAAGTATAGTGTAAATAAAAGTATTGCCATAAAATGTTGCAATTAATTTTCAAAACTGCTTCAACAGTTGCTTTCATGAACAGTTTTTACTGTTTTTTCTTTTCAAGAACTTCTCCATGGTTGTTCACTGTCACAGATTTGCAGCTGTCAAGTCACTTCAGTGACACACTATTGCCACCATACGTGGCTCATGTATTAAAACGGTGCGTATCGCGGCCCTCACAGCCCAAAGGTGTAAAACAAATAAACCTTTAGCGGCCCTCAAAGAGGCGAATCACTGTATCAAATAACACTGGACACCACTCATGGTTTCTGCCACTTTGAAGAGATTAAGTGTCAATAAGGTTATTGATATGAGGATCTATCAAGGTGATGATGTGCACTGGTTCTGTCCAGAGTCGGGCTGGAAATGGGTTGTTTTCTTTGCAAAAACACCTGTCCAAACAGCAGCAAAGCCAAGGGCAAGTCTGGCATGTCAGCGCTGGTGACAGCTCCCGACAAAAATTCACCTGAGACAATTCCAAAGAGGTCCAGTCAAGCGAAACAATGCATGTACGCTGGAAGGACCCCAGCTGGGCCGCCAGACTTGGCCCTTCAGTTCCGGGGTTGTTTGCAGACGCTCCCTGACAGACAGCGTCACAGAACAACACCTGGGTGGAGGTGCAACGCTGCAGTGAAATGTCACCGTCTTTGTTTAGTTCGGGGTTTCACATGCAGCTAATCCCATCGTGACGCTGACTCCGCTGAACCTAAAACCTCTTACAGTGGAGCGAATGCTACAAAGGCCCGGACTATTTTAGCGATGAATTAAACCAGCTTACAACCATTAATAAAGCCGCAGGTCTCATCTGTCCAGAGTGGATTTAGGAGCCGTTTCAGGGAAGACTCACACAACAAAGAGCAGGTGGTTCATTAGCTAGCAGAGTCTTAAGTTGGGCTTTATACAGGAGATCTCAAGGGTGGTCAAGTTTCAGTCCTTACGCTAGGATTTCAGCACATACATCCTGAATCTACACGGCCGTCCTCATCCATCCAGTTCCCATCATCTGAGAGAAGCCTGAGGGACTTGGCCTTGTGTTAGCATGAGGCTTGTGTCATCCTTCAGTGAGAAATTGCAGAGAAACCGAGGCCTGAATGAAGCGTACGTCAGGCAGCGATCCAGCAGACAAAGGCTGAGTAATGACGCGGTCTCTGCACAATGAAAGCGCCGGTAATCCGATAGAACCACACTTTCTTTTCAAGCCAAATTAATTGGACACCAAACAGTAACACACATTTCAAATGAAGCCATTTTATTTATAAACCGTGGCATATTTTTGTCGACATGCACTAAGGATTTAAACTGTACATTCATCTTTCCGTTCTATTTACATGGTCCTTGTTTTATACGCAGTTTCGCTCATTTACTGTCTGACTCTTTACAGAAGCAATTCCAATCGTGAAAAACATACAAATGACACACGTTGTCTCAGTCACTCCAGTTACAAACACTCTCCTTACACAACCACAAGAGGGCAAATACTTTTAAAAAGTGAGCCTATTCTCATGTGACTTGTCTGAGGAGGCATATGGAAGTGTAGTTTAAGTGTAGTGCAGGTAGAGCAGAAACAGAAGGCCAAGCTTTCCATCGCGCTCATATTCTCACATTCCCGTGCTCAAAGGCGCCTGCACACTCACAGAAACTACATTTCAGTTACAGACACCGGTCACACCAGTCCTCAGGTCAGTCCCCCTGTGGTGCTACCAAAACAAAGGTGAAGACAATTGTAATGTGGAACTTTCCCATTCCTGTATGTGGGGACACCATACATACTGTGGTGGAAAAACGTATTCAGACGCCCTGCATTCTACTGTGTGCAGGAGTGAATTTAGGGAGGGAGGGATATGAATTTGATGATGTGATGGTTTATGGTGCAGTCCAACACACCAACACATTCCCAGTTATGTGTTGATGTCGCTTCACTAAACCTGTCGTCATATCAAACATGTATTTCATTATGGAGTTGATCCTGTTGCCCAAAGCTAATGTGAGTTTTTTGACCCTCTTTCTTCAGAGTGAATTTCTATTAAGCTTTCATGAAACTATTGCGTTTGGTGAAATCACAAATCCAAGCATGTTTTGAAGGATTCCTCACTTGGCTTCTAGCGTGCTGCGTTTAGGACAGTTTGCAAAGAACAATACATTACTAGCATTTCCTTCATTAATAGCAATTCCGGACTATTGAGCGCACCTCAAGAAGAAGAAGAAAAATGGTTTTATAGATCCATAAGCTGTGCTGGTCTATAGTCCTGCGCAACAGAAAGGTCAATGTTTGAGCCTATGTAACATCACCTCAAAAATGCAGTCCAAAAACAAGGTCTAGCATCGAGACTGATGATGAAAACTCAAGGATGCTCTGAACACGGATTATGCTGCCATTAAAATTAAACTCATCGCATCAAACCAATGAAATTACAGGTGTTTTATTTAAGTTTAAATTTCCTCTGCTGTTCCCAGAGCTCTGTGCAGCAGCCAAGACTGGTGTGGAACGACCAAAACACTGGAGCAGTGTTGGAAAGTGCCGGCTGGGAACACACATGCTGAAAACAGCACAGTACTTTCATGTAAATAAAACGCCAGTAATTTCACACGTCTGATGGGACGAGGCATGAAGAGTGCACGGAAAAAGTTCTCAAATCGATTAGACGGTTGCTAGAGGTTTGTTAAATGAGAAACTGAAACACTACTTGAATGCAGCAGGGTTGCTGCAACTAACAATGAGCGGCCAACAACCACATTTTTGGTGGAAATGATCTGCACTTCGGACGTCTCAGGGCGTCTCAGAGTGCTGAGTAGTTTCTGTTAGGTTTCTCTTTTAAGTCATATCGGTGAAACAAAACATTTTCAGTGGACCAGTTTCCAAAAAATGACAAAAAAATGGGAAAAAGGATCTTTCTTACGTCTGGCATCCTGGCATCCCACAGGACGCGTCTATCATCGCAGCACAGACGCTCCATCTATCTGGAATGCATTAAGAGATGTCTGTAACTGTGCACAAATATCACAACTATAGAAGTGAGGCATCATTTTTGTTTTCTATCCCAAACTTCACTAGCTGATGTTCACCTGTCTGTTCAAGTGTCATCGATCCTTCAGAACACAGAGATCAGATTCGCAGCACAAATGTCCCGCAGAATTCATAATAATATGATGCTAAAACCGTTTGGACTGAAACAAATGCATTGTTGTTTGTAGTAGAGCAAACACGATTGTTTGAACAGTGGATGCACCCTGCGGTAAACAACCTTTTTTCTGTTGGTTTGGACACAGCATCAGAACAGAGCCTGAGCAACACTGTGCAGGAATTACTTGAGGAGGTTTCACACTTGGCCTGTTTTGTGTTACTTTGCCTTTTCAACAGGAATAATTCAATTCATCTCAAGGCGAGGTGAGGTGAGAAAATTGCTCTGTCCGGAGAAGGTTGTTGTATTTCTAAAATTTAGGTTGAGGTTCAATCTTTATTTTTGTGTCTATTTCATTCTAGCTGACAGCTCTATGATTTAATTTAGCAGCATGTCTAAACTGTAAAACCCAAAATGGAGACAGGACAGCAGCAAGGACCTTTGCAACGCAGGTTTGCTCAAAGAAATAAATAACCCGATAGCTGCACAGTAACTGTAAAAAGTCAACTTTCCTTTGAATAAATGGTGAGTCCTTCACATCCAGGACTAACCAGCAGCACAGTCTGCTGATGATTTCAGTTCAGAAGTGGACGACGTGGTCTCTACTGAGGGCAATACTGATGGGTTGTCGTGCTCTGTGTGACCATGTGTTGGCAGCCATCACTGCACCGTGCACATGGAGCTGCGAGGGGGATTGACGGTCCTGGCCACTGTGTCCTGGCTGTAGTTCACAATGTCGGCTTTCACCACTCGCTGCAGGAAGAGAAACACAAATGAAAACGTGACAAATTCCATGCTGAATTCGTAAAAAGAAACATGTTTCACCACAGAAGAGTGAAGCCGTTTTTTCCCCCAATTGAACGCTTCAAACATGACTTCATGCTTAAAACATGTTTAATGTTAATTCCACTTACAGCGAGTACACAAGTGAAGTTACATTTCTATTAGAAATACTTATAATCATGTGTTTTTTAGTTGTTTATTTTTGAAAATATGGACGTTCATTTCCAAGTTACATTTCCAATATTTCATATTGACTTTTTTTTTTTACTTATCATAAAAAATAGAGTTGAATATCAGGTACTCCTCAATGCATTTCATAACAATTTTAATAATATTTACCTTGAAATTAGTCTTTAATATTTATGGACATCATATGAGATTAATCAGAACAGTTACATGCTACAGTTACACTAACATTACAACTACGATACTACAACAAGTCTAGGCATCTGTGGGAACATACTTCAGACTATTGCACTGAACATATTTTGCTCTGCTGGGCGTTCTCCTGTCTAATTGGGCCTTCGTCCTGAGGGTAGTTCACCAGTTCGGCCTTCACGATCCGCTGACCGCACGTGAACCCAGTAGAAAGAGGAAAAGAAAACAGAGAAAGAAAGCAAACGACAAGAAATATGAAGTGAGAGTGGAAAATTTTGAACAGATGATGACACAGCCAAAAGCTGAGAAATGGTCAAGAAAAACAATGAGTGAAAGTGTAACTAAAAAGAGGGCTGCCGACAAACACAGTCAAATAAATGGTAGAATGGTGAAGGTAGATTTTTTTTTTTTTTTTATGTCAGCCATCAGATGTAATGGTGTAATGGTTTGACCCGTATGAGGATCAGGGATGTCAACACAGTCTGTATGGAAGGATACAAGACAATGAAATGTTACTTAAAAGCCACAGTCACACTCATTCGAGCCATGATATTCCTCAGCGCTGCATCCGGTTTCAGCTCTGCACACACACACGCGCGCACACACTCACACACACACGCACAACTAAATACCAGGCACCTGGTTGGCTCTGATTAACGAGCTGCTGAGCTCACTTGTCGTAGTCGCTGACTGATCCTTGGTCTCGCTATCTGATCTACGAGACAGAGGACCATGACGGAGAGGGCTGCCAGGCAGATATAATACTGTCAGGGGTCATGACCTCCATGTTCTGCTCTCTAAACCTGACAACAGATCATGAGGTGTTGCTGGCTCCCAGGACACTGGGCTCAGTGCTCACCATTCTAAGCAGTTGCTAAAGCCTGTGAAAGACGTAATGGATGGATGATAGAGGGATGGATGGATGGATGATAGAGGGATGGATGGATGGATGATAGAGGGATGGCTGGATGGAAAGAGAGATGGAAAAATGGATGGATGGATTATGGATGAGGGATGGATGAAAGGATAGAGGGATGGAAGGAAGGAAGGAAGGATGATGGATGGATGATAGAGGGATGGATGGATGGATGGAAAGAGAGATGGAAAAATGGATGGATGGATGGATGGATGATGGATGGATGATGGATGGATGGATGGATAGAAGGATACATTGATGGATGGATGATAGAGGGATTGATGGATGGAAGAAACTACGATGATGGAATCAGTCCAATGGTGTGATCACCATGTGCTCCAATATGTAGCTGATAACTAGATAGAGACACCAGCAACACATGACCATGACATTGCCCTCAAGTCACCAACAATCATGAGAGGAACCATACATATCACTCCAGCTTCAGAAACCATTGAGAAGGTCTCGCACAGAGAACCACTGGGAAAAAAAGGCTTTGTTCAAATGAGCCTCGGCTTGGTTCACATCACATGTACTGGCTTCATGCAAGCGCTAGCGAGTACTACTACAAGCAATAGAGCCCAATAGACGTAGCACTAGCGCACCACAAAGAGAAAATGTAATAACATTGAGAGATTAATGTTGTAATATTACAGAATTAAAGTAGTGATATTACGCAATTCAAGATTACTACTTTAGTGTCCATAAAAATTTGCATCTGGTGAAGCTAACACCGGTTTAAAAAATCAGGAAAATCTTTTACCATGTTATGCCATAACAGTAGTGGTAGGACTTTTATCCACACGGATCCAATGCTTTCAGTCATGGTCATGTGTCGGATACTTTTGGAAACTGGGTCCAAAAGTGAGTACACTCTAAAACGCTGTATTCCCGTCCGTAGATGATCTGCAACTTACTGAAAACAACTTCACTGCCTGGCAAGTCTCAGCTCTCGTCTCTTGTTATTGTACGATTTGAATCCTAATTTTACTTACAGTTCACGTGTTACAGTTCACTTCACCCCGTTGTGGGGCCTGAATACTAAAGGCTATGACTAAAAAACTATAACACCAAGGTACTTCCCTGTCAGCCTATTTCATTACAGACCCTTCATTGGCAAACAACCAAATAGGGATTTTTCCATAGTACAAGTAAACACACATAGAAAGACTCACAATGGAGCCTCTCACTCAGCGTGGTGTCTCTGGATTAAAGCACTTTGCTTTATTGACAGAGTCATTAGGAGGAGGAACAGCCAAGTGGATGGACAGCTCCATTAGTTGGCCATTTTAGCTCAGTTGGCAGCGGTGGTGTGGCTGATGGGAGAGGAGCTTGAGAATTTGCCCAGCTCTTCCCTTACACGCTCTCCCTCCTCGGGGGTCCTGACCCCACTGTGGCCCCTGGCTCGTCAAGCATTGCCCAGTCAGTGTGGCTCCAACTGACCATATCACAGGCAGGATTAATGTATCTGGGGGAGGAAACCCTGTAAATCCTCCAGCTGCCACATTCGGGCACCTCCGACTCACCAGCAACCAGTGACTCCGCTTCAGTCTAGAACGGTGGGAGATAAACCAAATAAATCAGCCAGACAACCTCACCTTCTCACCTCTACAACTGCCTACCTTTGACCTCCGACTTCACGCGCTAATGTGGTCAATGTGGGTCTATTTACAGATGGGCCATGTCTCGGAAAGGTACTCACTGGAGGCAGACGTAACAAACTCTTGTTTACACAACAGGTCCTTTACAGTGTGTGGGGGTCTGCGCTGACCTCGCACACTCCCCATGACCGTCTGAAAGTTCACATCTCAGGCAAGGATGAAACTGAAGTCAGCTAATACTCAGTTTCAATAGTCAAATAAGCCAGACATCCACTTTGTCAGTAGTTTGCTCTTCAATATGAGGAGTAACCTTGTCTCTCAATATTTTGGAAAATGTGTCTTATTTCCACACAGAAAATTCAGCGAAACATAAAAGTCAAACTCTGGAGGCTAACCTGAGACTGCTCAATCTCTGCCTTGTTAAGCTTCACGCCGAGAATCTCGGCAGCGATTCTTTGAAAACAAAGGTAGACCTGGAGGAAGAGGAGGGAAAGTGAAAAATGAGAGCCAGTCAAATTGGTCCAAACCGCACTACATCAACACTTTTATTGTAATGTACAGAGTCAGCCGATACTTACAGAGTCCCCAGTCTTGGCGGACACAAACTGACTGATGAGGCCATTCTCCTGGCAGAAGCGCTGGTGTTTGTCAGCCTTCACCGTCCTCATGTGCTCCAGGTCGACTGGAACAAAAATATCACAGACATGACATGTGAGAAGACGTGCCCAGACAGATAGAGAGATTTATGCAGTGGTCAACTGCCACAATGTGAACACAAACAGAAATGATAATTGTTTATATGAGTTATGACGGGTTCTGTCTTCTCTGCAAGACGTTCACATTGGAGAACGTTCAAACAAAAAATAATTCAATTCTTATATTCCTTTGAAGAGTCATACATTTTAGTTCTTAAGTTCAGAAAGATTTATACACGTCAATGACGGTTACAATAACTGACTACTTAGTTTTGTAGCTGATAAAAATGTTCATTTTTGTCTGGCTAACCACCTCATCGGACAACACCCCTGGACTCCACACACTCTCCCAGCGAACACGGTATTCTGCCATTAGCTGAGTCCATGAAATTCCCCTCTTCTTCAACAACTCTGGGCCACTCTTAACAGTTTCACTTCTTAGAACGTGTTTTCTGATCATCAGATTCAAATTGTGTGTTGTAGATTGAAGCTGCTTGGCGGAGGTTTGCGCTCTCTGAGTGCTTTTCAAGTTTAATATATATTTGTTACTCGTTTCTTTTTCACACTTTTCCCATATGAATAAGTCATTATTTTTATGGAAGTCAATGTTGGGAGTTGATCGGGTATCAGAAAGTAACTAGTTACAAGTGAAGATGATCAGTGAGGTTTCCCCAGGCTTCCATATCCAGCTTTGTGGGACACATTCCACAAAGTTGGGCTGGTAAAGTTGCACCCTGCAGCCAAGAACCTTTATTTGACCTGAAATTGACAAACCAGGCCAGCTGTGGAGAAATACTTACAGACAATAAGTGGACGACCGAAGGACTTCAGGCTAAACTCTGATCGAGAAGGTGGAGAAAACTGGATGGGTCGGCTCTTGACAATTTTTGCTTTATAAAGGACGAAGAAATGAGACTGTCATCTGTGCTCTGATTTACCGTCTGCACATAATGACAGCACCTTCCTTTTTAGCTATTGTGATGGCGCTCCCTGTGCATTTGACTCCTGTGCAATGATACTGAGCTTTGCATCACTCTTTCCTTACTATGGGGTCATTGTGGGGTCGGTGAAGAGGGTCACCTGGGGGTCTCGCTGTTGAAAGCAATAGCTTTCCTCTTTATTTCTGGCTTTGTGCGAAAACGCAGCCACACCTAGTATCTGGTGCGTGGATGTCTTTGCTAGCTGGAGGTGGTCAGGCTACTGTACGGTGTTGCGTTTCCCTCGTCCCCCCGAGTTTTACTCTTTGTATGAGCTTTCATTGAGTCTGTCAAGGATTTATCCTGTTCTCATGCCCCTTAGTGTGAGTGTGTGCCTGGGTGTGTGTGTGTGTGTGTGTGTGTGTGAGGGTGGGAGGCCGCATGAGTTGAGGGAGTTAAGCACCTAGCAAAGGAGGAATGTAAACAGTGCACTTATAGACTATTATTAATATCTCAGAATGCCGTGTGACCTTGAGAGGGGAACCATTACAACCAAAAATACACTAGTCAAAATTATTTGACTTGACTGCATATTACCATCATCATGCGTGACATATAAACACAAACCTTTCAGACAAGGGCAGACACTTACTCGGCCCCAGACTGTCATGTCGCTGCCGGACGGCACATAAACAAAACTATCTCCAGTCATTAACAGCGGACGTAGCCGCCATGCTACTAGGAGTAAACACTGCTAATCCTTTGGATCCTGCACACTTGGGCAAGGCTATCAATCATGTGTCACAGTCAGATTAGCCAACATTAACAGTGAGAGTCTGAGAAGAAGTATTTGCAATGGCCAACAGACACGGCAAAAGCTGTCTTCTTTCACATTTTCAGTTTAAATTACGGTCATTTTTATTGTCAAGAAAAACAGTTCCTAAACCACAAAAGGTTGCATTTTATATTAGGATAAATTTATTTCCAGTATGTTTGCTGACAGCTTTTGCAGCTGTTGTTTGGAAAATGTCTTTACCTTCATTGAAAGGGAGCACTCAACAAATGAACACAAAAATATTGCAGATATCACAAGCTATAACACTCATGTGGAGAGAAATCATTAAAAAAAAAATTAAAGCATAGGAAAAAAAAAACAATAATTATATATATATATATATATATATATATATATATATATATATATATATATATATATATATATATATATATATATATATGTGGCATCCATGTGATGTTCGTACAAACAGAAATCAAAGTTTCTTTTTGTTTTGCATTGATTCAAACTCTACCACATTATTCACGCAACATGTGTCATCTGTCTGCTCAGGCTGAACGCCAGCGAGGCTAATCCCTACATTTTAGTGTTTCGCTCCATTTTTCTCCCTAATGTACCCATTTCTACTTATCGGGTCAAAACAATCAGCCTGCAATGATCTGGTTTCCCTCCGTTTCTGTCAAAGCGTACATCAGCTTAACAACTCCAAGGAAGTGACTGCAAACACGAAATAAACTGTTTAGGCCTCTGAGCGCATCGAGATAGTGGAGGGGATCATCACTCGTGAAGAGCAATGGCCCTCCCTTCACTCTGGTCGCCATCAGTGTTTACTTAAAAGGTCTGCCTGTCAATGCTGTGAATTACAAGATAACAGAGATTAATATCAGATGGATAAACTCTGCTTTTACTCCAGAAAATAGTTCAGTGAAGCAGGAATTAATGGAGGCACGACAAACTTTGAGGAGCCTCTTGCGGAAAGAATTCTCACGTGGTTATCTTGAATCAGCCAGGTATTTGTTTATGCCTTACAATACATGTGGGTTAGTGTGGTTTGGTTTCTTGTTCCCTTCAATAGTCAGGACTGGCTAGTGTCGCTTTCACGTGAACGTCAATGTCCCTGAACACAACACATTTTTTTAATCATAACTTCTCAAAGCCGTACGATGTCAAACAAACGTGAGGCTGAAGGCAACATACTTTTTTGTTGTACGCTTCATGTAAATTTACAGCACCAATAAAAAGCTTTTTTGGACTCAGGTCCCCATTTTACAGAAATTTCAGTCACCATGATCATTGGAATATTTGATTACCTCTTTGAAAATAAATAATGGATTACTTCGCTCGAGTTTCCAGCAGTTTCAGCATAATCTACAAGATTTAGACTATAACTTGTTTCAGTAATCATGGTTTGGTGTCCCACAGACTAGTACACTCCTCGAATGTGACTGACAGTGTCTCCACTGTGTCTCGGTAGCAATTGCCAAAGAAAAGCAACAACTCATTGGCGCTGAACATTCTGAAATCCTACACTGTATTGTGTGATCATCAGTGGGATTTTTAAAAATGTGCTGTGATAACAAACACCTACGTATTCTGCTGCAACCAAGTCGGCTGCAGCCGACCAATTGTGATATTTTATCGAGCAAATAACAGCAAGAGACTACGCCTGGCATAGCACAGTGGATTGCCGGGAGTCTCAATTGAGCTAAACAGCAGTTAGTGTCGTGCGGTGGGCTCGGAGGGGTCATATCCCATTAAGTGAAAGTTACAAGGTTGAGCCTAATCAACCCCTGGGGAGAATCTATCACTTCCAGCTCTACCTCACACTATGCATTTAAGAGCTGCTGGAGTTCAGTTTTCCCTTAATGACAACATTCCTGATATTCTGCACAGACTAAAACAAATGACTGAAAAATCCAAATTCAATAGACACACGTGTTAAAGTATGTGTTTTGTGTTGGTTGGAGTGGAGCCGCTGGTGTATAGTACAATTCCTGACCCCTGGTCTTCAGGAGGGAAATGAGCAAATACATTGAAGCTAATGTTGTACCACACACTCTCAAACATAGTGAAGTATAGCTGTTGGAGAAGTGTGAATAAACTTGAAAAAGCTTCAGAAAGTGTCACTTCCTTCGAATACACACTGGAAAAAAGACATACAATAAGGACGACCACTGCTTGGGTAAATCACAATGACCTGTTCCTCCCAATGTATATTTGACAAGATCAAGGACTTGATTTGCAAATCATTTGCCCTGACCCACGACACCTGTCATTCACATACTCGGGGAGGTATCGATCAAAATGTGATAAACTTCCAGAACAAACTGCAACAGACTTGCATGTACCATAATCCCCAAACAGGTGTTTGACCTGTCGCTACTCATTTACTTGGGGTTGAATCCTGGAAACCAGGTGTTTGGTACGTGAGACCATATGAAAAAGGACCAGTGGAATTAAGAAAGCATCTTCATACATCTAGATTTCACATGAATGTTAGGCATTTTAATTCACGTGCAAGATTCTAGACCTCCAAAAACAAGATATCCAGTGTACCCAAGTTCTCCAAGGAAATATACTAATAACCATATGCTTTTTAATAATTCATAGAACAATAAATACAGTCATGAAACCTTAACCAACAAAGCATCCATCCCTGGAAATGCCTTCATTTTCAATACAAAACCTGACATAATAACTCATCTATTAAATTAATGGCCCTCATGAAAATTGTGAGGATTTTTTTCAAGTGGCTTGAGACAGTTGAACTGCTGTTCCTCGCGTCATGTTGTAGAGGTGAGCGAGGCCTTCTGCAGGACTCCTCGGGGAATCCTGACAGAGACAGAGCACTCTTTGTGCGGCGGCGCCCCTGCTCCGGTGGCCTGAAACGGGCCGGGATCGTCGGGGGACTTGCTTTCCACTAGGTCAGAAGTGTTCTGTCGACAGCTCATTGATCACAGCTCATCTTGTCACTTGATCGTTTTTCATGAGCTGATGTGCAGACACACACACGTGCATGGATACACACTCTCGCACTTTTAGTTAGAACAAGACACTCTACAGCTGTATGTGAAACAATTTGCTCTTCCGCTCGCCACTTCTTTTTTTTTTCTAAAATGTCTCACTGTACCAGGAGATAGAGAGAGGCAGGATTGTCACCGTACAACGCGGGATCGAGGGCCTACCTGGCTGGCTTTCCGGCCTTGTAGGACTCGTGAATGTGAACAAAAGGCGTAGTTCTGAACCGACCGCACAAGACGCTGCCCGAGGTTTCACTGGCCATGTCCACCTAGCTCTCCTGCCGCTGTTAAACTAAGTGGACTTTTATGGGCTCGCAGTAATACAAGCCTGTGTGAGCTGGCATCGTAACCAGGAGCAATAATAATTATGGAGCACAAGGGATCACTTATGATTGCGTCCTTATGAACATATTCATAATTATCGGGTTTGCTGACATACAGGACTGAACACATAAAACATGAGTGTTTACATACAATTCCAGCCAAAGGAAGCGCTATTTTCCCACGTAGCAACTATATAAAATAATATACAAGGCTATTCTAGGAGCAACTGTTATAATAGCATGTATCACACCACAAAAAGAAGATGAAGGAAATATGATGGAAGAAATGCTACTATACATCTAAATTATAAGCCAGTGGTTCCAGATCAAACGGTTATGCACCCAACCCTCTGTCAGCGCCGCTCTCTTGCAGAAATTCCTCCATATCAATGTTGTGGAGAAGTGAAGAAATAAAGTACAGCCTGAGCATGATGAGGGTTCCAGGCTGCACTCGGGTCAGGTGGCTAAGCTGTGCTGTGCAAACCAAATGGCCCATGACTTACCACACAAGACGCTATTCGAAGACTGATCATCTACTGCATGTGCAACAATATTTGCTTTATGGATGGCTAAATGAATGAGGTCTCACCGTGTTTCAACAGGCTTGGGTGTCAGGAGAAGAAGCGATGCCGGAAGAGTGCGGCGAGGAGGAGTTATTGCTAATGAATCATTCATCTTTTGTATAAATTTGTAAAGTAGTCCGATATACATGAGCAACAAAAAATGATCTTGCTCCTAATATACTAAACCCCCTCACGGAAAACTGCCCATGATGACCCCGTCTGAAGAGAAATACGGAAACCCTAGATTTGTCATAAGCCGTAAACATTCCAGGTCTTCATTCAACCATGCCCAACGTCTTACTTGGTCTTTATTTTGTATACATAATGTTTTACAGCGTCGACCTGTGGTTGGGTAACCCACAGTGCAACATGGACACTGCTGACGTGTTCACGTCTTCTATCTGGGGAGGGGTGAGGTTGTCGGTGTAGGAGTGCTGGGCTTTTGTCCCACCACATGTCTATTGTGGCTAAACCTTTCCCCTGGGGGCAATTAGGACCTTTTAGTTTGTTGTAAGAGGACCTAAGTATGAGAGGGTTGAGCCAGGAAAAACATTTTTGAGCTCAACCAAAAACAGAAGTGTATTGAGCTGCTCGGCACTCCTGGACTTCTGAGCATCTCTCTATTAAGAAATGTGCAGGCATACACTGAACAGACAGGAACTGTGGCAGCTTTACAGGGGCAGCATGGTGACGGGTGTGAGAGAGGAGGGGAGGAGGGGAGACCTCAACTTTACCTGAGCCTTCGCCAAGATGGCAAACAACTCAAAACCAACAATGTTGGTGGCAACGACATGATTCCAAGGAGATCTCTTATTTACTTTGACTCGCTGGAGAGAAAACTGTGAGCAGATAAATGATAGGTAAGGGAATGTCTCGACAATCTTATATACAAACAGGACACCAAGCCTATGATAAACATACTTGTGTTAAGGGGTATAGAACATAAGAGTCATATAACTGGTATGGATGAGTGAAACATTTTAAAAAGTTTGATCAAGGCTTTGGATTTCTTGTTTGCAGAGTGTCTTTGAGTAACTTTGATACTACATGTACAGACTAACTGGGAAAAATAAAGCAAAAGCAAGTTAACCATGCAATTCTCTTCATGGCAGGACATTATCTCTGCCCAGAAGGGAACGCTTCCCATCGCAGGCTTGAGTGGACCAGCAGCAAAATTGTGTACGGTTCTCTGAGCAAAAATCCATGAGTAATGAGGAGGGGTTAAGAGAACTGAACCGATTTAAGTCACCCAAATACGGGCTGTGCAATCCTGTGATGGATGTTCCTGGAGTTCCTTTGGGAGACAAAGCCAGCAATGGGAAGGCCGATGGGTGGGGAGCAAGCAAGGGTCCTGCGATCCCTGCTCAATAAAAACAAATTGCTTTGATAAATGACACAGACTTTCTGTCTGCAGAGAGACGTGCAATTATTTCAAGTATCAACGTAAACCTGTAATGCAGTTATTTCAAAACAATGATGGCTGCCTTTCAGTCCACATAAATCATACTGGGGGTGATAGTTTGAAAGCAATACTGAAAACCTTGCTGGATGAGCAGCGCTCAAAAAAATAAAAGGAGCACTTAAACACAACCTAGATCATGACGGATTAAATGTTCCAGAAGAAAAGGTGTTGAGAACAAAATAGCCCACGCATTTTCCAAGGAAATAAAATCATTGGATTCCAAGAAATCCCAGGCTGAGTTTAGCTCAATGGAAAGAGCATTTACGATGAAGGTCAGTAGTGCGAGCCACCAAGCTCATGTGTGCACTCCTTACAAGGTATTGGCATGCTTCCATTGAGACAGCAGGCATTCTCCAGAGTGATATCCTACCAGACCAGGTTGATCTGAGTGGACAGTCAATCACTGGACAGTGAGAAGTGCAATGTGGCAGCGGTGGACTCAGGTCTGGGATACAGGGCAGTCCATGGCACTAATATCTTTCTCATGCTGGACACACCACAGCCACATGGGACCAAGCATCGCCAGGTATCAGAAGAATGGTGGTCAGACAATGGAGTTTGAGGATCTCATCCAAGTATGGCAACCAAGGTTCATCTGGTTACGACATCAAGGTCTATGGGGTCCAGCAAGGATATTGCGTACTGCACTGTGACAGGTCCACCACCAAACTAGTTAAACTGGAGGATGTTAGCTAGCAGAACATTGTCCACAGTACACCCAGACCCTCTCACTTTAGTCAACTCTGCTCAGTGTGAACCTGCTCTTCATTGGTGAGGTGCAGAGGGCACCAATATTAAGTGTTAAATGCCTTTTAGGCTGCACGGTGAAGAGCTACGGGTTCTGCTTGTGGATGTCAAGCCAACACTCATGGAGTCTGTTTTTGACAGTTGGAGAGATGCAAGTGCACACAAGTGGCTGAGCGTTGGTGCAGACAGCATTGGTGCTGCTGGGCTGTTTCCCTACCACAGCCCCCTCCACGTCTCCTGGAATAGTGGGATATTAGCCACGCACCAAACCTTCCATGGCCGAATATATATAAAAAGGCAACATGATAGTGCCATGTGACGTAATCAAACACCATGCAAAAAGCCTGAACAACGACTTTTTTTGCTTCTAATCGACAACACGATCTAATAGAATGTGCTTTATTTATACAAAAAGGAGACTTTCTGATCCATGTATCTCACTTTTCCTCTTTATTTGACCACGTCCACTATTAAGTGTGGCCAGTTCCGACAGCCATCATGGTGATGCTTCATTGCTAAGTCTTTGTACAAGGGTTGAAGTTTTCGGTTCTTTTAAAGTGTTGGGGAATAAGAATAGTATTGCAGTTTGTTATTATTCTTATGATTATGATTATGATTATGATTATTATTAATAATAATAATAATAATAATAAAGTCTGGAACACAAAAAAATGTCAAAAATATTAAGTCATCTAAACATTACCTTTCTTTGACAAACATGCATGTAAATACGCGCTTGACTAAATATATATATTTTTTTGTAAAAACCGAAACCACATTAGTTACTCGGTATTCAGCCAAGCAAAAATTTCTTCGGCATCAGCCACAAATTTTAAATTCGGTGCATACTTGTGGAATATCTTTCATCTAATGTTGAGAGTATGCTGTGAGAAGCATAGCCACAATGTTCCTGGATGACCACTTTGTGCTGTTTCTGGTCTTTCTTCTTAACTGGACATACTACAGTAGTGTGTATAAGGTCGATCTCTTGTGTCATTGCACCCATCCGCTCATATCTATAAACCAGCAGCATCTTAGCGGTAATAGATAATTCAGTGTAACACCAACAATTGGTTCTTCGAGTATTGTTATCAAAAAGGAGAACTTCAAATTTCCACTTTTGCAATGAATATAGTGTGAGTATATGCTCTAGTTTTACGCTTGCTACAGACCAATATAGAGACGAAAGGGATTGTTCCAGAAATCATATTCAGTTAATTTCAGTTAACATTTTACAAGAATTCTTTATACTTTTAATAGATGGATGGATATTTACGGCGGATGAGCTGCCACTGCAACTTTCCTCTAAAGAGCATTAGACCTGGCTGCACTGTAATAAACAGTTTTCATGTGTTTAGACAGAGCAAGAGGTTTGAATTCTTCCATTCCCTGTGTGTTCCTAGAATCTACGCAAGCGTGTGGTTTTACATTCAGTTGTTACTCTGAAAGTCTGCCTGTGTGAATATATGAACACATAAATAATTGTGCGTGCAGATGTGTGCCCTCAATAAAAACTTTCACTGGCTTCCTCCCTGAATTGTTACAAGTGGAGCAATTATTAAACACAAGGCTCTGGGCAGCATATCAAGGGTAAGCGGGTGCAGTGTTTAACAAGCACACTTAACCCTCGCCGGCCATGCTAAGCTTAAGAAAGGAAAGGTTGTTCTAAAGCAGTGACATGACACAGGAGGGCAGTAAGGCCAGGGCGAGCAGCAGAGGGGACAGCTTCATTAATGAACCGCTCTAGTCCACAGGCACGAATACAAAACATAGTAAAAAACGCAGTGTGCAAATCAAACTCGAATCCGATATATAAGGTAGCACCAGTAATAAGCAAACCGAGGTCTCAAAGGATTTGAGCAGTTGATTTTGAAATAATGAAAAAAAAGAAAAGAAAACTGCAGCTGCCAACTTAGCTCATAAAAATAACATTGGACTCTTAGCGTCTCACCATGCTGTGAACCAGCTTGGAATATATTCCAAACTTGCTTAAAATGTCAGCACTTCACTTCTGATTGTTATAAACATGTCACATTACATTGGCCTACAAGAGAGTGTTTTACTATTATTACACTACGACGTTCAGCATGTGCTTTTCACGCTTTTAAACTAATGCATGGAATGGGCCGTTTCAACATTTTACCAAAAGTTACAAATTATTAACGTGGTAAGGCATTGGTTAAGAACAACATGTTATAGTTGAGGGAGTGGACCTGACCAATTGAGGGGTAAAGCTCCATTTACTTTCACTTGATCCATTCATTCACTTGATCGGGTGGCTAATGCCAAGGGCTACAAACAGTATGATGTGTGAACTGTAACTCATCATCCCTTCATATGCTTTAATCGCCAACCGCCCATTTTTACTAGACTGCGCTTAAAACATAGCCTTCATTGTATTATATATTACGTGGTTAGAAGGTGTGCTGACTACCAAAACTCTGAATACAAATTTGGCGGAATTACCTGATAGAAGCGTCCCAATATTAATGTTCTTTTTGTCTCTATATAAATGGGGGAAACTCTGTTTGTTGAAAAAGAAACACATTCATATGGCTCAGTTGCTTACTGTTTGAAGCTTTCATGCCCGACTAGCAGAAGGACATGCACCAATTCATAAGGATGACAAGTCTTCACTATGTCCCCTCAAAAGAATATTTGTTGACAGAGACAGAGGCAGAAAGAAAAAAAACAATCAGATGAGAAACATAAATGCGGCTACATCTAATGAGTGCAGACTAACTCTCTTACGACTGTCTGAAAAATGGAGTCCATGGGAGGGTTCAAGGATCCATAAAGTTTTGCAGAGTAATTAATAGCTCCTAGCGGGGCAATATGTGTGGGATTCTGTTTTTCTTTTTTTCAGCCTGTAGGAGCAGAAATAACACATGAGCCATTTCAAGCAATGGAGCCATTAGACAGGGCCTGACAGCGGGACGTGCACCTCTTACACATTACACTATACACACTCACACAAACACCCAAACCTAGCCTAAATAATGAGGCGCCCGGCGCTAAAGCCAAGGCATAAGAAATTCAAATGAATGCCAAGAGAGGTGAATCTGTTTTAGACAGGGGAATTAAACCATGACCTTTGGTCGAGGTTACATTACATTAGTGAGAGCTTCCTGTGAGCAGGCACCACTCTGTTCACATTTATCATCACCCAAGAAGGTGGATGGTCACCTCAACACACACACTGATGCCTCACTTGATAATAACACTGCTTTAGACAGGACTCTGTCAAGAGGCAGTTTAAAAAGAGTCATTGTTATTATGCGAGTTGTGAGGTCAGGGCAAACTGATGGACGGTAACTGTCTTGTAAACGTCAATTGTGTGCGGTCAGCCTAACCACTGACTCAAAAAAGTGAGCGAAGAGCAGCTTGGGAGAGGCAGGATAGTGACTGTGTGCAGATAAGCGGTGCACTGGATACGTTGTCCCGGGGATCTTAAATCAACGTCGGCGACTCCCCAGAGTTCACAAACATCAGCATTCCCATCGTCTCGAAAACCTCATCCTCTTATCGACACCGATCAGTTATCTAGCAGTCAGAGAGAAACGTCAGCTCACTTCAAACACTCACTCCTCCACAGCCAAACACAGACACGCAAAACCAAATACACCTCAGGATCACAAGAATAGAAAAATGGTGCAGAACATGCGAGCGTTCCTCGTTTCATACACAAGAATGTGACAAAAATGAAGAAGGTTATCCTAAAACTGACATTTGAACTCAGCTGCAGACCTAAATAGTCCAAACCATTCATTATTCTTTTACACCAGACCTGGAACTGCCGATGTCTGGTTCATCTCAGATGAATGTTTTAATCTCAAACAAACGCTTTTCAAGGTCACCCTTGCTGTCCAATAGTAAAGTGTTCAATTTACTCTTTGCTTATGACTATATTACGTTTTTAATGGATAAAACAAGGAAATCCAGAACTTTGCATCAGATTTGTATTTCACAATTGCTCTTTTCTTTGTCAATGTTTCCTTCCTAAAAAAAACTGACGTGTTACAAGAATTTAGGGACAACTAACATTCAGAAACCTGTCGCAGCAACCATCACAATGCACTGATTCAAAATTGAAAGCTATAAAACCCATTACGAGGTGGATGTTTCTGATAATAGTTGTACTCACTTTTGTTTCCTATCAAGGAGATGACTGGCTGGATATCACACTCTTCATTAGCCTTCTTCACCATATTGAACCAATCCTCAAGATTTTCAAAGCTCTGGAAGTTGGTGATGTCGTAAACCAGAAGAACACCCTATAGAAATGGGGAAAAAACAGCTTTTACTTTGTCATCCTCTATCTTCATTCTGTAGGACTTCATCTTGTTTGTCTTTCAGCATTTCCTGTTGGGGTTGCTGATAGGAAATACCCTCCTTTATCTCATCCAGGAACCTCTTGGTCGTCTTCTACCTGGTACCTCCATCACTAGCATTCTTTATCCAACCTGTCCTCTATCTCTCCTCTGCAGGTGTCTAAACCATCCGAGTCTCAACTCCCTAACTCAGTCTCCAAACTCCTACAGGAGCTGCACCTCTGACGTACTCATACCTGATTTCGTTCTTGTGAGAAACTTCCCATGAAAACCTGAGCATTTTGCTCTCTCATCTTTTGTCTGACACTAAAGCAGAGTCGGGCAAAAATGGAGTCGGTGGGCCACATGCCCTTTGCCTACTTCATCAGCAAAGCTACATTACTACAGTAATCTTTACTCTTCAAATTCATTTTTTTTTTCTCTTATTACATATCATTTTAATAAGTTATTTCAATAGTATTTCATGTCCGACAAAATAAATAAATAAACAACTTTTAAAAGTACCTTGAAATAAAGTGCCTTTACAGTATATTTACATGTTTTACCCATTATTTTCCCCAAGACATTCACCATTTGAGAAGATCTTGTACTATTTTTTTCCCATTTTATAATACTCGGGGAAACAAAAATTAAGTTACAAGTAGACCATTTTCTTTCTGTTTTCCTTCTGTCTTTTGGCTGTACACCAACTCACACTTGTCACAGTGTATAATGTGGCCACTTCAGAAATTGAATATCCACCCCGGGCTAATATCTGATCTTAAAAGGATACAGCCACAGAGCACTTCAAAAGATGATGGTTTTGCCCTTCAAACATTTAAAAGAGAGGACTGTCTGTGGTGAGTTTTATCCATTCTAATGAATGTTATTTCTTAATAGCAGACTATTGTTTATTATAGCACCTATTACCAAGATGAATAAATGTTGCACATTTGAACTTAATCTAAATATGAAAACAAGTTAGCAGCAGCATAAGAAGCCTTCCTTCCTTCCTTAATCCTCAACCTTCTCGTAAGGAGCAAGAACCGTCCCAATTCTTGGGAGGTCAAATTGAGGAACAAGATTGAGGAACGTAGCTTCCTGAATCTCGAGGACATCCACGACCTCTCTCTGTATAGAGGAATACCCAGAATCCTTTGTATAGTATCAAAGTTGGTGTGAAAAACAATCTTTGTTGATGGAGATATAAAAGACAATAATGCCTCCAACAGGCTTAGGACGTATCTGCATTAAGTAGTGTCCCATTTCTAAGGAACAAAATCTTCCTTCCCTTGGTTTTGAGGACTGAGGTTGAGGTTTGAGGTTGAGGATTAAGGAAGGAATTGGAATTCACCCTTAAACTATTAAAAGTAAGGAACCTGAAGTTCACCAATTAACTTGCCTGACTTCAGAATGAGAAGTTTCTTTTACCCAAAGTTAAACTCTTTATTCTTAACTGATTGCATAGGGGTGTCATGGCAACATGTATCATGAGCTTGGGAAGTTACCACCTCACAAAAAAGTGAAGCCTCTCCTGTCTATTAAAAAGGAAACAGCAGGTGGCACTGCTCCTCTTTTTGATATACAGCAGAAGAGACTCTTAACATTAGGGAATGGAAGATTTACATGGATTTGTGTTAAATGCAGATTTGCTGTGGACATAAAGGTGAAGGCAGGTTATCTGCTATCCGAGCTGAAGAATGAGAAATGCTTGCAGACATTTCACTCCTCCCAGTATAATCCTCCACACTGTCTGTTGCACGGAAATACACATCAGACAGCACCAGAGACAGCCATTGGAATTTACTCATAAATTAATCAAAAAGTAAACATAGATAAAAGGGCAGTTAGAGTGATTCCACACGGCTGATCGCCTTCCTCGCCTGGTATCATAGACATTTAATGTTTGCCAAAAAATGCTGCAACCGGGTTTCTGTTTACCTTTAGTGGAGCAGACGCTCACTGTCACAACATGCAGGGTCAGTGATGACAGCTCGCACCTCGCACAAAAACGTACGTCTGCCTGAACACCTATGATTGATTACAGGACGCGAGGGGTTGAACAAAAGGTGTGAACTCTTGAAGCAGCTCCGAGGATGCGTGTGCGTGTGAAAGTTTTGTTTGTACAAAGTCACCAGAGATCAAGATTGAGTAGACAAATTGCCTGGGTTAATAATATGTTAATAATGTGTTTAAAATGGTATCAATAAATCCTGTTTCAAGGATATCTACTAAGAAGATTGACATTCTCCCTTTTTCTGAAGCCATGTCCGTTTAGATATTATACTCTTTTACGTTGCACATCCTAGCATCAGTCTAGGGAGGTAAATGCTTTTTACTCTCAATAGATCGTCTCTTGACAAGGTGAAGAACAGCTACTCCATAGCCACACAAATGTGTGAAGCACAGGCAAAAAAGGAGCATTCAAATTACCAAGCACGATTTAAATCGATGTCCTTCAAGCTGTGAGGAGACAGCAACAGCTATTGTTTCACTCTCTAGCACTAGACAGCATTTTTAGATCAAGCCACCGCAACTGCGTCAGTTTCTCACAATACACAAAACTTAATTTGTGAAGTGACATTTAACATTTTAGAAAGTCATCTCAAATTCTCTAATCACTGTAGTGAAGCAAGACTGTCGAGATTTAGGAGGAGGTCAAATCAAGGAGGGGGAGGAAAGGAAAACAAATTTGTCAAGTCAGGAAAACTATATTTTTTTATAAATTATTATATAAAGCAAGTGCTCATATATGTGTCTGTCTGTGTGCATTTTAAAATTACACCTGGAGACAGCAGTTAGTTAGAAGAAGGTTAGAAGATTTTGTAACTACAGGATGATGCTTACAATACCCACCGCCTCTTTCTGACCAATGACAACAAAAGCATTTCTTTTCTCTGCAAAGTGATAAAACATAAAACAACTTTGTTGTTTGTTTACAGACTTTCCTTAAAGGAAACTTCCATTTACTGATTCGTCTTGTTTCCTTTTTTTGCTGATGTTCATTTTGAAATTGTGTATTTTTCTTCAAGGCCCTGTTTCTCAGGAGGTGAAAGTAAAAATATACATCAGTAATTGACAAAACAAAATACATTGGTTTAATTTGCCTTTTGGCATGGCACTGTTATTCCAATTCAGTCACTCTCTCTTCGATGACTTGGCTCAAGGCATTAACGTTCTTTTGACCTCTAAAACCAGCCAAGAATTCAAATGTCCGTTTATTATGAAACGGCTCCAGTGAAAGGAAGTGGCGGGTTCTGAAAGAAGCTGCAGATCTTGTAATAATAAGCCTGACCCGAGTCACAGATATAGTTCTGCTCAGAGGGTGGAAACTAATGCTTCCTGTGATCCACTTTACCTTTGGACTACTGTGACATATGTATATTATATACAAAGGAATAATGGGGAGCACACCACTTATAAAAGTCAAAAGGTTGATTCATTAAAATGAAAATTATTAAAAGGATGTGTGGACTTACGTGAGCTCCATACACATATTTATCCAGCATCTTCCCTCCCAACGTCTGGCCTCCAATGTCCCATACTTGCAAGGTGACATTTAAATTACCTGAGAAAAGAAACAAAAAGCTCTAATAACATTGGTCATTTTATTTTTTATTTCTCTGTGAAATGTAGATATAATGAAACATTAACATGAAGTAACTATGTGAATGGTGCAAAAGAAAAAAAATTAATTTGCAAAAGGTTTTTTTTTTTCATTATCAATAAGAACATAAATAAAGAGTAAGTGAAATTTGAATGATTTTTTTTTCCCTCACTTCCCCCTCATACTCATACAAGTACCTTGTTTATTAACCAGCTATGAAAAGTGAATTTTTGGGATTATTGGGGGGAATTTGAGTTTTCAAACGAAAAAACACCAGGCTGAGAGTGAACAAATATGCATATCTGAGTGAAGACCAAAGAACAAAATATTAACACAAAATGTACAAATAAATAAAGAAATAAAACCTAAACCAAGAATTTCAGCACTACACATTTTAGTATTAACTTTTGGTGGAATAAAAAACTGATTGACAGGGAAACACCTATTCTACTTCAAATATGAGTGAAACAAATATGAGTTCATATGAGAAGTCGTCTATATGTCAAATGTTTATACCGGATCAAGCAGATGATCTATGCAGGCATACAGGAACCATAATGCAGCACAGGAGTTGTTACTTTGTTCAACTATGTGTCGTCAGTATGTATTACTTATTATTACTTAATAATTGTTGATATAATATTCTGAATAATTGTTGGAATTTTTCACAATTTGTTTGCTAACAAGCAAAAGAACCTGAGAGTTTGTATTGTTCCATTTCCTGCCACAGAAGTCAGCAGTCAAGTGAGCAGCAAAACGTAGGAAATGAGGAGATGGACAAAACCATACCAAATAAATATTTCCATCTTGAAAATGAAAGAAGCTGCACTGTGCTGCAGCGTTGATGGGAGTCGGGCATTCAGTGTGGATACGGCTGGACGACTCAACCCCTTCATAGGTCCTTTTTTTAAAAGCAAGGAAAGGAACCGCTGAGGTTCACAGTCACTTCATCCAGACTATACAGTGTCAGTGTGAAGCTGCAGTGAGGAGTGCGATGAATAACTGTTCTTTGGTGGCATAAAGAGCCATCCCCACCCATCCACCGCGCTTTATTTATGTTTCACAGTTTCAGGCTGACTAAACATTACTGCTGTTTGTTCGGCACATGCCTCTGCAAAGAAAGTATGATCCACCAGAGATGGAGGATGCAGCCGTGGCTCCAAAAAAAAAAATGCAGTTATCATATTTTCTTTTGCATTTATCTGTGTGAACGTTTGCAGGTGTTACATAGGCTAGGCCCTGAGACAGCCCTTCTCTTTTTGAAACACTGATTAAAAAAATAAACAAATACATTTTTAAAATACATTGTTAACAAGCACATATTAAATGAAATAGCTTTGAAATATTCATACAGACGATTAACAACAGGTGGGTGTAGCATTAATGAACACATGAGGAAAGAACTATGAATCATAACCAAATAAAATTAATGCAACTGGAAAAATCATCAATACAGTTTAAGATTTATTACCTGAAGTCACTAATGTACCAGACATTCTAGTATTTATTTAATAAGGACACAATACAAAAAAGTTACATCTTGGATAGACTGACATTAGCATAATTAAGATGACATAGCTAATATAATATTAATTTTTAAATAATGATGAATGAATGAATTATGTCCCATTCAAACAATAATTTTAATGCATCATGCGCTTGAAAAGTACATTGTTCATCACTGTAATCTGGGCATGTATATCTGCTTGTGTTAATGGTAATAATAAAAACGTACAATACAATAGTGACTTCAGTATTTAAGTACTAAAGACACCTCTTCCTAAGAGAAAGTTAAAGGACATACCATCATGCAATATTGTGACTGCAAAAGGTATATCAGAGTAGATCTATCTGTGGCCAAACCCCTGCCTGCAGCAGTGACATCTGGAAGAGGTATTGTTATAAAAGACGGACACACAGAGGGGGCTGTTGTGTGGCACCCGGCCTCGGCTCACCTCTCTCCACGTTGGAAAATGTACATTAAGTTTGACAAGCCGGGCCTTCATGGTGACTGGAGCTCTGGCTATAGGCTACTCTCCCCCCGCTGCATAGGACCCTTATAGCCCCACAGAGACACAGGGAGCCACACAATCTCTCCAATACAAGACGGGGTGGGGGTCCTAACGAAGTTTGGGACCACCCAACGCGCATAGCCTCCCTCCTCTTCATCAGCTCATCAACACCCAATTCCCCAGAAAACGCTCCATTTAACAAGTCATGCAGGACTCCCCATTTTTGCCGCTGCGATGATGCATTTGCTTAAATTTAAACAAAAATATACAGTCCAACAATCCAATTAACTGTAATCATTTTAGGAAAGGAACTTACTGGAAAGAGACGCAGCAGGATTAACAGTATTTGTCAGGCTTCAAATGAAGGGCCTCAGCTCAGCTTATGGTTGGCTCTTTTTTCTCCACCACAACATTTTTGGTGGGCTAGTTCTCCAAGATCTCATGAAACTTAAATTGAGAGAAAATCCAAATACAACGCCTGCCAGCTTCCTAATCAGCAGAGCCTTTACTCTGTGCCTGTGCTTTTATGAAAAAATATCTGTCCTCACACACAAGAAATCCAAGTACAAGACCTTTAGAAGAAGACAGAATTTAATGAAATTAATGAAAGAAAAAAAAAGGTTTTTGTAATACAGTTTGGTTCACTGTGTTCATTAGAAGTGCTGCCATGAAATACTAGACTTATCTTATTAGAATTAGAAAGTCTTCACTTGTCAAATTCGACCTCAAAACCGCGACATACGGAAGAGGCTGAAGATATGATGATGATGACCTCCTTTTGTTCAAGTCCAGTAGATTCTGTATATCACACCGAATAAAGTAATAAACACTTAAGAGAACATGAAAGTGGACATAATTTAAACTACTTTCTTCAGGCCTAAAATAAAATAATGATAATGATCTCAAAGCACACAACAAAGTTGAAAATTCATCATGCATCTTTAACAATGAAATGTATTGCAAATTAAGATATTTCAACAACAACATTTCGACATTCCACACCTGCAATGATAAAGAACAGCACACACAGAATAACTTCCAGTAAAATGGTTCTTTTTACTTCATAAAAGTAATAGTGGGTAAAAATTGTTGACTATTTGTAGTATTTATTGGTCTTCAATGGAATACTTTAACAATAATTTCTATTTTTTTTTTTTTAATGGGGAAAAGTAGGAATCAGAGACAGAGATGATGACAAATTCTCCTTTATAATCTTACGTTAATTGGACACGCTAAAATTGCTCCTAGGTGCGTGTGTGCCCGTGTGTGTGCCCGTGTGTGTGCCCGTGTGTGTGCCCGTGTGTGTGCCCGTGTGTGTGCCCGTGTGTGTGCCCGTGTGTGTGCCCGTGTGTGTGTATGGTGCGTGAGGCCTGCGATGGACTGGCGACCTGTCCAGGGTGTATTCCAGCCTCTAGCCCAATGACAGCTGGGATAGGCTCCAGCACCCCCCAGCAACCCTGAACAGGACTTAGTGTTGGTTAACAGAGTATGTATGTATTTATATTTTCCAAATAATCAGAAGTAACAAGATATCTGGGGCAAAGTGGATACACCCTCAATTGCAACAAAACCTTCCAAGGACTACATGCAGAGGGGGGTAGGAAGTAAAACCCAAATAGTACAATCTAAAAATAGCACGAGGTAACAGAAAGCCTAATTTTCAACTGTAACACAGAGCGAGGCTGTCTTGCGGCAAATGAGACAAACACGAACATTCATTTTTAAAGGACAAAGATTTTACTGCAAACATAAAAATTTAATATATTTACTCTGAGCAGAATTATGGGGAAGGCTTGCCCATTTGGACACAAGCTGTCCATTGGCCTTGTGCAGTCTACGGTAAAAAAAAAATATTCTGTTTCCTCTGGAGGGAAGAGCTTTCACTGTGAATAAACCTGAGAAGTGGCAGACTCTGTACAATGGGCAGCAAGGACACACTCATCTCCCAAATTAACCTGGGGAATAAATCCTCAGCGCTACCCAGTGTGTAACATTTATAGTTTAGTAACAAAGAGCCTGTAATAAATTCAGATTTTATTTATTTATTGTAATTTCTATATATTTTTAACATGTTATTTGTTTAAACACCCCAGATCTTTTCAAACTATTCCAGGTTTCTTGGGTTTGACAGTAGAATTTTAATCCTAATCCCATGCCCAATATTCAGAGTAAAGAAACCAAGGTGAAGGTGTTGATTCTAATGACAAGGCAAAAGAAAAATATGAATACTGCTGAGCATTACAGCCACTTTTCGTCAAGACATCCAGTGATTCCAGTTTGTGTGTCAAGGCCTGAATGTCTCTAAAGTCTACACTCCCATGAGATTATGAAGGTGTCTTACCTGGAAGGCTTATTCTCTTCAGAAAGAAATCCAGACCGATGGTTTGTTTGTACTGCTTTCCAAAAGCCTCCTGAGCAAACCTGGTGGCGAGTGATGTCTGAAACAGAGAGACAAAGGCAGCGACGGCATGACACAACAACTCTTCAGCAACCCGTCGGGAAAATAATGACTTGCTATTCGAGTAAAGTATCTTTTGAATGACAGGCAATCTAAGAGCAGACAGTGAGTCCCACAGATTTAATGATAAAGTGAGGGCGGGCTATTGTGGACACGACTAAATCATACAATGCACTTATTACAGCATGAGCACCCACAACTAAAATCCGACATTCTTAATCCAGCAGCATAAAGGATTATAACCACCCACCACCCAAGTACACCAACTCATTTTATTTTGAAGAAAAAAATATGGTTTCTCTGCTATGGTCTAATTGAAAAATGACAATTTGAAATTTTATGTTCCAAAAATATTGATTATTTCTTTAAAAAAAAGAATAATGTTGACACAATTAAAATGCACTGATCTACTAAGTGCAACATGTAAAGGGTTGTAATTTGTACACACCATAAACCTGTATTATTTCACCAAAGCTCTACCATAATGTCCTCATCCCTGCAGAGCCACTCACAATGTAAACTTTAAGTGTCCAAGACATTAATTCCATCAGTACAAATCCATTTTAAATGCTGTCACAATCCATCATGATTGAGCAGGGCGCACACTGATGTAATAGTCTGCCGTCTCTCCGCTCTGCCACACTTGTGAGGAGCGAAAACCTACAGAAATGACAGAAACAGGTGTCGGAATATGTGTCATGTCTCCTGGAGGCAGACGTAATAATTGACGCAAATTATAAGAGCTCCATCACTGTCACTGATGTGTTTAAGGAAGAGAAGAAAAAGCATGTCGGGGACTCTCCTGACATCCATGGGAATCCAGTGCTCAGGCTTGACTAGCCAAGTTTAATTCACTTTGATGGATGAGGATAGAGGAGAAAAATGAAGTGCTGAGTGTCTTTTAGCTATCTCTCCAACCACATGCTAACAGCAACACAACAGAGACACAAAGCAAGGGGATTTGAGTGTGGCCGCACACACGTTTTAACACTGCGCCTTCACAATCACTGGGGTTTAGAGGCACTTTCACCAACTATCATCCTTCAATCCACTGAGCTTTCACTTGAACCCACAACCTTGTGTAATGACATGTATGCTCTAAGGACCTATATGGACGAACGTTTCGTACAAAGCTTCTTGCTGAGGACGTTGATATGTGTACTCATTTATTTCACAACCATATCAACTCTCCAGTAGGGAAAAAGAATATGCTCACCCTCTCTCTTTCTTCCAGACAGTCAAGAGAACTGGGAACAATATTATTGTCAAGTTCATAGTCCCACGCATTTTTGCATTCATAGGTTTCCAAGGAATATGAAGTCTAAACCAAATAAAACTGTGCATTGTTTCTGACTAAAAGAACACGACAGAGACGTGAGGTTCTGACAATAAAATTTACGTAGCCACATTACCTCAACAATGAAAAGGCAAGTTACAACATTTTAAGGGTTAAAAACTTCAACTATCTTAAAACAAAACTGAAGTCAGTGACCACAAAATGTAACAATACGGCTGTTGACAAGTCTATGTCTGCTGAGACAAGATGTCAGGGCAAAACAACCAGACTGCTGTGATAGTTTTATGAGAATCTTTAATTAAAAACACCACATTTTGTGAATTATTTTATTTGGGGCTGTCAGTAGATTGAATTTATTTAATCTCAATTAATCACACTAAAGCTGTGTTAACTCTTGCTTAACGGAAAATAATCACATATTTTCTAGGGAAGTTTTATCAACATAAGAGTGATAACTAATGCTTATAATGTTGTGCTTTTAGCAAGTTTTGAAACGTTTCAGCGGCTCTGAGGTTATTCTGAGGAATGTTCTTCAGTTATTTTGGGTTGTTGTATCAAAACAACTGTATGCATGAGGACGGAAAGCATTATTGGCCACTCTGTGATCGATATCTTCCTTAATATTTAGAAAAGACAAAAAAAACTGTTATTAATTAGGATTAGAAATGTTATTTTATTGACTATTTTATAACAGTTTTGTGAAGCCACTTAAGAAAAATCCATCATCAAGTTACCTATCACACTGGTCAGTCTAAAAAACACAGAGTGACTGACGCAAAAAGGGAGAAAATCAGCCGTTTAAGAAGCCCAAACAATCACTGACAACACAGAAATAACAAGCTTGGACAGCAAAAATATATTCCACATGCTGGCCCTGGCAGAGTCGCTCATTTGTCTTGGCATTCCAGTAGCGTTGGCTCTCTTCCCTCAACATAGTGGCTTTTTTTCCATCCCTACAATTGAAGTAACCAGCGACTGCAAAAGCGTAATCCTGACACTCTAACAGAGAACAGTGAAGGGTCAGCGATGATACCAGTGCCGGGAAGTGGGAGAAACTTGACTGAAACAAGAAACGAGCATGGAAAAAAAGTGTGATGCAACTCATACACGCTGTGTAATACCGCGGCCGCTTTGCATTCTATTCTTTCATTCATTCATTGAAGCTTGAAAGGTTTAGATATTTAGATTAGATTAGATTTAGATAGACAGACGGACGGACGGACAGACAAACAGACAGACAGACAGACAGACAGACAGACAGACAGACAGATAGACAGATAGACAGATAGTCAGACAGACAGACAGACAGACAGATAGATTTTTCATGAATTAATACTGATGGAATCTTCACTTGTACCTTTAAAAGGCTTCAACCTATTTAAAAACATCCTGCTCAGGTAGCCAAGCCTTCTGGCTTTCTCAGTGAACGGACAGCTAACCACCAGCAGAAATTCCTCTGCAAATCGCATCCAAGAAAAACCGATCCAATAGCAATTTGTGGAGTAAATTGACATTAATAAGGGAGGAAACGGCATTCAAGACGTCAGTCAATGGTTCCTGCTGAACTGAGAGGGGGCACAGCTCCTGTTTTGGCCCGAAAAGGGACAAGCAGGTAAGTCATTCAGACAGTGACAAGCTGACACCTGGCAGCACCGTGAGGAGGGTTATGAATGTACCATATCTGCTGGGAACAGAGATGTGTGTGTTCACAAGGCTCCCACCCAGTGCCCTTCTGATGCACATAAAAAGAAAATCTAGGCTTCGCAGAAGGAGAACATTAAGTTCAACAGTAGTGTACTCTCCCTCATTTTCACAATTTTCCAAAAACTTCAACTAACTAACTGAAACTAATTTCATATGGCCCTATAAAGGCCTTTTGTTTTTTCATAAATTCTGTTTTTTCTGTTTTATATTTAGGAATTCCATTATCTTCTGTTATGATTTGTGGGAATCCTGTTTTTATGAGTATCTATTTCCGGGCCGAATACGATGTTTTGTTATAAACAACCAAAATGTATACAAATTAAATTAGAAATCAACTTGCTTTTATTGAATTGAGAACTTATTCCCCTCCAAATAATCATTGGTTTTCTGAACTTCTCCAACAAGCAGCTGCTGTTGTGACTTAAAATACTGCACACACATCTGCTCTTGAGAGGTGGATTCTGAGTAGACCTCATTTTAATCAGCCAATTTTGCAACTATTTATTGCTCTGTGGTGAGAAAAGTCAGCTGAGATAATCACCTAACTTTTGGTCAAAAATAGCAAAAAACTTAAATGGGCTTACACCCTCTAGACACACCAGGACCATGAGCACGACTGCTGCGCTTCGCACCGTGTTTTCACCCGTGGCTTCAAATCTACTGCATCTGCCACCATTTCCGCATTGTTTTTTTTTTTATATCCTCACTACCTTCCTCACAGTTTTGACCATGCCTCTTCCATCACGTTCCGGACACGGCTAAGCACCGGTAAGTGCTGCTTGTGGACTTAACAGACTTGTCACTACACGCATCACTTTCTATTTCAGTGTATGATCTTCATCAGAAATCTGAGTCAGTCAAATTCACGCTCCTGATCTGTTGTTCTCCCACTACAAAATAACAACCACCCTTGTCTACACCATTGGTGGACGTTTTCAGTCACAGATCACTCCAAAAACGTTCATATAAACACGGCCCACAACTGTTGCTCTGATTGTAGTTACAGGTGTCCGCCATCTGCTGATGTCAGACTTCATATTTGCACCTTGACATGTTTAAATCTAGCAATGCTGTTGCAATTTAATACACAAGAGTTAAAGCAAAAGTAAAATTGTCCTGTCTTTCAATCCGTCAGAGTCCTGAGGGGGTGAAGGCAGCTCCAAACTATAAAGGAGCATGAGGGAAACCACAGCCCATGTAAAAGATAATATCTCCAATCTGACCATGAAATACATTGGGATTCAAATGCTGGGGAGAGAAAATGAACTTGAAGTGTCTTTAAGAAACTACTAAATCATGGTCCCAAAAAACATTCATAAAATAGTCACAGTATGTATGCATTGAACAAAATGAGAGTGATTTTTCTTTCGGTATCTACGGGTTGCCATAGTATTGCAGCCTCCTCCACCTTACCGCCGCATCCTCCCGAGTCACACCAATGTTCTTCACAACCTCATTGGTCATCTTTCTCTTCTGGCCTCCCGAACTTTGCGTCTAAAATGTGCTACCTGAACGGACTCTGATACACTGGTTTCTAATTTTGTTTTTCCTAGTCACTCCCAATGAAAACCATAGCATCTGAAACTCTCGAACTCGAGACAATACATGGCTGTTTTTATTGCATTATTTATATGGAAGGAACAGCGTAATAACCTTAAAAGGCAGGTTAGCATAAAGTAAGACCTTTACAATGTACATTTTGTCGCAAACCATCTATTCAAAATGATCATGCGTCGCTACGAATATGCTAATTTTGTCTTCAAAGAATGCGTCAAAAGGCCTCACGTCACGTATTTCAGTTTTCAGTTCGAGTTGTGCTAATAGCTAACCTAGCAACGTCAGCGTCGGTCGCCATGGAGACTGGTAGCGTAGCGTCCGAATGAGCAAGGAGTTGTTGTTGTTGTTGTATACATGTCCGACTTCATCGACAGTCGTTCGTTGTCACTCGTTCTTAGTTTAACCAACTACGCTTCTCAATGCTGACGTTTGTTTATGGTGCTCGTCTTACCTTTCCACACGCTCCGTCTCCGATCACTACAAATTTCAACTGTCGATCCTGGCTGTCCTCCTCAGAGTCCGACATTGCGATGTGGAATGCTGGTTTATAGTAAGATAATGTCTTTCTAAAGATCGCAGCGTTCCACAAAATAGCTCTGAAAACGGCTTCGGCACGGTGGTTGGTCACAAATGGATTAAACAGGAGCCGAGTGGACAAATACCGCCATTTTGTGTCCACTGACACACGGCTGCTCTGCTCGGAACAAACCACTCTCACTCCGTGTTCCTTACAGTCCGTTTAGGTTCGAGGGAGATACAAAGACCCGAGAAGTGGTTTATTTGATAAAATTAATCACCCCGTTACGTACAAGTATTTCTTCCTGGGGCAATAAAAACATCTTAGACGAGACAAATAGAGAAGAGAAGTTCCAGTTTGGCAGATGGTAGCGCCCAATGAGCTACGCGCTGCTGTTACCATGGTAACAGACGTGAACGTACCGGTTTAAATAAAATAAAAAATAAATAAAATAATAAGTCAAATGACTTGTCATGCTTGACAAAGGAGAAAATATATTAGTAGTAGTAGTAGTAGTAGTAGTATTACATTCACCAAGTATTTAATTGGTCTATATTTCAAAGTAAGTAATTTCAAATTATCTCACTCATAAACAGGATTTTCTAAAGATTAAAGTTAGAATCAGCAATTTAATTAGAAACACAATATGTTGCATGTAGTAGATAATATATCTCATGTCTTGAGCACTACAGTGTGGGAAGATGGGGGTGTTTAGATTTCAACCATGTGCAAGAAAAGATATGTCTGTGCATCAGGTATCTGCTCATGCAGGTTTGAGAAGATGTTATGTGGGACGTCCACTCTCCAGCCCATCGATGGCATCCACTGAATCAAGCTTTTGGGACAGTGAGGCGCCAACAGTAGCCACAAAGGGTTTTGATAGACTTAGACTTAGACTTTCTTTATTGTCATTGCACAAAAACATATCACTATATTATGGCAACGAAATTTCGGTCTGAGGCCTCCGGTTTCCAAAAACAAAAACTATGTATCCAAAATAATGAACATGAAACATGAAAATCAGATGCAATTGTTGTTTTAAATACCATGTATTTCCGTGCCTTTCAATAGTGTGGCTGAAGTGTGCTTGAACTTAAAACAGCTCCTAATGTATTTATACTGCATTTGACCAGGCTACGAGTTTTGTGGTCTGAGGATGGCATCCTCAACTCTTACCCATCTCAGACAGACAGACAGACAGACAGACTACATTATCATGAATCACTTTGGGAGTGTCCCCTCAGGTAGCTTGGGCCCCTGTTTAAAAACACACTCCAGGTAAATTAAAGAGGTTAGAGGTTCATTCAGTTTGATTTTTTTAAACCCAAAAATGTAGTATGTATTAATCTATATGGACACATATTCATACACACCCATATACTACATACTACAACCACTGCTACTGCTATTACTGCTACTGCCAGCACTACTACTACTGCTACTGATCATCATCATCATCATCTTCATCAGTAAGATCAACATTCACTTCGTCGTCGTCATCATCATAATGCGAACTGTAATAATAACATTACTTCTAATGCTCATTGTCGGGGTGTCACACCAGTGTTTGGGGACACCTTCTCACCAGTCAGGTGTCTGAAAACTGTAATAGCTGATGGTCAGTCTGGTGCTGCTTAGTTCAGCTGACACCAGATTGGTTAGCCTGTAGATGCTTGCTGGGTTCAACAGGGGTGAATAACTGTGGATCAGTTAGTGCCCATTTCAAATCCACATCAACTGGCTCTCAGACTATTTCTCAGATCAAAGGACAACACAGTAGAAAACAGGAACAGACTACCATAAGTTATCTTATCATAAAAGAAGTCCCCTTTTCCAGAAGATGTCATGTACACTCTCTTTCTGTCTCTGGATAATTTAGCAAGTAGCTGGTATCTCTCGCAGATATATGAGTCAAACTTGGATATACTCTGGATATAACACTGTTTCAAAGACACTGGAGGTTTGGAAAGCATGTTCAACTAATAGTAGGTCTAGTGGCAGACCAAAGTCGAGGCGAAGAGAGGCTTGATATATCAAACATATACCACATATAACACATATGTCAGACATGAGCCAAGTGCAGCCGGGTCCGTTCGCCTGTGTTTATGGATTATTTGTCTAGGCTGCACAGTGATAAAGAAGTAGCATAAGTTTAATTGAAAAATAAAATTAAATAAAGACAACTTCAACTGTTGTCACACAACAAAGCCTCCATCTACTGAAAAAGGCCCCACAGGGCAGCGTGTAGTCAAGAGGTGAAAAGGTCAGGATATCAGCTGTTCTTCAGTATGATCAGTAGCAGAAACTCTGATAGGGATCGCGCAGGACGTGTTTACACTCAGAGAGGATCCTTGACTCCAGCGACGTGTCTTGTTCCTCCTTAACCCCGGAAAAGTCATCTCCTTGTGTTGACGTGGGGCTATAAAGGAAGCTGTCAGTCCACCCTGTCCTGGATCCACACCGCCATTCATCATGGTCTGACAGCTCTTTTCGGGAGGAGAGTCATAGTGGCACACATGACACCTTCCGAGCTTCCGTGTGGAGATGAGGAGAGAGATGTTTGTGTTTCTTGTGGACAGAATAGAAGAGTATTGTCCTTTCTTTGGACTTCAAAAGAGAGGACACAGCCTTCTTTCTATTTCTTACATTTAACATTCTATTTTAATGTATCGGTAGGTTTGTTCTCATGAAAATAGATGGAGCACCACCTCAGTCCAGAGTCCTGAGGAAAATTGAAGTCGATGTAAGACTGCTTAAAACACAGATATTAATGGTAGAAGTTTAGTTCATGCTAATTTTAATATTTTGCATCAAGACAAAAACAACAATACTATTTACAAAGAGAAATATGTTTCAACACACATAACTTTATTGCTACTGGCAGAATTTAGATTTCTTTAGATGCTGAAAATCTTCTTCAAATAATCATGATATTTTGTTTCATTCATTATTATGTATATTACAAAAAGAAAAAAACGTTTTATATATATATATGAGAATTTTTTTCTCCACTATTCGTCCATATTTTTACATGGAAAATGGAAATACAAAATGCATATGAACTTGAGAATGAGTGAATATATGAATAAGTAATACACACATTTCCCATATCTGTTTGATTTAATAACATAGTTGTGCTTTTGAATCGCTCCAATGTTTACAGGAGCAGAATCGTTGAGATTCTCAATCAGTTTTTCAATTTTATGTCATGGTGTTTTGCCCAAAGAGTCTGCTGACCATTAGAAGTTCAACAAAGATTAGTCCCTGGTCTGGTCTTGCTCAGGTTTCCTCTCTATGTGAGGACACAAGTTGCAGTATAGTGTATGACCGAGCTGCTGACTCTCTGATAAAGACAACACCAACTCAAAGGAACCTGTTTTAACTGTTCATGTCTGAGTCCTTTAAGACAGCATAAAAAATTCAAGGAAGATTTTGACAAAATCGTTGATAATGTTTCACTCGTCATCGTTGACTATTTTTAAATGATAATAAAAGATCCCCTTTCATTTTTATATTCAACAAGATTTTTTTTGTGTTTTGATAGATAATCGTGCTCATATTATTTTCAAACAAGCATCCTCCCAAACCATTCTCTTTTCAGGAATAAAACTCCCATTCCAATAATGTCAATGCCTGATATGTTTTAATGTTTAATAAACACAGAAAAACAAATGCACATGTGTCATTTTGGACTGAACGTGACTTCCCAAATCCAAATATGAAATACACCATGTATTCAATAATATATATATTTATACTCCAAAGTGCTGAAATATGTTACCTTTCGTCGACGGATATTACAACTATGTGACAATGTTTTGTTTTTGTTTTTGTAATCACATTTTTCTTTTTTTTTTTAATGCCAATTATTAACATTTCTCTGGCTCTTGCTTGAATCTTGTCTCGTGACTCGATGATGTCATGGTTTCACTAGCTATAAATCCTTGTTCTTTTTATCAACAGCTGTTAACAATCCCAGCATTAGATTCTTGGGCCGCTCAGAGAGGGTTACTGTAAAGGTTGGCTTCACTGTCGAGGGTTTGCAAAACTAAGCATCGCTTTGGAATGATCAATGCCATCATCAAAACCGGTTAACGGTCAACAACAGTAAAATAACTCATCACGTGACACGAATAATCCGTCCTTAATATCATACTTTTGCACACGCAGCGAGAAATGAAACCAAACGCACGCAGTCTGCAACAGTCACTGAATAATTATGCAGAGGTAGGATGTGAGGTGTCCGTGAGGTCCTTGAACGCCTCGTTGAGGAGAAACAAACGTGCTTTCTTTTTGTCTAAAATTAAAAAAAAAAAAAAGTTCTCCTGTGAAAGGCCAAAGGTGAGGCAGGTGGGAGATTATTGGGATGGGTAATCTCTTCCTTTTGTCAAAAGTTTCTACAGAATAAATATGGGTCACTGGTTGGCCGCACACGCAGACAGGGTCCAGGCGGGGAGGCAGTATGTGTAGGGGTAGTAGTAGGAGGGCTGCAGGGACAGCAGGGGCGGCCTCAGGACCTCTCCCGGACCGTACTGTCTCTGGTCGTCCCGAACCAGAACCTTCACCGCCACCTTCTTCGCCGCCGGCGTGGACGCCATCAGGTCCGCGGCCATTTGGCGGCGTTTGGTCTTGTAGCGGCGGTTCTGGAACCAGATCTTGACCTGGGTCTCGGTAAGTTTAAGGGAGGCGGCCAGGTCCGCTCGTTCCGGTCCGGACAGGTACCGCTGGTGGTTGAAGCGACGCTCCAGCTCGAACACCTGAGCGTGCGAGAAGGCGGCCCGGGAGCGCTTCTTCCGCTGCTTGGGCTGATCCAGAACCTGCTCGTCCACGCAATCTGTCACACGGAGAGACCAACGTCAGCCGCACGCACGGCACAACTCGAACGTGACCATTGTATTGTTTATTTTGATGCTGGAATAAATCGTTAAACTCAAGCACGGCGCATGAATACTTAATATTTGATCAAAATAGTGTCATAAATAAAAACCGAATGAATGGCAAAAAAATCAAAATAAATAAAAATAAAACGGTTTAATTCATGCTACGGCACAATGAGGTTGATAATGTGTCGAAGCGATAATAGATAAAAGTCCGTATATAGATAGTCAGATCAAGTTAAAATGAAAATGTAAATAAATTCAAAGAAAACAAAACGTTTTTTAGGTGATCCAACAGAAAAATGGACGCGATTTATTAATTTAAATAAATGAACGTCAAAAGACAAAAGAACTACTAAAGAGGGAATATACAAAGATTTCAAACGGAAAGTGTATTAAATGAAATAAAATAAATGAAAACATAAATGAATGGCGGCAGCAAAACAATAGAAAACACACACACATACATACATATATATATATGTAATTTTGTATCCTTTGTAATATTACCATATTCGTTATCGAAAAATAAATATATTACTAATAATGTCGGTTATGCATAACTTTAAAATACAATCACACGTAAATATATCACGCGTTACATAAATAAAGAAGTATGTAAATAAAGTAAAATAAAGCAGCAGAACATATGCTTGTACCACATGTACAACACTAATAATGGAAGCTATTCTCATGTCGGTCAACAATACGCGATGTGAATCATGGACTTAGGTCGAATATTTACAATTTGATGATGTGAAAATAAAAATGCAGATGATAACATAATAATATTATATAAATGATCAGTATTTGGTGTGTTTCGATAACCTGAATACAGGCAGAACTAAATACTCCGTCATACATATTTAAAAACAGCACCGTTCTTTATTGTCATTACATGATGACGCAGCATATATCAAGACCGTTTCAAATCAGTCAGGAAAATTATTTCTAAAATGATGCCAGATCTGATCAAAATAACACCATATAATGAGCCACCGAGCATAAAATGTATTCATATTCGCTGTCGTAATTCGAATAAAGAAGACTGTCTCATATTAAACATCAGTAATCTCGGGAATTTAGTTTTGATTTATATCGATGTGCAACTGCATCTGCATCTGTACATGCGCATTAAGAACGGCGATGTGTGGGTTATGAGCTGCAGTAAAATATCAATGGCGTTAAATACTACATTTTCAACATCTTTTCCAGAAACAAGAAAAGTCGATCTCTGTAATTACACATCTGGAAGCGCTGCACATGACAATAATTCGGTTGCATAAATCTTAATGGTGCGTGAAAGCTGTTAATCTGAAGACCTGGGTTGCTGCAAAAACCCATTATCGTGATCGAGCAGTTTCCAGAGGATGAAGTTGATTTGAACAGGCATCCAATTTCTAATCCTTGATACGACAAATTTATTAGTAGAGAGATTAAAATTCTGATTAAATTAAGAGGGTAAACATATACATTACATAATATTTATCATTTGCACGACAACAACTAGAGTTAGGCCTAGTGCGCAATGAAGGACGTGGATCACGATCTGCCGCTTCTGTTGTGATTCATTTTCAGAGTGAAAACATAGATATCAAGAGCTATTGTTTATTCATTTTAATAAATTCTCATATGTGTGGCTTGAAATGATTTAAAGGGAGATGACAGACAGTACATGTCAACTACCATCGATTAACTATTACATATTCAGGAGTGCATAATGCGCACTATTATAACAAATGTCAGCCGGAGAGTGTGTTCTTATGTAGTGGCAACGCAAATCAATACACTAATAATTTTCACACCAGGATTGTTGCCAAAGATCTGGCTGAAGCGAAGAAAGTAGGCTTTCGCTGCAGTATGCGTGTGATCCAACATGAGACGCTCAGCCTGGTTTAAAACTTGTTTAAAATATAGCATGACTACGTGGCAAGTGAATCCATGTGATACAAATCGTTCCCATCAGGACGATAATAATCACATATGAGTCTTCTGCCAAACGTGGCAAGCCATTTACGCGCATGAAAGTCCTGATTCATTGTGCCTATGATGCCTGTTTGTCACTCACCCGGCGGATTAGATGCAAAAGTTGTGCGTAAAAGCCACACACAACACACCCAGCCAACGGATATGCGTTGATATCGAGGAGAAAGAACACTATTAATGACACCGGTGTATAGTATAAAAGTGTAATGCACTCTTAAGACGCTTGCAGAAGCGACGAGATAGTCCTGTTAATACTAAACCATCGTTTTTAGAAATGTTTATTTTACGACAGCGTGTGAATCAAAGTGTCAGGCGCGTAAAAGTTATTTGTTGACTAGATTTACTCATGAAAACGGGAGCTAAGTGTTGATCATAAAATCATTTGGGTAATCAATCAGGAGTTAAATTGCTAAATCCAAACATTTGAAGTGCATTAATATTATGATTCACATGCTAAAATAATTTAACAGAAAGTAAACATCGCGTCTGAGCAATGGCACCGACGCCAATCCTGAGTTAGAGGGAAAACACTAAGGCTGCATTTTTGACGGGAATGTCGTTTACATACAATAATATCCAACGTCTTGCATCCTTTTTAATATACAACAATCCCCCCTTATGGAGCAAAAGAAGCAAGCAAAGAGCAAGCAAAGTTGCTAAGGTTAGCTCTGGAATAAGAGCGCATTTTGGACGTATTTCAACCAGAATGTTATTTTTCTTGTGAAAAATGGTGCCCAAACAAAAGGTCGTGTACGAGTCATGTCATTCTATAATCCAGCAGATGTTGGTAAACAATAACAAATGCCACGTTGAGAGTAGGCACCAGGAAACTGGGTCAAATGAGTGACGGCACTCGTTTCAGATGAGTGTGTGACATTTATTACCGGCAAAATGGGTGCTTTCACGCGGGCTTTCTTTAAAGAAGAAGGGAGGGAGTCCGTTTTATCATTTTCCCGGACGAGCATGGGAGTCAACTGCCGCCCCAAACGCCGCGTTCAAGCGGTGATCTTGCACATTTGTCTGACACTCTCCGCCGGGCTCCCTGTGACAGTGATACGCACAGGTTCCAGGAGCTCTTACCTGGGCCGTGATGCGGCTCGCTGTCACTCTTGGTGATCTCCGCGGCTGCGCACTCCTGGTCGGTCTCCTCCTGAACACTCTCCTCGGGAACATCAGACGTCGGATCGTCATCTTTCTTCAGCTCGACCCGGTTCTTCCCGTCATTGTCGTCGCTGAGCCCCGAATCAGAGTCGTAACTCTTGTGGTCCGCGGGCACGCGAGCCTCCGCGTCCTCCCGCCTCGAGCCTCCGTGCACTTCCCCGAATATTTTCCAGCACGTCGTCTTGGAGAAACACACGTCCAGGTCTGGTAAGTGTCTACTGTCGTCCTTCTTGTTCAGGATGGCTTGGATGGAGAACGGCATCAGGGAGCTGCCGCGGACGGCCATTTTCGAAGGCAGTTGCTTTTAAGTCTTCAGAGCGGTGAGAGAAAGTTTTCCAGACAAAAAAAAGTCAGTCAATCGACATCTTAAACTCCCCGGCTGAAGTAGTTAAGCAGCAACTCCGATATGCTGTCGCGCTCGCATCCCTTGTAAAGAAGCAGTGTAACGTGTCGCGGACATCCAGGGGCGACGCTGCTCCTCCGCATTTCTGCGCCTTCTGCCTTCTCCGGCCCTTTTTCACTTTCTGCCCTCACCTGTGACTGACAGGCGCGTCTCCCGGCTTGCTATTGGCCGAGCCTGGCGGGATCCCGTCTCGTGATTGGACACTGTAAATGACATCACGTATCTGTCAGCTGTGTAAGTGATGACACAAACATTATTTCGACAGTTACTCACACATTGTTTACTCACGAAATGCTTTTTCAGCATCCACTATAAACAAGTTTCAATAGCAAAAAAAAATTTTTTTTCAATCAGAATTAGTATTTAAAAATAATTAACATTGCATTATCCTTTCACAAACGAACTTTAACTTACATTATTGGTATTTGTGTAAATATATACTTTGGCGTGGATGAATGTATAAATATGCGCAAAAAATTAAATATATGTTTCAAAAAATGCATCCGTTTTCATAATACCAGAAGTGCTGTTAGTAAGTAGTCAATCTAATTATACATTTCAAAATATATGAAACCTCTGCCATAGATTTGCTTTAATCAATATTAAAAAAAATGACAATAGAACTGAACTTTATTATACGTATACGTCACATAAAAAGTCATGTTAATATTTCCATTTTCTGTACGATGTGCAGTTTATATTAATATTCTTGTCGTTCTTCTGGTATATAACGGAGACAATATATTACTAGATTTAAATGTTTTAAAATATAATTGATGTAAAAGAAAATCAGTTCGAAAAAAAACTCGCACACTTGCTAAGTTTGGATGTTTGTTTTTAAATAAGTAATTTAAATAATATTTCTTTTCTTTCTTTTGCGCAAAGAAAAATAGCGGAGAGAGTCACAAAAATAATTTCATGCAAAACGTGAGTCTTTTAATAATATGAATTTTTAGTGATTATTATTCATCTACTTTTATATATAACATCAGTGCCAAACCGAAATATTTCACATTTTCCGCTCACCATTATGACGTTCCCAGAACAAAACCGGTCTCTTCATTGTTGTATTGTACCATCTAGTGGTTGCAGCACAAAAACCCTGCTCGAAGTTTTGACGACGACCTTGAACTCGAGGATGAATTCGGCGTTCGAACGTTTGCATGGTTTCATTCACTCTTATTCTAGTAAGGTTCTGGTCAAAGCGTTTGCCCATGCTGACTTCACGGACGCAAACGATGACGCAAACAAGATCCGCGTTGAACGTTCTCGTTTCGTTGAATCATTTTCCGAGAGTTGCGTTCATAATAAAAATAACTGCTTCATGGCCAGTTTTTTTTTTCCAAATTAATGCTCGACATTTTCTGTTTGCTAAAATATTTTTTAGTATATTGTTCATTTAAATCATTATAAATTGAGAATAGAGTTAATGTTACATATATAAAAGGAGAATGATTAATAATAAAGGAAAGACTTTTGTAATATATTAAAGATAACGCTTAATAAGTATGATGAGTAAGAGAAAAAAAAACTAGATTTTTTTAAACAGTACTGAAATACACCATAATGAGTAGTAGTAGTACAACTACCTCTGATGTTGACACTAGTTTAAAAAAATAAAAATAACAGTGGTTTATTTTCATCCATGGCTGGAAAACAAACTGTCAATCATCCCCACAGTGAATCAGTTGTGTGGCCATCAGCGTGATGTGGAGCGGAGTGTGTGTCGTGGTGTTTTGGTAAGGACACAGTGAGGAGCAGTAATGAGCTGGAAGTAGCTGGAAGTGGCAGGAAAATGTCAACAGCAGTTGAATTCAGAGACACAGCTGCTCTGTTGTCAGTGGTGTTTGCTGGATTCTCCATGATGGCATCTCCCAGAGAAATGTCAGCTGCTGATCCATTGACAGCGTAACTTGTGTGGTCGCACATCTTTCCTCCGGCCCTGCTTCTATTGGACTTTTGTCTGCGAGAGGCATCGTCCCATCTCTGCAGACGACACGGTGTTGTGTAGCTGTTCAAGTGCTGAGCGACTCACTAGAAGGTTCTGAAGTTCCGAAACAACATTCAACCAGTTCCACCATAAGGCCTGCCAACTGGTTCGCACTTAAACTTCCGCCAAGCATAAGTAGAAACCCAAACATCGCCATAGTAACTTATCTGTTTGCCCTCCCCATTTCCCTGCACGCTTGCACCGGAGGGATGCGTCGCTACAAACCCGCTCCCCCTGTGTTGGCTGGCAAATTGCATTCAGATGGAACATTACATGAGTGCAGTCATTTCCAATAAACGCTCCCCGACTTCTGGCTGGACACCAGCTCCTCGCGTGATAGCAGCTCAAATCAGCCTCAAGTGGAGGGAAAGGAAAGAGATGTTGGGCTGCTGCCAAATTTAAGTGAGCGTTCAGAGGTTTTATCCCGCGGCCCAAAAGGTGATCCTTCTCGCACGCGAAGGGAATCTGAAAGCTTAATACAGTAAATGGAAGCAAGAGACGCGCGGCGGAGAGGCGTCGTCCTGCTCCTGAAGTTATTCAAAACATTCCAGCGGCGGCTGCAGAACACGGCGCTGCTCACTGTTACACTCCAATTCATGTGTGAGAACAGACAGCGCAGAGGTGAGTCATGCTTTGTTTTGCACTGGGCCTGTTGTGAGAAATGAGCCGTCATCCGTCTCTGGAACGCAGGAGATAAAACTCCAGGATCAAGCGCTCACACCTACATGGAGAAAGAAATCAGGCGCCATGTTAGTTTTTAAGGACATGGTTGGGAGACCCCAAGGTCAGAGTTCAAGTGGCCTCAAAATTGCCGCGTAGAATTCTAGAAAAAAGCAGGAACATTGTTCATTTTCTCATAGTACATTGTTTACATTGGGAATGCTAAGTTGCTCACGCTAGGACACTGCATTGTGATTGCATTGTAAAGCTAAAAATAATATAATAATATGACTCAAGACCAATGAGAAAGAAATGAGGAACTGACGTTTATGTTTCACATTAGATTAGATCTATTGTAAATTGGTTATTTCTCAGGCTAATACATTATCACACACAAGTGGGTGATGAGATGGATGAGTTCATATAGTTATGAACTAAAAAAATGGCTTAGACAAAAGGAAAAGTAAACAGGTTTAAAAAAAAGTATTAAAAAAGAAGGAAATAAAAAATATCAATAAAAGAAGAGCGCAAGCGTTGAACAAACAGTCACACTCAACAGAAATCGGAGAAAACAGTGAAAGTCAGGACTCGCCGCCGCAGCCTGTCTCAGGTCATTTCTCTGCGTCTCACACAAACCCGCTCTGACATTAAACACCTGTTAACTTTTAAGAGCAGTGAGAGGATCTGCCGCACGTGCCGGCCCAGTCTGGAACAATCCCCAGTGGAGGAAGGAGCGAGAGGAGAGACCCCTCTTTCTCGCCTCACACCTCCATTACAGTGGACAGCAGCAGGAACCAGTATTTATGCCACCAATAAACACACGACTATTGAGTTTTCCCCTGAATATTCATGTATTTTTGACAGATTATTTGCAACAATTCACAACAGCTCATCTTATTACATCCCTTGATTCCTCTGACCCCAGTTCTCGCTTGTTAAATGCTGCGTTCACCTCTTGTAACAGACATCGTGGATGCAACATTGCGCATGAGCAGTGGGGAAGAATGCTGGACCCTGTGAGTCCATGGTTCAACAGGCTTTAGAGGAGCCACAGCACCCGACTGTTACTCGAAGATCAAGTCAAGACGACCTCTGGACGCCAGGTTGTCCAGTCATTCCAAGTGGATGGCAGCCAGAGGAAATAACCAGGAGGCGCTGGAGGCAACATACCTCAGCCAGAAAGGCCTCAGTAGTAGTCGCACCCACCATGACACAAGTTTAAATTCTAGCTTGATATATTGTCCCTGACTCATCGTGGCATTCTCATGTTTTTAAACCATTAATGCGGAGGTCAACCCAGGCAGTGTTAAACTATATTGCTGATATTTTGCTGAGTAAATAGGTCAATTACTCCTAGACTCCATTCTCATTATGGGCTCGGTGTCATTTACCATCTCAACAGTACCTTTACGCAGCAATATTAAATTTCCTCAAACTGCTGAATCTCTGCGTCAAAGGTCCAACTGCCAGAGTGATTTTTGGACGACAAAGAAACAACGATAATAAAAGTGTGGTTTGAATGGAGACATGTTTTTCATTGACCAAACAAAAAAAAAAAACTGGCGACAAAGTAAGGGCCAATTCTTAGTAAATCAAAGTTTTAAGACTTGAATTTCAGCAGCAGGAAATACCTTGAAGTCAAAGCTCTAAGTGAAAAATTAGGAACCCACAGGAATGGTTGGAAAAGTGTGTTCAGTACAGCAGAGAACTTGGTGTCAATTCTCCACATGTGCTCCACTGAAGGATACATTAGCATAAGTGCATCATAATGTGAGCCAATAAAAACTGAGAAGCACTGTAAAAATGATCAATATATTTGTCATAAATGTTATTAGTGTCAGTGAAATATGCACACAACCAAATTTGATCTGTAATTTCAATATTTTCAGTTGAAATAAGATGTAAAGATGTAGAGCTTGTTCTTTTCTTTTTTAATAAAGAATGATGTTTTACAGTGGAATTCCTAAAAAATAAGTTTATAAAACAAAACATGTCACAGGTGTATGTAAAAAAAAAAAAAGACAAAAGAATTTAGTATAAAAACATTTAAAATAAGGAGCAAACATCTCTAGTCATTCACAGAATGAATAGTAAAATAATCTAATCCACAAGCAATGGTGCTCTTTTCATTGGACCTGTAGATGGAGATCTGCAGGTATGGGAGGCTCTTGGGGCGACCGCATGTTTGCCGTAACGTTAGACTGAAAAAGAAAGTGTAGAAAATACAGCAGGTTGCTGTATGACGAAACCTCGCAGGTTCGCCGACATAAAAAAAGCTCAGTCAGGAGAGAGCAGCCAGGGAGTTTAACGCTTGGCTCTCTTGGAAGGGGGCTCCTCTGGTTTCTGTCCTCCCCGTGTCCGCGCAGCAGGAGGGCTTGCCTCCCGTTTGCGGCCCCCCTTGGTGGCTGCCGCTGCCGCAGCCTGGCCTCTCGTCCCGCTGCAGGAGTGAAACAAGGCGCGCATGTCAGACTGTTTGTCAGAGTATCATGTTAAATTCCTGAATAAATTTGTCTTTGTCGATACAAGAGCGATTCACAAACGTGTTAACAAATAACAGAGAGGCCTCACACTGGACTGACGGACCACCAGACGGAGGGGAGAGGGATTGTGGGTGATCAGCTCTACCTCTAAAATATTTCAAAAACTTTTTACTTAAAAAAAGAATTTGGCTAGAATGTTGTGCAAGACTACAGTGAAAATGCATGTGTTGTAGATGCAAAGTTTCCAATTGACAGAGCTGACATCCATTGCTACAGTCTAGCTGGGTTCTCCTTCCAACCAGCCAAACTCACCGGCTGCCAGCGGCGCTCTCGTCTTTACCGCTCTGTCGACTTGCTCGGGTCGACGGTTTACTAGGCTTGTTCCTGCAGAGAAGTCAAAAGAAACAATGAAATCTGTCAACTATGTTACACCAGACCACTTGACTGCTGTCAATGTCATAGAAGAAATAAAATCTAAAATCAAGATTTGACTTTGAATCCATGTCCTTGCATTTTTGTGAGCCACACATTTTGATTTTTACATACTATACTATATGTATATTTTGTTTTGTTGATCTAATTTATTTGATGAAAGACACTTTTACAATATATGTGCACAATACTCTGCAGTCATTTTCGATCAAAGTTTAAATACATTTTTACATATATTATTGTACAATCAAAAACTACATATAAACATGATGTTCTGAAGGACATCCCATCAATGAAAGTGCTTTTTCTAATGTTCCAACAGTAAATATTACATGGGAAGAGAACATTACATTTTGGACTTTCAGCACCATGCGACATATTATTTTGTTATCTAGTTTTAATTTCAAGGGTTCCACTGAACATTCAGATGTGACAATATAGTATGAATCATTCATATAAACGCTAACACTATATCTGTGCACATTTCTACAGACCATAATAGTAACCTTAAACTGTATTCATGAGATGTGACACTGCTCTGCAAATAATTTTATTTGAAAACTGCCAGGTGGAATCTCGCTTGTCAACACAAAAGTGGCAGCAACCTGTTGTTAATATGGAGAATACAACACAACCCAGACAAAAGTTCCTCTCAAGAGGTTAAGACAGAAATGAATTTATTTCTTTTTTTAAATACTGAATACATTAAATGCCATTTGTCCCTCTGGAATATCAGAATTAAATGAATGGAAGGCGATGATTTACCTTTCAGCCACCAGGCGAGATGCCGACCGGGTGGTCGCTCTAGTTTTGGTGTCATCCTCGTCCTCCTCACCTTCATTCTGCTCACCCTCTTTTTCCTCCGTCTTGTCTGAGGAACAGAGATATCTGATCACTGCATCACTTCATTTGGATTCAGTCCCTTGCTGGGCTTTACACCTGAGAGCATCTTTTCAGTTGGATCAGTGCTCCAGAGACAGGCAGCCTGTGTCCATTTTAAACCAAAAATCCTAGACCAGTAAGGATGGGCGATAACTTATCGTACGCGATATACGCCAAATACAATCTCCAAGATGACAGTTCTGCATCCCACAATAAATTCGATAAACATGCGGCTCACTTGCTGCATTGGACTCTCATACATGAGCTTGACAAGACCGTGATGGTGTTACCAGCTACGTGACATTTGACAGCCAACACTGGCGAGTGACAGTTGTTGAGAGTGTGGTGGACTTTGGTTCACCATCGTAGTTTTAAACTTATTTTTAATAAAGGGAACCTTTGATAATGACACTGGTCGACTCTGAGTCTCTGGATCCCTGTTTATTTTATAAGATGGAGTGGTCCTCATAGGTTCTCTGACGCTGTCGTCTGCCTTGGTTCACATCAACACATGCAGGTCTCCTGCTGCGCTGGCGCTGAGGCCAAACACCCTGGTGAAAATAGTTGGATATTGGACGGAGCTTGGCGCCGGTATTGTCGGCGGCGTCCTCTTCCGCGTCCCCATTAGGGTTCACTGATCGCGGACACACTCTCACAGGCAGCGCTAATGCTCCGACCCAGCATCAGTTAGGGACCATCAACAAATTGTAAAATGGTCAAAGTATTAGTGAAATCTTCAATAAGGCAATGAAAAACAAGCATTTCAGGAGAGAGAATTGTGAAAAGGTTTTCCATCACACAAGACAAAGGACTTACAATTATGACTTGGAGAATAAAATATGACTGAATGATCATGTCTTCACATGATTTCTAATATTTCTTCAACAGCATCTAGGAAATGTGTCCAGACTGGTCCAAAGATAAAGTCAACTGTTGAGAGACATGAGGTACAGCAGACAGACGGTTCAATATAACCCCTAAATAAAGCTGGCAGAGCAGTGTGTCAGACACCAGCGGCTTCTACCAGAGACATGAAACATTGAATTTCTCATCTCTACACTGAGTTCAATATTATATTTCCACATAAACAAATAATGATGTTGGAGACAAAGTCTCCAACAACCACTCGTGTTCAGTCAGAGCTTTTTCACGATAAAGCCATATTCATAGAGAATGAATATGGCTTTATCGTGATAATTAGCGATATCGCCGAAATTACAACATTTGATAACTTTTGCTAACTTTTTTTGTCCATATCGCCCATCCACTGACCAGTCTACTGACCAGTGTCACAAGACAAGATCTTCAGTAAACATTCATAGTACTGACAAGTGTACTCAAGGTTGGTCTTCGTCTCAAGACCACTTTTTTAGGGCCTCTGTCTTGTCTCAGTCTCAATACCCTCCGGTCTTGGTCTCGGTTGGTGCGGTCTTGACTACAACACTAGTACTGACCTGAATTATCTGTAGTGACTGCTGCAGCTGCTGCCTTTGGTGGTCGTCCACGGCGAGCTGGTTTCTTCTGGATCGTCTCCTGTTCTTCTTTATGCTTCTCCTGTTCCTCCGGAGTGTGCAAATGTAAATATAGTGAACAGCACACGACATGCTGACAGGTGAGCCACAGTGCGAGAGCAATGTACCTGATCAGGTTTGTTCTCAGTGCAGACACCTGCTGCGCCCCCATCAGTGTTGGACTGACTCACTGACGCAGAAGGAACAATGTATTTAGACAGCAGCATTCACACAGCAGACACCATTCAAGGAACTAAACTAATACTTTCAGGCCTGACTTTAGAAGTCTCATCGACATGTCAGTGAGAACCAGGTGACACTGACGGTGAAGCACAGGAGAGCTAGAGACGTCGGCTGAGACTCAGCTCAAAAACCCAACACATCAGGGGACCCTTTTCCCTGGACACTGAAGAAGAGGTCACACACTTATATGAATGGTGTTTCTTCAGGAGGGGCATAGTGACTGCTCAACTTGGTTCTACATTCGGGAGCAGACTGTAACCATGACAACGTTAAGGATCAAATATGGATACTGAAAAACTCCTGGCTACGCGATCATCAAATTCACTGAGGCCACATGTGAAATAAAGAAAGAATGAGTCTTGCTTTCTAGATGTTTTATGATAAACTCCTCACCATCGTCTTCCTTGGCCTTGTCAGCACACTGCTCCTGCACCCCGTCGTCTTGTTCCTTTGGAGCCTGTTTGTCCTGCAGATGAAGGAGTGAACCTCATTCATTCATTTGTTCAATGAGTGTACACGTTAATCCCATCTGGGGAGATGGTGAGCACCATGGGCAGGTCACAGCATCATGTCCTTGGATGGAGACTAGCAACATTAAAGCCTCACTTGAACAGCTCTGCAGATATCGAAGGGCCATATTAGAGTCTTCTTTGTTTAATGGACATTGAGTACTAGCTTTACATGAAACGTCAACATAACACTGAAGTGTGAAAGAATTACGAATACAACTAGAGTCACACTCTAAACACCCTCACCACTGTGCCAACAGACTGCGATTCCAGTCCACAGACATGCCTTTGACAGTGAGTGACAGGGACGTGTATTTGGCTTCCCCAAAGACCAAGCAACGGAGGCTCAGTGGATAAAGCTTCAAACACAGCCTGCTTCATTTGAGGTTTAGTTGAGAACCACTCGTGTTCAGTCAGAGCTTTTTCAAATACGGGCTCTGCAGCAGAACCTTTACTGTATGTCTGTCAGAATAGGAGAGTCTGTCTTTCACTGCCACATATTAAAACACCAGTAACACTGTTTTTGAGCAAGGTGGCCATTTTGCAAACTTTAGCTGAATTCAGTTTTGTAAATATAAACATTTACCATTATATTTTAATGTCCAGGTACTCAGAGAATGATTCGTGGAGAAAGCAAGTACACAATAGGTCCTGTAATAAGAAGAATCTGACAGAATTATAATGTTTACAATCATCAATAATGATGTTTAGAGCTGTGAGTGTTTTAGCATACGTTCTATAATACAGAATGTGGCACAGATTCAACAAAGAGCAGGCGACATGGATGCGACAGCATTAAGTAGTAGCTCCAGTCTGCAGCACAAACATGATGCTGATCTCTCACTAAACTACATGAAGTAGGAGGGGTGTGTTTGAGAATGATGTTAACACAGAAGTCAGTGCCAAATGAAATGAGCCAACCTGAGACAAATCCCTGGCCAAGAACCCGAATTCCAGAAGCTGATGCATTTGAACATTATTCACTATTCTCCATTGGTTCTGGCTTGAGTATGGAAATGAGAACAGGCTAATAATATGGAATTTGCACTAACAAGCTGGCACTCGCGTGATGGAGGAGGTTGTCCCCATCACAGAATGAAAATAAACGTCCAGTCAACAACAGTAAACAAATGCTGCTACTAGTTAATGCCCCATATTATTTCAAGTTAAAACAATATGAAGAACTCAAAACTCACCTCTACTGTTTCCCCCTGCTCTTCTTGTGTTTTCCTTTCCAATGACAAGTCTTCTTAAACAGACACAAGACAATCGAATACTGATGCATTTCGTCATGAGGAAAATACACAACATTCTGCTGTCATGGGTCATTGACCTTTAAGACCTAATGTTTTCATGTGGGCGCTTGTTGGCTCAGTAGGAATCCAAGACAAAGACTTACCTGCAGGAGCTTCTGCTTGGGACCCACTCTCCTCTTCAACCATCTGATGATGAATGACAATAACATCAAAGTAAACACATGCATACATTAATGTTTCCTTTCTTGATATTCCTGACGTACCTTTCTGCTTGCTGTTGGTTCCTCAGGCAAGACGTTCGCTGGGTTCTCCTCATCTTTGTTATCTAGGGATTCAAAATATCACCATGGAAACATGCTTCTCTCTCACATATCTCACCAGTTGGTCACAAGAAGGTATATTTTGTTTATTAATACTTTTAAATTCGTCGTCAATGACAATTACAAAACACACACACAAAAGTAGAAAGCCTCTAGGCTACATACTCACCAGTCACATCCTCCACTGCTCCACCAGCAGCATCACTCCCTCCAGGTACTGCCTGTGCCTGACTGGTCTGAGGAGCAGCCGCCTCCTCAACCTGCTTTGAAAACAGGAATAAAGCTGTATGTGGTGTCACGATAAAACAAAGCATAAATGTGTTTTAGTGACTAACGTTTTCAGGGTCTGTAGATTTTGTGGGAGTCTCAGTCTCCTCCTCCTTCCGCTTAGGAGTTCCTGCGACAGATGAATCAGTAAGTCATTTCCGTCAAGAACAAATGAGAATCTCAGAAGATCTGTCACGATAAAATGCTGCCACACAACAGTACACAGATATGATTGTCAGAAAACTGCGGTCCAACCATTTGAAGTCTCCTGGACTGCAGCTGCGGAGCGTCTCCCTCTCCGAACAGGGGGATCCTCAGGCCTCTTCGGCTCTTCTGCTTTGAGTTTCTGCGATTCTTCAGTGTTTTTGGGTGGTCGACCTCTGCGTGGTGTTTTCACCTCCACAACCTTCTGCTTGTCGGATTCCTGGCCATAACAAGACGCTTATTCAATGATCAATTTCAACAAATACTACAAAGATTCCATATGAATCCCAAACAAAAACACAAGATTATACTGTAAAATGAGTGGAGTTTACCACCACTGAGGTCTCCTCTCGTGTTTTCTTTGTTCCCGTTTCCTCCCCTGATAAACAAGAAGACAAATAGAATTGGGCTTCTCTCAAATGTTCTGTTTCTATGACGCTGATATGAAAAGTCAGATCTAATACCAGATTCTCGCCCCTCAGCAACAGTCGGACTGAACGGTTTTCTCTTTCTCTTTCGCCTTCCTCTTCCCACCACCTTCTCCTCCTGGACAGAGAATCAACTTCACTCAGAAAGCACAATGACAAATAGCCTTGGTTGAACTGTGTTCGCACGTTTGTATGGATCTTTAGTTCTGTCTCCCCTGACACAAATCATATGACATGGCTACATTATTGCAACATTACATACAATTCAGTTAATATTTCTATGTTCCCAAGCAGGTGATGTGTGTAACTGTGTTTGGCGCGTGTTTAATTGGTCACCTTCAAAGACGGGGCTGATGCCTTCTCATCTTCCTGGCTTTCTGAACCAGAGACATTACCTTAGAAATAGAAATAAAATGACTCATTGACAAAAAAAGTCAATTACGGTATTACAATAATTAACTTAACTACAACTCACTTGATGACTCAGCGACAGCAGGCAAAACCTCTGGCTTACTGTCATGAGCCTCTTCCTTCTCCTTCAAACTGCATGGTTCCACCTGTTTTTTTTTTTTTAAATGAAGAAGCAAGTCAAGAAGAAACAAATGAGTTGCAATATTAAACATACTGAACCACACGGAAGCTGCAACTACTTGTACCATGATAAATCCACATTCACATATGAATTTATTGATAGACACAGATGTCTCTTTCACTACTTTGACAATATTAAAAATCAGAATCACAAATCCCACCAACTAGGAAAGTGCTTCGAAATAATACAAAATAAATACATAAAAAAATAAATAAAGTTCTGTTAATAAAATAAAATAAAGGTGTAAGAGCAGACTGGAAGCAGTGCTGGCTCATCATGAGGCAGTGTCCGCCTGTTAACCACTAGATGAACCTCTCTGCTCTATGATCCACTTGAGACCTCATATCATTCTGACGGCGCCACCTACTGAGCCCTAAGCATGACAACACTACTCCATGATGCTTCCCCAAAAGCACTGACTAAAACCAAAGACTGCTACGGTGCAAGATTTCACAGAATATTCCATAAGTTCATCTGAATTAAATATGAGCTTCAACAGACCAGCAGGAAATTATATGTTTTTAATAAGTTCAAATGCTTTAGTTACCTCAGCTGTTGGCTGCTCTGTTGGTTTACTCGTGTCTCCACCTGACAAATGAACAGACAATGAGACACTCACAAAACTATGTTTACTAAAGAGGATAATCGTCTGCAGCATTACTTAGATCTGTCTCTTCTGGAACAGTCTGCATGGACAGCCTCCCCTCCATCCTCTCCTGTAAGCAGTGTCCGTCTCAGTTCAAATCAAAAGTGGAAAATCACTGATCATTTGGTTTCTAGTCATTTTGTAGTAAAATGTATTTGTATTACCACAATAATAATTGTGATTTCATATATGACAGCGGCATTGCTTGTCTTTGCTTCATTTGGCCATAATATGTATTGTTTTAACCATGTATTGTGATGAAATAAGCACCAACCTCTTCAGCCATATCCAACTCCTTCTGATGTGCAGAGGCACCTGAAACCAAAAACAATCACCACCATTCAACATAAAACAGACAGAGGTTTTCCTTTTCTCTATCAGCACAAGAAACAAGAAGGAAAATCACAAACCAATGTCTTTTTCTGTTGCAGAGGTTTGGCCTGGTTCACTATTGCTGGTTTCATCAGACTGGTCCACATTATTTTCCACCTCCACCTGTCAATAAAACAAAGGATCCACTAGACTGACTTAAACAAAAGGATGCAGAGAAATCAGCCGAAAAAATGATTCTGAATTCCATTGACCTCAATTGACTCTCTGGCCTCTTCACACTGCGCCGTCGCCGCAGGTGAACCTGGAGCAGATGATGATGATTGATTGGGTTGCCATTTTAGCAGCTGTGATCATTGCATGGCAAGACGGTGTGGAGCAAAAATCATATTTGTATACATTTATTTATTACATAAGATGTTAATGAAAAACTTCAGACCAGAAATCAAAAAGCTTGGAAGGTGGAGCACGGTTAAAAACATTATATAGAGTCCTGTGTGAACCTGCTACAGAAGTGTAGCTGGTGAAAACAAATGTATTTACATCAGTCAATTCAAACGACAGCAACAAAATAAGAAGATGAAACCAGATAAATTTGCTTTTATGCAACTAGCATTACAAAGGTACTAAACTCTAGCAAACATGAGCATGTCTATAGAATTGATAACAAGTGGATGTTAAAGTAAAATCAGGCCATAAATAATACTTGGCTTAAACCACCATTCTTGGCTTAAAAAAAAAAAAAAAAAAAAGACAGTCCCAGACTACCAGCAAGTCTCTGCTCTTTACTCACCTCTGCCACTTTTCTCCTCCGAATGTTCATCAGCTTCTTTTTCCTCTGGAACATTTAGGTCTGATGATTGGTGGTCCTCACTTTTCTGCTCAATATGAGGAAATTAAAACTACATCTCACAACGTGCTCATGTGTGATTATTCATTTATCGTAATCACACATTGCAGAACTAAAAAGTCAAAATACAGATGTAAAATATCAAGTAAATATATAAGTAAAAGGCTATGTTTTTTGTCTGTGTTTAAAATAATGACGGTTATTCAGCTGGAAAACGTACCGTTACAAGAACCCCGTCGGCTGCAGCAGCCTCCTGTTTGTCCACCTGAACACCTGGTAGGAAAAGGAAAGATTGGTTTGAACATAATCATTGAAATACTTCAAGTATATTTACAACCTTACAATGATAGAAATCGTTTCATATGCTTGGAAATAATCAACAAAATGGTTCAATAAAACTTCATGCAAGGTGTAATGAGCAGAAACGGACAGCAGATGGCATCAGCCACTCCGTGCAGAGGTTATCATGTCCTGTGAAAATGTGTGGAAGCTTCAGGCTATTTTGCCGCTCCAATGAAAAACTGGGCTTGTAGAGTCAGCAGTGGAGGTAAACCACAACAGCATTTTGAGACTATCGATGCTTACTGCAAAAAAAATCACTGATGTACATATTCCGCAGCCCTCTAACATCCAACCCCGCTGTGACTGAATATCGCTGATAATAAACAAGTCTTACTGTTATCCACGTCCATCTCTGCCTGCCCCTCGGCATGTGCCACTTCTTCCACCTATCAACGAGGAAGCAGTTTCAGTTTTAGCTACGATATCTAGAATACAAAGAAAGATACCACTGATAGAACGTCACCATAATGTCCATCTTGGAGTGTGCATCTTCTTGCTGGGTTTGTTCTGCAGGTGTTACAATGTTCAGTGTTACCCAAAAGACCAAGGCTTAATTTTACCTCTTATCATTTTAATATTCCAACCTTGAGCGCAGGAACTTTCCGACAGAGATTCGTTGTTACGGTCGACTTCTTCAGCTTTCTTGGAAGCTTCATCTGCAGGTAAATGACGATAGAACAATTGTCTCACCGATACAGCAATGTTGATATCCAGTCTTTGGAGATTTAATAGTCATAACCTCAGTGATACAGACGAGTGTCTAGGACTGTTACTAACATTAGATTAGATATACTTGATTGACACCCATACCTCTATATAATCTGGTGTGAGCATGCTGGGCTTCATTGGGTGAGATTAACTGCTATATTGCTGTTTTTCGTAATGACATAACTATGTTGAGGCGGTGGCGCATCATCCATGTTTTGTAGAGACGCTTACCATCGTCACCAGCAGGTGGTGCTGTTGGTTCGATATCAGGTTGCGTTTCAGGCGTCACTTCCAAAGGTTCACCTTCCTCTGCCTCCGCTATGACGATTAAATCCTCCTGCGGCACATTTTACACGTTTTTAGCAAGACGACAAAAAAGAAAACGCAGTGAAGCTTTACAACATACCTGAGGGGGGAGGATTTCAGCTGTCTCACCCACTGAGACCTCCATTTCAATGTCTTGGATCTTTGGCTCTCCTGCAGTTAAAGTTTTTTTTTTTTGTTTGTTAGCTTGTTTTAATCATAGAAAGCATTCATGTAATAATAAATATTTAATTCAAAGATGCGTGTTTCACCTGAAGTGCCCGGTGTGTGCTCAGCAGGGGGCAGTTCACCTGTGGTGGGTACATTAGTAGAGTCATCAGCAGTCGCCTCCATGACTTCAGCAGTAGCTGGTCCTTGTCCTGGCTCCGTGTGGATGAAGCTGGTCGGCAGAGCGCTGTCTGGGTCCATGGACAGCAGAGCCAGGGCTGCCTCCTTCATCTTCAAGTCGGCGTCCAGCAGGGTCACATGATCCAGCCGGGTTTCAGGAAGCCTGGCCTCTGCCGAGGTGCAGACGTCCATAAGTGTCAGCAGTGCGTCTGCCTCGATCGGCATCATGCGCCGGGGCTGTGGCTCCGCCTCACACTCTGATGGTTCCGGTGTGATGTCACTCAAGGCATCGCACGTATCATCAGAGGTGATGGCGGGGTTGGCGACAGGCTCCGAGTCAGTGCTGGTGTCTGGAAGAAGTGTTTCTTTCTTCAAGTGCTCCTCTGACTTGGAAACCACCTTGGAAGCTTTCTTCTCCTTATGACTTTCCTCTTTCTTTTCTGCTTTTTCCTTCTTATCCATCTTTTTCTTCTTTGCCTCAGATTTCTCAGGAAGCGGTGAATCAGAAACTTTCTGTTTCTTCTCCTTCACGCTCTCACTTTTGAGCATCTGTTTCCCTTCTACACTCTTCTTCTCCATCTTGGATAGCACTGGCGTCTTGGTTTCTTCTCTGGATTTGGATCTCTGAAGCGTTTTCTCCTTTTCTGGTTTGACTCTTTTGGGGTCCTTGTTGGCATCAGAGCAGGACTTTGGTTTCTCTCCTTCTCTGTTGTCGGCTTTAGATTTGGATTTGTCACCTTGTCTGTCTTCACTGTGGCTCTTGGATCTCTTCAGGAGATCCTTGTGTTTCTCTCTCTTCTTGCCACCCTCAGATCCCGGCTCCATATCCGATCGCTCCTTAGACCCGGCAGAATCTGGGCGTGACAGCACCTTGGCCTCACCTTTAATTAGAGATTTCTCTTTAAGCTTTTCCTTCTCTTTGATTTTGTCTTTGTCCCTGTTCTTATCCACCTTTGTGCTCTCAACTGACAAAGCCTTCATCTTCTTGTCTCTGGAGCCCTCCTCAGGTGCTACATCAGAGCCTGAACTCTTCAGGTCTTTCGCAGAAGTACTCAGTTTCCTCTCGCTTTTCATCTTCAGCTTCTTCTCTTTCTCGTCAGAGGTAACCTTCGCAGCTTCGCTCAGAGATGAATCATCAGCAGGGTACTCTGGTTTCTTCTTGAGCTTGCTACGCTCCTCAGACAAGCTTTGCTCCTTCTCTTTGCGTTCTTTCCGTGGCTGGCGGTCAAATTTGCCCAGAGAACGTTGCTTGAGAGCCTCTTGGGATCCTTGCTCCAGCTCCAGGATGAAGGAGTGAGTTTTGTTTTTGTCTGGGAGCTTCTTGCCGTCGCTGGAATCCTCGACACTCTTTTTGCGGTGCTTTTCATCAGATCCTTCAGACAAATGTCGGATCGGTTTTTGCTGTGGGGGTCTTGGTGCAGACATTAGCTCCTAGCAAGCAAAGAAAAAATTAGGAAGATACAGTGATGCACCTGATATCACGATGGCATAGATGCAGAAATGAGGATACATACGGTTTTCTTCAAGCCATCCCCTGCATCTCCCTTCTTCTTGATAGATGGATCCACCTGTTTTCTGCAGGACAACAAAATCATTGATCAGATGACGATTTTCTAGTTTTAAACAGCAGTGACTTGTTTTACATTTAGCCTTAAAATTACCTGGAATCTAACTTCCTCTTCCTGCTGAGGGCCATTTTCTTCTCCAGGACTTTCTGCTCCTTGCGAGCCTCTTTAGCTCTTGGTCTCTGACCATCAGATTCTTTTTTCCTTTGTTTTCTGCGATCTGCAATGGAAAATAGTAAATACTGTCTACCCATAGGTGACTAAAATGTAATAGACAGATAAGCAAAACCTGAAAGACACCATCTAACAATAAACAGTGTTTGGAATCTACTTAGCACGCACAACTTGCACAACAACGTGATTCCGAGTTGTTTGAACTGACTAAGTTCCTGCCCTTGTAGGAATGTAAAACTACAGAAAAAACAGCCTTAGCAACAACTTACTGGCATGTTTTATGATTTATGAATCACAAAGCTATGATTTATGCGTATCAGTATGAGAGTAAAAGAGAAGAAATACCTTGCTCTTCTGCTTGTGCTGCCTTTTGTTTCCGTCTCTCCTCCATCCTCTCTCTGTTTTGCTGCCTTTTGAGGAGTCTTTCTTCTTTATCCTTGGCCTTCCAAAGAAATGTATCAAAGACAGAATGTTTAAACACTTGTGGTTGTCTATGAAGTGGATGTCCCCAAGCTGGGGCTGCTTAGACCAATACTCACAGCAGATCTTCTCCGCTCCTCCACAGTGACTTCATCATCAGAGTCGCTATAATAGCGGGAGTAGAGGAAAGGCTTGTGAACATAGGCTTTCCTCCGAGGCTTCAATGTTTTGTCTCCTTCTCCTGAGAGACTGTCGTCTTTGTTTGTCGATTGTTCACCTTTGTTTAAACACAGGAAACAAGTGTTAGCGTTTGATATAGGTTTCTTTGGGAGAACAAAGCATACAGACCATCTGTGGTTATCTCCCCCTCTTCAGAAGAATCAGATGGCTGCACTTCATCTTCACTCTGTTCTTCGAAAGACGACAGGTCGCTCGTGTGGACTGAGCTCACTGTGATGTCACTCAAGCCGTCTAGGTCGGAGTCCTCCAGAGAATACTCTGCAACATTCAGACAGATGAGGGGTTTATGTATTAGCAGCTGTGATAAAATGATAACTAAGAGTTAAGGTTTATTAATAGAAGCATGTTCTCTGCTCTCACCTTTTAAATAAATAGCTCCTCAATATGACCCCCCCAAATGCATGTAAAAGAGTCTTTTGAATATATCAGTAGAAAAGCATTAATAAAGCTTGGCTGCATTAATGGTGAGTCCAATCATAACAGTTAAAAATGCATTTTCCTTCATGTAAAATAAGGAGACTAGAAGAACAAATCCACCTTCTTTCATTCTCTCTCTGGCTTTCTGCTTGGCCTGACTTTCCGTCTTCAATAAATCCTCCTCTTGTTTCTCTTCTGAAGGCCTTTCAGCTGATTTGGTGCCAGGTTTGTCCTTTTCTTCCTCTTTCTGATCCTCCTCTTCCACCTTTATATGATCTGCATGCCTCTCTTTACTCTCTCCAGTCTCCTCCGGAGTGTCGTCCATCTTCACTTCGACACTCTGGACCTCCACTGCTGCTGATTTGGTCTCCTCCGCTTCTTCTAATGTCTTCCTGGCAGGTTGTTCCTCGTCTTCTTCATCAAGACTCATATCTTTCTCATCCTCTTCAGCAAGCTCCATGGGCTCATCTGAGCCCTTCCCTTCTCCCTCTGGAAGCTTCACCTCTTGGTTCAGGGAGGAAATAGTGTCGAGGATGGAGAGGGCACTTCCTGGAGCCGCTGAAGTAGGAGCAGAAGATGAAGCTGCCCAAAAAAATTAGAAAATGTGGTTACACTTTAGATTAGAGAACTTATATTACTATAAATAAACAACATATTCATATGTATATTAGCCTAGTATTTGCCTGTAATTACTCATTATAAAGTGAAAATGAATCATTATCATTTAAATTATTTATAGAATATCTGAGCAAGTGCACACGTTGGAACAAAACCATTAGTTCAATGTACATGAATTTGCCTACACTCTATAGGGATTTCAAACATGTTGGTTTAGTTTACTTCTAGAGTCAATAGACTGGGGTATTATTGAAACTTATGGACTTGAGGTGAGTTAAATATGTTTCACTAAAGTGAAATATCAGTGAACATTTTGAAAGTGCAGATTTACTAAGAAAATACTGGGTCAGATTAATATATTATTTGCATCCATCATTACTATCTTTCACACTCACATGTCAGAGGAAGTTAGCAAGAAGTAGCTCACCTGGCTCAGGAACACTACTGCTTCCGTCTGCTTTGGTCTCAGTAGAGGGGAGCGGTGGAAGTGGCTCGTCTTCAGAAACACTGCCAGGAGACAAAAATTCACGGACAACTCTCTCCACATGTGGCCTGAATATGTGGTTGACCTTGGGGTCCACCACCTGAGCCACTATCCGATCCACTCCCTGTTCCAGCATTCCAGACCTGAATGAAGCATTGTATGAATTAAGCACTTTGATTTCAGCAACATTTCTTATCAGTTTGAGGAGGAACATTCAACAGAATGAGAAACTTACTGAAGGACAAGCTGCCTGATGTTATTTCTCAGCTGGTTCTTGTTTAAGTGAGGGCTCCATGTGTGGTTGGAAAGGTGATTGGAGACAAAGTTGTCCACTCTTTGCTTCAGGTTTAAGTATGCTGGCTGAAAAAAAAACAAAAATAACGCTTGTTAACCCGGAGCCAAAAGCTGTTTCTACTGACACCACTAAGAGTGTCAGTGTTATGGGTGTCAGTCGTACAAGTCATGAAATGATCCATAACCATTCCATCACAAAGCGGTTCCACTTGACGTTTCCGAACGTGACCCACTGAGCGAGACCACAGTGGATGTAGACGTGCCCCTCAGACCCGGTGCACCTCCCACGAGTGACAACTAACGACAGCACCGACGTGACGTGAATTAATAACAAAGATAGTGTTTCATGAATCTGGCAAGGTCAAGAGAAAACAGCGACTCAGTCGTTTATATCACGACAACCAGTGCAATGCTAAGTAAAACCCAAATGTTTACAATTGTCGTTTTGCAGAGTACAGGTTATTCGTAGCTTTTAAGTCGAAATGGCAAATTCTATGTGCATACAAAACGTTATATTTACTGGGAAGGATGGATACTGGTACCTTGGTGTCCACGTCTGCCAAACAATCCCTCCTGAACTGGTCGAACAGTCCCCGTGTTTTTAAATGACTGACGATCATCGACACCAGCTGGGGATCACCGGGCGGTAAACCTGCCATATCTGAACCCAACAAACACCAAGACAAGGGGTTAAATGCAGCAAATTCCACAAAACATAAGCTTAAAACGAATCAATCGGTTGCGCCTTTTTGTTTTGGTCATTGAAGTTCGAAGCGGGATTCAACCGGAAGCACAAAAGGCTCCGACAAACATAACCCGGAAGTGTTAATAAATACTAGTCTCGGCTGCCAAAACAAGATACTTTGAATATATGAATTGAAATGCAAGTTTTAGAGAAGTAGAATAGAGGACGCATGTTTTAATGGTATGAAACCTTTAGTATTAAGTCGTGAAAATGCAATGTATTTCCTGTCGAATTCGAGTTGTGTTTGTATAGATTATACGATGACCATGACCTCTGACTAGATTTTATTTTTAGTCTTTTCTTATTTTTTTCGTTAGAATGCCCAGTTTTCTTCTGGTTTTGTGTATGCCAAGACTATCTAATCTAATCTAAAGTACCAGCGAGCAGATTCCTTTATCCCCGGGAAGCGAACACACTATTTAGCTCAGATAAATCTTTAAGACTAAGACAGACACACACTCAACTGCGCAACTCGTCGCGATCTTCGCTGTTTTAACTCTATTTCTTGCGTTTCTCAAGAACGATGAAATACTATCACAAGATATGAATGTTGTTTCGTTTGCAATTGACAATTTAATACTGTTAATTATTTAATCCTCATCTGAAATTTCACCAATGCGGGATGAATACTGGCATTCTAATGGAATCTAATCTATTTGTGGATTACTCTCATTATCAATGGCTAAACATTTACCACATATGTTATTAATGGAGTTGTACAACGGAGGGAAACATTTCACTGACGGCGTTTCTCACGTTTTTACGGAAGAGGATTTGTCACAAAGTGCCAGTGGAGAAAAAAAATGCCGGAATTCTGACTTTAAAGTCGGACTTCTTACTTTAAAGTTCCTCGATCCTCTTGCGTCCGTTTTAAATAGTGTGTGTAAATGTATTTAACAATTCGTTTTCCACAAGAAAATTATATATTATACGAAACGAAAAAGAGAAAAGTTTGGCAGCGGTGGGATTCGAACCCACGCCCCCGAAGAGACTGGAGCCTTAATCCAGCGCCTTAGACCGCTCGGCCACGCTACCGTGTGGCGCCCAGGTGGTTAAGTCGCATTATGAACACACTCATTGTAACGCGACAACACGATGGTAGAAATGTTACTCGTAAGATAGCAGTAACTTTCAGGGAATGTGTCCAGAAGAGTCCAGGAAGAAGCATATCCTTTCTGTTTAAAGACGTCTGAATGATTTCTGTTTTGTCACATCTGAAAGTCATGTCGTGTGCTATATTCAGCGAAGCAGGTTGGCCAAATCTGGACTGCTCGAACAGTTGACTAAAAAAACGATCTGACAAACCAGTAAGGGCGTTTAAGAGAAGCCCAAATTAAGCTTTGTTAGTTGCAGTATAGTAATAACAGTACAGAGATCATTACAATTAAAGTCAAACCATCGAGTTAAAGGCAGCGTGTGAATTATGGGCAGATGACATCGACATCAGAACAAAATTCTGCATTCACTTGGTCTTTGATTGTTTTTATTTGAATTAAAAACAGAGCTCGGCCCTCTTATAAAGGATCTTTATCTTTTGGAGGACTTGCTTCACTTAAGGCCAAATAACAGCAGTACGTAGGTGTCAACACCATCAGGTACGGAAATCCAAACACCTTCAACTATCAAAAGTAGTATATAGAACAAGAGAACGATAAAAAATATCCCCATGCAGGACATAGAAAAAGACAAACACTGTACAATATATTAAAACCCTTGGAATCATTTTACGTGTTGTACAACGTGGCAGAAAGCTGGTGGTCTGAAACCACAGGCAGTGGAGAGGAGAAAAAAAAAGCGTCGAGTGGAGGCAGACAAAAACAACTGGAGGAAAACTGTGTTCAGGAGTCAAGGTTTGGACACGAGGGAGGGAGGACTCGACGGGAATTGGCTCGCACCCACGGGTGGTCGATGACGCTTTGGAGTGACAGACGATCGGTGGGGTTGTGGCGGAGAAGTTTGGAGATCAAGTCTCTTCCACCATCGGAGACGTTCTTAGGAAACTTCAAATCCACCTGCAGAAACAAGAGAATGGTCAGACATGAGCACAGGCCTGCCCAGCCCTTGACATGAAAAGAACACACCAAACCTTATTTAACCCCGACACCATGCACTATTATGCTTTTGAAATCTCAAAATTGTTATTGAGAAAAAATGTGTAGTCATGTTCAGGCTTTTAGCTAGGACTTTGTCACGCCCAGCCCAAAACCCCGCCTGAGTCCATTCCCTCCTGACACGCTTTGTGACACCTATCTCCCTGCGCTCCTCTGGGCTGTTGTCTGCACGGCACTGGGGAGCGGGCTTCGTACAAAAATAAAATAAAATAAAAAAGCCCTCCGATTTGGTTGTGAGTTCTTTTTTTGTTAAGTTCTGTCATCAGTGTCAGGCATCCCTTCAATAACAGTGCGCTTCCATGTTGCGAGATGTGGATAACTGCAAGTAAACAAATATGCCAGTAAACAAATATGGCGACTGCGATGGCTCATACTCGACAAAATGACTGGGCAAAAACACTTTTTTTCATGGAAACCAGTGTGATGGCGCTACGAGTAGAGCATTATACAGGCACTAACAGACATTTTTTTTCAAGTTAACCAAGTGTAGAGATGAGAAATTCAATGTTTCATGTCTCTCATATTTAGGGGTTAAATTGAGCTGTCTGTCCGCTGTATCTCAATAAATGATCATTAAGTCTTATTCTATTCTCAAAAACATGATACATACTGTCAGTCCTTTCTCTTGCATGATGAAAAACATTTTCAAAATTCTCTCTTCTAAAATGGTTGTTTTTCTTTGCCTTATTTAATATTTCACGAATACTTTGACCATTTTAGAATTTGTTGATGGTCCCTAACTGATGCCGGGTTGTGGTCTTAGCGCGGAAGAGGATGCCGTCGCCAATACCGGAGGGGAACCCCGTCCAGTATACCAACTATTTTCCACTAAGGCGTTTCGCCGAGGCTGAAAAAATGCAGCGTCAGAGAACATATGAGGACCACTCCATCTAATAAAATAAACACTGATCCTGAGACTCAGAGTCGACCAGTGTCATTATCAAAGGTTCCCTGCATTAAAAATAAGTTAAAAACTACGATCGTAAACCAAAGTCCACCGCACGCCGGTGTCAGCTGTCAAACGGCGCGGAGAGCATGGCGCGTTGTCGCGGTCTCGTCATTTTCACGTGTGCAAGTACAATGCAGCGGGTTTGTCACGTGTCTAGCGGATTTAGCGTGAGATGCAGAATTGTCATTGTGGAGATTGTATTTGGCGGTATATCATGTACGATGAATTATCGCCCATCCCTACTGAGTAGGGAGACAGTCTAAAGCCTGTACAATAAAGCCTATTGTAATGACAAAACTTCAACTGACCTTTGTAATTCTTTTGTACGTCTCCGTGTGACTGGCAGTTTCAAATGGGGGGTTGCCCACCAAACACTCATAGCACAAGATGCCAATGCACCACAGGTCCACCTTCTCGCTGTGTGTGTGGCCTTCAACCATCTCAGGAGGAAGATAATCCAGTGTTCCACACATTGTCCTGCGCCTGTGCAACAATAAAGAGGTTGATAACATTAGTTTGTTAAATTACAAGTTAGTAAGACAATTCAGACAACTCTTACCTCAGAGAAGGAGCATGGACGGACCAACCGAAGTCGGCTATTTTGAGTTCTCCACGATAACCCAGGAGCAGGTTCTCTGGCTTGATGTCACGATGAATGACTTTTTTCTCATGGCAGTATAGCAGGGCATCTGATATCTCCTCCATGTACTTTGAATGAAGAGGTCAAGGTTTTGCATGAGACACCTTTCAGTCATATCAAAATAACGTGTTCCTCTTACTGTTGCAGTGCGCTGGTCATCAAACCGTCCAAACTTCTGCAGCTCCTTGTACATTTCCCCTTTTGGTGCATATTCCAGCACCAAAAAAACCCTTGTCCGGTCATGGAAATAATTGTAGAAGCGCAAGATGTTGGGATGCCTGGAAATCACAAGTGAAAATGACACTCATTTTAAGAAAAGAGAATAGCAGTTGCATAGCATGAGCTCAGCTGGTTTTTGTCTTACTTGAGATGGGCTTGGATCTCGATCTCCCTCCTGAGCTGGTGCTCTACACCCTCCTTCTCCATTTGGGACTTAAACAACACCTTGAGGGCCACAATAGCTTGTAGTTTCTTCACTCTTGCAAGGTAGACATTGCCAAACTTTCCTTTCCCAAGTGGCCGACCGATTTGAAAGTCGTTAAGGGTGACTTTCCTAATAAGGAGCACAAATCAGTACAACTCCGAAATAATAACAAAGAACACCACAATGATAAAGCTTTGATCCTTACCTACTGGCAGATGAGCCGACACACTCTCTCCCTGGACCTAAAGAAAAGAAAGTTGAATGAAAACCAGAGCTTTCTCTGTGGATCCACTGACATCTTTTAGTCCGTAAACAAACCTCTGATATCTGGATGGGGTCTCACCATAACACGTTGAGGCCCAGACACTGCGGTCGAGGTAGCAAGCTGATTTGAGGACAGACAAAATAAAACATTCATATTTGGCAAATAGGCTAAGACAAGCACAAACGAATGCACGTCAAATACACAAATTCTGTAGTCACAAGCACACGTGTACAAGCTGAGAGGCAAACAAAAGTACACATTAGACAGAGACAAGGTAACTTCAAGGTAAGGTAGTCACAATTGGTGGTCACATTTTCTGAATTTTCTCAGGCTCATAGTAGTACAAAGCCATATAATGAGATTTAAGTGGAATTCCTTCACTTATACAGTTATTGAAGAGAAATGTAAGCCATTTTACCTCTGGAACTATTTTGTGAAGCTACAATGGATTTGAACACTTATATTATCTTACCGGCCGTAGAAATCTTCTGGGCTCAAAATTCTCTTTATTCTGCGAGGAGATAAATACATGCAACTGATGTCAACATGTTTAATTTTACTTATTTATAAATCATTGTTGACTACATCTGCTTGACCACAATTCGCATCGCAACATTTTACATTGAAGAACACTAAAAATGACGAAATGCACCAGATTTTGCCAAATGCTATTATATAAATATTACATAAACATTCAATCGAGTGTGCAAAAGTGTCTTAGAGCAGACGACAAGGACGAATTGTTGTGCACAGCATGCTCTTAGCAGGAAAGAAGAAGCTGGACTGACTGAACCGTGATGTTTAAAAGGAAGCTCATGAGAATTGGACACTATAAATGCGTGTTCGTCATCCTATGTCTACGTTCGACGGGGATGGATCTCATGTACGACGAGGTCTTGTTTAGAAACAACACGAGAGTCTACCTCACCCCTTTTTCCACCATCTTTTTTTTGACCGATTCCAAGTTAGCTCGTGATGCTAAACAGACACTATGACCCTCGATGCTAAGTCAAGAAAACATGTTTTATACGACTAACGTTGCTTATCTATCATTCGTATAAACGTTTCCAACGTTACCTGCATGTTGCCGAACAGAACAGTCCGTGTAATCCTCCCACTTAAACCTGACAAAGCTCTCGGTCTGCTGTACGATTCGAATTGCTTTGGCCGCCAACGTTTTCAAAAGTCTGTAATGTGGCCGATCTCATTGGTCTGCTTGCAACGCATCTGTAGCTCCTATTGGACAAAGAGCAGGCACTAGGAAACACATGATTGGCTCATACGCAAAGACCCACCCCCTCACCATTTCCGGACAGGAAATAAACGTTGTGTTTTCGTGAATTTATCCAAATCAGAATGATAAGCGAGTTGATAACCAGTTAATGGATAGGAATTTTTACTGATGAATTTAGTTTTGTTTTGGATAAAATAATTCAGACTAGGGCATAAATCGACAACAGCAATACGGTCATAAAATATAAGTATTGTTGTTTCAATGATTACATATCAAAAATACGTTAATATTATTATTATTATTATTATTACTATTATTATTAATAATAATACTAATGTAATAATAATAATAAAGAAATGACTATCATTCACACTCCTTAAGCGAAGTTCCTTCGCTTTTACCACCATTGGGTACTTTTAAACTTCCAATTGTCAGTGGGTGAAATAGACTACTTTCTGTTCTATTACATGTAAATGGCTGAAGTTCATTTACAAGGGTTTATGTATTTTATAATAATGATGTGTCCACATGCCAAATTTAAGGGTTAGGATTGGATGAATACTATTTTGCAGAATCAGAATCAAATATATTGCCATGGTCAGTGGGGATCCCACCAACTAGGAAAGTGTTTTGGAATAAAGTGCTGTCAATAAAATATAATAGAAATATATAAAATAAAATAACCCGCAAACAACAAAGGCTGATCAAGAGTTCAACAGTCTGACAGCAGAGGGGAAGAAGCTGTTGCTGAGGCAGGAGGTTCTGGTCTGGATGGACCGTAGCCTCCTACTGGAGGGAAGAGGAACAAACAGTCCATGACCTGGGTGAGAAGGGTCGGCTCTGATCCCACCTGCACGTCTCTGGGTCCTAGAGACATAGAGGTCATGCAGAGGTGGCAGGCTGCAACCGATCACCTTCTCAGCAGAACGCACGATGCGCTGGCGAAGCTTGTCTTCAAGCAGAGCTGCAAGAATTGTGTTAAAAGCAGAGCAGAAGTCTGCAAACAAGATCCTGGCATAGGTTGCTGGGCAGTCCAGCTGCGAGCTGCCTCCTTCTCCCATCTAATCTGGCTGAGTTTAGCTGTGAACCAAGGTTTGTCATTTGCATAACTCACCTTGGTGCGCGTTGAAACTATGCACTCTTCACAGTAGCTGAACCATGAAGTCACAGCGTCTGTATACTCATCCAGATTATTGGTCGCAGCCCCAAACACCTCCCAGTCTGTGGTCTCCATACAAGCCTGCAGCTCCTCTTTAGCTTCACTTGTCCAGATCCTCATGCTCCTCACAACAGGCTTTGTCAGCTTCAGCTTCTGCTTGTATGTGGGAACAAGATGAACCATCAAGTGGTCAGACAGTCCCAGTGCAGCTCACTATAAGAGTTGCCTACACCTATACCTATATATAATACCTATAAATATGCCAATACAGTTTTGGCGGGTATCAGTATGATCAATTTAGGCAGGTATTATTCTGTCTCATAAAATCTTTTGACACATCCTTTTATGAATGACATGTCTGACTCATTGTAGTCACTTTAACATCTCCTCTGGTCAGGAAATGAAATACCTGAAAGGCCCATGTTGTAGAGGTTCTTCTCTGCCCGCCCCATCTTTGGCCATATAGCTGCACAAGCCTCACTGCTTCCTTGTCTTGCTTCTCGCCAGGTAATCCATGGTGTCCATATCTTCCACCACCCACGACGGTGCCATCTGGGTCAGCATCTCCGTACCCATGTTTTGGGTACGTTCATCATCATTTCGTTGACACCACACTGTGACATGTTGAATTTCCCTCTAATAAAGGCCATCTATCTTTGAGGTTCCAGCATCTTCTATACCTCTCCAACTCAGGAACTCTCCTTCGGTGCCTTTAGTAATGAACCATATGTCCATAGCTTTGGAGACATTAACCTCACAGAAGTGATGCTTCTGTACCACATGGTATCCGAAAACTCTGACCGTACTGGCGGGAGGAAGGCTGAAAGTAGACCACTTTATGATGCAAAGTTGATGACGAAAGAAACAAGAATGACTATCTGCGCACCGGAACTTTAGAACATGTCAAACAAATGTAGCCAATCTTTATTATTTTTGTGTGAATTAAAGTACTGGCATCGATTTGAGAATACACCACAATAAAGGCACACCACAATGTCTCAAAGGCAATTTATTGTTTTCTTAATGGGAAATAATGAAAACATTGAAAAGATAATTCCATTTAAATCATTTAATTTCAAGTGTAAAAGAAAGCAAATTAAGAGTGAGAAAACGTGTACGTAAACAGGCTGCATGTCACGCCTGGTACTTATTAAAAAAGTAAAAGGAAGCAGGTGGCTTGTTGCTGACTGTTTGTGGTGAAAGCATTACTGTATGTCTCAGGAACAGCAATGGCTTATATATACTACCAGCCATTTAATCTACCGTATTAGCAGTTACACATCTTTGTTTGTTTTTTTTCAACCTCATTTTCATTTTGAGATTTGTAGGTTTCTATGTTTTAATTAAAAACACACCAGGAGTAATGTGGAAAAACAGGAAGGTTATGACTCCCGATGTCTGTAAAGAAGGGATAAAGCAAATATGCCTTTTGTGTTTACTAACTAATGTTTTTTATTTAAATGTCACAAAAACATTTAATCTTGAGTTACCGCCAAATGTCAATGTCATTTTCAGTAACTTAAAACGTATATCTTGTTTGTTCATTTAAGAGTCGATGAGTGTATAAAACATTTTAAAGAAAATTAAGCCCATAAGGTTTTGGCTGTCACAATGGTGCAGTAAAAAATTATCCCGACCTCCGCTACATAGGAGGGAAAAAGAAGAATGCCAGCACGTGAAACTAGGTGATGCCATACAGTACACCTGTTTGAAACCAGGGATTGGGATGATAATATTTTCTCTTTTTTAACGATGGGTCTTTGTGCATTCTCAGCGTCAAAATGTAGGGAACCTGAATTAGGCATTGTACCCTTCAGAAAAGTGATTTTGAAACAGTTGCATTTTGGCAAAACCACAGCAGTCCATGGAATGGCTTTTCCTTAAAAGATGTATTGTTGAGGTCAGCCACTGTTTTGCAAAAAGTGGTCGGTTTAGTCTGTGTTTATCTGAACTGAGCAGTTGGTGAATACTAAAGAGCAGTAGGGTAACAAGACAGCCAATGAGCGACGTAGACGTGGGATGGGATCATTGGTGTCTGGTTTGTTTTCATCGCTGTTTACTTCTTTGTCACCATCTTCTTCAACTGCCTGAGCTTCCCCTTCAGCACCACCACCTTCTCCCTCCTCGGCTGGTGGACATTGTCTGGGCTGAAAGGTCACATCAAGGAACTCTAATCTCCGGAGCCCCCGCAGCATTCTGCAACCACGTACAATCTGCATCTCGCTGAGGGTGCAAGCCCGCAGACATAGATGCTTCAGGTCTTTCAATCGGCTGGCACAGAGTAAGCCAGGCCCTACCTCCTTTCCACCCAGGCTGAGCTCCTCTAGCCCAAGCCAACCTGCACCAAGCCCCAGAGAAGCCATCTGTACCTGGTAGCCTGGCCGCCCCGTGATGCAAATTTCTAAAAACTTGAGCCGAAATAAGCCTTCTATGCCGGCAGCACCTTCCTTAGCGGCACAGTTTCTCAGTGCGTTAGCGGTCACACGGAATGTGTCATGCAACTCTAACCGAGTGAGCTGCTCCCACGTAGTGAGACTCTGAAGATGCTCGTCAGTGAATGATGGGACATAGTTAAGAACTAACCTCTCGATTGAGATTCCTGACGTACTCCCTATCCCTTTGCCTTTCGATTTCTGCCGTGCAGCAACACTGGAGGTTGCTTCAGCACTTGCAGGTGCAGTTGTGAGACTTTGGCTGAAGAAGCCCTGTGGCAGCTCACAGCCGCGCAGCTCCAGGACCTTCAAAGAAGGAGGAAGGAACCGGCAATTTGGAAGACTCCTCAAGTCTGCATGGAGGAGGTAGAGCTTATTAAGACGAGGGCACTTTGAGGACAATGCCTTAAGCCAAGACTCTGAGAGGAAGGTGCCTCCTCGGGCAGAAAGCAGCAAACCACGCAAGCGTAGACACCTGAGGCCACAGCCCAGGTATTGGCGCAGAAGAACCCAAAGTATTCGTGATGTCACCTGAATAGACAGATCATTGTAAAAAAATGGGAGACAAAAAAGGGGGAAAAAAATCAATTGGAATACACATACACAACGTTCATATCTGCATGTACAGCACTGTAATTGCTAAAAGATCATAGTTTTTATGAAAAGGATGATTTCATTATCCACAATCATTATGCCTTATTCCAGAGTTCATCGTTTAACAAACATACACGAAGCCAAAATCACGCTGGTGAAAGAATTAAGGACCATAAAAACAAAGGCATTCATACCCCTTTCCATGCCCTCAGATCCACAACTCTCCATAATCTTTGGTCTTTTACAAGTCGCCTCCACCTCTTACACACTCTAAAACGATGACAAAAGACAAATAGCGACATACATATTAAATGACAGAAGTCGTTCTAAACACGGTTGCCCAGAAGGCCGAGAACTCCTAAAAGACAGGCAAAGTGATTTCATGAAAACATTCTCACCTCCCGGCTCGGACAAGTTCACGGACACTCAAATACGATAACACATCTATCAATATGTTCTCTGGAAAGTAGTCCAAGTTACAGGTTACATAGTCGTCCATTTTGTAAACAAAACCGTCGAAGCTGTTACACGGACTGGTTTCGCTGTGACACACCTGCAAACATCCGCGAGAAGTCCGTGAGAAACAAGCGCTCGATAAAGTTGGGCCTCACGGCAAGAAAAAATATTTTTGTTGAAACAAATAACTATTATTTACTAACCAAAATTATATGTGCATTGAACAATATATATTGGATTAGTGAATAAATTTAGTCGTATAATAGTTTTTGACGACCGTTGACGTTATTATGTTGGTACGCATGCGCGGCTTACCGGAGAAGATGGCGACCAGCAATGGTGGAGGAATGGAAGTGGACGGGGCAGGCAAGTCTATTATAAATTAAAATACGACGCCTGTCTTGTTTGGGGCAAAGTATGCTTGCAGATAACTGTCCATGGGCTTATTAGTGTTATTGTTTTTGCCTTTGAAGTACATTTGAGACACACACTTGTCATAGTAACCCTGAATAAATCGTGTCTCTCAACATCAGTTTCGATATAAAGCTCATTTTTTCCCATGTTAAACGTGTGGTTCTCGGTCTTAAATGGGAATGAGCGTCAATAATAGGCCGAGACAAGGCGAACGTTTGTTCTAGTTGGCTCGTCGGTATAGTCGGTCTATAATTCTGTCTTGTTCAAAAGTCACACTTGACTTAATGTCTCTCAAGTTCTTATGTTATTTATCTAAATATGACCTGTAATATTTCTATTTTGAGCCATGTGTTGTTTTATTCGCTATAGCTTACGGAATATTGTACATTAAACTGAATAATAATTGGCAATTCAATGCTATTAGGTACGATTCAGCCTCATGGTTAATGATTAACATTTTTATATGCCTGCAATATCTGAAGGTTGGTCTGTTTAAATAATAGTCATCTGGAAGTTGAGAACTGAAATAAAAAAAACAGATAATTTTATGACAAATATTGACACAGTAAAGAACATTGATGCAGATTCTTTTGATATGAAATGACTTTAATTGGTACCAGTATTTACATATATTACCATAGCTACTTTTCATTTCACATCCGGCAAATATTATGCTGGAACCCAAATGTACAGGTGCTTGGTGAGTTTCAGTTCACCATCTCTGGCCATCATTTTTTGAAACTTTATTTTGCTTCCCCATAGCCAGCCCCAGTGTCATGGCCTCTGGTGTTACTGGGAGCGTTTCAGTGGCATTGCACCCGCTGGTGATCCTTAACATATCTGATCACTGGATACGCATTCGCTCACAGGAAGGACGGCCAATACAAGGTCAGGTCACACCATATTGTTTTATTTTGTGATGTCCTGTAACACTGTTTTTTTGTTTGCAGTTATTGGTGCCCTGATCGGAAAGCAGGAAGGTAGAAATATTGAGGTGATGAACTCTTTTGAGTTGCTTTCTCACACAATCGACGACAAGGTGCATATTGATAAAGAGTACTACTACACCAAGGAGGAGCAATGTAAGTAATGGGGAATTTAATGGGGACGGTAATTGTTTACTTGCATGGCGTGCTGGTTCATTCAAATGTACTTCAAATGATTTATCATATTTGGCAAGCATAACCACTTAAACATTGTCTACAATGCACTGTCTGGACTGGAACTGTAGCAAAATGCCGTTTAACTCGAGCGAATAGCGAATAGTGTGCAAGCAATTGTATTTGAGTACTCACCGATACCGAATACTTACGCCAATACACATGAAGTCAGAGTCAATAGTTTTTTTCATTTTTTTTCCATATATATTGTTATTTGAACAACATTACTCAGTATAAGTATTTTTCTTGTACATAGGTGACAGCCACAAGTTTCACTGCAGTACAAACACAAATTTTTGTGTCACAAAACTGCGTGGTGCTGTAAAGTGGTTTCAGTTTTGTGGTATTGGTGGCCATTCCATGAGTACTCAAGCCCCGTATTGAACTGATACTGGGCTTGAGTATCGATATCGGTGCATCCCTGGTTGTAATATTGAATCCATTGTGAAAATGTGCTTGGACTTTTATAGGGCACTCTCTTCTCAGTGATGACAAAAATGCTTGTCTTACAGTCAAACAGGTCTTCAAAGAGATGGAATTTTTGGGCTGGTACACCACAGGAGGACCTCCTGACCAGTCAGACATCCACATTCATAAGCAGGTTGGTAAAATGGTGTTTCTCCTGAATTTAAGTGGCTGGTACTGCGTGACTGTTCTCTTCGCATTCACGAATATTGTTCACTGACATCATGTCTAGTAGAGTAGAAATGTGAGACCTGGGTCCTGACTCCTTATATATATATGTATATATATATATATAAGTATGTATGTATGTATGTATGTATGTGTGTATATATATATATATATATATATATATATATATATATATATGTAATATGTATATGTATATATATGTGTATATGTATGTATATGTAAGACTGTCTTACATGCAGCATGTCACAATTGCAGTGGAGTTTGTGCAGGGATGCATCAAAAAGTGGTCAGAAGTGTGACTTCATTTTGTTTACTGATATGATGCCAGAGTTTTTCCCAATGAAATACTCAACTTTCATATCACTAATTCAAATGGCTGTCACTTAAACAGTTGGCGATTAATTCATACTAAAAACGAGAAATCTCATCATGGTGACACGAGGTTTTCACTCCTCTAATTTGTATATTATATCACCAGGCGGCAGCCATCGTGAATTACACAACTTACTTACAGATGTTTATCTGATCACTGTCGGTTTACTTCCTCATGTCTTAAGCAATACTCTTACTGTGGTTCATGGCGGGACCCCGGACATTTGTCTTAGCCCTATTAGAATGCTGAAAAAGTTGTCACGTGTGGTGAGAAGCTTGCATTCTCAGGATTTACGAAAACCCCAATCCAACCTTGTCATTTTCATATTCAAAACATGAACCAGGTTGAGATTGAGCTTTGATGCAGTGGACGACTGGTCCAGTCTAACTCATGTGCCTTGGTCCTCCTGCCAGGTCTGTGAGATCATCGAGAGTCCGCTCTTCCTTAAACTCAACCCCATGACCAAACATACTGATGTGAGTCGTTTCCTTTCTTTGGATGTTGCCGACCTTTTTCTAAGCAATGTTTTTTTTTGTATTCTTTAGCTTCCTGTTAGTGTTTTTGAATCTGTGATCGACATCATCAGTGGCGAGGTACTTGCACCACACAATTGCTTTTTCTTTATTATTATATTTATTTACCATTTTGACAATGTGACTTTGTAATGACCTGTGTCTTCCATGCTAGGCAACCATGTTGTTTGCAGAGCTGACTTACACTCTGGCCACGGAGGAGGCGGAGAGAATCGGAGTCGATCATGTCGCCCGAATGACTGCCACCGGCACCGGAGAGAACTCAACAGGTGAATAGTGATATGTAGTTCAACGCCAGAAGGTGCAGAAGGCGTAGAAGGCATCAAGTTCTATGTCGATACTTGAAGTCCCTCGTCGATGTTCTGTTTTTATAAAGATCAATACAAATGATTGCACTTCTCCTTGGACACATTTGACTCGTGACACTGTGCCATTGGAGGTGGGCAGCGTTATATACTTGCCCTGCCGTTGGTGGCCCTCGATTAATAAGGTCTGGAAGTTGTTTTATTTGATGTCTAGTTATTCAATGTTATTATACTGAATGGACAGATGTGATAAGGAAATGACTTCATAATCATATTGCTGTGCTTTATATGCTGCTTAAAGATGTGAAAATGAATCTATTGTCAATGAATAACACTTGATATGTATCACTGTAATGAAGGTTATGCCTTTTGATACTAATTTATAACTCTGAGAGTCAAAAAAATTATAAATGCACCAGTAGTTTAAATTAAGTGCGATTTGATTCCAGTTTCAATGTAAAATATATTAAATTCCAATTGAAATAACTTTATATCCTAGTAAATGGTGAATAAATATATTTAAATCAATTTAAAAAATAATAATTTCCAGTGGCCTCATGTGGCGCATATCTGTTGCTCAGGTCGGCACTGCAGCTTACAGTCAAAAAACTATTATTACTGTTGGTGAACTACTATAAGATATTAGAAAATGTATAAGTTCTATTCAAACTCATGATGAAAGTAAAGACAGCATCTGAGTTATTCTCACTTGCAGGTCTGTTTGGGAAATGTAACTGCAGAGTGATGTTATGGGTGTTTTTGAGCTCCGATGATGACGGAGCAGAATCTTTGCTCCTTCTGCCCAAATGTTTTTACAAGGTTCTGCCTCTGCTCATAAAATGGTAGTCTGCTGTTTATGAGGGGATATTTGTTCTCCTCATCACCTATATTCTTGTTCCCACAGTGGCTGAACACCTCATCGCCCAGCACAGCGCCATAAAGATGCTCCACAGCCGAGTGAAGATCATTCTAGAGTACGTGAAAGCAGTGGAAGCAGGTAAGCCAACCAACAGGAGCTTTAAGAGGCCGTCTGGAAAACAGCTGCTCTTAAATGGGATGTGTCCTCGGGTGGTTAAGAGAGGCCCCAGTGAACACACCTCCACAGAGTTATCTTTGGCCCCTCCAACAACTCATTTTCCTTTCCCCGACTGTGTCTGCCCTGCAGGGGAGGTGCCATTTAACCATGAGATCCTGCGAGAAGCCAACGCTCTGTGCCACAGACTCCCTGTTCTCAGCACCATCAAGTTCAAAACAGATTTCTATGATGTGAGTCGCACTTTTCTGATTTATGTGTATGCACACAATAAACGCAAATGAGAAAACATATGCACATCACACACATATACACACACAATAAACACAAATGAGAAAATATATGCGCATCACACACATATACACACACAAAACCCAAATACATTCTAATGTCAAACCCATTAAAACACAGCAAACATTAAAAACGTTCGTGTTAAACTCTTCCAGCAGCGTCTTCTGCCATTCCCTCACACTGACACTTCCAATGACAGACAGGGGGCGCAGTTGAGACTGACCAGTCTCTTTTCATTCGTGCCAAATCCATACCTGTTATTTCTAGCTCTGACTTCCTTCTGACTCTGTTTTTTCCGAGCAGCAATGCAACGACGTGGGCCTCATGGCCTACCTGGGCACCATCACCAAGACCTGCAACAGCATGAACCAGTTCATCAACAAGTTCAACGTTCTGTACGACAGACAGGGAATCGGGCGCAGGATGAGAGGGCTCTTCTTCTGAGCCGACAACAACAACTGCACTTTCTCCTCTGTCTGCTTGTTCATTTGGATTTGGGTTTATCACCAACAAACACACACAGTTGAGAGTCTGTCCCGTTCCATCACAGGGGGAGAGCACGTCACTCACAGGCTCTCACTTTAGCGCAGAAGCAGATCCGGTCTTCATGATATTGTTTTACCTGTTTGTTTTATTGTTTGTTTCTCTATGTAATAAATAATCTGCTGTTTTTTCATGCGACTTCATGGCTGTTTTTTTCACTCTAAAAAGAAAGACTCTTAAAGAAGTTTATTGTCCTGTTTTTGAGATCACATGTTAAGAAACCTCAAGTTGCTGCTCTCTGGAGTCTGGGAACTGTGCAGTGTGGTTTCACATCAGCCATGTTTGTCCTGACTGCATTCTCCTTTTACAAGTAACATCAGATTCCAACAGACTCCCAATTGTGATTGTTTTTATTCACTTCATGTTACAAAGAAAAAACCCGATCAAAGTTTCCTCCCAACCAAGTTTACACATACTTTAGACTGACAGGTGTGAACATGTGTGTGTTCGTGGCTATGTGTAAAGATTGTGACAATCTGGAGGCCTTTCCAGGGTGTCCAATATATTTGCTTGATGAAGTGCTACTTTCCTCGTGTTCAGACAACGCCCGGCCCGTAAAAAGGCCAGTCCGTGGAAAGGCAGCTTACGTGGCGCTGTAGGTTTATAGTCGGTTTTGAAGTGGAGTTCCTGCTGCTTGATCGCCTTTGGAGATGACAGAGAGTCGCAGCAGGAGACGGCGCTTTAGGTTCAGGCGGAACATCCCCCTGAAGTCTGCCTTTATATGGCCATTAAACAAACAACTTAAAAATAATGGCCTTCAGATGTTAGCCAGCGAGAGAGGCAGCTCAACAGGCTGCACCTCATCCAAACTTGAAGTGAAAAGCATCAGTTTTGTTTAAATCCACGCAATTTGTTGGGGGAAAGATTTGGACTGGAGACGGAGAGAGCAAGACCAAGAAGTCGAAGGCTGTAACTTAGTTATGCTTTAATGCAAAAACCTGATGGCAAAAATATGTCAATGTGCAATGGATCACAGTCTGTTTTCGGTTGCGTCCTACTGGTCTTCTTCTGCAGGCTCGTCGGCGGGCTCGATTGGCTGGGGGTACTGGAAGCGGACAGGGTCGTAAAGGTCATCTCTGGGGTCGTAGGGGAGTGGGTGGAAGTAGGGGTGTGGCAAAAGGAGTTTTTTCCCTTTAGGAGGAGGTGGAGGAGGAGGGGTCGGCTCCGCCGCTGGTTCTTCCTTCTCCACAACTGGAGGAGGAGGCGGTGGCGGGAGGGCCATGATTTTTCCTTTGACGGGCCTGGGCGGGTGGTCGATCAGGCAGTCGGGGTCCCAGTAAGGGTCACAGTCGTACTCCATGCCTTTGAAGATTCGGATGGGAGCTGGGGGGGACTTCTTGACCAGGACAGGTGGAGGCGGAGGGGGTGCGGACTTCATAGGGGGCGGAGGGGGTGCGGACTTCATAGGGGGCGGAGGGGGAGGTTGTGCCTTCACAGCAGGAGGTGGCGGGGCTTTCTGAGGGGTGCAGTGCGGATGGTATCGCGGGTCACAGAGTACCGGGACCGCGCCGGTAGGCATGTAGACGATGTGGGGCTTGCAGAGAGGGTCTTTGGTGTTGCACAGATACAACACGTCTGCCTGAGAGATCACCGGGGCGGGCGGGAGTGGGGGGGCGCTGGAGGGAGTGGGCGGTGGCTCGGTGGCCTTCGGGACACCTTTCATCGGAGGAGGTGCAGGGACGGCCTTGCAGTTCTTGTCGGTGGCGGGGTCGCACATGAGGACGGGGAGTCCCAGCTTGCTCTGGAAGTAGGAGGCGTTGGGGCCGTAGGTGTGCTCCAGGTACCTCATCTGCTGGTAGAGCATCCGCAGCTTGTCAATCTCGTACAGCTGGAGGGAAACAGGACAGCGGCTGGTGAGGCGGATACGGAGTGGAGCGAGGAGCAACACCTTCTCAAGACACATCTGATCGTTTCATCAGGAGAGTGTTGGACAGTGAAATCTGTCCGCTGCTGTGGGGGTCACTGTGACCTGAACGTGCGTCTCACCCCCTCAGTGTGGCCGATGCTGCTGTAGTAGCGGTAGTAGGACTGGAAATCGGGGTTGTTGCGGTACCACCTGGGGTCCACATTCCTCTTGGGTCTGGAGTGGGTCAGGAAGTCGTTCGCTCTCTCGGAGTCGATACTGACGTCACCGACAGGAACCATCCCTGTCGGGGGAGCAGAGCAGGAGGGTCACGGCCTTCACATCTGTACGGCACCGTGCGTGAGCCAGCGCGTGACTGAACTTACCGTCCTGCTGGATGGAGCTCAGCAGGGATTTGGCCACCAGTCGGCCTGTGACAGACGGACAGGTCACATGGTCATCTCATGTTAGTTTAGACTGATGAAGTTGGACTCACCTGGAAGCCATGTTAGACACAGAGTCCCCACCAACCAAAGTGTAGTCTTCATCTCACCCCTTCACACACAGATACACTCATTAGTTCTCAAAAAAGCATTAGAAACGACAGAAATATCAATATAATGCAAGTTTATTCAACAGGAAATTTGAAACAAGATGAATATCAGACGTAACATGTTTGTTTTGAGAGACCCTCCTAGACATTTCAAACAGCTCAGACAACGAAACATTAAAAAATTACTTTACCCCAATTTTCTTTCCATTTTAAATGACACGGTAGGAATAGTCCAGTTTGAGCTATTTTCTCTAAAAATGTAATGTATTTCAATACACAAAAACAATAAATAGATGCCTTTAAAAGTGAGTGAAAAGTATGATTATTCGCGATTAGATTAATTCTAAAACCTATAATTAATTACATTAAAATCCAGTAATAATATGACTGAAGATTAAATATGCAACACAGTTTAAATGGGGCAATAATAATAATAAATATTTAAAAATATGATAATTTTTGCAGTACAGCGGGCTTTAAAAACTATGGTAGTCGCAGAGAATTAGAGTAGAGATTCAGAAAGTCATTTTCAATACATAAACATGAATAAGTGAGAGAAACTGTTTCAGATTTGGGCCCAATCCTGCAAATTCCATTTCTCTGATAGCAACTTAATGCTTTTAAGAGACACAAGATAGAGGCTTTTCCAGAGTGATGACCATCATTATTACAGCTACATGCAAGTTTTAAAGGACCAGCTAAGACACATCATTTGCTCTATCACAAGCAAAGGTGTAAGAGATTTAAACAAGTTTGTTGTCGAAGCAAAATACATAGAAAAGTAACTGCTATGTTCCATTTCCAAAGCTCTTCCAGGCCAAGCGTGAAATGGCCGCGGTCACTCACCTGCCTCAGCAAGCCGCCTCTGTTCCGTCTCCTCCTGCAGACGTTAAATACTCAGCAACGTGTCGGCGGAACAAAAAATGGCGCGGCCCCATAGCACGAGGGGTCTTTCAAACGGCAGCCCCAGCCCCTCCCTCCTCTAATAATGCACTTTAATAGGGGCCTTGGTGCCAATTACAGATAAAAAGGCCTCGAGGTCTGAAGGTCGTAAAGAGCAGAGTCCTCGCGTGGAAAGTCTCCATCAAGTCTGCGAGGAAACAGTCGCCCGCTGAGTCGAGTGCAACTCCTGGGGAAAATGGTGCAGACGAGTCACGAATTTCAGCCAGGACACCTGGAGACACTTGCTCTGTTGGGTCTCAGCAGAGCGACACCCAAATCTGCTTCTTGTTTGCAGCTCGGCTCACGTCTTAGATTCAGCAAGTTTGGGCCCAAATATTCAGCTGCTGGAACTCTGGTAACAGGTTGAGATCAAGACTGTTGACGGGGAACTTCCAAACCAGATTTGACCTGCAGTGTGTGGTGCTCCACAATTTGTGGTCATCTTAAACCAATCGCCTGAGTTTGGAATGGATTTTTGTATCGTGATACACACAAGGCCTTTGTGTGAAGGACGGAAAATGTCAAATAAAAAATGTAGGCAACAATATTCTGGGACAATGTTATAAATATTCTTCAGGAGACATTCGAATGTAACACTCAGAGTGATCAATATTTATCGAAAATCTTGATGCTTGCTACTAAAAAAGCTATTACAAGGAACTGGTTGAAGGCTGATGGACCTGATGTACGAATATGGGTTGTCCACAAAAAGATGGACACATTTTTCAGCAAAGAAATCCAACCTTATTGCAATTCTACGTCTACGTTGTTTTGTTATCTATGTATTTTCCTACACAAGTTACAAACCACTGCATCATTTTCAAAATTGAATGCCGGCACTTTGCAAAACTGTAATTAAATATATATATATATATATAAAAAAAAAGAAAAATCCCACAGCTTCTCAGGGCGCTTAAAGCATTTCTAGAGCTCAGTAGGTGGCGCTAATACACAAACTAATATGCAAACCTACAGGACTTCTAGGGATATCATGAATGACCTTTGACATCATACCCAGACAAACATTCAACAACATCCATATAAAACTGTATGAGGAAAGATTGTCAAATACAGTTCAGTAATGATGGTTGATGAAGTAACGTGTTCAAATTTAAAGAGCTCACTAGGTGGCGCTCTAATTGGCGATGGTGGTTTAATTGTACAGCAGACAGTGCCATCTAGTGGCCACTGAAATTCTGGGCACCGTTTCACAACGCCACAAATGAACAGCATCATGAAACAATCACAAAACAAAGATTTACTGTTGAACACGAAACAGACCCAAATACTTTGGCAGATTTATTAGAACGAGAATTCAACAGCTCACACTGAGCTCAGCAGAACTTGCTCAACAATTTATAAAAATGTACAGGAAGACAAAGCAGGTGACGGTGCATTATCTGATGTATTTACAAGAACATGGAAGAGGGGTTTTGACAATAAAAGCTTTAGCAACAAATCTCCAACTGCTCAAGAGTCCCGGAGCAACAAAACAGCCGTCTCAGACGAAGGTGATGCGGGTGCGAGCTTGGTTGATCTGCCAGACGTTGAGCTCCTCGTACTCCTCCAGCGCCTCCTGGAACTGTGCCGGGGTGAAGCCGCGAGACACGCAGCGCTGCTCCGCCTCAGACATGCGGACCAAACCTCCGGCTCCACCTCGGCCTTCTGAGGACAGCTCACGCACCAGAGAGAAGATGACGTCAGACGGCCGCTGAGTCCTGCGGGGAGAGCGCCGAAATCAGATGCAGGTTCAGGAAATAGTCGTGACTGAAGAATCCCACCCTTGCAAAGAGATCACTTTTTTTGTTCATGTACTTTTAAGTTGAAGGCTAAAAAAAGAAAATCTGCCCACTGAAAAGACTCCAGAGTTGTTTGGCTTGTATGAACACGAACTTGAGAAAAAGCTTCATAAAAATCTGGACATGTTTTACGACTTCCTCCAGGGACAGCAGCAGCCGCCGCTGCAGGAAGCTCATAAAAGCGGATTTAAGGTGGAACACCATCCGGTCACCAACACTGCAGCAAGTCTCAAACTGTTTGTTGGTTTGAGAACCTAAGGCTCACCGTGCGCCGCTGGACTTGTCGGCTTGAAGCGAGTCCTTGGACATCTCCATCAGTCTCATGGCCTCGTTGACGTCTTCCTTCTCCACAGAGTCCATCATGCGGAGGCGGGCCTGCCAGAGGAACGTGGGTGAATTCCACAGCTGCTCAAACAAAAACAACCCACGGGCCCGACTGATGCCGGAGCTGGAGTCGGTCAGCTGCGCTGTGCCGGCACTGTCAGACCGAGACAAGTGCAATGCCCTCTGGGAAGTCCGGCAATTGCCCAAGTCTCCGCCTCTCAACACCAGCTAATCCTCTGCTCGGCAGCGACGACTTCTCTGACCACGGTCAGTTTTGCATGGGTTTGCACAGCTGCACCAGACGCACACAGGCTGACTGCCCACCCTGCAAAGCTGATCAGGACCAGACGCCACACGCGGGCCACGCACGCCGCAGACGGCAAACCAGTGTTTGCCTGAAGTGCCGGTTTTGCAGTAGATGATGTCTCCTACCTGCACAAACAGCACTTTTGACAACCACAGGCAGAGTTCCACCAATGTTCACACCCCACAACGTGAAGCGACGTCCTCAGTCCAGCGTGAGAAACAAGTGCTCACACTGCAGTAGACCAGGGTAACATCACTACCTGCACTGTAAGCACTTTACCTCACAGAGAACCTCAAGCACCTTCGTTCATCACTGCCAGACTGGCACGGGTGGGAGTCCAAACCACCTTCAGGGGCAACTAAAGGTTCTCACCAGGGCCGTGGACAGGCGGAGGATGGACAGAAGGGTTCGAGCCGAGGTGAAGGTCGTGTCCTTGCTGACTCTGGCCTCTTTCCTCATCTCCACATAAGCAGCGGTGATGTAATCGGCCAGCGCCTCAGGAACCACCGGATTCTTCTTCTTGCACAGAGCGATGTAACGCCTGCCGGAAAATAGGAGGAGGAAACTTGAGGACAAACTGCAGCGATAACTGATCAGCGGGCGAGGGTGAGTGAAACAGACACAACACAAAAGTCATTCATCCCTTCAGTTTCAGATCACGTTTTAGTTGTGTTACGGTGCACAGTTTACAACCGCTACCGTATTCCATAGTTGAATGTTTCAATGATTTTTAAGTGGCAAATATCAATGATACAAAAGGACAAAGCAGAGAGATGTGCATGTTAAAATTAGGGGAGGGATTCAAAAAAATAATACAAATCTAGTTAGAGGATTTGTGATTCATTAATCTCAATTTAATGGTATAAGAATATTTGCCACAAGAAGCCACATTTTTCAATTTGAATGAATTTGGTATATTACTGAATCAAATGATGGACCCATACATATTTTTATATCACCATTTAAACTAAAGCTCTTTTAATGTCTTGAAAATTTTTGTATAAGAATTTCAAGTAAATTCAGAGTAGTGGAAACCCTGGCCATTGTGTAGTGAGAAACATCCCTGAACAAAAGCAAACAGATGCTTTTGTTTGCTTTTGTTCAGGGATTCCTCCATGTTTGTTGTTGTTGTTATCATCCTAGCTGCCACGTGTCTTGTGCATCAGTGTGATCAGTGGACCAGGAACTCCTGCACTTACAAAGGTTCCCTGTTGTCTGGAGAGCAAACTGTTCCATTAAATTATTTTTTTGTTGTAATTAATCGTAATAATGTTGTAATTCATAAACTCGTTAAAGTGCCACCACTAGTTAAAATGTTGAGTGTCTTGGGGGGAAAATTGGACTTAAACAGCGATGAGTCAGACGTCTTTGAATGCCACCATCACTCACCTCATCAGCTTCATGTCTATGGGGGTGAAGTGGGTGGGCGGCTGGCGCAGGTGCTGGTGGACGTAGGTGATGTGCTGGGCCAGCCGCAGGTCGGCGTCAGCATCTGGCTTGTCCTGGATCAGCCACAGCAGGTCGAACCTGGACAACAGGGCGGCCGGCAGCTGGATGTTCTGCTCGATGGTCTTCTTTGGATTGTAGCGACCGTAGGCGGGGTTGGCGGCTGCCAGGATGGAGCAGCGAGCGTTGAGCGAGGTCATGATCCCGGCCTGTGAGGAGGCCAGGTGTGAGCGTCGGAGGCGGAGCCATTAAAACAACGCTTTCAATTCTCACCTTGGCGATGGAGATGGTCTGCTGCTCCATCACCTCATGGATGGCCGTGCGGTCGGCGTCGGCCATCTTGTCAAACTCGTCGATGCAGCAGATGCCGAGGTCAGCCAGGACCAAGGCCCCGCCCTCCAGGGTCATCTCTCCTGTGACTGGGTCCTTCATCACCGCTGCCGTCAGACCCACGCCTGAGGAGCCGCGGCCGGTGGTGTACTGGCCTGAAACCCAAGCACAGCAAATAACAGTCAACACATTCCAGTACAAACTGGACACAGATCCAGAACGTGAGGAGACTCACTTCGAGGCGCCAGTCGGTCGATGTAGGACAGCAGCTGGGACTTTGCCACTCCGGGGTCGCCCATCAGACAAATGTTAATGTTGCCTGGAGACAGAGGAAGGACCCATGAGCTTTAAAACTCAAACATGTTTTGCAAATGAGTGCAACATAGGAACCCACCTCTGATCTTCATGCCTTTGGGGGCTTGTTCCACACCACCCACCAGCAGCAGCAGCAGAGCCTTCTTCACATCTTCATGCCCATAGATCTCAGGAGCGATGGATCCCGCCAGCTTCTCGTAGAAGCCCTCATCTGCCAAAGAATTAAAACCCAGTTGACGTCAGTGTTGAGAAGAAGACTGGCCAGGTAAGGACCAACCACCACGCACTCGTGGAAGGCAAACAAACAAGCTCTTGACAGAGATCTGGTGGAGTTTTGAGGCATCACAAGGAATGCTGACTTAACAGCCTACAAGTTTGACAACATGACTTTGGGATGGGCGATACCGCCAAACACAATCTCCACAATGACAATTCTGCATCTTGCGATAAATTCGATAAACACGCGGTTCACTTGCTGCATTGGACCTGCACACATGAACATGACGAGACCGCGACGGTGTTACCAGCTCTGCAGCATCCGACAGCCGGCGTGTGACAGTTGTGGAGAGTGCGGTGGACTTTGGTTCACCATCGTAGTTTTAAACTTATTTTTGATCCAGGAAAGTCTTTGATAATGACACTGGTCGACCCCGAGTGTCTGGGTCATGTTTATTTTATTAGATGGAGTGGTCCTCATAGGTTCTCTGACGCAGTCGTCTGCCTTGGTTCACCATCAACACATGCAGGTCTCCAACTGCGCTGGCACCTCAGTGAAACACCATGGTGAAAATAGTTGGACATTGGACGGGGCTCCGCTATTGGTCCCCATTAGGGTTCACTGATCGCGGACACTCTCACAGGCAGCGTAATGTTACTAAGCTGGCGTCAGTTAGGGACCATCCACAAATTCTAAAGTGTTCAAAGTATTAGTGAAATCTTCAATCAGGCAATGAAAAACAAGCATTTTAAGAGAGAGAATTGTGAAAAGGTTTTCCATCACACAAGACAAAGGACTTACAGTTTGTATCACGACATAAAACAGTTTCAAGAGAGACTGTAGTGTGTCAAACACATGGGATAGAATGAAAATGTATTTATCGTGATAATTAAGTTATCACAGAAATTACAACATTTATCACGATAACTTTTTTGGACACATCGCCCATCCCAAGCTTGAAGCATACTTTAACACATTGCCCAAAACTTCACAAGTCTTGCCACTCAAGCGAAAATCCTGTGCAGGTAAAACACAACGCCAATTCATCTGAGGCTGTAGTGTACCGCCGTGACTCTAGTGACGAAAGGTTTCCATGCGGGGGTAAAATGTTATTTCCAGCAGCCCATCCCAAACAAAACACCCGGCTCACCTGAGATGCTGCGCAGCTCCTCGTCCGTCAGCTCCTCATTGCCCAGCTCGTCATCCTCGGTCTTGTTCATGAGGACGATGTTATGAGCTTCCATATACGTTTCCGACAACAGGCCCTGAAATCCACAAAACCCTTGAGCACATTTTAACAGCACCAAACCTTTGAACGAGCAGAACAGCTAGTGTCATCCAAAGAACAAAAAAACTGTGCGCTGACAAGTCGCCGCTAGATTGTAACATCTTCTCACTTATGAAGTCGACAACATGGCTGGAGGTCAACAACTGGCGCGTGGGTTCATCGCCACAGAAACGGTGACTAGTTTGTGTCACACCTGAACAGTCTGGTTGAAGCCGGAGCGCAGCAGAGGGAGGAAGACTCCGGAAATGGCCACATGGTCTCCTGGTTGAGCAAGACGGGTGTTCTCACCACGGGCGTAAACGCACATGCTCCTTGGAATGTTCCCCACAGGAACTTGGTCGCTCTGAGGAGATTCAAAAACATATGAGGCCGTGCTTCCATACATTGTGCCGTCGTCAGAGACAAGTTTCCAAATTCCTACATGCTCCTGAATGCGAAGCTCCTGGAACTTGACAAACTTGGAGCCCCTGGTCTGCAGGTAGAGACGACCTCCTGATTTGTTGGTGACGCACTCTTGACTGGGACACATGACCAGCGGCATGAAGGTGGGAGACTGAATCTGGAGCAGGGACACCACTAGTCAGTAATCTCTCGAGAGAGAAGGAAGAAGAAGAGACCCCTGGACACTGACCGGCTGATAGGTCTCAGCACCACACTGGTCGCACGTGTACGTTGCGACAGCCATCATGGGCTTGACTTCAGTAGCCCGGGTCACAATCCCTCTCACGGTCACCAGCTGCCCGATGTTGTCGGCGCGGACGTCACGCACCACCTTGGGTTTGGAGGTGCCGGGAGGTTTGAAGTAGAGCTCGCTGTGGGAACAGTCCAATTTTGAGACAAGCACAGTGGTGTGCAAATTGGCAAAGCAAACAAGTCATTTTCAATTTCTTTCCAGACAAGAGAAGATGAGTATTAGTTTTATAGAAGTAGTTTTTGCCGTATTCATGCTCATTTTCACACCATATATACACTGCAATATTGGAATATTATCCAGTAAATGTAGTTCCCTTACAATCTCCTCATGAGTTCTGGAGGGTAATTGTTGCGAGCGTCTCGTGTGTCTGCGGGGTCACGTGCTCTCTGCTCCAACATCAGCCTGTGCTCAATATACACGTCCAAAGAGTCCTTGGCCACGACCTGCACCGAAATAAGACAGTCAATACACATTGTGGGAGAAAGCATTTGTCACTTGAGGAGCACTCACCTCTCGTTCTTTGTATTCAGGCAGCAGCTCGTGGACGGCATCAGCAAAGAGGCTGGTGTAGCGTTTGGCGTTCTCACAGACGCTCTCCACCAGCTCGGGATCTTCTTCTGCCACGTCATCCAACTCCACAAAGAAAGTGACCTGCTCTCTGTGAGCCAGGGCCACCTGCACACAGGCAAGACCCTTGTTGAAATCTCTTCTGGCATATTATATTTTATTAACAGCACTCTATTCCAAATTTGATTCCGATAAATAGAAAAGAAAAACCAATACATTTTTGAATCGAGGTTATGGAAATGCATAGTACAGATCAACTTCAAACCCAAAATGAGATTAGTATTTTAATAAATACTTAAAATCAAGTAAAACTGAAATCCATCAGAAGCAGAATAACCAAGTTAAATCTCATATTGTTGGCCTGCGAGTTGTAAAAAATCACTACACCACAGCTGTCAGAAGGTAAAGCTATTGAAACAGTTACAATTGTGAAAGGCCGGTAAAGAAGATCATAAATTAAAGTGCCTTGTCATGACCAAAAAATATCATTAACACATGACAACTCTCCTACTTCACGAAACCTGAATGATTTTTAAATTAAAAAACTAATAATGGTCATTTTATTAACATTTTAAAGGGACTCACCAACTGCGCTCCATATTTGAAGACTTTCTTTCCATTGTCATCTTCCGAATAAAACTCTTGCAAAAAACGCTTGCATTTTTCTAGCGGGGAAACAGAGGAAAAAAAAACGTTAGCCATCCATAAGGAATTGAAATGACATTATAAATGGAGTACAACTGGTCCTGAGCACTTGTAGGCGCGATGTGTTGTCCTGCGACGACCCTCTTTGTTGAGTAACATGGCATCCAGTAAATCTCGATGAGTCACTATTGCATCCAGATCAGCACAAACTGACACTGACGCATCACCAGACCACACTTCCAGCCAATTTGTTCGCGTTCTAGAATCAGTGGAGAAAAGAGCGGCAGCCACCAAGACGCGGAGCCGCGGGCTCCAAGTGTCAACACGACAGCAGGAAACAGCCGAGTGTCCATCTTACAGACACAACATATCAGTTGGTTTGCCTCAAAAAAGCGCCGTAACTACAAGCAAAAGCATTAACACGCTGTTGCAAATCGCTCACAAACGCATCGTGGTGACAGTTAAGTGTCGACTTACGTTCGGGTGGTTGCAGGACGATCTCCGAAGCGGTTTGTTATTTCTTCTACGAGGATGTTATTGTAAACAAAGCAGCACATGGCTTTTGTCCTCTTCACACAAGATATTCATCCGCGGCCCTGCATCCGCAGTGAGAAGTAGTGCGAGACGTAGCGGCGTTTTCAGTCAAACTTTGCCCAACGTTTAGCGCTAAAACGAGCGGGAAACCTTAACGAAACCGAATCGCTGTTAATAACTCCAACCTTGGTTTATTTTGTCGAGCTTTTGGTCGCTTCCGTCTCGAGCATCGCACATGCTAGCCTCGACTAGCTTACCGTAACTACACTAATAGCTGCCCCAACGAAATAGCTCCATCTAACTTTTGACCAAGTAACTGGGTCAAACTCAGGCAACTTCCCAGTAACTAAATAAACGCACTCGTGCAAACATAACTGGGGAAGACAGCGGCCATACATGCAGTCCACTGGCGCAGCAATTTTTGCGATCCACACACTGAGCGTCGCGTAAACTGATATCGCAAAGGGTTCATAAAACATACACCACTTTAGTAGAAAGGAGTTACTGGAGTTACACGAGTCTGTGGGGTCCAGTGGGAGCTTTTGAAGTTGTCACCGCACATGTTCTAGTACGGAGGCGCCTGCTCCTTTGTCTCAAACGGCCTCATCCGGGTCACTGGTCCGTTCAGCGTCTCGCCGCTTGAACATAAGTGGCGTCAAGCAACAGTTTACTCCGAGTGGAAAACACAGACGAGATGCGATTCACTCTACAGAACGGACTTATTTGTACTTTGAAGATATTTGGGCGATATTTCCGAGGTTGCTGATACGGAGAAGTACGCAAAAAAACAATCGCGCAAGTTAAAAAAAATGTGAAGGAAACTAAACCAGTGAGGTCAAACGCGTCCAAAAGTGGTGACAACGACTGAGAAGAACGCGTCGCTGTATTGTTCATGGCAACCTGTTGCTGCCATGTGAAACCGCGGAACGTCCACTTACCTTTCTCTGCGGCGTAGTCTTTACGAGCCATGACTGCAGCTGCTGTTCAGAAGTTGCGACGACTTGTCTCCGAATAATCCGCTACACAACCGGGGGTGTTTTGGAGTGAATTGTTGATTTTGGTGACCGGTGTTAGTGCGGCTGCGACTCGCTGTTCTCCCCCAGTCTCAGTACGAGAAGTGGCGCGAGTATGACGTCCACAGGACCCAATCACGATCGCTGTTTCAGCGAAGGGAGGCGGGCTTCTTTGGTGGCGCGAAAGCCGCGCTCGGCTCCGCGTCACGTGACCCGGCGGCCTTCCCCTTGTTTGTCAGTAAGCGCGCGAAAAGCGACGATTGGATTTCATGCAGCCCCGTGACCCAGCGCTGAACTCACTTTGAATATTCATCTCACGGCAGGCCACATACTAATAATAAAAACACTGACAAATTGTCAACTCGCCTGAACAATTTTATGCATTTCGCTGCTCGTGAAACACCTGCAATGCCAACTTTTAGTATTATTCTTTCAACATTTCTTTTGTATTGCATCAATACAGCACACTAGTGCGATCAAAATTAACCAAGAACATTAGAACTGCTTTAGAAAAAATGTGAAATCTAACATGTATAATAACAGTGTTGACCAAAATGAAGCGACTCCACTATCGCTTATAACCAAAGAACTGTTTCATTCGGAACGGACAAAGGTCTCTGCGCCGCTCTGGACCTCATCTTCAGTCGAACAGCTCGTCCATGATACTGATGTGACGTGTAGATGGCTGCGAGGCAAACAAACACATGTCATGGCTCTAAAGCTGAAAACACTTAAACAATATGTGATGGGAAAACATTTAACTTGAACGTAAACTCGGAGACGATAAATTGAATACGATTGTGCAATTACATAGTTTGCCCACTAGGTGGAGACAAACACTGTTATGTTTGCTACACAAGTTAACTTCAGTCTTTCCCATACTTATACAGCGTCAAACTGAATGGTACCAGTGTGCAGCTGCCCTCATCGTCAGTTTCATAATGACTCATGTGAGCTTCTTCCTCTTCTGGTTCCTCCAAATCTTCAATTGGAGACAACCTGTAGGTCACAAGCCACGTGTTGAATATTAGTGTGATCATACAGGGACATTGACACACTAGTGGCGAGTGATTACATGGTACTGTGGGAGTGTGAATCAGGCTGATCCAACAAAGAGGCACTGGAGGTGAAAGCAGACACGCGCCGCCTGATGGGCTTCACTCTTCGCATGAACCTGTAAAACAGCCCGGCAATCCTTTATGGATCATGTGTCATTACAATAATGAAAAAAAAGCCTACACTCTTCTTTCCCACTCATCCATCGTCCACTGTTCCAGAGACTCACACCTAATAATCACATAAGAATCAGGAGGCAGCAACAAAAACAAAGACTCACCCAGAGGAAAAGTCTTCCTCTGATTCAGGCTCAGTTGAAGTACGTTCATCCTCAGACTCGAGGATCTTAGGTAGTGTGGTGGTAACTGGTGTTGCTGGCTGTCTCAGAAGGGTGGAGGTCATGATCGGGGTGGAAAATCCACTGTGGAAGCTGCTCTCGTCCATTGAGGAGCTTGTGGCGGTGTTGATCACGGGAACCTCTCCTTTGTCTTGCACTTCACTCACTTTGAAGAGGTGGCCCTCCAAAGAGCGCTGATACATTTTGACTGATGGCCCTGAGAGGGCAGTAGTGGGACATTGACTTCTTATACTACTGGCTCTGAAAGAAGCGAAAGACACAGGCGATGAACAAACCACAGTGTTTGGCGAAAGGATTCTTCAGTTTTCCTCTCTTGCCACAACAAACTGTGATGCTGTTGCCACTTACATATCCATGCGATCTTGTAGCACCAATTTGGAGCTGAACTGGCTGAGGATCTCCAAAAAGGCCACATTAGGCTGCTGCTCTTCATTTGCATCTTTGAGTGCAAACCGTATTCCATCGCTAATGATGAGGGAAACAGCATTTAGCAAAACCAGACAGCCATTAACCTTTCTTTTTTCAAATCCAACTTAATTCAGTAAAAAGAGATAAAGTGAAGGGAGACTGGCATCCATTTATATGAAGCAACACGTGAAGCTGAACGATAAAACACTTCATACCAATGCTTCTCACCTGTGGAGGGCCATCAGAGGTTTACGTTCATGTGGAAGGAAAACACCAAAACTAGAGGCAAGTCTTTTGGCCAATTCCTGAACCATACTCAAATCCTGCTGCTCTTCACTCATCATCTCAGAGAAAAGCTGAAGGAAAAAAATGCAGGTTGATATTGTGCTTAAACATTATGACAAGTCAACTGAGTCTTTACAGTAATGGTGGAGTCATTCAGCTTAATCAAACAGAATTCAACATAATACGATTCAGGGTTTCCACAAGGATTTCTTGAAACTGTGGTGGAGGCGTGACAATAAATATGCTAGTTTTTAATCATGCAAGGTAGACTTCTCTCTCACTGTCCTCACACGGTCCGTCGCTTCATATGTCCAGCCAGAATGAGTGACTTAAGTTCCACAAGCAATGGATCTCAGTCATTATGATGCTTCACTCCGATCTTGTCCACCTTGATGAAGTGCATATGTCATCTGTTTGTTTCGATGTTTCCACTTAGTTTCAATAGTTTGATCACGTTATATTAAATTTTTCTAAGAAGTGTGGTAGCTCTCATTTAAGATGTGGTGGTGCGCCATGCTTGTTCACACGTGGTGGAAACCATACAACTATCCATCACAGTTGAGATATTGTTTAAGCGCTGTTGGTCGTCCATCAATGACAAGTCACTGCTTCATAGGCTTAACTTTGCACACCCGTATCATTGTAACATCAATACACAACTGTTCAGCCTTGCTTCAACATACACCCACCTGCTGAAGACTCAGGCAAATGGTCTTGGCACTCAACACTGGACTGATCTGCCTGGTCCGGCTGAGTGTCTCCTTGATGATGTCACCAAAGTCACTAAAGCGCTGGAAGTACAAGTCAAAAACATGGAATGAATACGGTGGACGTGTGACAGCCATCAATCATCAATGAAAGCAGAAGCAAAACTTGGTCTAGTCGTAACTTTTAAGACACAACATAAAGTTTGTTTCAACTACTTTCTCTAATGGTATTGGGGCGGTCCACTATTTTTCCTTTGGGTTTCAGTCGCATCTCTTCTGATGATTCATACACAGCCGAGTGACACGCTACATTACATAGACCCAGAGCGGCATTACATCATACATTATAGGAATCTAAATGTAGCAGATTGCTGTTTCAAATTATTTCAGTCCATTATTCTTGATTTTCCTGCACAGATTTTACAATGCTTTTCTCTTAGATGTGGACGACCTCTTCTGGCATCTGTTAAGTGTTGATATGTTTCTCCTGATCTTTGAGGTCTTCACCATCTCAAGGAGTCTCAATATGGTTGCTAGAAACTAGATTTTAAAAGAAAAATTCCACCCTTCCTCAGTCAGGTGCGTTTTGAAAAGCACAATAATAAAGGATTTAATTGGGAAAGAAATTGGAAAATACATAAAATGTACACCTTGTGGTAATATTTGAAGACATCCGTGACAGCATGGATGACCAGCACGCCACATAGGCTGAGCCTGCAGAAGCCTACCAGCAGGCTGCGTTTCCTCTGCAACTCTGTTATCTTCTGCTCTTCCTCCTCCTCACCTAGGACAGAGGTGACGCTTAAAATGTGTAGAGTCAAATGGAACAAAAGACATTGGAGAGGATCCATGAGTCATCAGCAACACATTTCAAAACAGAAAATCAACATGGAAAACGTGAAAAATTCTAGAATGTTATTACAGATACCACTTAGTTCAAGATCTTCGTCGTCTGTGAAGATGTAGTCCACCAGAAAAGCGCCCATTTCTGCACGAAGAGACTCAGACGGCAGACACACCAACGACTGTGTGTTCGGATGGGAGTGAGCTGGCTTGCTGTAGATCAACAGCAGGTCACATAGCAGTTCAAAAGCCTGAGGAGGACAGTCAAGGTCAGTAAAAAATGTCATTCAACCGTCTTTGCAAAGCCAGAAAATAGCAGTGAAATGAGATGAGAGGTTCTTGTATGATACGTCTACTAACTGATAACAATGGCTTCTAAATCCCCTATCCAGCAATTGAAACGTTTCTGACCCATAGGTATGCTGAAAATGTTGAACTCTTGTTCTGCAAGATCATGAGGTTGCCATTTTAAGTTGTAATCAACCATGATATTCCATGAACGGTGTGAGTACCTTCATGCGATCACTGAAGTTATAGTCCATGCTCAGGATCTTTCAACAGATGCTAGAAAAGAACTATGAAAGAAACTGCACCTCAGAGATCCAAACCTCAGCAACCAAGCCTGAAGAGTGCAGCAAAATGACCACCTTTTGTGTGCAGATAAATGTGAAAGCACTGTAGCCATGTTAATAAAACATTTAATACCAAAAAGGTCTGCTTATTTAGCATCTCGGAAGAATGGTGAGCCGTAACTAATTTCTAAACAGATTCAACTTTTGACCATATGCAACAGAGTAGGCATGTAGTAGGCATCATGTGAAAAACAGCTACAGAACTGCTTTTTTCCTGAAAAAAACAAGTCTTTTACCAGACAGATTAGATTAGATCAGCGCAGAGTGATGATTTGTTCCTGACAAATGAGGGCACAGCATAAACATGGTAATTCTTCATCACACAATTCACCAAATGAAAACGTAGATATCAGATCTTACTAACCACATTTCGGATGTCAGCTTCGTTCACAGAGAGACACATTTCACAGACTCTGTAGAAGGATGGCACCTGCTTCTCCAACAGCCCTAGTTCTGCCTAATACAAAAGACATGTTTTTAGTTGTAACTTGAGTTTTTCATCAAAAATCAATCTGTCACACGTTATTGCTAGAATGAGACAACATATTACAGTTTAATACTAAGGGGGGAAATATTCAGAAGTGAAGTAGCAGCTGGTGCCACAATCGTCAAGATTCTTTAAATGATTAGTGATCTAAAGAAATGACTGGTTATTCTGAACTAGTCACAGGCAAACTGAGATTTAATGGACCATAGCATCAAGTTATGTTAGTCATATATGCACCTCAGTCATCACGTTTTGAGCACTGCTGACTTTAGCCCATATCAAGTGGTGAGCTGCGCACCTCAGGGCAGAAACCATGAGCTGAAGAAACTATAAAAAGATGAGATAACAAAGAGGAATAGTAATAGCAATATACACAGGGCAGTGTTTTTAATAAACACGTCTTTGAAAATACAAAGATGTCAAATGCCACACTTCTCTGTCAGGGAACCCAGACTCGATTTGGCTCTTCATCAGCTGCATGCAGGGTTGAAATAGTCTCCAACTGCGGGGATCTTTGGCACTGAAAACCCCACAGTGTTATCATGTTGACTCCAATGCATGTTGAAAGATAAAGCAGATACCTGCTCAAGGCAGCAAGCCTCTTCAAGGGAGTAGAGGCACGGTATACGTTGTCTTCATCCGCAGCAGCCTTTAACACACAAGACTAACTACAGAAGAGGAACTTGGTATCACCACCACAAACAACACTATTGAAAACCTCACGTGATGTAGGTCTCTTAAGTTGCTGAAAAAACATTCACTGAGAGTGTCCATCAGCTGGCTGAAAGCTCGGTCAGCACGGGAGGAGAAGATAAAGGAGTCAGAGCAAAGTTTATCGACCAGAGTGGCACAGGCATCCAACACTGTGGTCTCAGTGTGCTTCAGCATAATGCCACAAATCTGAACAAGGAGCAGGTCCAAGTGCTGGAAAAGAGAGGACAGTAGAGTTATTGGTGTTTGGCCACAAATGTTTAAATAGTGAAAGACTGAGTAATTCATTCCATTATTATGAATCTGAAGGGTTCGGTAATACTACTACTGTTAGTACTACAAATATAATTCTTATCAATAATCATTTTTTATTGCTAGAATTATTTTAAACTGATTTATCCGACTTATAATTACCTTCTGAAGGCCAACTCTTTTGGTGCCAAAGTTGCAAAATTGCAGCATTTAAACATGGCAAGCAGCAAATATGAAGCCTCATGCAGTCAATACTTTATACAAGCCCATGGCGGACACCAGTAACTTCAATCTGAGCAGTTGGTGTGCTTCAAGTAGGGTAAATAGAGACAAAGATACGAGGGAGGTTATAGTTTCATCAGAAGAATAACAAGGGGATTCAGATTCATCAATGTTTACACTGTGATGAAGATCATACAGTGAGAAAGAAACTGCTTTGGCCCATAGTGAGAGCGAGTCATTTGTCAAGCTAGTTCACAAACAGCACATGAGGCGGATTGTTACCGTAACTATGCAGCCCAGCAGGCTTTTAGTTAGAGGGCGTCTTGGACTTGGACTTTGTATAGACACAGGAGGTTTTTTTATTTGCTCCATGTAAATCTTTAAAACTGTGTCAATTAAGTATCTTAAAACCCGTCTAAATGTCAAAGCAGAGATATTTATGAGATTATGACAGGAAACAATGATCAAGCTCAATCAAAACAACTCTATCAAACCTTTTCCATGGATGGAGAACTGCTGTACATCTCCAGGTCGAAGTACAGTGGCGCTTTCAGAAGGAGCCCTACAATCCCAGAGTCTGCTGAGTACTGAAGTTCAGCAAGAGGAGAGAAACACACAATGATTTGTATAATCTAATAATAGACACATTAATCAAAACTAAAGAGCAATACCCCAGTTGTACAAAACCCAAATGGCAACACTGTGTTAATAAGTAATATAGAATATCATGAACAAATTCGAACAACACAGGAAAACATTGATTCTTTACCTTGGTGAGAAGTTGAGGAAGTAAAGGGATGAAGTGGTTTGTAATGCGTCTTTGATCTTTCTCCTGAATTCTTTTATCCTTGACGCTCTGGACACAGGATCAAATCCACAGATATATGGTTCAGCTACATTCTCACTTTTGTACATCCTGCATCGTCTCACCCTAATGCTAAATCCAAAGTGTGATTTACATAATGCACAGATTGGTGCCTCCACCATAAAACTGTACTGTTCCACGCCTCGTAATGACATTCTGGCTTCTTTAAAGGTTCAAAACCTTTTTCAATATTGCTACCTGGGTATAAATATGAAACCATTCACACCAACATTTTTACATATGTAAACAGCTTTGACAGTGTACTAATTAAAAAGACAGGAAGATGAGCTGCAGCTTTATATTTTCATCATTTGCACTTCATCTGAAAAAAGTTCTGGCACTATACTTTATAAATCTGCTTGTGTCAGGTCATGCTATGAATTATGTTCATAGCGTAACATTTTTTCCTCTTATTCTGTTTTTGTCCAGAAGCACAATTTTAAAAGCATGATCTGGATGAGCAGCACTGGAGTTATGACAACTTGCTGTGTGTCAGCACCTTCTTTCTCTGAGCTCTGCCAACAGGTGGCGACGCCTCTGATGCCTGCCTCATGCAGCACATCATCAATTCTATCAGGGCCCCCTCATCCTCATACATCAAACCTGACAGGAAAGATTCAGAAAAAAATTCAGTGGATGACAACACCTATTGTCCACCCCCTTGAATTTTGCATTAACGGTTTGTTTGAAGCACTAAGTGAGCCTCACCCGAGTCCTGCAGCAGACATGTCGTCATAGCGTCCCAGTCTTTAAGCTCTGATTCAGCAACAGCCCACAGACTGTCCACCAAATATGCTGCATGCTCGTGCAACTGTCAAACAGAGTGTATGTGACCGTTGGCAAATGATGTTTTGACTAAACTATTTAAACAGATAGCTTCACAAGTTATGGACATTATCGTTCAGGTAATCATTCAGTACTTCTTACCCCGGACTCACGCCCAACACAGTTTTTTAGCCACGTGGTGTCACGTAGTTATGAAATAGAATGAATGCAAAACACACAACAACTCACACCAAACGTGCCAAGAAGTGGTTTTGGTCAAGTTGTAGACAACTTATGTTGTTGATAGAGGATGTCAGTCAAAAAAATGTAAAGGTACTTTAGAAATTTCAAAATAAAGCACAGTTCGAAGACTTTGAATTGGGTTCAACTGTGAAACATAATCATACATCATGGCGCATATGCCCCCCCACTTGTTTTCGTCATTAAATGTGTCATCAATATCGCCGCGTTGCAAATCTTGGTTGTTTCGGTGAACTGATGCTGCATCCCACACCGGGCAGAAACTGCATTTCGTGTGAGTCGGCGCTTTGTATAAGACAGCGCGGGGTTGCCGCAAACCACAACCACAAACAGTGACCGCTTTGGCCATGAGTCTGGGGTTAGAGACTAAAGTAAATAATGCGATCCTAACTAGTCATTGAATTAACATCTCGGTTCACTACCTCACTTTGAATGAAGAAGGAGATGAGGACATGAATAAAAGCTGAATTGGTGTTCTCATTATCTCCGTCTTCAGTGGCAATCAGACTTCTCAACCTGATGGAGAGATGGAAAAATAAATTTGAACCAGACAATGGATTCAGGACAATTACAGATCATAACATGAACATAACATGACAAAGATTCTGATCTCTATTTTTAATGTTATTAGGTTATATTGAAGACGGGGGAAGAAAACAGGCAATAGCACATCACATACTTGTTGTACAGGAAAAAACCAGCTGCAGATGCCAAGCCTTGATGTTTCACATACACCAGAGGGTATATCTGCCCACATTCCTCTTCTTCGAGGCCTCCCTCTGCACTCCTGTGTGTGTACACACGTATACATTAGAACAGTGCTGAAACCACAAACACCTCTTACCAGGCACTTTAAGGACGTGTCTGAGATAATTCACACTTATACTCCTTGCAAATGTATTCATGGCTAAAAAGATATAATTAAATAATTCCAACAATTCAGGCATTTCTCCCAATAATTTGATCCAGCACTATCAAATACAATCTGGGAGATGAATCAGTGGTGTAAGGATGTTGGCTAATGTAAGAATTCACGACTCATTGAATCACAAGTGTGTTATCACAGTTGAAGTACCCAAACACTTCAAATGTTAACAGTCTGTGTTCCATTTGTTCCAGTAATTACAGAAACATGGAGACAGGCTGCATTCATATCTAGCTCCGATACAGAAAGCATCTCTTTAATAATAATAATAATAAGACGCTGAATTCAATAAGAACAGAAAATTTAGATTAGGCTGAATTTCCCCACTGGGACTCATAAAGGCCATCCAATCTAATCTTAACAATAAAACTACAGGCTGAATATAACATTAACAATATGAGATCGGTGGTCATAATGTCCATGTTATTGCTTCTAAGGCAGATCATAACCCGGACGTTCAAAGTAAAATTCCAGATTTCAGACAGCAACAAGACAAAAGCAAAAAAAAAAGAAAAATCTCACTGATTAATTAGCTCCAATAGCTTAATGACTTCCACTGCAATCTGTGGTTCTTTGTCCATCACCATACTGAGCATCCGCTCCTAGAACAGAAAACATGAGCTTAAAAGAGACATGAAAAAAAAACATTATTTGGAGCAACACATGCATGGGCGAAAAGTGTCATTATGTACTTGACAGGGGCTTATTAACTTAGCACAATTAACTAAATTAATGCACTCAGAAACAAAGACAGACAAAGACAGGGTGCATGAAGTGGAAATCACTGAAAGGAAAAGGAGACAGAGGGAAAAAATCCAGGAATGAGACAAAGGACTAAACCAGAACAGAGACATTAAACAATGCATTTTAACAAAAGACAACAGACAGATGCTGAAGGGAGGCAGTCAGATGGACGAGGGGAAAAGGAGGGGGGTAAACATAAAATGAGTTTTGAGCCAGATCCAGGGGGATATCTCACTTTAAATCTGCTGGTGAAAAGCTCTAGGCGGCCAATGAATTCGATATTCTGGTACAGACCCTGCAGCACCTTCACACACTGCAGACGTACCACATTTCGCTGAGAAGATAAACACAATAAATCACACAAACATAGATGGTGACTGAAACAAGAAACAATCCATTACAGGAAGGCATGATGAAGATATGCTGCTTTAGAGAAGACATCACATACAAATTGAAAATAAGGGAAATCAATATCCAAATGTACTGGTACTGATGTACTGATGCATATTAAAATAATAAACTGGTTATTTTTCGACAAAGTTTGTGAAAAATGAAGCAAGAAGGTCAAATGCAAAACCAGCATTTGATTCCTGACTGTTTTCTTCGCCCCAACTTGTAATCAGATGTAATTCCAGTCTTTCAGTACTTACCATAAAAAAACCTGATATTCTAGCATAGACTTTTTGAAATAGGTCACATGCCTAAACCCAAAACATTAGCTCAGACACTTAACAATATGTCTTTTTGTGGCCCACCTTGTCGTACAGAGTCCACCCCAGGTACTTCAGACAACTGTCATTGAGGAAGTATTCCGGATCGGTTTTAAGCCACACTCCCAACTCCTCAATGCATGCAGCCCGGATTTCAGGCAGACGGTCTCGGTAGCGGTTTATAAAAACACCACTGAAAGTGCTGACAATAATGGATGACAACTCTTCTCGATTTTCCTTCATCTGAAGCACAAAAAATTGGATAGATTAGATAATAGATTAAAATGTTTAATCTCAGTGAATCACACTGGGGTACGTTAATTGATTAATGCGATTAATGTAAATTAATTTTGACTCTGTTCTAAATGTAACTTAAAGGAAGATGTTATCAACACACGAGTGGCCAATAATGCTTATAATGTTATGCTTTTGGCATGTTTTTGAACCCTTTCAGTGCCTCTGACTTTATTCTAAAGAAGGATCTTGACAGTATCTGTTGGAAATGTGCACTATTGGCCACCCTTGTGTTGACTAAATCTTCTTTAAATTACATATAAAACAGATACATTAATAGCGAGTTAACGCAGCTTTAGTGCCATTAATTGAGATTAAAATTTGGATCTATTGACGGCTCTACAAAACAATGATCAATCTTTACATGTCATTGTCTCATAGTCTGAAAATAAATATTCTACATTTGTTATAGTCATGTGTCTTACAAAATCATTACGTATAAAACAGATACAACTGAATGAAATCAGCATATATTTAACAATGTTTAGGCCTCGGATGTTCACGGCACCTCGCTGATGACAGCTTGCAGCTCCTCTAGTTTGTCTCTGGCCCTATCCCTCAATTGCTTGTTGTTTTCCATGTCATACTGCCGCTGGGTTGTCTGCAGCTGGTCGGACACAATGACAGATTGTTCCACCAGCCCGGTCGTGAGCTTAATAGCTATGGAGAAAAAGAGGAATAAAATAATTTCTACTGATATTAGTAATTTGCACAGTGGGAGGAAACACATGCGCACACGGGCAGCACATGCAAAATCGACCCAGAAAGGTCCAAGACTCTGCTTATTCCCTTAATGGGATGTCAGGGGGCTGGTGCCTATCCCATCTACTTGCTGAGACTTTGTGGTTCCTTTCCCAAGTGCATTTTAGGCAACATAAGAGAAAGACAGCCACTCATACCTATGGCCAAATTCAGAGCCACCAATTCACTTCTATGTGTTCTTGGCTAATGGGAAGAAAGCACAGAGTAAAACTGAATTCATCATGGTGTCTCCCAGATATGCCTCAAGATGGAATTGAATCAGTTGAAAGGTTTCATGGTATTAGAGCTTTTCATGACTAATTGTTTGAAGGTTTGATTTTCAGTCGAGACTTAACTAATGACTTCTCCACCCAGACAAACACCATTTGGAATACGGAAATACAACTGTGATCATTTAAAATGGGAGAGTGACAATGAGTCACGTAGAACCTATGGCCCTCAATAGCCACAGCTGGCCCACCAGCCAATCGTAGCCAGAACTGGATCTTAACTGTTATTTCCTAACCTCAAGTGAACAATCGTGCGCATGCCAACTAACTAACTCACTGAAGGTTTATCCTCTGTAGAAGACTCATCTGAAAGAGGAGAACTCCACAGCACTTCAGAGCACTTTCACAAGTGAGCACAGCCTTGCCTCATTGTTCAAGAGTTATGAGGCCATCTCAGTACAGTGACTCCTGAACAGTGGTATGGTAAAAAAATAGTTGTTGTGATAAACTTGGGAATTCCAGTTTCTATTTTTGAATTAACTGTAATTAAATAGTCAAAAACACATACCAATGTTGAATAACTGACTAATATTGCTAATGTATACACATGCACAGTTGTACTTAAGGGACAGTTTCCAAGTTCATGTTTTCTCCCTCCAACCAGGACAAAACAGACGATAGCTGTGATGGAGGTTTCTAATTTGATACAAGCATTCCTGTTTTTGTTGATGTTTGTGGAACACCAAAGAATGGCCATTTGACTTGTTGAAAAAAATCTTTGTGGCCCTGTCAGATTGATGTGAGCAGTATAAATATTAATTTAATCCCTGCATTCCTTTCCAAAAAACACCACAAACTTACCAAGCAGGGTGCTGGTATGCCTAAATGCTCGAAGTTGGGAGTCAGACAGACCGGTGAGCAGTTCCAGTACGTAGGGGAAGAGGTACTCATCATAAACGAGACTGTTCCGACAGGAATGGACAAGCACTTGGGCAAATTCGCAAAAGCCAGCTTTGAATTTTCTCAGCTGGGGGCCTGTGGCACACAGAGGATAGTTGGCTGAATCCTGCAAGACACACATACATACAACACAGTCAAGCCGTTCTGTTTAACATATACAGTGAATAACTTCATGAACTTCACCAGGATTAGGTGAGACATTCTTACTGTCAAGTGTAAAATTGTTTTTAATAGTGCTCTCTATTGTTACCAAGTACAGCTATGTTACTTGATATTCTTCAGTCATTCTAGCTGCTGTTTCATGATGCAATGGAGGAAAAGTGCAGCAGCAACACTCTGTTATTAAACCCGATGCTACTTGGTAAGCAAACGGACTGCAACATCAAAGAACTGGCTTGACGGTTTGACAGATCAGAGAACAGACTTAAAAGAAGTGACAGCACTCCCATGGAGAGCGTCCTCCTACATGAACAGCCAAATCATGCACAAGCCCAATAGCTGCAGTATTACAGCAAATATACGTATGAATCACCACAAATAAGATTGTGTCGATATTTTGACTGAATTGAGTTCAAACTGTAGTGATCATTTAGGATGCTCCTCTCCCAAAATGTGTTCCTGTTTATATCTGCATGTGTGTGTATATTAGCAAAAAACAGAGTGATGAGTTAACAGTAGACATTTATTGTACTAGAAATTATATCATTAATGAATGCAGCACTATGCCAAGAATTTTTTTCAGGCCCAGTGGCACCCTCCTGAAAAACTTTTTTGGCCTGTTTTCACCCACATTCTATATTCAAGGTCATCGGCAAAGGATAAGTAAAAGAAATCGAACAAAAAATGAGCTCAATCACAAACAGAATGTAAGCTACACATCAAATTGGAAACTTGACATGGAGAGTGTAGTAAAAGCAAGGGCATAAACCAGATGTTTTGATCATGAGTTGGAGCAGTGTCAGTGACATTAATGTAACCCCCATTCACTGTAATCTGCCCCTTTTCCCTAAAGCCTAACCACACCTCAGTTTTCTCCCTCTCTGTTTTGAGGTAGAAAAATCTTTATCTTAGGCTCTCTATCATCTGTGATAAATGTTTTTCCAACAGCTGTATAGTTGGCTAGCAAGCAGTAAATGCTAAGACCCCATAATATATCCACTCTCCCCTTGCAGCGGTACACATGTTCGTTAATAGGCAGCGGCGCTGCACAGTCAGTCATAACCCTAAATGATTAAATGATTATTGATTTATCAATGGACATATCATATACTGTTGGCATATTCATTTTTTGGCCCACCAGGCCTGTGCAATTGCAGGGGAAACAAGAACAGATTTCAAACTAGCAAACACTTCAACAAAACAGTTTGGCAAGTTGACATCACCTCTTTGAAATCTTTTGCCAGCTGGGAGATGATGTCTGTCTTCTGAAGACTGTCCAGCATCTCTCTGCTCACAACTCCTGGAAAAGGTGTACAATATGTATGTAGATTTAAATCATTGTCTATAATTCCTTTATATAAAAAGATAACATGCTCAGCTTTGTTTTACTCTCACTCAGCAAACATCAACATGCTATCTATACAAGATTTACACTACTTGTCAATATTGCTTCGTTACCGTTCTACAAGATCAATATTCAACTATTGGGCTGAAATGAGGAAGATAATCTGTTGAACCCTGACCCACTACTCCCCCTCCTCCAATCTCATATCCTCCCTCTTGACCCCCGACCTTTGCATCCGCAGGACTGAACAATGAAGTTGATGAGCACAAGCAACCCGTCCTCACGGCTCTGTTTGTAGATGTCCAGCCACTCGTCCACCACGGTCTGGAGATTGACAAATGTCAAAGAGAACCTGAGTTGGATTAAAGAACAGAAGTATCTAACAAAAAAGCCCTTTGTGCCAATGCATAATGGGTGAACATATCAACCTATACGGCCAAAATATTAAAAAAACAATTTGCTTTTGTTGCTTGCTTATGACAATATATTCTGTTTTTATATGTCAAACATTTAATGTTGGCGAAGACGGGCACATTTGGGGAAACCCCCTTGATAAACTGATTGAAGCATGGTTCACTATTGTTTCTTTTGAGTTAATCCTTTTGTTTTGACCAAAAGGAAGACAACAATGGTCAAGATGGATGTGATCTGCAGCTCACAATGACGCAGCTCACAGCTTCGGTTTTGTTTTTAAAAGGGGAAATTGTAAAGATGCCTGCAAAAAATGATCGTCTCTCATTCAAGCTGACAGCTTGCTTTTCTGTTCGACATGTCTCTTCCCATTTCCCTTTAAATGTGGTCAATTCAACCCATGCTCATTTTCAGCACATGCTCACCACCATAGCACTCTTTCCTGAGCAGACAGCATCAAAAATGTCTTTAGCACTGATTCTCTTCTGAGGGGACTGTTGAGGTCTTGGACGACTATTGGGGCTGGGTGTCATTCTTGCTGCCGTATTACGCCTGGGTCTCTTGGGCGGCTGGGGATGAAAGAGAGACAGAAGGGCAGCTCAGCAGGAGATTTACAGTGAATTGAAGTAGTCTCAAGATTTTAAGGTAACCGTGGCGAGATAAAGGATGGGCTTAAAGTGAACCCCCATAGGGGAAACTGTATATAGACTTGCTGTTTTCTCAATTGCTATTACAAAGTCAATCTCAAGGAATAATCTAGCACCACAAACACTTAAGCATGTTGATGACATGTTTAGGGCTTTTAGTTAGCTGCATTTCTCATCAGAATTGTCCAGATTTGACTTTCAGGTTATATGCGATTTCGATTTCACAACTCACTCATTCCTCAGTCAAGTCCTTTTACAAAACTCAATTTATCTCACTTCACTGATGAATTTACTTGGGGAATGTTGCAGCTTATGATAGAGTGGATATGGCGAGTAAGTCAGTAGGTATACCTGACGTGCGTTTGTGGCTGATGTCGACTTTCGTTTTGGCGTATTTATTGTGGCTTCATAGTCACTTCCAGAGTCATCCCACTCATCCATGCTAGAGAAAAGAGGAAAATGGTGACTTGAGATGAGTTTGAACGTCTAACAATCAGAATCTGATATACACACCAGTAACCTGCAGGTTTTTGTATCAGAGGTTATAAAGTGGAACTTAAAAGTTGGAACTTAAATGGCAAGGATGCACCAAATATATCCAGCCAACATGGCAAATAAAATTATATACAACCTTCAGGGGAATAGTGAAAACGAGGAATATGGAGCAATATTTTCATGTCTTCACTGAAAACGACTACATGGAAAAAATATATACTGTCCACCATATTGACAGATTCAGCATGAGCAATGGCTCTTATGAGCGGTCGTTTTCTATGTTCATGTTTGTGCATCCCTGTTACAAAGATGTTCACATTGAACATTTCTGAGCAATTCATGCAGCATATTAGCTACAATACCTTTGAATATCCGAGTCTTCCATCTCGTATCCGACGAGGTGCTGAGGAGGCAACAAAAAGGAGATTACATTCGTTCAAGTATAATAAAGTAGTAAAAAGAGTTGCCATGACACTAGCAAACTTTCCTATAGTTAAATAGCAATTGAACAATGACAGGAGGCAGTTTAAATTTTAATTTCTGAGCCAACTGTTAGCATTAGCATTCGGGGTTATGCAAGCAGAATATACCTCCGCGTACAAAAACTACACAGGAATACCGCTAGTTCCACAACAACAGTTAAATCCCACCAGAGAGCCACGATTTATTATGAAGAATGCGAGCACCTGTTTGAGAAAGTAACTGTATCCTTTGCGTAATTGCTTACTTGCTACTCTCGCAGAAGACGGGTTGGCGCGCATCAAGTACAGCGAATGGATCTGAAACGCGATTGGTTATAATCCCCACAGTTAACGCCTGTCACGAGCAAATTCGACTCTGATTGGTTCGATTCGAGTCACTCAAAGGTAAGGCGTTAGCTACAAAGCTAAGCTGCCTCCGAAATGACTTTGATACCATCTTACTGAGCATCTTTTAAACCGCATTTTCTTTTGCCAACTTCCACAATACCATAACAAACTATTCCCAAATTCCCGTACTTTATTGCCTGCTCACCCGTGTGTATTGTTCTGAACGATATGGTCGTTAATAAACATCGAACGTCAACTTTTCAACACCAATTCAAAATACACGGTATTGAATACACTGCTTAATTCATTTATTTAATTTCTCCCTCCACGTTACAATGTATTGTATTACACTAGAAGCAGCATTATTTTGTAAATACATTTACAACTATTGTCTGTCAGTTAGAATACATGCTTTTATTTTGAAATCACGTCAGTTTCGCCGGTTCCTCCGGGTCAACGCCTGCGTCTCACTGGTTGTGATGATGCTGAGGGATGGGATCGCCCACTCCCACTCCGTGCTCACATTTATTTACCACGGTGGTTGTGTCAGGACGGGCTGGTGAAGCGGTCGTCTGCAAACAAATGACACTCGGGTCATTGACGATCACAAAACTATGATGGTGTCGAGCGACTCGGGTTAGTTTCGACTTCTGTGACAAATCAAAGAGCCTTTTCTTTATTTTTCTTAAGCCGCAATTGATTTTTTTTTTAAAACCAAGCTGGTGCAGGCATGGATACCGTTTCTCATTCCAAATACCCGGCGCTGGTTGTCCTCTGCGCCGTCGCTGCTCTGTCGGGGACCCGCAGTTCAGTGGCTTCTGCCGGGAGAAGCTGCTCTGACACCCGGCAGGTGTACTCGGAAAAGGGCTACAGCACAAGCACCGCTCCCACAACCCAAATCTCCGGTAAGACCATCACTTGTTACATTGACTCTTTCGTTTGCATTTCAATCCCAAATACGAACCACGGAACTACTAATTCATGCGGACAATATGCAGTGTGTTATTCGTACTATCCCAGTTTTCTGAAAGACGCACCAATGGCTACATTTATAAAACTCGTTACTAAAAAAAAAAACAGTACGAAATAAAAACTCACTACAGCGACTCAAAGTTACGGTGCGATTTCCCTCTAGAGAAACAATGCGGTGTGGTTTAAAACGTATTACACCCGCCCCCTGTTCCCATCTGAGCTGTTTAAATAGGTTGATTAAGGGGATGAGTAAATTGCCAACACCGGTGCAACAAAGAACCTCGCCCCTAATTAGTCTGTGCCGCCTGGTCCACTATTAAATCCCTGTATATACCACCGGCTCTGCTCTCTGCTGATAATCTAATCTGCTCAGTGAGAGGTGGATTAGAAATGAGTTGGATTTGGAGTAAGTTTACCAGGGTTTACATGAGAAGATTCCTTCAGCTCAATCCTATTTTGAAAGCGTCAATCATCCACACTGGGCTATTATAATTTAAACATGTACACATTATGCAGACACTGCAGATCAAGGCTGCATGTGGGTTTCTCCCAGGACAAATTAATGTGTGTGCGTGACTCACACAACTGCAGTATTGATTGATTTGTGTGCCTGTGTCGGGGTATCACCGCCTCAGTCTTGGCTCACTGTCCCGTGGGCAAGGGGAGCAGATGGCCAGGATAGCCAAGGATGAGGAGAGGCAGTTTAGAAATGGAAATGCTGGGATGGGATAGTGAGGGGTAATTGTGAGTCACACACACATACACACACACACACACACACACATGCAGACACATAAAGAAAGAGAGAACAAAAGAGGCTGAAAGGGAAGAGGTGCAACTAACATTTAAGACTGCATTAGATGTTTGTGTCAGGTGCAACATTTGCACAAAGAAAAAACATGTATTCTCTTAAGGGAAGAGTGGGTTTCCTACCTCCTTTGGCTGCTATTTGCATATCATTACATGTGACATATCAAAGACCAAACCTGTGGTGACAAAAAAAGACAGATTGGTGCTGAATAATTCATGTGGCGAAATTGCAATTTTCTACTGCTGCTCTATATTTGAAAAGATTTCCTCTCAATAACAATAGACCCACGTTTTTCGGATGAGCCAATCCCATTGACATTCCTGGTCCAAAGTTTCCAAACACACAGTCATTTTTTTTGTTTTGTTTGGAGTAGATTACATCATTCATTTATTCTTATTTAACATTACATACCCTTGAGGAGTACATTTCTATGAGCAAGTGGGTAATTTGGAAGCTGTCTGTGAAGAAAACAAAGGTGCCTGTGCAGTATTAGTCAGTAAAAAAAATTCTGTTGAATATTTTTGGGGTTTAAATCCTGCAAACCAATGAAAAAGACAACATATTTAAACACCTCTTCTAAGGATGAATCCAGATTTTAGTCTGGCTCCTACAATGTCCTCACTCTCCTCATCTTAGAGAACTTTATAAGCCGCTCCTTTTGTAAGATCATTTCTTTTGCACATCTAATCCCAAGTCCTGATCGAGCAAAAGTGAACTTCAGGTTGGTGTCCACCTCCTGGTTAGACCTGGACAGGCGGCTGGTAACGTGCATCTGTGGTCATCTTCATGAAAATCTCTTGTTGTTGCGTTGCTCATTCATTGGTGTGAATTGATGTTGAAATTTTGATCAATGCTTGGATCCACTCAGGGCCAACAATTTACCAATAACGTCTGATTGAACACTGCTAAACACTGACATTTTAGATTGGAATGTGCTTTTCAGAGATTTAGGAAATGATTATCAATTAAAAATGTGTGTTTTTATAATTGCCATACAGAACTAAGTGCAGACTCAGTTCCTAAATGGTGGCCGATATTGCTCTTATCCAGTGACTCATCATGACATGACTTGGCGGTGAGAGATGACGTGAGTGGATTTGCTTCCCTCATTCTTCACTCATAGAGTTGTGCAAAAGTGACACCAAAGGTGATGTATATTTAGAATGGGTAACTAAGAGTGTAATGTCATAGAGGAGGGAATAAGAGCCAGTGAGGGTGAAGACATGCAGTATGTGGGCAGAGAAAGATGAAGCCTGATCCATCGTGGGTGACTCTTGAGGGCAGAAGCAGAACATGTACCAAACAAGGCGAGAAAGTTCCACCATGAGTCATAACTCATCGATTTGAAGTATGAGATTTCATTAGAAGGGCTGCGCTAAGCCAGAAAGTAAATGTGAGTTTAATATACAGTGCATATGGAAAGACACCAAACTCCCTCAAATAAACCTCCTCTGTCAGAGCAGCTAAATGAGTCTGTAGTCTTTATTGCAATTCCACTTCATATACTTACTGTCAACATATTTTTTTGTCGCAGGGGAGCATCTACGCCTCTGTCCTCAGGACTACACCTGCTGCTCCAGTCAGATGGAGGAAGTCCTGTCACTCCAGAGCGGACGAGACTTCATCAAAGCCGTGGAAGACAACAGCCAGTTCCTGCTGACCACATTCACACAGAGGCATCGCAGATTCGATGGTAAGGATGAGAGTGTAGCTTTCATTTTGGCTTGACTCAAAGTCTCCGGTCTTACAGCGAGAGCAAACACGCCAGCAGCACAAACACAATAATGCAGTCGCTGCATTTGGCTCAGGCAGTTCTAAACAGACGCATCTGTTTTTGTCAAGCTCTTTTAGTAAGTTTTCAGAACATTCAATTCAACGTCTTTTTACTTCAAGCTTTTTATCAATTTACCTACTAAATGCTAACAAGTATTTTTCACTTTCACAGTTCACTTTAAAGCGAGTGGCTGTACCTTGTGTTAGTCATAACGATGATGCAATAAAACATGAGGGTTGTACTTTTGACATTGATGGTCTAGTTATGACGTCACGTCCTCACTACATGAAATTCATATTTTCTGGCCAAAGGTCCAGAGATATATAGAGGTTTGGTGAAGGCTACAAATAGAAGCTTGTGAGTGGGTGGATGTCTACGGTGTGCTTGTTCAGGGTGCCCCCTGCTGACTGCGTGCTTTCTATCTCTCTCTCTCTCTCATATATATATATAGAGAGAGAGATAGACTATAATTGCCTATAAAATTAGTTGTGGACGGCGAGTCACAATGTCATCACTCGCTTTTCTGCACATGTGCGACTCTACCTGCTGTACATTAAGTTTCAAAACATTTGAACGTGTCTTTTGTTCACATCAATTTACACACATTTTTCTGTTTTTAATGACCAATCACAACAGTACAGTCAGAGATGTTCCTCTGCCCGCACACACCATATGCTGACCAGTTGACTCATCGCTACGATCATTGGTGACTTGTCGACTTTCAAAATGATTGTTAGTTGCAGCCCTGCTTAAAATAGACAAATCCATGTGAATGGCATTCTCCTTTCCTGCATGCTATCATCATCCTCTTCCCTCCTCCTCCCTTTACATAATGTTCACGATGATTCACCTAAAGATGCTAAAGGAGTGTGAGAGTCTTTTGGCCTTGAGGCTGATCTCGCTCCATGCTGTGATTCTTATTCGTTTACAGGATCTGATGTAACTGCTGGCTCCTGCGAGCAGCCAAGATGCATCAAATGATGTTTCTTCTCTTGTTTCCCTCAGAGTTCTTCAGAGAACTGATAGACCTGTCGGAGAAGACCATGAACCAGATGTTCACCAAAACCTACGGACGGCTCTTCACACAGAATGCACATGTTTTCCAGGAGCTGTTCGTGGAGCTTCGCAGATATTACTCTGGTCAGTTTGCTCCATCTGGGAGAGTTTATTATGACCTGAGGCATGGGCTCAGCGCAAAAACCAGAGATGAACTTACTTTTATGCGTACATATTTAATTTTAAATTATTTTTACAAACCTGCATCATTTACTGACATTTTTATTAATCTACTTTTGTATTGGTGAACTGTACTGCTTAGAATTTACTTTTACTTTTATTAATTTTTTTTCCCACATTTTGTTCTAGCATCTTTTTACTTGCTGCAGTTTTTACGTTTATTTAGTCATCAATGACTGGATTACAAGATAGTTGCTTGTATTTCGAGGTCCTGATGGTGGCTCTGCAAAATCTGTGCTGAGCATGATGGTGTTGCCTATACGAGGCTTGTTCATTGCCAAGAATAGAAAAAAAAAAAGAAAAACAGGCTCATTAAGATTCCACGGATGCCAGGCTGCTTCTATTTCAGTTGTGGATATCTTTGCTTGAGCCATCGCCTGCTGTGGAGCATTTACCTGCAGGCTGTCACTGTTTAGTCACTCAGTCTTTGTCTGCCAAACAGATTGGATGTCTAATTTGAGGAAATGTTGCAGACAACAGATAGTAGCATAGTCCATTTATAATATCTAATTTGTCATGCTCCATGGTGAATGCTGTCACGCTCAGATTATGCCATAAAGAATGAGAAAAATAGAACACTGATTATATGCACAGCATTTAGCATTTGCCTTAATTTGATGACAATATAACGGCAGAAGGGAAAATAAATATTTTACTTGAAAATACTGTTAAATGTGTAATAAGACTTGGCAGTTGTGGAGTTTGTAGAGCATTCAATTTCAAAGCTACATGCTAAGTTAGTTTTCATATCATTCATGGGCATTGTTTTTATGTTAACTGAACTCATTTGTGCTGTTTCTCTGCTCTTGACAGGGGGCAGTGTGAGTCTCTCTGAGGTCCTGTCTGACTTCTGGTCCCGGCTGGTGGAGAAGGTCTTCTCTCTGGTCAACCCCCAGTACCAGTTCAGCGAAGACTATTTGGAATGTGTGAGCAAGCATGCCGAGCAGCTGCAGCCTTTTGGAGATGTGCCCCGAAAACTACGTGTGCAGGTGAGTTTCGCTAAGCGCACGGAAATAAATCAACAAAAATAGCGAAAACTATGGGAAATCTTTTTGCCTTATTCAGGTGTCCAGAGCTTTCATCGCAGCCAGAGCGCTTTCCCAGGGATTGGCGACGGGCCGGGACATAGTCAACAAAGCAACAAAGGTTGTTTTTTTCTTATGAACCCACTGGAAGATGTTTGATGTTGCAAATTATAAATAAGCCTGTGTGAAGCTTGCAACCATCACTTTTGAACATGTTTTTTTTTTCATCTTAAAATGATCTGTTTTCTACTCACACCACCCCCCTTTTTCATACCTGGAATAATTTTACTTTTGTTAGAGTGTATTAAAATCTCTCACACAGGTGTAATGTTTATTTATTATTGTTCACTATCCAAATATTGTTTTTTTTACTCTCCTTTGTAAACATTTCCAGTTCTTGTTTTTTTCATGTCTTTAGATCATAAGAACTAAATTTACTAGTTTGACTGGATTAAAAATCCATGTGTTTTACAATTTGAACACATTTATGGTGTATTATTTTAGTGTTTTTGAATCCATGTGTTGGCTTCAGCTTCAACCCCCAACTTCTAAAATATTTAAATGCTATTTTTGTAATTGTTATTTCTAATTTCCATGTGATTATTCTCTAATCTGTCCTGTACTCTGCTGGCGTGGTTGCAGCTGACGGCAGATTCGGAGTGTGTGCGTGGCCTGATGCGTCAGTGGTATTGCCCTCTGTGCCGGGGTCTGCCCTCCCTGCGCCCGTGCCACTCCTTGTGTCTCAACGTGATGAAGGGCTGTTTAGCCAACCAGGCTGACCTGGATACAGAATGGAACAATTTCATTGGTGGGTAATGACGACATGACCATTTTTTTTTTTAATCCAACAGCAGTTTTGGGGTCACGGGGAAGAATCTTTGAATTTTTTATCAGAGTTTTAACCACATGTCCAAGATGCATATTTTAAAAGTTGGCAGAGCCTTGGATCTTCAATGGAATTGAACTGTCTAGTTTAGGACAGTGAGCGCACACCGCTGTATTTCTAATTCTCCTGATACTTATCCTTATTCCTCCCCCAATGAATTCCTCCTCCATTAATCATTTATGCATCTCCACTCCTTCACAATTGATCTGTCTTCCAATGGTTTCGTTTTTTCTTCACCCCCCCCCCGAGTCCATCCTCTTCATGTTTCCCTGATTTACTGAACACAATGTTACCTCAAATGCCCTATTTTCAACCATCACGGTCACGACTTTCACACGTAAGCGTGTCGGTGTGCTTCTGCCATCTGGCCATCAATCTGTTTGGGTTTCTACCAGATGAATACACCTGCACAACCTCTTTATGTTCTCTGGTCCTGATGGTTGAATTCTTTTCTGACTTGAAGCCTTTGTCTCAGTATTGACTAGCCTTGAGCTACAAAGAACATGTTTAAAGGTACTTGAAGTGGGTTCCTGCAGGCAGGCGCTTGGTCTGATACTGACCCTGTCTCAGCTGTTGTCAAGCAGCGTATTGTATGTATTCTTCCGTTTTTAAAGCATTAAGGTGAATATATCCTTTTCACTATGTTATACAACAGTTATTTTAACTCCACTTAAATCCTCAAAAGGCACTCCCACCCCAGATCTTCTGCCCCTGCCTCCACCTCCAGCTCAGCCCTCCCCCCAGCTTTCCAATTCATCCATGGCTTAAGACCAACTCAGATCACCAAACAAGACTAACCGAAGGATTTTGGTTACACTGTTGTGAGTGGAATAGTTGAAATGAGTATTGAAGTGAAGTCTGACTTTTTATGTACCTTGATAATAACCAAATATGCATCTGAATATTTTAACTAATGGAAAACAGTGCCACACTTGGTGGACTTCCCCTGATATGGTTCTACTTGGTAAAGAGTGGAAGAAAAGTGGATTTCCTTGTGGTTTCTTACTTCATGTGGCGTAAGTCCTAATTTTACTGTTTGCCACATTTTAACCACCAGACTACTGGCTGTGTTTCTCTCTTCTTTCACAGACGCTCTCTACCAGGTATCAGAAAAGTTGGAGGGGCCATTCAACATGGAGCTGGCTGCCGACTCCATCTCAGTCAAAGTATCTGAAGCCATCATGTATATGCAGGAAAACAGTGTCAGCATCTCCACAAAGGCAAGAATGCTGAAACGTAACCCTTTGGATTCACACAACCAAACCATTTATTTTTCTCGACAGTTGCCGGTTAGAATGAGAAACCCACTTGTTCAGGATGAGATTTTAAGACCAAGAGCAGAGGATAGACGAAGAAGTCTTAAATTTAAAATTGGCAGGGTCCTTGCAGTGATGGGCGGAGTTCGGGGATGGGTGCTTGAGCCTCTGCTAGATGGCCGAGGTGCAGCATGCAAAGAAAGTTCGGACCAGTCAGTTGAATCTACTGGTCACTGTCCAAAACTTATGAATGATAAAGAGTTTTCATGACTGTGGACACTCCACTTGCATTAGTCCTTCCATCGGCCCAGACCCCAAGATTCTTGAGCTCCATCCTCACAGGAAGGATTTTTTTCTCAAAGCTAGAAGTGTTTTTTGCTCGTGTGTGACGTGGTCAGGCTTCCTTTTATTTTCTTATTTTTATCTAAAATGTTCTTTTTATTCTTGAATTTACTTGTTTTATTTGAGTCAGAACACAGTTTGATGCTTTGGACATATTAATTACATATTTTTACATCAGTTGTGATTTCAAACGCTGGGGAACATTCAGGAACAATTTAGCTAGTGCATTTTAACATTTTAATAAGAATTTATGGCAGTGTTGCTCTACAGCACATGCGGGAGGAGAGAAATCATACATGTCTTTGATGAAAATAAGACCAGAATATACTGCACACATCCATTATATTTGTTGTTTATTAGAACATTCACCCTCAGAACAAACCATTATAAAGATGCTCCATGTTCTCCTTTGAATTGAAAGTGCCAGGAACACCTTCATTGCAAGCTGACATGTCATAAGCACCACTTTCTGTCGTAGCGACCAGCTCATGTTAGAATTGTGGTCTTGTTTTGGCTTAATAGGAAGCAGTTTGAACTAACATAATCGGGCTCCGTCACACCACCTATTTTTGCTTTGAGTTCTCACCATGATGAGGGTGTGTAGACTGGAGTGTGATGTCCCGATATCTGTGACAAAAGAACACGACAGACTCACAGGTTTTTTTTCTCCAATAAATGGCAGGAATCCCGGCTGCTAAGCCTGTAAAAAAAAAAAACACCCACACATTAATTGCTGTGAGTGTGCTACTTCTACAGTCGTCCCAATCTGACCGTGGGCTTTGGATAGTGAGTTGCAGTTTTTATTACTTTATGATTCATCCTCCCAGCACGTCAGTTTTCAATATTGGATGTGAGCCAGCCATTCTTTTGGGAGTCAGCTCTTCACATCATTCTGTCATTTTATGGTTCATTATACACAGATATTCCAGGGCTGTGGAAACCCCAGACCTTCTCAGGGACGGTACCAACGCTCCCTCAAAGAATCACCCAGCAGCAAGAGACCGTTTCGCAACTTCAGCCCAGAAGAAAAGCCCACCACGGCTGCAGGGACCAACCTGGACCGACTGGTATGGACCTTTTCTGATTATGAGAACCTGTTTCATATATATATGACATGAGACTGTACATACATATGAAGCAGATGTTTGTTTTCGACGGTATCACCCTAAACTACAGACGTGTATTATTCTGCTGTTAATAACACATGCCCTGTTGGCTGGGGTTTCAAACCTTCACTCATGGATGTGTCCTTTTCACATAGTCCGAAATATGTGTGGACAATCAAGTACCCCACGAGATTACGCATGATAGACGAATTTTTGTTGTCGACGTTATCGATGACGTCAACTAATAGTTACAGCCCTACTTGAAACGTATGAAACGGTGAGTTGGATCAGTAAGTGGAGCATGGCGAACATCATGGTTGATCAGTCGACAGCAGCACAAATATCCTCGACAGATCTCCTTAAGGAATGTGGCAGAGGCTGCAACACTGCGGGGTGGTGTGACCACGAGTCTACTGGAGGCACGTGTGTAAAACACAAACATTTGCACTAGACAGTGAGAAGTGTCAAACCTCACATCACATGCTGGCAGAGCGCTGTAGTGGAAGTGGTAGTGTTTCATAGATGGAAGGTCACACTGCCCCCCACTAGGTGGTGAGTGCATGAATCTCTGTGCTGAGGCTGAGAAATGCAAAACACATTTACAAACAAATATAAATTTGTTTTAATATCTCTCTGCATTTACCGTAGTTCACTCCCAATGGCAATTCCCCAAGATTACACACGTGGAACATTCTAGCAACCACTTCCGGATCACATCCGTAATTTAGTTGCATCCCTTTCCGTATGGTTCTGTGCAATCTGCATACACTGGAAACACATTTACAAACTTATGAAAAAGCAGCCACCGTACTCTCAGCGCCAAGGCACACATTAAAATCATTTCAGCAAACAATGACAAGTATGACTGACTTGTCCCTCTACCTGCATGTGTTTTTACACAAATGACATGCATTTGTCCACAGAAATAATGAACTTTCCAAGTCTTATCTAGTCACTCTATCGTTTGTGTTCAGAGCCACATGTTACTAACCCTATGTAAATGTGTTTAAAAGGAAAGTTAAACCATGTGCAGGAATAAAAAAAAGTCAGCAGCAGTAGAATAAATGAATTACTGCACTACATTTTATGAGCCTCAAAGCTGACCACGGTGGACACATAACTGTGGGAGAATGTGTTGACCAGGATGGTGAAATTCAGTTGGCAGTTATTCCTGTCTATAAAGAGGAAGTGGAGCAGCATCATGTCTGTTCATGACACGACGCCGTGTCAGAAGCTTCCATACGCTTCCCGCAGCCAGACATGGCAAACAAGAATACTTTCTCTCTTTTTTTTTTTTTTTTAACTCGGAGTGAGTCATAACCACTCAGTGTGTCTGCCTCCGTAAAGGTGACTGAACTGAAAGAGCGACTGCGGCCCATGAGGAGCTTCTGGGTGTCCCTCCCACACACCATCTGCAACGATGAAAAGATGGCCGCCGACGTCACTAATGAGGACCGCTGCTGGAACGGGCAGACCCGGGGGAGGTGAGTGAGACGTGCGGGAGGAGGGACGTGGGCCGAGGAGTGATGATGCAGAGGTGCAGAGAAATGACAAATGGAAGAGCATCGATTTCATTTTGATGTCACCCACACGCTGCCTGTGTGAGTCTGATTGCTTTTATCATCTGTGATGCAGCAGCTTGATGCTCCACATTTGATGTGTGTGTGTGTGGGGGGGGGGATGCAGAGCGGAAATAAAGTCTGCTTTATAAATGATTTAGAGTTCATGATTCTTGCTGCCACAGTCTTATATAAAGTGTACAGGCGTGGTGTTAAGAGGAGCCACAATCAATGCTGTTGAACTATTAAATGTGCAATTGATTTGTTGAAGCACACAAAGGTCTTTTTTTGGACTTGATCAGTTTAATGTAGTTGAACATATGAAATAAAACCGGCCAAATCCGTGAATATCTGGCGGCTTTATTCAGTCTCACTCGTCTGTTTGTTGCCAGGTACCTGCCTGACGTGATGGGCGACGGCCTGGTGAACCAGATCAATAACCCAGAGGTGGAGGTGGACGTGGCCAAGCCAGATGTGAGAACCAGACAGCTGATCATGGAGTTGAGGGTGGTGACCAACAAGCTGAGACACGCGCAGAGTGGCCAGGACATGGACTTCATGGACAGTAGGTGTTCTGGAAGTGTTCTGGAAGTGTTATAAGAATAAGAAAATGCTTGGTTTTCAGCTTGCGACAGCAAACCAGACAGTGCCCTTATCACAACACTGTTTCCATTCTTGGACACTGTTCAACTGCGACGAGCATCACACTCCACACATACAGTATATGAGTGACTACGCTCCAGATGCTAGGGATGGGCGATATAGAAGAGAAAAAAAGCCATCACGATAAATGATAATTTCGACAATAATGATAATTATCTCGATAAATCCATGTTCATTCTCTTCCATGTGTTGGACACAGAAGCCGCTGGTGTCTGACACACTGCTCTGCCAGCTTTATTTAGGGGTTAAATTGAGCCGTCTGTCTGCTGTATCTCTGAACAGTTGACTTGAACTTTGGACCAGTCTGGACACATTTCCTATTGAAGAAATATTAGAAGTCATGTGAAGAAAATGATCATTCAGTCATATTCTATTCTCCAGTCATAATACAAACTGTCAGTTCTGTGTCTTGTGTGATGAAAAACCTTTTCACAATTCTCTCTCCTAAAATAATTGTTTTCCATTGCCTTATTGAAGATTTCACTAATACTTTGGCCGTTTTAGAATTTGTTGATGGTCCCTAACTGATGCCGGGTCGTAGCATTAGCGCTGCCTGTGAGAGTGTGTCCGCGATCAGTGAACCCTAATGGGGACGCGGAAGAGGATGCCGCCACCTATAGCGGAGCGGAGCTCCGTCCAATATCTGACTATTTTCACTGCGGTGTTTGTATGCAGGTCCAATGCAGCGAGTGCGCCGCGCGTTTATCGAATTTATCGTGAGATGCAGAATTGTCATTGTGGAGATTGTGTGTGGCAGTATATCGCGTACGATAAGTTGTCACCCATCCCTACAAGATGCTAATGCTCACATCGCACCAGCATTAGCTTACCATTTCATGACTGTGATTGGCTGAGCTGTTGTGCAGTAGGGGCACTTTTCTCCAGGGATATATAATAAAGCTGTTTCTATCTACCGCCTGAACACTCGCCTACTCAAACCAGTTACAGCTATTTACTAAAAATGCTAAATAAGAGCTCCATTTAAGAAAGAAATAAATGCACCACGTGACTCAAAGGTAGTACTGTGTGGTGTGGGGCAGTGGCGCAGCGCCCTCTATTGACCAGCAGCCACAGGCAAAATGCCAATTCTCTGTCTGAATTTAGCCTAACAGTGACGCTGCTCAAGCCCAAATCTTGACTTGCAGGTGAGGACAGCAGTGGTTCCGGAGGTGGGTACACGGGCGACCGGTACAATGACGACTGGCCGGGCTACGGCCCGCACTCGCCATCCTTCAACAAACCAGCACGCAACCCTTCGGCCAGCCCCGCCAAGCCTCCCCGGGCCCGAGACAAGTCCGGGTCTAAGTGGAACAAAAGCAACGGTCGCGCCACTTCTGGAACAAAAAGGCTGACCGTCTCCTTGCTCCCTCTATTGTCCATGTCACTTACACTCGCCTGGTGGAGATAGCTGACTATTGCTTTGTGGTAAGAGAGGAGCGTTTCTTTTTGAGCACAACAGAAGGACACACCAGCAGAACAAAATGATTAAGCGATAATCAAAAACACAGCACAAAACATTCTTACTGCCTAAGCCACTAAACTTGCACAAAATTGACCATTATATTTGAACCTTACCTGTTTTTAGAAACCTGTTTTTGAGTTGTAGACAAAACCAAGATGGCGTTGGTGATGGACCTGAACTTTTTTTTTTCAAATTGTCCGTCTCTGAGTTAAATCTTTGTCTTCTTGCTATGACTCGAGAGTTTTAGCAAATGGTAAGTTTAACTCAAGTTAAAGCACATTGTTTTATACTTAGCTTTTTCTCATGGCAAGGTGTGAATTTTATTATTTATGGCTTTGTATTTAAATGTTGAAACGTGTCACAGGGACAACTTACAGACCAAACGGTTGAATTTGAATGTATTTACCAGCTTAACTTTTTTTTGTGTTCTGAAACGCCCCCTGTTGGAAAAATGTATTTATTATTAACTTATATTTTCATTTACAGAGGCATTTTGCATTTACTTGAGAAAAGATTTTGCTAAATAATGAGAATGAAAACTTGAATCAGATAGTTTTTTGAAACTATATCTGGCAAAAAAACAGGTTCTAAATTATTTGTACAAAGCTGGAAACCTGCTTTCTATTTATTAGCTATCTAATCACAAATGAAAACACTCTCAGTGAACCTAATCTTATTTGGTTAATCATGTTTGCTAATTTCTGTGAGTTTTGAAAAATAAATGAATGGACAAATAAATAATAATGATCAAGAAGCCAGCAGTTTGACCTCAAGTACATATTAACTCAAAATAATCTTTTCGATTGGGATTCTCTTATTTAAAAATATAAATATATCATGGCTATAACTACAAGGTCTTGTGTGGACAATTTGAATTAATTCCAAGAAACATTTTAGAATTGTATTATTATTTTTATTTATTAAAAATAAAATAATATCCAAAAATATTTGTTGGTCATCAATTATACAAAAAAAAGGAAACATACATAGAAAGATGTTTTGAAGGACAATACTACCGTTTTTTGCCTCTCAATAAGAAAAAAAAAATCATGATGAAACATTTTTTTATATCTTCAAAAACCATCATACCATACCATACCACTCTCAGCTCTATCTTTGAATGTGAATCGCTGCAGTATTTTATCGGAGGGGTATTTGTTCCATGAAGATTCATCAACCATCAACAGAAACAAGTCAAATGAGATTAGAATATGAAAAAAAAACCAATAGTAAGACAAAACAAAACATTCACTTCCTCAAGTCTTTGCAATAAACCTCTTTTGATAATCAGTTATTCTAAACAACCAGGTTTCCCAGCTGCTTCTGTGTTTAAGTCTGACACCAGTTTTTTTTTTATTTTTTTTAATCAGTTTTGTTATAAATGTTGTTTAAAAAAAACAAAACAAAACAAAACAAAAAGTAACCAGACCGGAACACCAACTCGTTTTTCAGTGTGTGAAGAGAGAGATGAAGAAGAAGGGGTTTGTTTCTATATATTTACTGAGTGACTGACTTGATTTGATTTCAATATGGGGCAAAATATGTCCATTTTTTGCAAATGATATTCCGTTGGCTTCATTCAACGGAGACCTTCACTTGACCAACTGTGACCGACACAATGTTTTACAATGGGAATCAAAACGCTGAAGCAGATGCTGGCTGAGTTAGGCTCATTTATACACTACTGTATTTGAGTAGATGGTCTATGTGTTTGTTTTTAATATCAGCTTTCCTCATGTCATTGTGTGGTTTGAACGACTGACACTAAAACAAACCTGAAACAAATGTCTGATTGACTTTTCTGTTAAATGAAGACTGATCGTTTTCACCAAGATTACAAGGGGACAGGGGGTCTGGGGAGGAGGTGGGTTGTGAGCTCCATAATGCGCTGGCTTATGCAGCTCCATTGATCCTGTCCCTCATATTTGCTTTGCAATACTTCCCTTCACAATAAATGTGGTTGCTTCAGGACTCCAACCATCATGGTTTATATTAACTTAATGTCAGTTTAATAGATATCTCTACATACTATACACTGTCTTTACATTTAACCAGTTGTAAATATTTCAATGAATACATGTGGAAGTATCCTGAACTAATGCTGCAGACACTGTTATTGTGAAAAGGGTGAATCTAATCTTTCATTGATTTGAGGAGTAATGTTTTGCTCCATCTCTAGCTCAAAACATTTCCTAAAGAAATGACGTCAAACATTTTCTATTAAATGCCTGATCAACCAAGGTAAAGGTACCTTTTATCTGTATTCTGATGCATGATTTTTTTTCTTAATTGTTTAAGTAGAAATGAAATGTCTTCCCTATGAAAATCAATTCCAAAAGTCATTTTTAAATATTGTACAGTTTTTTTTTAATGCAAAAATCTGAATGTCGCACTCCTTGAAATGTAAAACCAGCTGTTTACTGCTTTTTCTAACAACGGTTGCACTACTCCCATAAATGCCCACTAGTCTCCACTTCTCTCTTACAGTCCATCGTGGTGGTGACCGTGAAGACACACTCTTCATGTTGTAAAAAACTTTGCTGAACAAGTGATACTTTCTGCTTCATTAAAGCGGTGTACAAGATCGGGTTCATATTGTTCAAGAAAAGTTACGGAAAAACATTAAAATGACATAGAATTTCATGAGTTTAGAAGAGCGAGCTGCGTAAGTGTCACTGGATCTTCCTTGTGAGAATGTTTCTTGTGGAGGTTTTTGGCCCAGTCAGTCTAGAGAAACAAAAGAAAACAGAAGATTTGAGCACAGATGAAAATAACAATGACTAAGATTGACTCTTGTTGTCAATCAGTCCCACTAGATCATAAAATCCCAAACACAACTTTTTGCATCTATGATAATGCACCTTTGAAAATATGATGCTAAGGCAAAAAAAAACTTCTTAAATATGAAACAAAGAAAGCACAAAGTGATAACGTTAATAGAACTGAAAAAAAAAAAAGTCACAATTTATATACAAATCAAGTTTGTATTACACAGTGTTTTTTTTTTTTTGCGATTTAATCTGAATCGTAACCAAAGTTTTGGTTGGTTAAAGGACGCTCTCTGGTGGAAAGATAGTATGACAAAGTACAGTATCTAATTTTGTTGAAACAACAAAATAACTGGAACTTTCTGGCAAGTTCAGAATAGTTCAGCATTTGATTTAATTGTGTCTTTACAGTTTCTGAGTCAGTCAAAATTACTGTCAAAAGGCGATTTGTTACCTGCCACAACACGAATGCCAGAACTGCCAGGAGGAGAAGCCCAGTGATGACGGTCAGGACAATGATCCACCAGGCAACTTTGGCGTAGAACTCTGCTTTCTTCTCCATGAACACAGTAAGCTTAATCTGCAAGCAATTAAACAATACATAAATGTGAACAAAATGAATACAATAGTGAAGACAAAATTAAATACAATCAATGAATGAAAACAAAATTAAGTAAATTTAGACACACAGGCCTTAGGATGAATGTTCTAGGTGTTTAAGTGGAAAATGTGCACCATTTAAATACCACTGACCAGCCACTGCTGTTATTTGAAGAAGGGGAAAAAATGAAACCAGACTTCCAGAGGTTTTAGGTCCTCATCAGCTAAGTACCACAATATATATGGGATTTATGTCAAAGCACAGGAGGATAGGAGAGAAGGAAGCCTTAACAGCATCACAAAAAAAAAAAAAAAAAAAAAAAGGACAAAATATATAGGAAAATACAAAATGATGTATGCATTATGTAACGTTATCAAATAGCGATTGCTTGAAATACTGAAAAAAAGTTGTAATGTCAATTATATTGAATGAAATCAATGACAATTAGGGGAAATAAAATAGGAGCCAAATAAAGACGATTATTTTTAAAGAGTAAAAATATGAAATCAAGAGACAGAAACAGCAAAAAATAGTATTGAGAAATATCACAAGATATACTATAATATATATATATAACTATATAAAATATATCATTTTCTATTTGAAAACGAATGATGAAAACGAACATCCACTGAGATAAATAAGTGAAAGTTTGATGTGTAGTCAGAATGGAGAACACACACCAGTCCAGGGATTGAGAAAAAGCAAGTACCAGGAGCAGAGCATTCATCCACGCTGCCCATAGGTGTACATTTCTACGATGACCTCTCACCTGCGTGCTTGCTTGCTCCAGTTTCAGCCTGATGTTTTCATTGGCGTTGGTGAGGCGAACGTCAGCGTCCACAACTATAAACAGGTAATTCAAAGACCAGTAATCCTGAAAAATAAAAAAGCAGAAGTCAAGACTCAGTAACAAAGAACAAAACTTGTAGTCACCTCTGTAAAAGTGGTATTCCACAGGCGAGAGTGCAAAGTCACTTTTGCAATACTGTCCAGGCCGACTAGAGGGCAGCGTACCTCCACGCAGTTCAGTCCTTCTGAGCAAGTCTGGGAGGGGTCAGGTGAGGTTGCATGTCAGAAAAGCGGGAATACTGCATGGACTATAAAATAATACTAATAGACTGTGGAAAAACAAAAAGAAAAAAAAAAAGTGCAGCATTGCAGAAAGCACTGCATGAACACAACACTATAAACATTTTGTCTGTGATTATAGGATGTAACTTAAACCACGTTGAAAAAAAGAAATTGTCATGAAAAATAGTAACCTGACCCAGCATAGAGTAGGATGAACAATATCACATTAAAGATGAGCTAACTTTTATGCACACTGAAGTATATGAAGCGGTTGTATTGTCTTCACCAAGGTTTTGTGCCGTCTTGTCAGAAGTGATGTAAACTGGTCAGAAGAGAGAGCTTCCGGCTCTACTTGCCGTCTCCTTCTCAGTGGTTCAGTCCAACCCTGTTGGCAAAAACATTATTTAGCTGGCAGTGGCGTAATGCGAGTCATGAAATGAGCGTTACCTTGACGGATCTGAGCGGGTCGACCTCCCTCGCAGGAGAGCATGGGATGGGCTGCACTCCACTGTGAGTGATCTGGGTGAGATAGAGCATCCATTTTCCAACCGCGTTCTCCTTTGGCCAGCGGATGTTGAGGGAGGCGTTGGCGAAGGATTTCAGCGGTCGGCCCAGGTTGATGATCTGTTGCACCGCAGAATCAGTGACACAAAAGAGCCGCGCCCTGATTGAAAAGAGGCGCGTTTCCCACCTGGAAGTCAAATTGAATTTCGGGTCCCATTTGTGTCCTGGAGTTAATGGCACTTTCACCGAGTGCGCTATCACCAGGCGTCACTTGAGACGGCCTGGCTTGGCTGCAATGACCACAAATTGATGTGAATGTTTATTAAAACATTGCCTTAAAATCTATGAATTTACCTGTACACTTGCAGTGCCAGCTCAAACGCTACCTTTGCCACTGCCTCCACTGGCAGTACTTCCTGCACGCTGGTGCTAGACCAGAACATATATTTCACTCTCAGGTCAACATCATAGACCAATATATGATTCCCATGTGCTCACGTGTTAAGCTGCAGATTGATACTGATGTCTGTAGTACTCAGCAAAATAGCAGATGTGGACAGTTTCACATAAAATATGACCTGTGTAGACAAACAGAGCGGTGAAATACACAACATACGAGCTCATCTTTACAGACAGACTGACCTGGGCATCTCTTCTGAGAGGATTCCCAAGATCACAGTCCAGAATGGTTCCATTGCTGTTAGGTGTACATGCAACTTGAGGTTGCTGAAAACACAGACAAGAGGGTAGCACAATTGAGCAACATGTTCATATCACAAAACGTTTTTTTTTTTGGTAGAAAAATAGCTAGAAAATAGTATGGATAGTATAATTTCTTCTTATTTTTCTATTTTTTTTATTACTATTATTTTGTGTTATTGTTATGATGTTATTTGCGGTAACTGCAGTGGTGGTGTTCACTGATTATTTTCTCAAATAATCAGATGAAAATGACTATTTTGACTAATCAATGGATGTTTAAGCAAGGTGACAATAATCTCTATAAGCAAAATAAATAAGCAAATAATTGGGAATAACTCATTTCGCTCTCGCTGTTCTCTGCTTCCCTCTAGTGTCAGTTATATGCGATTGATAGCGTTTTTACTTTCTTATATAAATGTATTTTGGCCTTTTCTTTTCCTCCAAAAGTAATTCCATTTATGCCGTTAAATGTTCATAAATCGTTGGTTTTCATATTTACGGTGCAACTCGTTCTTTACTCTTAGTGTTTCTGATTTAGTTACGTTTTTTCTATTAAAAATATGCTTTTCTTACTTGCTATTGCAGTGTGTGTCCAATCATACAGTAGGTCATCTTTTTTTTGACAATGTTTTATCATAAAAGTCCAACGCCCTCTTATTGTTGGCAGTGTGTATGTGTATGTCACTTTTTTATCTTTTGCGTGTGTGTCTTCAAACCCGGGCAAGGTGCTGATTCCCCATATTATATTATTTATTAATGAATCAGAATTTGTTTTTGGACTTCAATTTTAATTCAGGACTTTTTTTTTTCCATTTTGTGCGATTTATATATATTTAATGTTTGGTTCTGCCTTTCCCCAGCAGTGGAAACATTAGTGGAAATTTCTCGTCCCTCAAAATGAATTTGGAAAAGAAAAGTTTTGATGGCCCCCTTACATCTGTCAGACTGTATAACGCGGCCCCTAAGAAGATTTAATTGCCAGCCTCTGGCTCATATCATCGTCCTCTTTTCATGAAGCACAATACTCTCCACTCACATTTGCTGTGTCCTCCAGAACAGAGGTGTGGTGAAGCGTGTTCGGCAGCGTAATAACAGCGCGCGCCTGATGTGCGTCATCGCCATCTTTGTTAGTCACTTTGATCTCGAGAGCGATGTCTTCTTTAGACGGGGTAATGACAGCGACACCGTTGTCTCTGCGAACGTGGCAGCAGCACAACTATGGTTATTTAAGGATGTAAAGGTGGACGGTTCGATCGCTCACCTTGCAAGAGAACTGTAAACATCTTTCCCGTTGGTGTTTCTGTGGGAGCAGAACCTGTACTGCAGTTGTAAGTTGCTTTGGCAGATATTGTCACTGCCACACCCTGAATTGATCAAGATCAGCTGAAATTTTAAAAATAAGGAATGAGTCTATTCAAAAGCATGAAGACAACAATACAAAGTGCCAGTGGAGAGTGGCCCCTCGGTAAGTTCAATCAAACACGAGGAACTGTTGAAGCGTCAGGTAGCAGTGTCTTCATTTTCAGAGCCCGCTGGATGGCACTCTCGGCACCTTTAAAAAAAAAAAAAAAAAAAAGAAACGGAATTTTTTAACCCAGAGCGCCCCCCACTGAGCCCTGGAAATAAAAGCTTCCTGCTTCATGAGGCGTGATCAGCCCTCAGTAATCGCTGTAGCCCATCAGGATCTTTGCTCCCACCTCAGAAACCGAGCTCCTCCGATGATAGAGGTTAAGAACTGGGTTTGTATCCAGAGCAGAACCGGTCCGTGAACTCTGGTTGGACTCCAGCAGAGACAGTGTGACAGAAATAGGGATCTTGCTCAGCTTGTCTTTAATATCTCGCTGCAACCACGACAGTTAGTTGGAAACAGGATGATGGAGAAACAGCATTCAGACAATGAACCGTTACCAGTAGTCGAAGCCGGATGTCTTTACAGACTTCGATCTCAGGTCCAGGCAGCTCTAACATTCCGTGTGCTGAACCCATGAACCTCACTCTGGATGTCTTTGCCTCATTGTTGACCTCAAATCTGTAGTTCAACACTGCAATGAGACAAAGCAATACAGTGATTGCTACGGCCCTGAAATATAAAACATGAGCACATCACGCTGTGTTAATATGGATTTTATGACAGCAAACACTGCATCACAAATGTTCTCTGGCTATTCTACCACCAGCATGATGACTTCAACTTATCACCCATTTACTTATTCTACCCACACTGCCTCCTACCGCAACAACAACTTCACTTACAACTTATTTCTGCTACCTCTCCCGATATGTATCCTGTGGCATCATTCACTGCATCTTTGTCTGCTACCACAATGACTCAGCTTCATCTCTGGTTGCACGGACTCCTGCTGCTGTTACGTCTACTTACACATCCTTTTACCTTAACAAAAATATTCCCTGTAATAACAAGTTACACTGCCACAACTCCTTGTAATCTAGTGTCTCTCCTAAGCCAGGGAGCAAAGTGTAGTCGAAATTGTAGAAGATACTTTTTAATTTGTAAAAAAATAAGTGAAAATCATGAAAATTGTTGAAAATGGTGTGACACATGGTTATGTTGGTATGGTATTTGCAGAATGTTAATTTCATTAAAACCATCTATTGATAGGGGCAAGATGGCATATTTCTCGTTGTTTTTTTTTTTGTTTATTTTTAAACAATTTTCATTTTGAATTCAGGTGAACGCACATGAATTATTGAGACTCATTTGTTTGAGTGTAAAATAGTCTGAATAAAACAAACCAAAAAAAATGTATAGATAATAATACAATTTCAAAATGAGTGGCTTGTTTTATTGTATTTTTAAAAAATATAGTATAAATGCTTTTAATTATCACCATCACTGTTGTGATGTTCTTTTCAGATGTGGAAGTCCATTTAAAAAAAATGAATGTACTTCAACACCAGAATGATCAAACGGAAGATGAATCTCTATACACACGCTTAAACCTCAGGTGTGGTTTGTGAGGTTGTTGCAGTCAGTGGCATCATTGTTTTGGTAGTTTCTGTCTAACAAGTTTGGGAACTCCGGATCTACACAATCTAATCCTAAATTATTTCTCAGTGTTTTCCTCAGAAGCTACTTCCTCCTAATTCCAACATCCACCATTGCATCTTTTTCCCTTCCTGTAACGTCTCATGAAACTAACCCCCTGCTACAACCAAGACTCCTCACCACTGCTATTTCTGCTGCGACTACCACCCTACTCTCAGCACCCTGCAGTTTCATTTGCCACTGCTATGACATATTCTCCCCATTACAACTCAACCTTCTTCATTAAGACTACCTTCACTACTGAGTCTGGCGTCCCAGCTACTGAATCTATATATATATATATTGTATAACTTCACAGCCTTTTGGCACAGTTGCGATCTTGGGGCTTGCACTGCCAATGATTTATGGATCAAACATACCCATTTTTTGCTGGGTTGATGCTGCATGTGCCTTCCAGGTGAAACACGCATGTGCGTCACGATAGCTTTGAAAAGGAGAGAGTGTCAATATTTATTTATTATTGAGCGGGAAACTTATGAATTTCTTACCATGCTTTTTTATTGCATTGCTCTTTTTCCAAGTCTATTTCATTTGGTTTTATCCGTAGGTGGCTGTTGACGCTGACCACCGGTCTGGCTCTGAAGCAACACACACAGTTGCGTCATATACGTGTTTTTTTACTCAGCAGGTCAAGCTTTGCGCTTAAAAAAAAATCTTCTCTGCCTGACACTGCGTTAGAGGTTTGACAATGCTTTTGTCCTGATCCCGGTTACAGACCTGATTCACTGCAACTCCACTACTGGTGCGATTGCAATTTAAATGTCCTTATTTCGCTCTTGTTGAATCATACATTTCAGGAAATAATATAGGAGCGACAGCTGGAAAAGACAATGCACATCAGGGTTTCCCACCGAAAATTGTTTAGTCAAGGTGGAATGAGTTTCAGTGATTGAAAGCCTGCGCCATCACAGACCTCTGCTCCTTATATGCAGTTAAATCCACTTTGAAATAAAAGAACCCATCAGACAGTGAGCGTACCTGAAGACGAAGACTGAACCTGAGAGTGAGCCAACTGCCAAATCAGGATAGCCATTGTCATCTATGTCCAAGTTGCCGGACAGAGAATATCCAAACAAAGACACTGCCTTATCTCTTGAATGAAGCACCTGTAATGGCCAAGTTTGACAACTCAAATGGAATGGATTCTATCATTCAATCCACGCAATTATGGTGTGAAGATGACCTGCGCCGCTTTCCTGTGGATGCCCTCCGCCGAGCCACAGAAGATGTAAACTTTGCCAGACCCTTCATATGGCGCTCCAACGGCAATATCTGAAAGCAGAAGAGCTCAAGTTAGTCAGGTTACACGCCTAACAATTAACCCCTTCCCCTTCAACTCAAGCAACTCCCTCTGAAGATCATACTCTATTATTGCTATGTAATGTCACACATTGAAGTGCAACACCAGGATTTGACGCATAAAAAAAGGGTAGTGGCTTGAAAATTCAGATATTTCAGGTTCAGTCATTCCTCATTCTAAAGGGAATAGATGGGTGATGATGTGACGTTTCATAGAATTAGTTGTTGAAGCCCAACCATTTTACAACTGACAGTGACACCTGGTGGCCTCTGAAAATCCGGTCACTGTTTCATGAAACTTCATCTGCCCATCTCTATCACACAGGCTACTTCCAGATACAGATCAGAGAATGCTGCAATGCCCTTTATGAGAAAACCACTCCTGACATTTCTCTCAAACCCAACATCCAGGATTGATTTCTGGATAGAGAACTCAAGGTTTTGATGTCCAACAGTAACATTTATCACATAAAAACCTTTATATCCATCTTGATTAATGTCGCCAATGTTTTCCACTGCAAGCCCAAACATGGATTCTTTTTGACCCAAGAGTCTGATGGGTTCTCGGTTCTGCCAGTCTTTTCCTTTGTGGTTGATGTAGATGTAGACGGCTCCTCCCACCAAACTGTCTTTTAAGTAGAACTGAGGCGCTCCAACAGCAAGATCATCCCATCTGGAGTGGACATTGCAAAAACATGTTCTTAGATGTTCAAAGAATGTTGACTTTTCTGAGTGATTTCATAGATATCATTTATGTATAGGAAATAAAAAATGTCAGTGATTTCTAAATGCTTGTTACAGACAAGTTATTCTGACATGCAATACAAATAGCTGTGAATGTGTTTTGAGTGTATGCATCTATCAAATATTTACAGTGAAATTCATGTTTTGATCTGTATGCCTTGAATCATATTTATAGGTTCATATATATTACTTTTATACCATGTTTCATAATAGCATATCAGTTCTGTGTTGTCACAATAAATCCTAAATTTCTCAGCATTTCTTATGCAACTAAAGACGCTTATTTTTCTTACCCATCAGAATTTAGATCCACCACTGCCACGTCGTATCCAAAAGACGAAGCCAAACCTGGACCAGAGAGAACCAGCTCCACAGACAGATTGCTTGGAGTCAGTGGGTCGGCCCTCAGGAATGCCACCTGTCCACTGTAGCCCCCTCTCGGTGCTCCGGACACGATGGTCAGCTCATCCTTTTCGAGCAGCGCCATCCCCGAATCAGTGGAGAATCCTAAAGCCAGCAGGAAAGTAGTGTAGTGTATTCACATGACCCTCTTAGATTCAACACACAAATCTGACTTAAAAAAAAATACTGACCGAGGTAGCTGTTGAGATTGAAAGGAATGAGTTGAGAGTCAAACTTCTCAATATTCCCTGTCTCTCGAGGAGTGCTGCTGTAAATTTCCAGGTCGTTCAGAGGCTCCAAACGTACAATGCCTTTGGACCAAGAACATATAATTACTTCAATTCTTATGACTGAGAACACAAAAAAATACCACTCACACACACACTCTTATTCATGTCTATTGTGGTTTTAGGTTCTTATTTTCAGAGGCCACCAGATGGCACTGTGTGCTGGGAAATCTCTGGCTTTGAACTACTATTTCAATGAAGCGTCACATCCTATTTGAACCAAGTGCGCCAGCTACTGCCCTGCTGAAAATGAGGATGGCTCCTGTTTGGCGAATCCATCACCAGCACGTACGTCGACTCATTCATGTCTTTAAATATACAGTACACACTTATAAATAAAAGACATATTAGCCCATTTACAATGAGCCTTGAAAGTTCTATTAAATTCAATAGTGTGGGATGTTTTCTGTTTTAAATAAAAGAATCAACAGAGACCTCAAATACATAACTAATCATGGAGTGGTAGAAGCAATGAAGTTTTATTAAACCGAAACCAGGACAACACAATGCATTTCAAATCCATTGAGTTATATGTGAAAACTAGTGGTGGGGCTTTAATAAGTTAATTACGATTAATTAATTACAACAAATTTAATTTAATTTAATTTAATTTAATTTAATTTAATTTAACTGTTTGCTCTCCAGACAACACAGAACCTTTGTGACAAGACACGTCACAGCTAGGATGATAACAACAACAACAAACATGGAGGAATCCCTGAACAAAAGCAAACAAAAGCATCTGTTTGCTTTTGTTCAGGGAGGTTTGTCACTACACAATGGCCAGGGTTTCCACTACTCGGATGTACTTGAAATTCTGATACAAATATTTTCAAGACATTAAAAGAGCTTTAGTTTAAATAAGGTGATATAAAAACTTGAATATCGCCACCATCATGGTTTATTGTGCTATTGTCAAACTGATGCAAAATAAACAATAGTTTGTTGATTCAGTAATGTACTAAATTCATTCAAATTGAAAAATGTGGCTTCCTGTGGCAATTAGTCTTCTACCATTAAACTGTGATTAATTGAGAATTAATCGCAAATTCTCTAATTAACTGCATTATTTTTTTAATCGAATCCTACCCCTAGTGAAAACATCATATTTATTGATTTACAGCAAACACTGAGGATCCATACTACATTTCGAACCAATTTTTCCAGGTGAGATATCCAGCCCTTTTGGCAGATGCACTGTGCCACCTGAGGCTTACATTTTCAACAAATATTATTCTGATCTAAGCAGAAAAATCTGTGGTTGTTGAACATTTTCTGTGTCCTATGACTGTGTACCAGTATACATATTTGCTTTTCTTTTTCATTACGTCCCTCTCCAGTTGATCAACTAGTGAATCCAATTGCTGCAGCATCCTCTTCTCGTAGTGAATGAGCAGGAGGCAGACACACGTGCAGCACAACTATTTCCTTCACCAGGACTTCCATTGGTTGTTACCATTCCAACACACACATTACAGCAGTTTATATTCATCTGCTCGGTGCACTCACCTTTCCACTGATAGGCTCCTGGTGCTCCAAATATCACAGATTTTCCATCCTTTGCAAAGGATGCCCCGTGGCCCTGCTGGCAGAGTCCAAACCAGTCCTGGTTGATGGGACGCCTGCTGAGGTGGTCGTAGTCACACACCACCCTCCTCCATGTTCTGTCCTGATTCCCAACTTGCAGGTTGTCTCCCAGGATGTAGCACTGACCCGTTAACAAATGAGGGACATAAGGACCCGGGCTGGGGCTCCACTGCTGGTACCGGTGAGCGCAAGTCTGTAATGGCAGAATATGTGATAAACAACATTGCTTTCATTGTTCATATTTCCACTGTGTGGGCATTTCACTCTCCTTACAAAGCCCAAAACAATCTGCAAAACAAGAGATTTACAGATTGCAGTATGTTGACTATATTTTGATAAACAACATATTTCCATCGTGTTTTCCCCCGACTTTTTATGCACACACATTTTCAGATTTTCAGATGCTTCTTAGAAAAGTGCAAAGAAACAAAAACAAAGAAACTTCCTCATCCTATTAAGAGTGGAAAAAAAAAATGAATCAAGCTCATTTATCAAGTCAAGCATGCTCATGCATTGAGTGAAATTACCTCACAAAAATCTCTCTTCAAATTCAGAATGTTGCTGTGAGACAAGGAGACAAATATGCACTACAAACATCCTTTAATCACCACACAAGTAGGAGCCTTCCTATCAGTCAAACAATGGATTTGAAATAAAAACAGCAGCCAAAATACTGCCATTCTTGAGTGGCATCAAGAGCTGCCTTGAGAACCTGACTTTCAGTTTTGTTTTAACAAGCAGAATTGAAATAACATTTGGTTCACATGTGTAAAATATTCTGTGATATTTTTAATTTTACTGCAATAAACACAAATAACTTGTGCATGTGTTTCATTTTAGTACTATACTTAAGACAGTAATGGGCCATATATTACCGTGAAAGCTGACATGGAGTCCAAGCATATGAATAATATACACTTTTTCAGACAGCAACCCTGCCATTGTTATTTCCAGTGTTTAGAATTTGCATAACAAATTTTCTTTTATGTGACTATGGTGATGAAATGTTTACCATTTACCAAGGTGTAGAAGGTTTTCTCATACATTCCGCACAGCCTCTTCTTCATGTCTATTGTGTATTTATCAGACTCTATAATGGTACTGCCATCTGCTGTTCGTTTGTGCTCATTGTACTTTGTGTATTTGACATGAAATATATGGATAAAATACAAGTAATACAATGATATTTGACAAAGGAAGAAGGTAAAATAAACAAAAAAAAAGGAAAAAAAGCAATATGCATTAAGTGCTTCCAGTTGTGAAAAGAGCTTTACATTTGAACTCCAGTTCACTTCTCTTTTTAACAACTAAAATTAAGTTTGAGTCTTACCATGATATTTTTCCCTGGACCCTGGCTTGTCACTCTCACTCCCATCCACTGGCCATTTATATTTCTACTTTCAAAGAATTCTGTTGAAAAAAAAAAATCAATAAAATACAAATAAAAACCATTTCTTGAAAACCATTAACTTCTTTACTAAAACAAGACATAACATAAGGAAAACATACGTTTACTGTCAAAGTGAATTGGCTCACAGTGTTGGGATGGTGAAGACAGATCACACCGATAAACAACACCAGTAATGTTCTCTTGGCCTAAGTGTTTGGATTGTGGCGCACCAACAAGCAACCTGGTGGAAACATGCATGCAAATTCATTTCAGACTTTTGCTAAACCACCATAGCAGGCTACATGGTCTTCCACTCACAGGTTCTTCTTGGCAGGGTGGAGCTGCTGGTGGAAGGCGATAGAATATCCAAACAGAGTCCCTGGCTCTCCAGTCTTCTGGATTACACTTTGTGTATCAAGGTTGTAAGTCATCACGAGTGAAGTCTGGACATTAAAAAGAATCCACAAAGGCACCCTGCGGAAAAATTGCTCCATGATCAAAAAATGTGCTTAGGTTCAAAGTGACAAAGGAAATTGAAATGACAGGTGGACAGTACGCAAACAGGGTGTGGTGCCAAGCAATTTATCTTGTGGATACTAACACTGCACTCTTCAACTTTGTGGTCGAGTTAACAATTAACTGAATATCATTTCAGCTGAAGTCACATGACCTGCAAAGCATTTTTCTAAAAATACTTTCTACAACATAATGTACATCTATCTATCTATCTATCTATCTTTATATATATTATAAATATACTGTATGTATATTTTTCTGCATATATACATTTAGATTTTTACACGTGAATAAAACTCATGACGTCTTCATCTATCTATCTATCTATCTATCTATCTATCTATCTATCTATATGCACACAGTTTAGATTTTTACACATGAATAAAACTCATGACGTCTTCAGGCGCTTTAATTACTCCGAGTCAATAGGGGGCAGTGCACATCTTAACACAGCAGTTCCGGAAAGATAGTTTATACATTTTTACATCACAAAATATGTCAGATTTTTCTTTTTATTTTCATTTTTACGGATTGGATTTGTATTTATAATTAAGTTTGAAAACTCAGTTTAAACATATTCGTCTGACGTAAGTGAGACATGTGATACAAACCTTACTGGGCATGCGCGGCATTAAATAACATTTGGCGGGGACAGTTCGCTTTTGCTGTTTTTCTTGCGTTATATATGTATATATATGTCATCAGTTCATGCTTTTTAAAACTGGACAATAATGGTTGAAGGTCCCGGGTGTACGTTGAACGGAGAGAAAATCCGAGCAAAAGTGTGCAAGGGTCAGAAATTAAAGGATATCAGAGGAAGTTTGACAACAACATCTGCGGTGAGTTCACAGTATGACAGCAACGTTTGCGTGTACATTATTGATGTATTATACGATTGTCTGGGCTAGCATGCTCCTAACCGCCGTGCTTTCTATTTCAGAACAAGTCTGAGGGCAATGTTTTCCGTTGTCTTGTGGGGTCTCCATATACAGGGGTCGAGACTCTGGGAAAAGAACTCTTCCTGTATTTTGGCTCGAGAGCACTAAGGTAATGCACTCAATTTATTAAACATTCTCGGTCTTACACGTATATACCTTTTGTGTGTTGATCTCAACACCTAAATTACTGCAGTTCATCTACTACTTGTACAGATGTAACCATGCGTTTACCTACACTCTGTCTGGGTCTCACTGTAGATGGACAACTAACATGGAAAGTAATAATAATAGATACAAGAAAAAAAGCATTTGAGACGAAAATCTGGCCCAAAAACCCGTCTGCAACTGAGCGAAGATTCATTTGTGGAACACACATACATGTCACTGCACAGACACAAAAAGTAATCAAATATAACCGCATGAAAACGGACAAAAAAGGACATCACTGAGAAAATGGTGAACTACAAAAGAAGATAAGGACATAGAAAAAAATGAGTATTATTCTTCTCTCTACTCCTTTCAGTGTGTCTGTGAATATGATTGCGTACTGCGGTTTTGACATTGACATATGAAATGTAATGGAAATGGATGACAGATTGGAACTTAAACCATTAAAATACTTTCAAGACTGTTCCTCACCTTAAAACAAACTTTTCTTACCTCTCTCAGTTAGCGTTACCAGAATCACAAGTTGTTGAAGTGTAATTGAATCGTCATCTGCTTTATGACATGACTCCTCTTATCTTTTATGATCAATACAGGCCAAAATATAATTGTTGAATAGAGTAGGTTCACGGTACTTATTTTTTTAAGTTGAGATCTCCATTTAACAACATTGGTATCTGTATTTTAATGCAACGTGGTATAGTGAATTATGCTAAAAAGGGCTGGGACTTAAATAGATTGATTATTAATCCCATTGACTGTATTTTACTTTGAACATTTTTCAGTGCACCAATTGCAGGTGCATCGCATTGTACAATGAAACTAGCAAAATGTCCATGATGAAAAAGACTAAATGATACTGCACTGATCGAAGGCAAATTAAAGTTTATAAAACCTCACCTGTAAAACCTGTATCAGAGCACAAAACAATGTTGTTCTGCACTTTTTGCAGCAAAGAGATTGATCACCTTGGAGCACTTCTTTTTAAGCTCATGTGTGTGTTGTATTCTATTACAGTATTATATAAAAAAAACATATATATATATATATATATATATATATATATATATATATATATATATATATATATATATATATATAATAAAAAATCACATCCGTCCTCCAAGCCAAATACTTTCTCTACATAAATCACTTATTTTTCTGCAATTTAATTACATTGAAATATATTTAGGAGAATTCTTTTTCTTTTCAGTTATTCAGCAAAAGAATTATCAAGCTCCTAGCATGTGGTGATGTTCACTACAGTTCTCTATGCTCATGCTAACAGATTTTTCACCTGGGAAGATTATTGAGTTATTCTGCATTGCTCACTTCACAGTTGCGATTAGCATTTTAAGAAGTGTAACCATTTATTTTTGATTTCTGTCTCAGTGTTTATTTTTGCTCCGCTGGAATATCCCTGCTGTGAGACGAATAACTGATATCTAATCTAATGTAATCTAATCTAAAGCATAGTGCCTAAATAAAGATCAGTTTAATCCTACACCTTGTCTTGTTTGCGGCTATTGATTTAACTATAATTGTGTCATGAGTGAAATGCTGTTTTCACATACGATCTGGATTTGTGATATATTATTTAGGGAGAAATTCAGAGAATTGCTGGCTGCATGCTGAGCTGTAGCCTGTCATAGTGAAAAGTCTCCCACTGTCCTTCCCTCCTCGCTCTCCTTTTACGAGGTGTGACAAGCTGTCTTTGCTCAAAACATGTCTCCTCTTTTCTTCTTGCATGTTTTTCTGATTCAGAGTTCACTTTGGCATGAATGGATCAATGCGAATAAACCCTGCTGAGAGGAAGGATAAGAGTAGCTCCGTCCCGCTGCTGGAAATACACTTGACTAACGACACTGTGTGCTTCTTTGACAGCACTGTGGAAATAAGGTAATGGGGACACCAGCTCGGCGCAGATAGATTGAGGTGACAGAAGTTCACCTTGGGGTGTGAGTCTCACTCAGTGAACATGTCCTACATTAGGCTTTGTCTGTAGAAGGCAGGAAAATGAAAAACACACCCTCATGCTCGACATTTGTCACAATCACTGGCTGTGCGGTCTCAATGTATTGTTCTGCAGCCGGCTATATATTTATTCCTGTTTTCTGTAAATGTCACCCTTGCTGAACCATCTCATCACACACAAACAGAATATATTAAAGACTCGCTTTGAAATTTATAACCTCTCAAAGCCCCGGTTAACCTCGGGGACAACCTTGCATATGGCTGCCATATGTTTTCATAATCCATTCAGGAAAAACGGTGTGTTTGCAGGTTGACTGAGGACTGCGAACAGAGGGTGAAAGCGCTGCACATACTGGATGTGTGTTCACCCAAGTTCAGCTTTTCTCGATCGGTGGAGGCGGTGAGAAGTCAGAGGAGCAGGATGCTGTGTGACGTTCTCCTCGACCAAGCCGTCATGCCAGGAGTGGGCAACATCATTAAAAATGAAGCCCTGTTTGACTCTGGCTTACATCCAGCAGTGAAGGTACAGACTGCTTGACTTGGTTCAGCAGAGGAACGGAAGAGTAGAAAAGCTGACTTTTTGTGTGATCTGATGCGAGAGTTCAAAATATGCAGATCAATTCCTTCTTAACTACGCGTATGTCTGGTTTAGGTCTGTCACACCTCCAAAGATTAGACAGAAAACACTGAATTTAACATGCTTTAAAATTCCATTCTGAGTAGATTTTTTTTTTTTTTTGCATAACAAGGTTACATTTTCTCCTTGTGGACTGCATTGATCTGAACAGCCCGATCAATGAAGGGATGGATCCTTCTCTATTGAGCAGTTACCAAACTAATAAGATAAAAGACAAACAATATATTAATTAGAAAACTTTTGACTTCTTCTCTTTATGAATCGCTGACTTTTAATGAGCATTGCTTCTTCTATCGAGTTGACTGTCCTCAAGATTCCACAAGTATGTTTTCGATTTTTCTTCCTCTGCTTTCACCTCGACTGTCTGAGTTGACTCCCGGGAACAGACAGAATGTAATTTGTCTCCTTTGTATCACTTTAAATCCATTTTCTTTATTTGTGTCTGGTATTTCTTTTTATTGTTTATATACTTGTTCTATTGATCGTCTGAGTGCAGAGCTTTTCATCTGCGTTTTCAAGCAAAGGGCTATAAAAGTAAGGTTTATTTACTCTGTCTGTGGACTTGAACTAACTGTCACTGGGTTTTCAGGTTCAGCAGCTGACGGAAGAGCATATCCAGCACCTGGTGAAGATGACGCGGGATTTCACGCTGCTTTTTTATAAGGTTGTGCAACATTTGTACATTTTTTTAATCGCAAAATCTGGCAGACACCAGTTCCATCACATGGTTCCAATATTTGCTTGAGCTCGGCTCACCTTCTGCTTACCCAGAAATGGATGTGGCGTTGCAGGAAAATAATGTTGATTCGGGGGGAAAATATCGCTGTTTAATATTGTCGTGGAAAAAATGCTGTGTATATGTCAGTCATTTTTTTTCTCACCCCTAATATTTATTTGGATTCAAGTTAGTGCAGTCCGACCATTTTCTTGTGAAGAAGTCTGGTGACAAGCTTTCATAAGATTAAAAAAATGTTTCTCAATTGTTGTAAATTGAACTTCCCCGTTAATTTCATATATTCAACAATCATATCTGTGGTGAAGCTACTACATACAGTAATATGTAGATATGTAATAGTGAATATTTCGTTGGTGATGCTTTTACCTGTCTGCATCTTCTTTTTGATTTATATAGCAAAAATGTCATCATGTTCGATTGTAAAGTCAGAAAACTTGTTCCTCCTGTCCCCATCTCTATACTGACTCATACTGCCTTTGTGTTCCGATCAGTGTCGCAAATCTGGCTCTCCACTTCACAAACATTACAAAGTCTACAAGCGACCCCAGTGCAACCAGTGCTCTCATGTCATCACAGTTTGTCGTCTTGGAGACAATGGCAGGATGACTTACTTCTGTGAGAGCTGTCAGATCATGGATCCCAGCGGAGTTGACGTCAGGTATGGCCCCTCGCGGTACTCTGGCTCTGGAACTGAATAGCTGCTGTGTCAAATTTTTGCTCAGAAGGGTGGAGGTGAAAGTGAATTTTGGTGAAAAATCACAATAAGGACTACACAGCCGCGACATTTTTTCTCACAAACTCTGAATCCTCCAGCTTACATGGATTTTTACAGGCCAAAGACCATCATGCTGCCAAAATATTGTGTCTGGTAACATTAACCCTCTGAATTCACAGGCGTTTTATTTACCTTACAGTGCTCAAAATACACAGTTTTTGTCTGTGTGTTCGCATCTCCGCCAACAGAACCGATCTCTTAGAGGTGAGAAGCTGCAGCTGAGTCCGGCTGTGGTGTCAGAATAAAATGTAAATAAAAGATGCGACGAGTTGATTCAAGTTCAGAACATTGCTGAGTTTGTTTCATGAATCTGGACCCCGTTTTCAAAACTAGTTTAGAAGTGATCCTCATGCATTTTTAAGCACCTCTGACCTTTCAACGGCAGCACCGCTGCACCCACGGCTTATAGACTGGTGCTGTTTATGTATGAACAAGATCTTTTTTTTTCTTAAATTTAGTGGGTGTGGCTAATATTTCGGTGTGCTCTATAGTTCAGAATTTACGGTACATCTAAGACCCTGCAGGACATCAGTGGTAATGTTGTTCTAAAGGCAAAGGCTATATATGCTCCATAAGCCCACATACAGTAATGGAACTGAATAGAAGGCCCAGAATTGTATGCGCGATTGACAACTTACATGTATATTTATATATATTTCCTCTTTCTTAATGAGTAATACATCTTAATTGGGGCTGCGATCATTTGTCCCTTGAAATGCAATGATTGTTTCTTCATTATTCTTAAGAATAATTGGAACATGAATTAATTCCCAGCAAACCAGGTGTGACACCTTTAATACGTCACACATAGCTATCCCTTTACTCAAAATTAGCGGGTAGCGTTCTTGATGTGTAGCATCAAAAATGGGGTTTATTTAGGACCTATATTGTGATGCCTCTTTAATATATTTGTCATCTCACCAACATTGGATTACAGGAAGTTTCTTTAAGACCAAACCTCTCGCAGCAATGTCCTGATCACTCTGCCTCGTGACGCAAGTCTGATCTTCTGGCCGCGAAGCAGCAGATCTGCATCTTTGCAGGCAGATGGTCTTGGCAGGGAGTGGGAAGTGTTATGGGGGAAAATTAATGCGCATATAAGTCTGTGTTTGCCAGACAGGGCACAGACTCAACTCCTCCTGGCTCATGTTTGAGCAGAGCTTTTTCTAAGGGTTAGAGCCTAAAGCCCTTACAACACATTACACAGCTGATAAAGCAGTCTGTGAGGAAAGTTTCTGGAAAAGCCGACACCACTTTTCTCCTTCATGACTTGTGTTGGGATTGTAGATTCTCCTTCTTGTCAAACAAAGTCGAATTTTATGTCGCGGCCTTGGCATGAACGCTGCCAGCAATGAAATTAAATACATTGCCATCTGGAATTAGCGTTTGGCTGCTTAAAGGCAACTTTCGGCAAGACACATTTGTTGATACAACACACTGCGAGTGCATGGAAGATTAAGTCTCTGGGGAAGGGCCGGCCATTCAGCAGCCACATGCGAATGTTATTGGTGTAATTAAAATATGCATGTGATCTGAGGTTTAAGAGAAATTTAGGTATCTATTTACATGAAGTATATGAGAATAGTTATTACATAAAAGATTGTGTACGGATTGTGTATGGTATTTCTGATGGGAAAAAAACACCAATAAATAGTCACACAATTTCAATGTTATTTAAATTAAGTGCTATATAAAATGTCCTGTCAGAATCATACAGTGTAAAAAAAAAAATCTTGTTTACATGTAAAAACACTATCAGCTGCGGTTGCCAGAAAAATACTGTAAGAAGCACAACAAACTGTAAGCAGTGTTACGGATTAGCATGCTGAAAATACTTCATTTACTCTGCGAAAGTGCAACAATGAGAACACTCAAATTCAATGTAATATCTCAGTGTTCCTCCATAAATATTTCATCCATTCATTCATTCTTTTTTTTTTTTTTTTACGAGCCTAATATATCATTGTGTGGCAGGTGCAGCACGTAACCTTTGTAGCAGGAGGTTCCCGGCTTCAACTTCCTGAACTGTCTCATTTTAAATGTAATTTAAGATGCCACAAAGTCAAGTTTCATCGATGATATAGACGTTTTTGATGTGTAACCGATTCCCATGTTAATATGGCAATAACAGCCTAACTATAATTAGCCCCTTTCGCTGACATTTGTTTGCCTTTGACAAGAGCATCCTGGAATCAAATTTAGCCTCAAGGAAGACTGTCTTTTTGAAGTTCTGGCTGTGGAATTTACGTGGCACCAGATTTTTTTCAATTTACAGATTTCTAACGGAGTGAAGGAGGCTGCTTCGTAACATTAATAAAACCATTCATTTTTCATCAGCACTGTTGCCAAGCACAGGCTTCAGGTGCGATGCGTTCACAGAACTCCACTATTCTTCTTCTTTGGTAGCAGCGACTGTGTGAATAACAGCAATAATTATTATAACTTATACTGTGGTTATAACTAAGTAAGAGATTGTAGACTGAAAAAAACCCCAATATTGCTGTTTCAATTTAAGAGCTTGTAGAAATTGTTGACTGGTTGCCTTCAGAAAACTCCCTGTGAGGAACAGTCTGATTGGCTGGGTCTGTAGCGAGGGAGCCAATGAGAGGGTCGCTCGGAAGGAGGAAGAAGACTGGGCCTGCCAGCTCTGCACGCTCATCAACCCGCCAGCAGCGAAAGCCTGCGACGCCTGTCTCTCTCCCAGACCGGAAGGTAAGTGAGCGCTGGCTTTAATGGTACAGTAAAGAAGCTCTTTTTAGCCGGAGAGGACATGAACACAGATGGCCATAGTTTGTCATGAATTCCCTTAACTGTGCTTTAAAACAACAGGTGACTTATCAGCACTTAATGGTTTGGATTTTTCAAAGGTGCAAAATAGCATTTAGGGTCCATTTAGTACTTTAGCTGCAATGAGTACGCTATTTGAAGCGTTTACAGGCAATGGTGTCTATCCTGGGAGGAGACGAGGCAAATGGATTCATGTAGCTTGAACAATATACAGGTCATAATAGGATTTTTTGTCCTCTTCTAGAGTGTAGGTGTAAATGAGTGTTTTTTTTTTTTTAAGGTCTTTTCATATAGCTGGTGGGATGCTCCGATTGATCGGTCACGTTTGGTGAAGTTCAGGTCCTGCAGCACATGCACGGGAAAATGCTGTGCCGGGGAGCGTTAACATTAAATACACCATTTAAAGATGGAGGACAGAGTGTTTTCGGGGCTCATGAAAGTCAGACTGCTGGTTCCTCAGCAGCAGGCTGCTACCACTTCCGCCTGTGATCGGTGGTGATCAGCACTGCGGCCGCAAAAATCCTGACTGGAGCATCCCTATTAACAACCTTGCCAAGTAAAATTTTTGGATAAAATAAAGGAATAAAAGTTTGGACTTTCAGCCATTCAGGTCGCATCAGGTCTACAGGGTTTGTCTTTTGTTGATTTAAATGTAAAATTGGCTTTCAAAACATTAATTTGAAGTGTAATGAAAAGTCAAATGAAACGCACATGGCACGACATCATCCACAGGAGGCCAGGCTCATCTTTTTTGTCGAGGTTTCATGTGCAGTAATAAATATTTCTTTTAAATTTATATTGACAATTGAACAGCTGGTCTCTGGACTATGGGACTCATGCTATCGTTGCCTAGCTACAAGCAATTTATTAATTTGAATTAGCATTTAATGGGGGTGTGACGAGATCTCATGCTGCGTTATTAAACTGCGACCATATTTCTTGTTTGTGTAGAACATTTCTCGTGGGGAGCCAGTTCAATTAAGTTCTCGCCTGGTCTCGTAAGACAAGCGTCTCATTACAACACGATCATTTAATAATGAAAACTGAGAATATCCTGGCGCAAAGCTGCATATGGTAGCGTCATCAAAACATGGGAGCCAGGGTACACTTAATACTTACAACGCCAGAAGTGGAGGCCCAGTGCTGGACGGTCAGTGAGTCTGTGGTGTGTGCAAGAAAGGACTGACCAGCAAGGACACACAAAATCCAAGTGCCACAGTCACTTGTGGGGATTGCTACAGTCATAAATGTTAAAGTGAGGATGAACGATTGACACCTACATTTAGATTTTTGGTGTCCTGAAAATCTTTACTCATTGGAGCAAAACATGAAAAAAAGTATTGCTAGTTTGGTTATTGTAACTGTAATAATAGTGATAATTAGTGGTGGGACATTAACAAGTTAATCCACGATTAATTAATTACAACATTATTACGATTAATTAGTTACAACAAAAATGTAATGTAATTTAATTTAACAGTGACACAGAACCTTTGTAAGTGCAGGAGTTCCTGGTCCACTGATCCCACTGATGCACAAGACACGTGGCAGCTAGGATGATAACAACAACAACAAACATGGAGGAATCCCTGAACAAAAGCAAACAGATGCTTTCTCACTACACAATGGCCAGGGTTTCCACTACTCTAAACATGAATATAGCCACCATCGTGATTCATTGTGCTATTGTCAAACTGATGCAACATAAACAATATTTTGTTGCTTAAATGTATGAATGGGTCCATCATTTGATTAGGTAATATACCAAATTCATTCACCTTATGGCAAAAATAGTATGTCTCAATCATGAAATCCCGTCACGTCCTGTTATTTCTGTGATGCAGTCACGGCTCAGACAAGGATCCAGCATTCTTTTAAGTAACTTTTAGGCTTCTCATCTAAATCCCTTTTTATATGATGGTGGCGGTATAAAGCTGCAAGCCTGATGAATTTTATGAAGAGAGCAGCCGGGTTTTTATGATATCCGTTTTACCAGAGCGTCATGAAAAAGGATTTCTGTCTTGCTTCCCCCCAGTCCAGACCGAGGATACAGACCGGGAGGCGACACCTTTCACCACAGATCTGATCAAGTTCCCCTGCATTGCCTTCAAGAAACCACAGGTGGAGCGCAAAGTCAACTGGAGGTCGGCGTTCGGGACCTCCACTCTTGTTTTCTCCGACTTGAGCCAGAAGCCCGTGAACCCCTCGCCGCCCCCAGCAGGCGGTCATTTGAATTCTTTGGCGGCGAAGCGGGGTTTGGATAAATACAGCATGGACCAGGGGACAACCAGCCCCAATTATGCCTCTGGTGGCTGGCAGCAGCAAAGTCGCTCAGATGGGGAGGCTCTGGCCTCCCACAGTCACCCATCCAAGAAAATGAGGATTGATCACAGTCCCTTCCTCGGTAACAATCCTCACAACCGAAGCGCAAACTCAGGGTGAGTGACTCTCATGCTCGGCTATTCATGAGGAAGTTTATAATAGGAGAAGTTTTTTTTTTTTTTGTACTTCGGTGGGGACAAACGTGATGAATGATGTGAGAGTGGCTTTATTGTACTGAAGATGATACTGAAGAGATTTTGTTCATGTTTGCTAGCTTTTTAACAAGATCGCCTTTGTCAGCATTCAAAAGGCAGGGGAGAAGAACAGCGGCTCCCTGGCGGCGGCCAGTCCCAGCGCTCCTTGTTGTGCCTCCCATCGTCGTCCTGCTGCTCTCCGAGTGGTCCACAAGGAGGGGGACAATAAAGGACGGCAGTTTTATGTCTGCGCTCAGCCCAGAGAGAAGAAGTGTGACTTCTTTGAGGTAAAAACAGAACAACACGGTCCCCAGAGGCGTCTTTGGACGACTGATGCTGCTCCAGAAGCGTCCTGAGTGACAGGAAAAGACCCCAGATCACATCATTAGAAGATTTCAAAACAAAAGAAAAAGAGAAAAAAAAATGTAATGACTTACTTGAAGAAAATGATAGAGAACCATCAGACATTTTTCTATATTTCTAAAACGCATCAAGCATTGTGACTGAAACACCGCTGCTGTCATCTCAGAACGTGACGTCACAACAGGTTCCTAGACAACTGAGCCAAATGAGTTAAACGCCTAAAGAAGTACTTCATGTTACACAGATTCATTTTCCCCAATCTGTCTGCAGCAGTTAACGGGCATCGTTCAGCAGGAACTAACAACCGTGTGTTTAAAAAAAAAAAAAATGTCTGGAAGCCACAAAACCAGTCAATTATTTTCCTGAATTGAATTACTGGAGTCGTCACTTCAACCCTAATTCGCTTGCTCTCGCCGTGTTTGTTCACCAGTATATAAGCTCCGTGAGAGCTGAAATAGATTCTGCTAAACCTGCGATATCACGTCGCAACTCTGCTGATGCCTTGTTTGTACAGTTCGCTCAGTGCGGCACTGGTGGAGGATACAAGAGCTGGCAGAGCGGCAGCCTGACTGGGGGGAGTCGGCAGCACCTCTGTGTCTGAGGAGATCAGATGGAGAATGCAAATTAATGCTTTCACAACCTCTGAAATGACAAGAATTCTCACTGCACGACTCAGATTTAGCTTAAATTTGGGTGCACGCAACATGATTTGCATTTGGTTTAAGGTGTGGATGATTTTACTACTGAGATACTGGCCGCCCAAAAGCTCTGTAGTACTGTAGTAACAGATAAGTGGAAAAAAAATTGTCTGAAAAAAAGAATATTGGCTGAAACAATATAGAATATATTCTCATTTTTCATTTTAATACCATTGTAGTTTTCTACCTCAATACAAAAACGTCTCAGCCAATATTCTGTTTTTCAATTCCTATATTCTTTTTTCCACCGCTATTTCTTTTTTCAATGCCTGTGTTCATCTTTCGAGTTCTCTTCAAGGCGGCACCATTTTAGCGTGCAGGGCGGGGAGGGGCCTGAGGGGATGGTAGGGGAGTGGGAAGGGGCGGGGTTTGCGCTGTGTCTGCATGTCATTTGCATATTGGTGTAACGTTCAGTGTTCGACAGGAATTGAATTATAGCTGAAATATACATATATATTTCTATATATTTTTTAAGCTGTCCCTGGTCTAGCCCCACTGCAGAAGCTCATAGGAACACATCAGTTGGCTTTTCTGACGCCTGGTGCGACTCTTGGCTGCATTTGCCTGCAGCAGTGGTTGTGACTGGGAAGCGTCAGGGGCCTCAGGCCCAGGAGGCTGCATGGCCACACTTCTCAGGTCACAGCTAATGAGCTCTTCTTGAACCAAACACAACAGAGCTTTGGATCCATAGTGGTCAGTGGGATCCCAGCCTGACGTGGAGAAGACCGTGAGAGAATGTGTGTGTGTGTGTGTTCTGACTCCCTCCTGACAGGTGCGGCTCTGGCTTTATTCAGCTGGATCACAACACAGCAGCACATGTAAGCTCATGGACTGTGGCTCATCTCTGCCCATCACTAGAGCTCTGTCAAATGAAAATGCAATATGTTACTTCTTTAACAAGAGTTTGGCTCTTAGATAAGATTTAAGGTGGTTACTTAGTATCCTATCATGGACAAATGTGGTGTTTTCCTGCAGCCGACTGTAGTTTTAATGATCACAACAGCAGCCTATAAAAGCAGGAGCCTTGAACGCCCCAATGTGGAGCCGATTTCATTAATTTTTTTGATATGAACAAACTGGTATTTGTAAGGAAAAGCATCTGAGCAGGTTTTATTTTCCTTGTTGCACAGTGGGCCGACTCGCACTTTCCTTTCTGCCACCACGGGAAACGGTGTATAATGAGGACGGTGCTGAAGCTGGGCCCCAACAACGGACGCAACTTCTACACATGCAGCATTAAAAAAGGTAAACAGTGCGAGTTCTTCCAGTGGGTGGAGAACGGACCCGGAGTTTCCATCCTTCCCGGCTGCTGAAGCTCATCAAAAGACCAGGAAACTGGAGCTGCTGCTGCCAAGTGACACGTATAGAGTTGACTTCTCAATCATGGACTTCTTGTCATACTCCTGTGCAACTGGGTGGGAATAACAATGTAATAAAGTATTGGCACATCCAATCAACAAAGCATTTATTTCTCCGCACATTCCACTGGACACAAGTATTAAAACATGTTAAATGGATCGGAATGAAGGGCTTTAAAAACAGTCCACAGAGTTCAGGAACGGTGCGTCGGACTGGGAGTTGGACACCATGTAGTGGAACTGTGAGAGACTTGGCGCTTTGTTGCACGCAGCACCTGCAGGTGAAACACAGAAACAATTCGTGTCAAAAAGATATGTTTTTGTTTTTACTGATGAATATAAGCGTATATTTCAGGAGAACATTCACTCGTATTGTATTTGTTGCTACTTGATCTTCACGCTTCAGTCGCTGATGTGTACAATTCAACACTAACAGGGGAGCTTGCTCTTGTATTTCTTACTCTGTTCAAGTGGAAGCCCAACTGTATTAAGTAAAAATCATAATTATTATGTTAAAATAATAGACATGTTATTGACGCTGAGCAGGGGCAGGGTTAGAGTGGGACATGGGTATCAGTACTGTTATCATTATTTACTTTTTTTCTTTAAAGACATAGTATGATAAATGTATAAAAAAATCTAATGAAATACTTGCCATGAAGAGCATCATTTCTAACTTTAAACTTAAAAAAAAAGACGTGTAGGAGACGTTGACAACCATTGTTGATAGAATTTGACATATATTGCCTTCTTGTGTAGCTCTGACAGGAAGTCATCGTGCACTCATGCTGACACCATGAACCTTCAGCCTTCTTCTGCCCCAAACATTGCAAGTTCCAAATCATTCTCACCCCATCACTAGAAATGTCATCAATGTTTTAATGTACCAAAAAAAAAAAAGTTTGATCTGGGCCAAGACGCTCTTCCTCTGGCTGCCGATTGTGGCTTCATTAATATGGCACACTTGTTTTCTCTCTTGACAGACTTTAGAATTCCAATTATATTATTCTCGCAGACCAGAGGAACGCTGATGTATTTCACTGCCACCCCGAGACATTAAGACTGAAATGATTTTCATGGGGAGGGGGAAAAAAAAACATGCAGTGAAGGGAGGTTGTGTTAACTGACAAGAAATTATGTTGGCTGGTCATAATACTCTGCTGCTTTCTCGGAGAGGGAATGCATGTTCATGATTCCTGATCACGAAGAGCCCTGCATCTCTGAGGAAGTTGTAGACACCACCAGACAACTTGTTTGAGTTTCCACAGATGGATGCCGGAGAAATCCCTGCCTCTGTATCAGACGTTTGTTTTGCCGGCGAGTCAGGTAGTTCTGGCACACGCACCACCGCTCTCCCCCAACCCTCACCGTAATGGCCCGTCGTGTTGGCACAGATAATGGCACCGAAGAACTCCGAGTGATGCCTCTTTATTCGGGAGATGGCCGTCTTGCAGGCGGCGGAGGGATCCGCTCCAGCCCTCATCAGCTCCACGGCCAAGAAACTGTTGGCAGCATCACAGACAGTCAACACCGGGGGGAGCTGAGGAGCGGACTGGGGACTTAAGATGAGCGTGATAACAGGGAGGAGCTCCGGGGCAGGTCATGAGCTAAATCTGGCCACTGTTAAACCTCTCATTTGATATGATAAGTGGTGCTTCTGGAAAGACTGTGGCGAGCACAACTGTTCCACTCATGCTTCTGGTGTTCAGCTACGATGAGCGAGAGCCAGAACTGCGCACACAGATGTACATGAATGAGAACATATTAGGAAGGGAAGTTCCACTAGCTGCCAAGAAGTCACGCATGCGAGCAGGAAATGTGCAGGCAGCTTCCAGTCACAGGCCAGTGTTCGCAGCAGATCACTTTGTTTTAGACGGTGGGATGAACTTCATAATATAACATAAATATATATATAAATATATATATATTTATATATAATTCAAAAGTTAGAGTCTCAACCTGCGTGAGGCAGTGTATCGGTACACAGATGGGTCGGCAAAAACAAGCAAGTCTGTCCCGAATGACAAAACATTTCATGGATTTCATCTTCAGATCATCATCATCTTAATCTCAATAAATGATTTAGTCATATTCTATTCTCCAAGTCATAATATAAACTGTTAGTCCTTTGTCTTGTGTGATGAAAATCTTTTCATCTCAATTCTCTCTCCTAAAATGGTTGTTTTTCATTGCCTTATTGAAGATTTCACTAATACTTTGACGCTTTAGAATTTGTTGATGGTCCCTAACTGATGCCGGCTCGTAGCATTAGCGCTGCCTGTGAGAGTGTGTCCACGATCAGTGAACCCTAATGGGGACATGGAAGAGCTCCGTCCAAAATCCAACTATTTTCACCACGATGTTTGGCCGAGGCACCAACACAGCAGGAGACCTGCATGTGTTGATGGTGAACCAAGGCAGACGACCGCGTCAGAGAACCTATGAGGACCACTCCATCTAATAAAATAAACAGAGATCCAGAGACTCAGAGTCGACCAGTGTCATTATCAAAGGTTCCCTGCATTAAAAATAAGTTTAAAACTACGATGGTGAACCAAAGTCCACCACACTCTCCACAACTGTGTCGACTGTCAAACGCCGCAGAGCTGGAGAGTGCGGCGCGCGGGCGCCGTCTGGCCATGTTCATGTATGCAGGCCCAATGCAGCGAGTGTGTCACGTGTTTATCGAATTTATCGTGAGATGCAGATAAGATTGTGTTTGGCGGTATATTGCGTACGATAAGTAATCGCCCATCCCTACACGCAGGTGTTTGACCACTCTTGATGATAGGTACTGACCACTGAAGGGCTGGGATAGTTAAGACGCTCAGAGAAATACATCAAGCAGTTACCATCACTGACCACTTCAGTTTGAAGTAAAAGCTTTTGATCCACCTGCGACCCTGAAACAAAGCATATGATCACTGTAGCAACTCATGGTGAAGGTCTCACTGCTCACAAGCAGCCGCTCTTCACGTGTGTGCATTTGTTTAGAAAGCAGTGGCCCTCAGAAATGAGAGAAGAAGTAACTCAGGGTAAACAGACTTCCATCAAGGCCTTCGTGAAACCCAGAGCCTTGACAACTTCTGACTGATTTCTAAAAACGGAAAACTCCACCTCGACAGCGTCTAAGTGTGACTGATGAGGAATCTAAAGCAGGGCACATCACAAACTCAATCTTTTCGACTCAAAATTGTGGGATCCAGCCTCTTCCTAGATACGTACAAATGACAGTTTTGGGGCGAAGTCATCACGCCTCCACGCTAATATTACCGACTATTGTCACGCTAGGAGGCCGCAGTTAAAGCTCCAATGGTGTCACAGATGACAAAACTCTCTCCAAGTCAGTTTGATCGTGTCGAGGGGGAACGCCTCGCAAGAGTCCCTCTAAACTCGGGTGAAAAAAAGCAAAAAAAGTCAACAAGCAGCTGTAGCATGAATATAACATGATAGCGACATGACTCGCCGACTTCATCCACCCACAACACTCTCTGCGTGGGGTCGCTGGAGGAGTGGGTGGGCTGTCAGTGACTATATGAAACATGTTCTTCAGGATCATGTGTGTCATCATTTGTCGGGTAAAAGTACTGTTAGCATTGTTTTACCGACGACTTTTCTGAGGTCATCACATGACTTAAGTGCGATGTGTTTAACTATCAGGTGGTGTTTTGCTATTGGCTGTAGCACCTGGAGCCCCTTCCAGGCTCCATCCTGCCCTTGCATCATCCCTCCACCTCCAGCTGCACGTGCCTGAAACACCTCCAGAGGAACGTGTCCGGGAGAGATGCCCCAACCACCTCAACTGACTCCTCTCAACATGGAGAAGCAGCGGCTCTACTCTGAGTCTCTCCCGAGTGACAGAACTTCTCACATTAACTCTAAGGGAGAAAAAAATCCAAGTGAAATGGTGAGATAGTCAGAGACCTCCATCCCTATTTATCTTTTGTCCCAACGTGCTGATGATCTTCTGTGGCTGCAATTTCGACAAACGGTCCGATGTAACAGTTCCAAGAGCAAAATTTAGAATTGTAATAAGTGATAATTACACAAAAGTAAATAAAAATGCAGTCGACTTTCATGGGGAAATTTAGTTGGTTAAGGTGGTGACAGTGGTGTTTGTGTATTATACACTCCATAAAAGCAGTTTAAGTGCAATAACAAGGTGCAAGAACCTTGTTAGAACCTGTTAGCATCTTTTACATGTATCCAGTTACAAGTTCAGTACAGAATGCACAAAAGCAGCAGTAAATCATCGTCACCATGACGATGGTAACTGGCCGCACTTGATACTTTACACCATAGTTAACAAATAAATGATCAAATAAATAGGAACCATGTGAGACATGGGTGGGAAAATCAACAACAATTCCCACTTGTGTTGATATGTATCTCCATTAACAAAGAAAAAAAGATTGGTACTTTGCTTTCTTTGCCACTTTGGACGCCATTGTCATTGGCAGAAAATACACAACGCATCCTGGGTCTTCCTCAATCTTGAGGAAGGCGTCGGCGAATCTCAAAACTGAGGAAGCCGCTTTCTGAGGTTGAGGATGAAGGAAATTTACCGCTAGTCGCGGGACACGCAACTGCTGTGTTGCAAAGTTCATCCAGTCTTGTCCGACTCAACTGAATTAAAAAGACATTTAGATTTAAAAATTAAACGCTAGTCACATGTCTCTTCCATTAAAGGCAAAGTGTAAATGCAACAGCTGAGTTCCGTATTTAATTCGCCGCACAAATGTCACGGTGGTGAGATATTGATTCAATTAAATGTCACCATGTTCTGTAATTACAACTGTGTCAGGAGTGGAGAAGCTTCCCACCAACACGCAGGTGAGCAGCTCATCCAAGGAAAGACTTTCAAACTTTTTTTACAGAGATAGTGAAGCTCTTTCAGCAAAACAATTTGGAATAGCAGCCGGCACCAATTAAGTCAATGGGAAAGATGGGAAGCACAACAACCTGACAGTTGCAGACAAGTCAAGTGACCCTCCGAGGTAAAAATCGATGCTCAAGTCCAAATGTTGCTCGTCTCTCTTCTTCGACATCACTGAAAGAAGTTTTCCTTCATCCAATTATGCCGCAAGAGAAAAGGCGTGTCGTTCCAGATCCGTTGTCTATGACAGGATTCAGGTGAGAACGAGTCAAGGCTAGTGTAACATTTGGACACTGTTGCATTGTAACTCATCCACTGAAGACTTAAACAGCGTTGGTCCATGTTTGATACGTGAGTGGATGTGATGCGAGCGGAGGGAGGGCTCCCTCTTCAGCAGTGGTGAGAAGCTAGACTCCGACGATAGGGGCAAAGCAGCCTTGAGAACCAGGTCTTGGCTCAAAGAGATGAACGTAATGGGCTGGTTTGAGGCGGCACTGGAGGACGATAGGTTTGCCTCATGTTCACTTAGCGGACACACATTTTACCTCCTCACAGAAGTCGACCTGTGGCGTGACAACACACCCTCTCCAGCGTGCCGAGGTTTGACTCATCTGCACTCATTTGTGAGGCAACAAACTTGCTAACAATAGGAGGCCGATGACTCCTTAAATAAAATTGAGATTTCTAAACAACTGGAATCAACTCGAGTGGTAAAGCTGTGTAGAGCAGTGGTCCCCAACCTTTTTATCACTGCGGACCGGTCAACACTTGACAATTGGAACGTGGCCCGGGGGGTATGAAGTTGCCACTTTGACCCGTCATACAAGGCCTCTGCATGTTTGTGTGCCCACTAAGACTCTCAAACTCCTGTCCTCTCGACCAGTGCCCTAATGCTCTCTGGCTCTGGTCACTATGGTCACGTTTGTACCCGCCTTCAAAACTGCATGTAGATACACCATGATACCGAATATAAAGTGCATGAAAATTGGTAAATCGATGGGAGCCTCCGATAAATCCTTCAAATACTTCAAGTATGACTCTTGGTATTGTTTGTTAGAAACTGCCTTCTTATTGGAAGTCGTAGGCTCTTCCATCTCCTCACTGAACCTTTTTCCCTTCACAAAGAAACAACTGTTTCCTACTCATTTTGCGAGCATGTGGGTTAAATTTGGACTCTCAAGTGACCGAGGCTCAACCAAGAGGATCCAGTCATTTTTCAAAATAAAAGTTTTTTCAAAATAAAAGATCCTTCAGTCTCAGATTATACACAAAACGGGAAAAATAAATTATTTCTTGTGCGGCCCGGTACCAATTGATCCACGGACTGGTACCGGTCCCCGGCCCAGGGGTTGGGGACCACTGGAGTAGAGGACATGGGTAATCTGGCGCCGTGAGACTGGAGATTCGTCTGTGTTCTCATGGAGATTGGCCACGTCTGAACAAGACGTCGGCTCACGTCTGGTGTTTAGCAACTGTACTCAGGACTTGTCAAACGTGACCTGCTCTTCACTAGGTCAAGGGTCAGCCAGCCTTGGGTTTATCCATCTGCATCCTCAGATGCTCCACAGAGGTCAGCTCTGCAATTACACTGTGGAGTCAGTTTCCCCCAGGTGAGAATGTAAAGTCTTCAACTTATGCAGCTTGCCCTCAGATGCTGCTCAGGGTTAATGATCATGTCGCTCAACGTGCACTTAAACGGTGAATGTGAGTGGCTTGAGGTAAAAGAACAGAGTGAAAGAAACTCATCTATTCACCAGAGCACGTAATTCGGCCAGTTTCTTTTGTCCATAGACACAAATCTTCTTCTTCTTTCCACTCCCCCCCTTTTTTTTGGCTAAATATTATTCAGTAATATTTTCATAACCTTTTGGAGAATATTTAAGTCACTTTTTATTACTTTATTTTCCCTTCTTGCATTATTCTCTTTCCTTTGTCATTTTAAAACTCTAATTTCGTTTATTATTCAAAGAGCTTAATTTATCAGGAAGATAAGGTTCTGTTGGTGCATTTTATCAGTTCATAAAAGAGTGGAATTATATACACAATCTTTCCCCCTATTATACTTTTTAATGTAACTTTTTTTCCCCCACAATAACAGAGAAATACAGCGAAAACTTTCTCATTCAAAAAAGGATTTTTTTATTTCCATGATATTATTTCTCTTCCCCTGGCAACAGTGCCAGGATATGCTGAGGCCCCAGTGGAAATTCACTCGCCCACCCCCGCTCTATCTAGTGATGCGCTTATGAGACCGTGTCCTTGGTTTCAGTGCTCAGTAGGTGGCGCTCTCAGTTTAAAAATCATGTGATGTTTCAATGAAACGGACGCTCAAATCCCACGATTTTAGAGCATGTTAGAGTGCCATATAGTGGGCTCTGACAATGCGTGAGCTGCTCCATGAAGTCTCATGAACCCCTCTAGTCCGTACTCAAAGATCACCCATGACAGTCGTCTCCACCCTTCCCTGGCTGTACGGTCGCAACGTGCAATGAGAGCAATGTTGCGCAAACAAGTTTACAGTAGATGATGCTGTCTTTAAATGTGAACTCAAATCCGGTATATTTGAGGGCAAGTGCTCAAAGTCTTGCTGGGTGCCACATGGACGACAGACTGTCCATGATTCATGATTCATGAGATCCACTCCAAATACCACGGTAACACCTGAGATTTCTCAGTCTCATTTACAGTTGTCCGAGGTCCCAAAGGCCGTGTTGCCCTGAATGTAAAGCCCGAAATTGAAAACTTTGAAAGAAGAAAACTGTCATGCTGTGTATTGTTGTGTACTGTACCTGGGTAGGAAGCGCATCATCAAGTCCCCGTCTCCAGTGGCGGCTGCAGCACCCACCGAGCTGTCGGCATATGCGCCCGCACCGACGACAGGGGAGTCGCCAACGCGCCTGCCGCGCGACACAAACACATTTATCATCATGACACATGATCTTTCGCGGCGTCCCATATACAACATTGAAGCACACAAACAGCTCGACACCTAAAACTCTACATACCCAGGAACTTTGTGGGTCAGTCCGTTGGTGGATGTGCCGGCGGCCACGTGACCGTACGCATCAATGGCGATCATCCCTGGCGTGGAAACAGAACGACTCTCAACCAATTGAACCAGAAACGCCTCATTTTTGCACTCAGTCGTCCATTAGTGCATTCTGTCGTGTCCATAAACAACACATTAAATCCCACCATCCTCTGAGGCCTGAACAACAAGTCAAACCTAATTAGAAGGGTCAAGTGAAGAGGGAGTTTGAGTTATTAATTAAACTTCCCTTATTGTTTCGGCACTGAACTTTTTTTTTTATGAGGGGCTTAAACGGCAAAACAATAAAATGCCACAGGAAAGCCGACTTTGCTGTTCTGCGCCGGCAGATAAAACCTACCTATGGTGTCGTGGGAGTCTATGTTTGCATGCCGTGGCCTTTTGCTCTGCTGCACTGTCGCCACAGGCTTGTAGGGTCCGCAGGATTTGGAGGGATCCGGAACTACTTTCTAGTGAGAGACAGATGGATAAGTGTTGAGGTTTGACACTAAGAATAGCAGGTGAATGGCGGTTTATCTCCAACACAAATGGATTCACACAGACAGAAGCTGGATCAGATTTGAAACCAAAGTCGTTCATACTCCCCCTGAGACACTAGCTAAACTAAACTGATGGCGTGGTTGGACGCGTGTTGGGATCACTGACTCAATTTAACTTGTTTCCCTCCAACCAACTCGTAACAGACAAGTAGGAATCTAATGTCAGACCAAAGACGAAAAATAAAGACGCCCAAATCTCAAGATAAAAGCGTGATGACTGGAAAAGCTACTGTTTTGGCTAATCAAGCTAAATGTTCGGGAGAAGCTAGCGGGTGGTTGCCGCCGGAGGATATCGTCAGAGCAATAAAAGACGACCTCAAGTCTCACAATGTAGGTTTACGGCGTGAGTTTTCCCTCTTGTAACAAGAAATAAACTGTAAGTTGGACAGTTTGACGGAGGAAATTCTGAATTTTGCCAGTCGAGTTAATAAGGAGGAAACTCGAGTTGAGCGACTGGAGCAGTGGTGCACCGAGGAGACTGAAGTTATCGCTACCTGTCGGGATATCCAGAACCACATGGAAAAGAAGCTGGTAGACTTCGAGTCCCGCATTTTTTGCCTCGGAGAAGGAGAGGAGGGGAGATCGATGGCACAGTTTATTGAGACGCTCCTGAAAACGACACTGTCTCTACAGGAAGAAATGGAGCTGGAAATCCAACGGGCTCCAGGTCCCAAACCTCCACCAGAGAAGCAACCCAGAGCCATCATTGTGTGCTTTCTGGAGTTCACAACTAAGGAGATGAGTTTGCATGAAGCTTGGAAACGGGGAAAGCTACAGCCAGGGAACAAATTACCCTGTATTTTGACCATGATAATGCCACAGCGATTGCGAAGAGATGTTGAGAGTACAATGAGTTCAACAGAATTTTGAAGGAGAACTGGGTTCGCTTTCAATCTCCATGCACCAACTTGCGGATTCACTGGGACTCTGGAGTTCACACAAACACCAGAGGACGTCCGGCGAGGGATAAAGAGGAGAGGCTTCTGCGTGGACGAGCCAGCAGACAGAGGCGATGACAACAACCCGGGTTCGAGACTCCGCGAGTGGCTTGGGTGGCAGCAGACACAGGGCGCACGTAAGAGTGAAAAGAGATAAACTTGTGGAGTTCCAGAGAGACTAAACCAACATTTATTCAAGAGCTAAACTAAACTAATAAATCACAGTCCAAGTCGCGCGACATGTTGTGTGAGGATTCAGGATTGATTGATTGATGGATGAAACACTGCATTCACTGTCCGATCCTTATTGATGGGATTGAATGAAATACTGTAAATAAAGCCAGCATGAAGTGACAGTGTTTACTTCATTAATCTTTGCATTCATTAAGAGCACACCGTTGAGATAAGATGAATGAGTGCGTCGTCTGTCGCGCGGGGCCGGAAAAAAAACAAGAGTATTTTGCAGCAGACACCGCTGGCTCCAGAGCAGCCAACTTTTAATATCTTTTAAAGATTTCCCAGCGGTCCCTGAATGCACCCTAACATGCAGCAAAGTGTGAGAACTTCATTCCAGTCTTTCTCCAACCTCGACGCTACACTAATGAAATCCAAATAAAAAACACATCACGTTTATGCAAAACAGAAGAGTGTTTTATTCAGAATGTTTATCTCTCCCAGCATTCCTGCTTTATGGATTCCGCTGTGTCATCAATAAACCAAAGTTACGATCAACTGGTTTTCTTCTAAAAGTGTCAGTGCATTATTCATGAAGCACAGTCTGTTATATTTCATTCATTCTGTAAAGGGAAAAGCCCTGAGAACATTCCCCTTGGTTATAAATAAAACAACCAGAGTTGTTCTCCAGCCACCCCAAAAACATTTTTCATTTATTTTTTTTCCCCCGTACCGACCTATTAAATGAATTATTTGTTTACAGGGTCAAAAGGGAGTGAAACACCTGACAACAGATTCGTGCCAGTTCAATTTGAGTAAAAGATGCTACTTTCGGGACTGATGCGTGATAACAGCAGTTTTAAAAGATGAGTACTTAACAGCCCACTGGAGGGGGTGCAGTGTATTTCTCACTGGCTATGCCAGACTTTTCTGTTCTTTTTGTCCAGGTGGTGTTTTCCCCCTCCCCCTTGCAGTGTCCTTTAGAGACCATGCCCTGTCACTTGCAATACCCACATCTATATTGTAAGAATATGTCAGAATATGCGGTTTTAAGCCACCACATTTGTGGCCTGAAAGTTTATTTCTGCCGGGCCGGTAACGCTTGAACCCACTGGACACTGGAGGGCACTATAGCTGTCTGGCTCAGGAAAAGAATTTCAACATTCCAAACAGTGAGTGTGAAAGTGAAATGACTTATGTTCTGAACAAAAAAAGGGCTACATCAACCAACAGGTCCACGGCTTCTTCGCCTCCCTCACAACGCAACACCAATAACATCATAACTTGATCTGCTCTCAGTTATTCCTGGGGCGACTCCTGGTTTTTCTTTTCTTGTCTCTGAACATCTCCTCCTGCAGTTTATCATGCATTCATTTGATGACACCCGAACTGATGTACTTTTCCCAACCTGAGGGCCAAACACCCGCACACTACCTGAAACTAAACATGGCCAGTAAAGATGATTAATTCAGCCCACCAGCACTTGTGTCAATAATTACATTGCGGTCACGCTGACTGGCTGAGTTAATAATGAAATGGGCTGCATCTTCGTACACAACTCCCTGGTGTTATACGATCAATAAGACAGTAAGTAAATGGGCGCACGGTGGGGTAGTGGTTGACACCACCAACTCACTGCGAGAAGGCTCTGCACCTTTGTGTGGACTTTGTATGTCCTCACAAAGCAGGTGATAATCCATACAAGAATCACTAAACTGTCCAGAAACAACAACAAGAAGGTCATTGAACGCATCTCCAACAAGTACTGACAGGGGCTTCATGAAACAGTGTACTCATTTTCAGAGCCCACTGGCAGCTCTAAAGTCTTAAGATTTGAACAACCATTTCAATGCAACCTCACGTTATTTTCTAGCTGAGTGCAGCACCTATTGTGCTGTAAATCACAACACTGTTTCATGACGCCCCATTGGGCCATCACTACAGACAAGTCTCTGCAACTGTGCATAAATACGCAGCATGAAAGGATCATATATTGTCTGCAAAGTTCTGCTGAATAACCGACAGCTGGCTGTTCCACTGATCTCTAGCCTCCCCAAAACAGACAGCATCATAAGAAATAAATACCAAGGACAGGGCTGTATGACAGAGAAACAGTGGGGACAAAACTCACCTAGAAGTCCCTTTATTCACACATAGTTTGGGCTGTTGACCCTTCTTAAGAGAGTATTGCACCGAGTCCATGTTCAGATTTAATTTTATACACCATTGACTGTCAGCCCATTCACACTGGCTCAACCCACTTCTGGTTCTAGAATGCAATTTTGCGTTCACATAGGGAGAAGAACTAGTTTGGAACCACGGCTGGAACCAGCAAAAGCTGGTTTGAGCTTGCGAACCATGATGCCATCTGTGGGTCTGTCGGATTCACTCTTTACAAAATGAATGACAACTCGAGGAAGTACTGGAAATGATATGAAAGTAAATATGTGCTCTGTTTGCTCTGGCATGAGACGGACGGATGACTCAGACAACAGTCACGCCTGCAAACATATCGCCTGTATCCAGGCACTTGTTACGACTAGGTTCGGCGACTTAACCTCTTCTTTGATTGTTGAATGAAAACAGGTAATGCAACAAGTATTTCCGGAATATCAGAGCGTCTAGCTAGTTTTCTAGCGTGTCGTTTATTTCTGCCCGAGTGGTTCCAGAACCAGAACCGTGTTGGTGAGAAAGGGCTCTGAATGGAGCCGACTGCTGTCCAACTATAGCTCTGCAGCATCACAACCTTCATCGTCTGACCAGCGCGAGTCATTTGTTTACACCAGCCAGCTTTTCTTCCTCAAAAAGCAGTGACCAGTTGCTCAGATTTCAGCCGATATTTCTCGCAACTTCCTCCGCTTCCAAACTCCGGTTACGTCACAAGATGGTGGTGGTGGTTTTATGAGGACTGAGCTTTGCACTCTTCTGCATCACAGTGAAATTAAAAGTAAAATACGGAAACAAAATTGTTTTCTTTGCAGGATTTTTGTTCTTTTATAGTTTACACAAAATTATTTCTACTTGTGCCTTGGTTGACTTGATGTTGGTGAGCCTCTAACATCGCTTGGAAGTCCATAATTCTTACCTCAGTCTAAGGTCATAGCTACAGCACACAGTTGATCAGAGGTGATAGATATCTGCTCTAAGCAACAGCAAGCTGCTTGTCTTTCCTCGCGCTCTAAACTTTCGCCCTAGATAAACTATTGTTTGGGTCTGTTAAGACGACACACTGAATTTGCTACCAAGAAGTCAAATTAAAACCATTAAAACCTCAGCTGTGAAGAGAAAATTTGTTGGCAACAACATGTACATTTGATATAAAGGCACTTAAACTAAGACTAAGAAATTTTAAAATTAAGTCTTACACCCAAGGACCTCAGACTAGATTCCCAGCGGGGATCAAGTGATATTTAGACTTGAACGCCTTAAAGGTAAAAAATAAAATAGCATCTGCGTTTATAGTTTTACTCAGAACTCGTCCGCATCAACATAGTCCAAGGGTCGATGCGGCCCGCGGGCCACACTTTGACCAGGTCTGCTCTATATGCAAAATGATGGATCATGCAAGATTCATGATGCAATTTCAGAAATGATCCAGGCTCTGATTTAAGGTGGTGTTGCTTGGTGACTCACAGAGAGTGCAAATAAGCAACACCTGTGAAAATGACAGTTCAACATCTTCATCTTCAGGAAATCTTGTCACTTACGCTCTTAAATCAAAAGCAACGGCGCTGATAGTTGGAATCAGTCGCTCTCTGGTCGGAGCTGTCGCTGCGTCCAACTGCTGGCCTCGGAATTTTTGAAAATGACACTTAAATTTTGTTTGCCAAAGAACGTGCTCAAGAACACATCGGCAGAGAGCTCTCCTTGAACTGAACACCCTCAAGTGTGAATTTTATCACTGGGACAGCTTGTACTCACTTGGCACGAGGGGAGAAGACAAAAAAAAAAAAGAAGAGACAAAAACAACATCTTATTCTGAGCAGCTCCTGGTGTTTGTGAAAATGGAAGCGGGTGATTTAAGGGTGACAGTGAAGCTCTGCAGGCTGGTTTCCAGCCAATGCGGTGGCCGTCGCGTATGAATAAGCACGTACCTTGTGGTAATTTGGCTGGCAGTTGCCCTTCAGCCACTGCTCAAAGATGTTCAGGGACTTGTTAGTGGTCAGGTCCTCGGAGATGAAGCCCATGCTTTCAGCAAACAGTGTAGCTAATAAACAGAGAAGAGACGCCCAAGGTTCTCATTGATCTTTGCTTATACAACAAACGCCCAGAGGTTTAAAAAGAAAAAATGTGTCAGATTTGTCATGCACAATTTTGCAGCTTCTAGTGCAGTAGTTGATCGCAACAAGAGATATTTTTTAAATGGCAACGAAGGGACGGACAAAAAGAAATATGTTTGTCAGTAGCATTTTATTCGGCTGTACGTTTGTAAAAACCTGTTCATTATGATCTCATGAGAGTGACGGTGTGAATTCAAGGAAGTTTTTTTTCTTGAATAAAGACAGTGGGATTTAGGAATAATGTTGTATAATATCATTATTCACATGTCTATATGACCTTGTTCACAGACTTATTCAGTGTCCCAGTCTTGTCCCAGTCTCTGCGGTCTGGGTCTCAGATTCTCGTGGTCTGGCTCAGGATATTGAGTCGATATTGAGAAGCTATAGTTGATGCTACATGTAGGAGGTTCACCATTCGGAGGCAAGAGTCCATACGAGTCTAATAGCCATCATACAATTACAGCACACGTTTGATCTGTGAAAACATTCACATGTGCTGACACGCAACACAAGACTGTTTCAGTATTGAGGTTCTCATTGTGGAAAAAAATAAAAACTAATTGCGGCGGTTAAACTCATGAAGCTGCAAGACATGGAGTAAAAAGTCTTATTTAAAAAAAAAGGCTTGTTCCTGTTTTGGTCTTTTTCCTACCTTCTGGTTCAGTAGGTGGCGCTCTGAAAATTTTCAGTTTTATCCATGAAAAACATACTTCAGACATGATTTGTGGGGGAATATCGAAATATATAAATACGGAAATGATGCCAGACAAATGTTTTCAACCTACTAAAGAGTGCTTAAGAGTGTGAATATCCATGGCAGAGAACTAGAGGAAGCCAGTAACTGCTATTGATTTTAAAAATGAGCTCTTCAAGTGTGGTCTCTGCTTGGTAGCAGAGCATTACAAAAGATAAAATCACAATAACAGGTGGCATCAGAAGACCACCTCTCACCTACCCGACTCGCCGACCAGAAGTGTGTGATCCGTGTGCTCCATCACGGCTCTGGCCACCCCAATCGCATTCTTGATTCTCCTCAGGTCGGCGACGGCTCCCACCTCCATTGTGTCGCTGCGCGGAGAGAATTCACCACATAAACACTTTTAAAGAGCCGTGCAGTCAGTCGCTGACCTTTGTCGTCCACAATAAACTGCAGGAGTGCAGAAGGCTAATGCGCCGCTTCCATCTCCATCACCTGCGCCGGTCCCCACAGAATTGCTGACCACCGGCCAAAACTAAATCTCACAACGACATTATTAGCCGAGTGTTGCTCCCCGTCTTAGATGAGGAACCCGGGGCCCTTTTTTTTTTTTTTTTTTTTTTTTTTTTTTTTAAATAAATGAATAAGGCAGAATCAAATATTAAGCAGAACAAAAATGGGAGATTATTTGGGCTAATTAACAAATGAGCCAGGCTTGTCAGAAATGATGAAGCCCCACGGTTATGATATTCATGCTTGAGTTCACTACCTTGTTCACGGAAGTCTCCTGAGCAAATATAACAAAACAGTCTTCATCTACTCAGAATTACCCAGAGCAAATTTCACCTTCAGCCATGCTGCTCTGATCACTTTCCATGTGAAGCAAAAAAAAAAAAAGACCCAGCTTTCTTCATTCAAAACACACCTCTTTTTTCAGAGAATTATTAGAGAATAAGGAGGTGTTTTTACATTTGGTACATACTAATGGTGGGACTTCAGTGAGTAATTACGATTAATTCATTGCGACAAAAAAAAAAAAAAAAAAAGCATTAAAATATTTAATTTAATTTCATTGAACAGTTTGCTCTCCAGACGACACAGAACCTCTGTAAGCGCAGGAATTCCTAGTCCACTGACCACACTGATGCACAAGACACGTGGCAGCTAGGATGATAACAACAACAACAAACATGGAGGAATCCCTGAACAAAAGCAAACAAAAGCATCTGTTTGCTTTTGTTCAGGGATGTTTTTCACTTCACACTGGCCAGAGTTTCCACTACTCTGAATTGACTTGAAATTCTTATAAAATTGAAATTCTTATACAAATATTTTCAAGACACTAAAAGAGCTTTAGTTTCAATAAGGTGATATAAAAACTTGAATATAGTCACCACTGTGATTTATTGTGCTAGTGTCAAACTGATGCAAAATAAAATATTTTGTTGTTTAAATGTATGGGTCCATCATTTGATTCAGTAATATACCAAATTTATTCAAATTGAAAAAATGTGGCTTTTTGTGGCCAATATTCCTATACCAGTAAACTGAGAGAATTGAGATTAATTCATCACAAATTCTCCACTTAACTAGATTATTTTTTTTAATCGACTCCCACGTCTACTCCACACATATGCTGTAAATACGATGGTGTCAACAGGGAGGCTTCAGGATCATCATTGGTAGAGAAAGAACAGGCTCCATACAGGACCCCTGCATCCCCCACTACATTGCTCTCTTGACCTCCACCGCTAGTTCCTTGCATCTCTCCTCAGCTTCGGCCATTCCATTCCTCTGGAGGCGCAGCATGGATGCTGCACTGGAGTCCCTGCAGCCCACCTCCACAGGGAAAAAGCCGACTCAACACTTGGACCTTCCTCTAGTCATTACTGGCCTTCACTGTTACTGCATTTATTCATGGTTTTGAAATATATATTTTAAATGCTTTCCTTCACTTTGACAGTTCTAAGGTCGTAGGCCAAAAGAAACGCCAGACACTAATTGAAAAGACTGTTTTTTCTAAACAATTCAAAGGGATATACTGCATACAATGTTCAAGTAAATGAAAGGAAGATCAATCCGTCAGTGCAGATTCCATGTAATATTCCGTGTTTATTTTCATTCCTGCTAATGACACCCTCTGCTTTACAGGGAAAGCGCTCCGTCTCTCAGTTCACCTCACAATACTCCTAGAGGACTAAAAATACATTTGCTTTTAGTAGCTGTCTGACATTTGGCTCCTGCCTCAACTTCTGAAAGCAAAAATATGCAACAAGTTATTCATTAAAGAGCTTTCAGATCCTAATTAGCAGTTAATTGAAGGCAGACGCGCGGGGAAGGTCAGCACTTTATTATTTGATTATTGTTGACAGCAAATCGACAGAGAAAGCACAAATCTAATTCTGTGACAGCTAGCGGAGTCTAATTGAGTGATCAAGATGACTCATTTTCAAAATATTTGTGGAAGCCATTTAAGTGTGTGTGTGTGCGAGCGTGTGTGTCAGATGTTTTTATTTGCCAGGAAATGAATTGGTTTATTGTCTGAGAATAAATCAAGTAGTACTTGATATTGAACCATGAGAAATAAACACCGCACGCAGCAGGGGGATCAATTTGTTTCTGACGCGGCGCAGCTGTGTAGCGTTTGTGGGTCAGCTGTGATGTAGGGTGACCTCAGGTGACCTCTCCGCTGCAGTTGCACTCCTCCACTGAGCAGACTCCTGCTTTTTATAAAGTCAAGTGCCTGTAAATCGTGACTCTCTCAGAAACAACGGGCAACTAATATGATGCGTTATTCATTGTAAACATGTGACCGCGACACGGTGGCATGTTGGACGACTTTTTTTCCTCAGCATAACAGGTGCCGGGACAGTAGACAGGCCTGTGTAAAACCATGTATTCAGGCTAGACGGCACCACGCATGTTGAAGCAAGGAACTTAAGCGTTGTGCCACATTAGCATAACAACGTAAACATGACAAGGTTGAATAGTAATTGCAAATTTCACTCGGTAACTGTCAAAAATGACAGAGAAGACCCCCCTGGTGGCACTTGAAATATGGAATTATCCAGGAATTTGCTGTGAAAATGAAGCGTCTTTAACTGGAGCGATACAGTTGCCCGCTCCATGACTCTCCTACTGAGTTGGAAACCATTTGTCTCGGCCTGGTTCATTTCAATTGGAGGTGACGGAGGAGTGCGTTCGGACAGCAACACTGACAAGTTGTGCTGTTAAATACAAAGGGGAGTGGATCTTATACATTGCCTTTTTTTTCGGTTTGTTTATCAACTTTTCTGGCGGTTATCATGTTTCATATTAAACGTCATATGACCATGTAACACAGACAAAACAGTACCATAAAAAAAAAAAAATAATAAGAGTTCAATAATTTCCTTAGGTTTATGAGAATATTTATGTAAATAACTCCAACTAAGAAGGAAGATTTGTGCGGAGTTATTAGCCCATCTCGCCGCCAAAATCTCTCATGTGATCATACGCGTAGAAAGCATTGATTCACCATGGTAGTTGTCTCAAGTTAGCAATGAGAAATGATCATAACACAATGTTATTCAACATAGATGCGGTAAATAGTCATTGCTCGCTTTATTATCTTCATCATCATTATTATTGTCAATATCAATATCTAGCTTTATTTTCATGAAATATCTGGATATCGAACTTAGTGATGCTCTAGAATCAGAAAATGCTTTTGACAATGATGGACCTCTTGCATTATGCTAGTACACAACATTTGGTGGAAGGGTCATGGTTGTTGGGTGAGTCATCTAAAACACAACTGTTTATGAGTCAGTTTATCTGCAGACCAAAAATGTGAAATTCATCAGATATTCTCATTGAATAATGAGTGCTCAGCATGAAAGGTGGCAACCCTCAGCCCAAATGACCCGAATTGTGAGATATAAAGTGGTTCGGACTCACATGTTTAACTGTGCTTAAAAAGAATGTGGGTCCGACTCTTTCAATCGCTGATCCCTGGGCATCGGAGTTTGGCTCCAGCGGAGAGCAAATTTTCTAAGGCTGAGATGAGGTCCTCCAAACTAGGTTGAACTTTTGCAAGAGCAAGTTGCAAACTGGATGCAACAGTCAAAGTAACATGTTTCGAATTCCAAACACAAAGAAAAAAAAACATTTTCATCATAGTGCATTCTCATCTATGGTCTTCAAGACAGCTATGAAACTCTGACTTCCATGGCTAATGCAATTTTCTAAAGAAGGATCTTGTGACAAGCCCTTCTGCACACAGAAGGACCTGATATTTGCACATACATGTGCAAATATCAGGCACATAATTTAAATACAAAAGTCTTTAAATTGTATTAAAATAGAATGGCAATAATACATTCCAGATGTTGCAAAAGGCCATTGAATTTTCAATAGCACAATGATTAAATTGGCTTATATGTGCTGCAATATGCGCGCACACACGCAACTGTCTTCTTCGGTGGCATAGTTGGGTCACTAGGGGAACATGATTGATAGATTTGTGAGGGAAAACTCTGCAAATCCATGAGGTTTTTTTCCCACTTGAACTTGGGCTCGAATGTGTTCACAGTGAAAGTAAGGTTATTAATGGTTCACATTTACCTATAGCTGGCAGGTCTGCTGACACACACACACACACTTCCTCTTTCACTGCCAGCTGCAGCGAGTGGGGAACATTTCGAGTAGAAGAGCAGAGAATGGGGAGGCAGGCAGAGGGCAGGAGGCAAGGAGAGGGAGCGGGGATGTTAGGTTCAACTCTTTCTTCTGCGCTACTCAACAATAATTGGTTGAAACCGCTCCACCACACTGCTGCATGGTGTTGTCAGTCATGAGTGCTGCACGTGCAGACTCCCCACAGAACTCACACTTCCGCTGCTTTCTCTCTGTGTTTCAGAGAGTCGAGTTGCTTCAGCAAATGTGGATGTCATATTGTGTCCCTGCTCTGTGAGACGTACAGGCTGGCAGGACAGAATGTAAAAGCTTGTGGTCAGTCACCTCTTTAAATGAGGAGTCAGCAGCGATAATAAGCATGAACGTGGGTGCAGAGGTTTACCCGTCCATGATCATGGCGTCCAGCGTTGTCTCTCCAAATTCATCCGGGCTGCCTCCGAATCCCACGGTGCCGTCACACTGGTCCGTTTCACAGCGAGCACAGCCCTTCTCCACGGCGTCCAGCACTGAACCTCCTGACTTCAAGGTGCTCCAGGCTGCAGGGAAATTGTCAGAGTTTAACCACAAATCCACCATTACACAACTCAGATGAGTGAACTGTTGACATTATCTGCCGCTTTATTATTCATGTTGACTTGAAACAAATCTTCACAAAATGACAAAATTGTAATCTCAATTTTATCCTTGTTCACAGCCCTGCTTTTGTCCAATCACAATGTGGGAGCGACCGGCACGTCTAAGCACAGTAAACTGAAGCACTGGGGAAAATAACACATTTGTGCTGCACAGGATTTTAGATATATGTGGCATTTTATTTAAAGAGATTTAATAACCTGTTCCACTGGGACTTAATATCAGTTTAAAAGCCACCGAATTAGAAAATTTATTGGGATCCAATAGCAGAATTTTTAGGTGAACGAATCAGGTAGAATGCAACATATTATTATATTATTATTATTATTATTTATTTATTTTTTTTTATTGAATTACTCAGAAATGAATGGTTCTTTCACACTTCTTGGTTCAGGTGACCTTTCAGCTTGCCAAACCTATAGATTTCCTCATTTTAAAAAAGCACAATAGGGTCCCTTTAATAATACACACTGGGCATGTTACACTAAACAATAAGTCAATTAATTGTACAATAAAGATTAACTTGGTCACTTTGATGGCCTTGATTAATTTCATGTACACAGTGTATTGTATCGGATTGGAAATAAGGTGAAATGACACACCCGTGGTGTGGGAGTATTTTGGCTTCAAATCGCAGGTGAGCACAACAACGTGGGCCAGCGAGTTTGACGAAATTGTTCTCATGTGGTGACAACAAAACCTGCAACATTAAACATGCGCGCTCACCTGAACTACAACCACCAGAGCAGTGAATGCATTTTTATATCATAATGTATTTTTTAAGGCATTTAAAAGTCCTTTAAAAGACATTTTGACTACAACTTTATAATATATTACATTTCATAAAGGCCATCTAATCAAATTTCAAAGGAATGCAAAGGAAAATAATACAAAATAATGGAAAATAATACAAAAATTTAGTCTCAAAACAACAATGTTTCGTACTAATAATTTGTGGCACTATTTATCAACCAGCTAAATTGCTAAATTAACTCACCGCACCCATCAATTTCCACTTCCACTTAAAAGTAGACCAAGGCATCAAATTGAGACAGTAAAAAAAGATTTACTGTCCTTTGTATTGGTGCCTTACACACATTTGAGTCTTTATCGTCTCATATTGGTGCAGCGAATTAAAGAAAGACTGCTCTGCTACAACTGAATTTGGCAGTCATGAGGGATTTTCTTCCCAATGAGCCATTATTTTAATATTTAGAGTAACTTTGTTCCGTTAATAAGCGGTTTATTTGTGTGGAGACGGAGGGCTGCAGCAGCAGCCTGGGGGAGAATGTGGTGACCAGTCAACACAGGCTCTTAACAAAACAGGCCAATGACAACCATTTGCTAACTGATCCCACTCGCGAACCCAAAGGGGATGAAACTACCAACTGTCACTTGCTAAATTCTCAGACCATTACACCCTGTTCCGCCGAGCCATTCCAACTATTTATCCTTTTCTTATTCCGCCATCTCCAGATTCTGCTCAGCCACAGTAGAGATATTATTGCTGTGTGTAGGAGACTCAGCGTTCCCAGCTCTTTGGGTTGCAGCACAGAAGCAGAGATTACTCTGCAATTGTCTGCTGTCCCCCAGAGGGACTGGGATCTCGGTGGATGGATCAATAGCACGCTCCACATTAAACCTCTACCCACACACTTCTTTACACATTTTCATACCAAGCTCAGGGAAAAGACAGATGTAATGTTGATAAATTAAAGACTGCTCAATCGGGACAGTGTTCGCTTTAATCAACGACTTCATTTGCTCCTTAAAACATGCTCTTCATCTTTTCCCCTGATGTGAGAATGAGTTCCTGATGGAAGGCACTCGATAGATACTTGACAACCCATGGACGTGGATTCAATCTCAACATGAGCAATGGATGACCCCGTAGGAAATCAGGAAATGAGCAGCCAGGCAGACGTGATAGATGCAAGTCCAGCCAGTTCTGTTTATTTTCCAACACGTTTGTGACCTGCTCTCATTTCGCAGACAAAACTCTCAAGTCCACATGATCCGGCTCTGCATTGCAAAACCGAGTTTAGTCATGCAACCTGCTAGCACACCCATCTTCCTGTACAGAGATGAGCCAATGTTTGGATCATCATAATAATCCTCAGGCTCTCAGCGAGAGTTCATCAGAACCACCCAAGCATCGAGGCCTCCAATCTGAGAGCCCAAAACATCATCTTCTGGCCTTCAGTCTCACATGGCATCACGAAGACATTGCTCTCATGTTCAACATGCAACAGCACCAGAGGCCATACATAGAAAGAGCCATCTCATCTCCACTCAGTCACAGGCATTCAATGGTCCACAGTAGCCTCATATTCCAGAAACACTGCCAAGTAGTGTTGTAGTCAAGACCACCTAACCCGAGACTAGAACACGCAGAAATCTAGTACAAAACCAATAAGTTGTGGGCCCAAGACCAAGAGCAATGGGGGTCTACAAAAAAAGAAAGGGGCATGGAATTGTCCAAGATGTTTTAGTATCCTGAAGCATTTTCCTGAAGTTTCTTTCACTGGAACTATGGGGGACAAGCCCTCACCATAATTCTTCCTCCACCAAATTTCACACTTGGCACAGGGCAGTGCGAAATGTATCATTCTCCTGTCAACCTTCAAACCCAGACTGGTCCATCAGATCACCAGATGGAAAAGCGGGATTCATCACTCCAGAGAAGGTGTCTCCACTGCTCTATAGTCCAGTGGCAGGTGCTTTACCAGACTGCAAACAGCACTTTGCATTGCGCTTGGTGATTGCATGCAGCTGCTCGGCCATGGAAACCCATTCCATGAAGCTCTCTGTGTACTGTACTGGGGCTAATCTGAAGGCCACATGAAGTTTGGAGCTCTGTAGCAATTGACTGCGCAGAAAGTCGACGACCTCTTCGCACTCTGCGCCTCAGCATCCGCTGACCCCTCTCCGTCACTTTCCATGGCCTACCTCTTCATGGCTGAGTTGCTGTTGTTCCCAAACTCTTCCATGTTCTTATAGTAAAGCTGACAGTTGACTGTGGAATATTCTGGAGGGAGGAAATCTCACCACTGGATTTGTTGCGCAGGTGGCATCCTATGACAGTTCACACTGCAATTCACTGAGCTCCTGAGAGCGGCCCATTCCTTCACCAATGCTTGTCAAAACAGTCTGCAGGTCTAGGTGCTTGATTATATACCCATGTGGCCAGGACAAGTGATTAGGACGCCTTATTCTGATCATTTGGATGGGTGAGCAAATACCTTTGGCAATATTGCCATACTGTATGAGCTAAACTAAGACTACTGTACGTTCCTTAATAAATAAATACTGGCATACATTTATTAATTTTCAAATTTACACTGTCAATCGGTATATTGCGGTATATTATTTTGCATCTTAACCATAGGGCCGAGGCCCACGGTTGGGCCGTGAACGTCCCCTACGGTGCCGCTCGAAGTTTTTTGTTTTACACCTCTGGGCCATGAGACGCTCAGTTTTAATACATTAGTCACATATGGTGGCTGTAGTGAGTCATTGAATTGACTTGACAGCTGCATATGAGTGATAGTTACCATCTATGGAGATGTTCTTGAAAAGGAACGCAACACTTCCATTTACTCTTTACTTATATGTTCTTTGGAGTTTAAATAAAATATATTATTTTTATTTTATCATACTTAGACATTGTTTGATAATTATTTAATATTAATTTATTCAGTTTTTCCCCATTTTCTCAACAGGTGTATTTTTTTCCTTTAGTAAATTTGATGAGTATGACTTGCACCTGGTTCTGCTGCTAGTTGGACTTTTTGATGACAAATACGTTTCTTTGCTATGGTTTCATGTAATTTCACAAGGTTTTCGTTTGTTTACGTGGAAGTAGATTCAAAATGATTATTGATCACAAATGAAATCAAGAGCCATGGATCAGCTCTACTACTTGAATGGGCCCTGGATCCATTTGTTCAAAAAGAACACCTGGGCTAAGGAACATCCAGCTATGCTTTTACTCGCAATGCTTCTACACTATAGAGATGGTAGTGGTTTCCGTCTGCAGCCACCGTACTTGGGAGACAACGTACAGTAGGTTCCGTTGCGCCAACCAACCAACGTCGCTGCTGTCAGTCAATTGTATGTGAAAGAACGTTACGGAGTATTATTAAATTTGTACATTATAAGGCAAAGGAACACGCATGCGTCTCACCTGCAGCAGTAGCATCTCTGAATGGCCAAGTGTTGACCACCAGAGGTAATGAAGCTTGTCCAACCGGAAGAACGAACGTTAAGATGTAAAAGTAGCGAAACATGGTGCCACCCTAACTTGTTAGCCCGACCCTACTGGCTGCTGCGCGACATGCTCTGCTGTCCGAAACATGACAGAGACATAATCCGCTGCGCTGAATTCCAGAAACTTTAAGATGAAACTTCCTCTTTAATCACGTGACAAAGGAGGAGGCGGAGCTTCTTAAAGAGACAGTGCATTGCCAGCTTTCGTTCGTGTTTACATGAACTCAAATCTTTTCCTTCCTTGTATATGTTTAATTAAATTAATAACCTAATGTTGATTAAACATGACTTACATGACTAACATAATGATGTATGATCGAAAATATTTATCTTCACATTGTCATAAAACAATTAGTCATTGGTGTCTTGGTGCCATACACGAGTTCGAACAAAAATTTGGAGATTTTTTTTGCTTCCGATTTCGAACGAAAATCCAGAACTCGAACGCCCCCTTGGACCGATCAGCTGACCCACGACGCGCTTTGTTATTGTGTATAGCGCAGCCTCTGTACACAAACGTGTCCCGTTAGCTACAGTTACTGACTGTTTTTTTCTTCATATTGAGGTGCAAAACTTTCCTGTCTCCACACTGGACCGTGGTAGAGTGTCACAGGGGAGGTGCTCGCTCTCCACACCTCCGAGGCTGGAGCGCACACTCCAGGGTTTGATGTCCTGTTGTGGGCTGGAGCTGGGACAGGGATGAGGCGAGTCTGGGACAGAGCGTGACTTGGTTTATGACTTTGTCACAGCCAAACTGCACAGAAGCGCACATTCAGAGCTGGACACGCACCGGGCACCTCTTCACTTCTGGAGAGACGTCACTCACTCGGCAACCCCTCCCACATGCAGCGGCCACACACATAGAGGAACAGCGCACCTGCAGCAGACACTCTACATTCACTCCTACAAAAGACTATTTTAAGGCTTGGAACACATTATTTATTTTTCCATTCATTGTAATGGGAAAAATCGATTCAGATTTCGAACAAATCGCTTCTCGAACGGCCGTCTGGAACGGATTGTGGTCGAGAACCGAGGTACCACTGTACTAGTTTGAAAGATTGCAGTATTGTGATTCCTTGGTCACCATATCCTCCTGTTCACTGACCTCGAGTACGCCTTGCGATCAGGAGGTCAACATGGAAATGGATACTACAACTAACCATAGGTGAAATGTCAATGAATTCAGAGGGAATGATATTGAGAAGCGAAAGACGAGAAAAGGTCAGCGGGTTCGGTGTTAAGTCAGCACCTCTTTGGTCAGTTTTCATGCACATTTAGCTCATGAATGGTAGATAATTCAAGCCCAGTTTTCTTTTTCAGTACAAACACATATAGTTTTTCACTTTCTATACTAAACACAGTAAAGACCTGAAAGTGATGGTCACACCTCTTGTCGAGAGTTTCCTTCAACTTCCATCAGTGATTAGAGTGATTGATGTATGTGTCCTGAAGTGAATCCATCAGTATTTGTCAGTATATATTTTTGACTGTTTATTGTTTAAAAAAATGTTATTGAGAAAAAGGGAAAAAAAAACAGGGCTTATCCAGAAGCTACACTACAAAATAATCTATGGGAACTTGCCCCTAAATTCCTTTAAAAAACAAAAGTGAGTGATGCACTTTAATCATAATACATCCAGGTTTCCCGTAAGCCAAGAGTGACACTTTCATTGACACCACAGTGCTTTGACTTAACCAGATCCGGCTGAGAGCAGAGACCTGTCTGAGCTGTTGGCAGCTCAGGGAGTTTATTCGCCGCACAGATGCTCGGGACAGTCTTTTGATGCTTGGCAAATGTCAAAACGCTGACTAAGCAGCTTTTGTCTCTTGTGTGTGAAGGCTTCTTTCAACTTGTACTTGGAACTATAATGCACTTTATGCCGACGTAAATGGTTTACGCTTAAGACGATTTCAAGCTCAAGAGCTAGAGAAATGATGTAGCTGCTGACTGCAAAATGTGCATTGTTATCTTTATTGATCCACAGAACAACATCTTGATAATTCACACCTGGCTGCAGTGTATTGGACTAAATACTCATGCTCCACCATTGTCTGTTGGAATTTCCTAATTGCTCCTTGCAAAACAAAAGGCAGAATTGGATGGCTGGTATATCGATTGGTTTGTTACTGTAAAACAACAATTGTGTGCTCTCCAAGGGCTGAAGGATTTCACAAAGCAACACTTTCACTGTGACCAACTGTGTGATCCTAGGATAGTCTCACACTCCCCATCAAGTTTAAAAACTTGAGAAACATCTTAAAACCAAAATGATGCAATTCGGTCAAACAATCTACCAGGATTTTTATTGTACAGCTCAGTAGGCACGTGTCACATTTTTGGTCAACAGTCGTCATTGTTTAAAATCTTGATACTAACAGCTAAAAAAGGTCATAAGTTGATGCACTGGACCAGCGAAATTGGGCTGAAGTCATAATACACCAAAAGGAACATTTGACCAAATTTAGAGAGATTGTACTGTATTGTGCCACAGTCTTTGTTACCTGGGTTTTATTCAGTATTTTATTATTTTAATCTCTTATTTCTATTTCTGATTATTTCATTTTTTGTGTTACTTTATAGATAAATATGTATGCTTCTTTTCTTAATATATAATAGTTGTGCTTCAGTTTGTGAAATTTTGATAAATAAAAAAAGACATTAGCTGGTTCTGAGAATGTGCACTGATCGTGTCACTTGAAGACTTGAGAACAGTCTGCGTCCTCTGACCGCAAATTTTTTTTATCCATAAAATAGTAAGAGACAGTTGAGAATTACACAATTTAAATCTCTGATTATACATTTGGTCGACTAATATGTTTCCAACATAATGATATTTAATTGCATTTTATCAGTGGAGTAGGGGAATAATTCATTCATTCAATAAAATATGCTCAGATAGTACACGTTTACAAAGCCACACGTTTTTTGTTTTGTTTTTTCCGCCAAACAGAATGATTTTTACTTGTATTTTATTAGTGGAACAGTGGAATAATTCCTTTAAAATATGCTCAGATAGTACACGTTTTTAAGGCGACACAATGTTTTTTTTTCTGCCAAGCATAATGATTTTTACTTGTATTTTATTAGTGGAATAATTCCTTTAAAATATGCTGAGATAGTACATGTCCACGAGGCGACAATGTTTTTTTTCCGCCAGAATGATTTTTACTTGTATTTTATTAGCGCAATAGTGGAATAATTCCTTTAAAATATGCTGAGATCGTACACGTTTACAAGGCGACACAATGTTTTTTTTCTTTCCTTCTACACAGGACCACTTCAGAAAACCTGTATTGTCCCACTCTCTGTATCCAGTCCATCAGAGCCAAAGCTAAAAGATCTATTGAGCTGCAAGAGTCACTGAGATCAAACACAAAAACAAAAACCAAACAGTTGCGTTGATGTCATACACTTTAGTCTAACTACACATTGCTGTGAGACATGCTCTTTCAGGTTTTGAATAACCAATTTGACCTGCTCAACAAGTCATTTAGCATCTGGAGAGCAGCGCTCTGTGGACCAGGTGTAAGAGCCAATGCTGCTCCCACGTTTGTGCACTAAACTCCGTCCTAATATCCAAACAAAATGAGTCAATACGCTAGGTTTCCAGAGTATAGGCTAATCTTCATGAACTAATTGCTTTAAAGAACACGCCCAATTGAATAAATAATATGCGGCCCAGAGCGCCTCCATCACTCACTCTTTCATTCTGTACAATGAGGAAATAATTAGCTCGTGAAAGAAAGAACAAATGATGAATGTTAACCTTTCATTTTAATGGTCTGGATTTTGATTACAAGTCACATATCACACTAAAGTCTCCCTGGAGATCGGCTGTGGTGTAAAGTCATCAGTATGTTGTCATCTTTATTAATTCCAAGATATAAATCTCCACGTCCTATTAGACCTTCTCTGCTTCCAGGTGCCCCCTGGGAGGGAGCGCTTCATTGTGACCGAGCGAGAGAAACAAGCCGAGGTGAAAACTTTTGGCACACTCCGGAAGTCCCGCCATATGTCTCTGCATAAACACTATAGATACCTCATGCTGAGCTGGCCTTGTTTTCCCTTTCAACTTCCTGCAATAACATCTAGTGGAAGAGGATATGAAAGTGAAGACTTGATAGAAATGGATGCTCTCATTTCGTACCAAACAAGAACAAAGGAGCTTCCGGACACGGAAACTGACAATATAGTCTAACCTTGAGAGGTGGATGCCAACAGAGTGCCCCGTCCTACATTATTCATATGAAAAATACAATTTCCACTAATATTTTATTCATTGGTTTTTCCTTAAACAATGAGAAATCCCTGCTTGATTCTGACTGAGGTGTCTGAGGGAGAGGGAGTGGATGAGGGAGTGCTATTACTTTCACCTGTTATTGATTGGAATTAAAGAACTGCAAAAGAATAGCTCCTTAATAATAACATCATCAATCACGGTGTCCTCTGAAGATGTTTCACAGGAACTTGTAGAGGACAAAAACACTGAGCCAAGGAAACGAAAATCACTGAACATGATGTCGGACTCCTGCTTGATCTGTCAGGACGTGGACAAGAAAGTGGCACACAGGGAAGAAAGAGAAGTAGTACACGTAGCAGTAAATTAAGTGTAAATGGAGCTATACTTTAAGTCAGGGGTTCTTAACTGGAATAGAACCGATTCATTACTGTGATTACATTTTACCTTGTGAAAATGACATGAGTCCATGTGATCAGCGCAAAGATATTTGTCATCGAAAAGTCCAACCAGCAGAAGAACCAGGTGCAAGTCATTTTCATCAAATTTACACAAGAAAAAAAGAAGATAAAAATACCCTTGTAGCAAACTTTTGAGAAAATTGGAAAAACTGTACGTCAATTCTCAATAAAATAAATATAACAAAAAAGTCGAAATATTGGAAATTATTTCCTTGTTTCTAAATAAACTCTAAAAAAGACAATTAAAGTGTAAATGGAAGTGTCGCCATTTAAATGTTGGGGGTGCCATCAGGTTCTTTATCATTTTGTTTTTTTTGAGAAATTCTTCATAGTTGGTAACTATGACAAATTTGCTGCTGTCAAGTAAATTCAGTGATGTACTACTGCCTCCATATGTGGCAAGTGTAATAAAACTGAACATCTCATGGCCCAGTGTAAAACCAAAAAAACTACTAGCGGTCCTCTAGGGGGGTCTAGGGCCTCGGCCCTATGGTTAAGAATCACTGCTTTAAGTTACAATGACATGGTAAATAGTCATAGTTACAAGAGAAGAAGCTGAAGTACTTGTGTGTGGAAAGCCGTTTGGTCATCAATTTGACATCAACCCTGTTTTCGCTCCACAAGTACTGCATTTTTTGCGTACCACTCCTCAATTTTCTTTGACTAGTGCTTTGGTACACCTTACTAGTAAAGCAATGAGTGCCACATGTACTACCAGTCAAAACATTGCTCACTAGTAGCAGTGGTCTACTAGTGGACAATATTGCTTCACTTGTATCACCTAATCTCACACTAGTGTGCAAAAAAAAACCTTCACTATCAAAGCTATTTTATGTTTAGCAGTTATTCTAGTCGGACAAAAAAAGTTAGTAGTACGAGTCAACTGTTTTCGGTTTACTTGCACCACTAGGAAAACCGACCCTTACACTTGTAGTACTAGTAGACCTAATGCAAATGTCAGGGCCGGAATATTACCCGCTCTCTGATGGGTTAAACTATTTTCAACGGCCAATAGGAAGCCTGAATTCACTTTTCCTTGCCCATTTATTGGCATACAAGGGTTACTAGTAGCACAAGTGAGAGTTTTTGTAGTTCACTAGTAGCACAAGTACAATTTTTTTAGTTCACTACTAGCACTAATAGAAATGTTTGTCTAGTAGTGCTACTAGTGAGCATTGTTTCAGAGATTGTTTTAACACTTGATGGTGAACAGATTTATTTCAAGATTAAACACCACTGTTTTTTCCTGCCCAACCTGCTCTCAAGAAGCCCAATTGGGTGGAAAACCGGCCAACCTGGCAACCCTGTATGCACAGCTTGGAGCCTTTAACACTCCCCCTCCTTCACGTCAGGCAATCATTGCATTAGAAAAAAAAAAGGAAAATGCAGGTTTGGTTCCACAATCTGGTCATCCTCAGACATCCATGAATAAAAATAATGTGTACAGTCCGTAGAAGTCTACACAACATGCTTCTAAAGAACAATCCACACCAAGAACATCCTTGCGACTCCTAATGTGTACGCTGAAATTAAAACCGTCCACGACTGGCACGCTGCCTTTTGGAAGAAGACCCAGATCAATTCTCTGAAATAAGTGTGGCCAAATCTCTATGGAACATTAAGACCTTCTGGTGAAGATCATCCGGTCAGATGGCAAATCACTTCAACAGTACTCATTTTATCATTACGATGAAACTGAATCAGCCTGTCGTCGCAGTGTGAGATGGACCACTAGCAAAGGTGTTGTGTTCTTTAATGGGACTGGGGATGGTTCTGAGTCCCCGGAAATGCTCTGTGTGGTGGTGCCACAATTGAAAATCAGAGCTAACTTAGCGGAACTTTTCTTTCAACAAGATGGAGCACCTCCCTTGTGTCAGTAAGGGACTGCTTCAGCCAACGCGTTTGGGCGACAAAGGGCATCCACATTCATTTGGATTTCTTTTTTTCTTTCTTTTTGGCAGTGAAGAACAAGGTTTATGAGAGAAAGTCCTGCTTGGTGGATGGACTACAAGTGTCCATCTCAGTGTTTACTGAGATGGACCCAGATCATAGGTGTCACACCGTGTCTCCAAGTGTTCTGGAGAGGTAAGCTGCAAAAATGCATGTTAATGTACTAAAATATTTGTGTTCCGTCATGTGAATTCCTGTTTGTATAGGTCCAGCCTAAATAAAGATAGTGGTTGAGGCCAAGCAGAATATTCTCACAGAATAAAAACAAGAAGTACATTCTGATGATGTTCTCAGTAATTGGGGAAACATGTGCATCACCACAAGGTTTAGAATACACACTACCTTCCATACCAACAAGCCAGCTCTTTGGTATCAAAGCTGTATAAAGCTTTTCCCAGAAAGACCAGGATCTGAGGCCAGGTCAGGACATGTATTCCCCACTCGGCATGACAAACGCTGTCAGAAGTGTGGTGGTCATTAAAAGCTTTTGGCTGAATACCCTGTGTGTTTGATGCGTATGAAGGACTCACTGGAATAAATCAAGCCCAGTGTGAGGGAGTCAGCACATGGCGAAGTACAACAGATATGGCCGTGTGTGGCAAGACGGATTAGAACATGAGTGCTCGCTTCCCAGAGGTGCAGAACCGTGCTGAACCACTGTCACAAGGTCGAGTGTGCACACTAACTTCCATGAAAAATTAATCACCCTGTTTTTGCCGAGGACTGTTTTTAGTTCCTTCCCACTGAAGACCTGGTCAGGAGTTCAGGTCAGGACAAGGGAAAATAATATTAATATTAATAGTATCATGGGGTTGGTGGGTCCTATAAGTAGGGCTGCCCCGGATGCTGCATGACATACCTCTGGAATGTTACACCTCAGGGACCTCCGACCCAGAGATGCTTACAAGTCATTTTTTGCAAGTCAAGTCTTTGGTCTGGAGTCAAGTCTCAAGTCCTATGATTAGACTGAGCAGGCTATAATTTGCAGTCAATTTCCAGCTTACTTAGACCACTGCATTGTTACATGTGAACAAGTCAAAGCGTGAACTATGAGATCGTCATCAGGGGCCGTACTGGTTGTTTTCAATATTATACTTAAGTGACAAACATTTGAGCAGCTGTCATGTTTTGTTAAATGCATGCAGCTGCAAAAAAGAATTACTTTTACGTCTGTGTTGACAACAAACATTTCTTTCTTGTTATTATGAAAAAAACAGTTGAAGATTTGCGGTTAATATTAATATCATATTTTTATTATATTATATTTATTATATTATATTATATTATAAGTGGAATAGCTTTTGCTAAATGAACAGCACTGCTACTGTAAACTGACATAATTTCTGTGATGCCTTCTGGGAGAGACCGAGACATACGGTAGAGTGATGTCATTGTTTCCTTTATGTTGTTGACCAGCTGTTCAGTACCAGCAACGGCGAGTGAAAACATTGGATGCATGCGGGTGAAAGGTCTTTCCTACACTAAACCCGTCTACGCATGGACTGGAAACAAGCTAGCTGACAGTTCACCGGTGCTAATGCTAATGCTGCACTCCGTTTCGTGACTGATGTATCTGGATGGGTTCTTTGGAATCTGATAAACTTGACGTGGTCTCGCAGTGTCTTCGACTCCACAGTCTATTATGTCTCTCTATATATAGACTCTGTATTTACCATCACCTACAGCAGCCTCTGTTGTTGGTCATTGAACAAACAAAACTGAACAAACAAAACTGAACATTGTGCGCAAATCACCAGTCTGAGTCAAGTCTTGGGTCTTTGGCCCCCAAGTCCAAATCGAGTCTCAAGTCACCTATAGAGTGGTTTTATATTTTGTACAGCACAGTCTCATTCCTGTGGCCTCACATGCCGACTATCGTCAAGTGGACTTTTGTGTCCATTGTTGACGTAGATGTCAGCCTTCTACATTGTATGTTGAATGTTGAATGAGTTGACCTGTCACACTTGCACAGTAAAACGGTCACCCTTGTAGTGAAACCAGTAGTTCCGATTCTCACATTTAATTGTTCACCGACCACCTTTATTCATCTTTCCATTCAGTTCAGTCCAGGAACGTGGAGGTCAATGCATCGCCAACTCAGCTACTACTGCGGGACGCTGTGTTGACTGTAGAGCTGACTATTTACCACCAGTCGTGTCACGTCACCAACACACAGCTGCTAAATCCTGTTTTCTAGGCTGGATTCCTTCATGTCTTTTTGTGGATACATGTCAATGCAATGTGTATGTATTAAAAATTGCACAAAAAAGTAAATTTGTATTACTGTGGAAGCAGTATATTATGTGTAGGGGAGCATACTGCCGTTGCCTAGTGACAGGCAGTATACTGCGCATTGCGAGCACTAGAGGAAGTAGGTGTTAGTCTTGTGTGGAGTTACACAGCGTAGGTCACAATAAGAGTAGTAGCAATCTAAATGCCATAATGACCAGTAATTATGATGAACAAATGCAACATTAATGGCAACACTGTTTGAAGTAAGACGTGGTGTGTTGCTATATACAGTACCATCAATATGAACTGCAAGATTTGTGATGAAGGTGCATGTGGTTTAAAAAAAAGTGAAATATTTTCCTTTTCTTCCTCTCAATCAATCCTTCATTCTTGTTCTTTAAAACTCGGCACCGCTCCTCTTGATCTTGTGAAAGCTGGAGAAAAAAGAAGCAACAGAAATCCCGAGATTTTCCAATTACGCTGAATGCCAGGGAGGCAATTACGCTCTATTTAAGGTCTTTGGCTGTGTCCAGAGCAGATGGTGGGCAGCTTTTGTCCAGAGACCTGACATTGCAACGCAGATGCAAATGAACCTCTGATGAATGCGTTGACAGGTTTCTTAAAGGACTTCTCAAGTGTTGGACAAGCTGAAATGCCAGCGAGGTGAGGGGGATGCCAGCTGTCGGCTTACAAAGTAGTTCAAGTTAGTTCAATAGACCAGTAGGATTTGTCTCTTGGCTTTGACTTTTTTTTGTTCCTTCATTTTTAACTAAGTGCAGAACTCTGCATACACAATGTTTGTATGCACAGCTGTTGATACTCAATGAAACATTTCTATGTATGAATTTTTGAGTCCTTAATACAGACAAAACAAAGGTTTAACCATGGCAGATTTTTACTCTTTCATCTAAACCAGTGCTTTTAAACCAGTGTGCTGCGGGAAATGTTCCAGTTTCACCGCATTTGTCGGGAGACAGAGGTGGACGATATGAAGACAAGTTGGTCAAAGGTGATGCGCATCTAATTTGGCCACACATCTTCACGACAGAACGATGGCGTGTTCCTTGTCCGTCCCACAATGCCAAAGACTGTCTGCACCGCAGAGCGAACAGAGCTAACGTGACGTCTCATTTCAAAACTTTATTGACACTTGTACACTGTTTTTGCATTGTGGTTTAAAAGTTGCCCAAATACTAAACACAGAACCAAACAAATGCGCTCCAAAATGTGAAGCGATCGAGTCACAGTTATGAAGCTGAGGCTAAGGGTGTTAAAGATTTGTCTGGTAAATCCCCAAAACACAATAGAGTCATGAAAAAGAGATTATGTTGAAATCAAAACAGCCATATTGCCCACTTGACTTTATGGAGACAATTTTAAACAGATGCATTTTCTATCATTTGTTTTTGCAAATAGCATGCCAAAGTGTCAGTAGCTACAGTTTCGACGAAGGACAAATGCACTTTAGCCGAGGTTCCTTTGGTGATGTGCCTCAGGGTTTTTTTCAATGAACCGAGGGTGCCGTGGCTTAAAAAAACACTGATCTAAACCATTATTTGCTGTCTTTATTTAACCTTGACATCTACGTGAACTATGTGAACACTTGACAGCAGGTGTTTACGAATGTATGAATCTCTCTTTTTTTTCTTGCTGTTCACTCACTGACTCTTTTCCTGTTTTAGTATTGTTCGAATAATTCCAATTATTTTGTAACTTGCTAACCCTAACCGGGCTGATGACTTCACTGTTTTTGACTCACTGTTCTTCATGATGATGCCAAACCTTAGATCGGGTCGAGGCCAGGACAGGGATGCAGTGAGGCCAGGTCCATGCCCAAACTGAATACAGAGTCTATTTATCACACTGAAAAATGCATTTGCACATCAGATGCCTTTTTTTCCAATGTGTATTTTTTTTTTTTAACCAAGGTTGATTTTTCCACACATCAGAACAAGGAAAACCCTTGTTGTTGACACGTCACATACCATAACATTCAACATGGCGGCGCGCTTGATTGTGTTCACAGCACCCGGTTCTTTACAACAAAACACATAAAAACTAAAAAGACGACTATAAAGACAGCGTTTGGAGGAGAACAGCGGAGAAAATTGAATATGATGACGGTGTGTCTAATCAAGCTCATGTAAATTGTCAGCGCAGCACAGAGGATTTGGTCGCCATTGAAAGGCGGATAAATACAAGCGTCCACCCACTCCATGCAAACAGAGGGAGCAGCTCTCTCGCTGACAGGCAGAGGCCTGTGCAGCCGTCAGTGCTTCGGGCTCTCTATGCCTTCAAGTGTAGCTTCCCTCCTCACAATGTTCCCTAAACACAAGTCCGTCTTCTACTTCTTCTGCGTCTGTAATTCCGTGATGGTGGCAAATCATAGGGCCGTATTATTCGCTGTGACTTGTGTGTCGTGAATGTTATGTACAGCATCTGAATTTCCCCAATTTCATACCTTTTATTTGCCTCGCCATCTTCGTCGGTGTGCAAGGACCTCAAGGGTCATAATCTCTTGTCATCACTGAGTCAGTCATAGGTAGTAAGGCACCATGACTCCAATCTTGGAAAATTAAGAACTCAAGTCTTTATGATACAGATAATATTGCGTGGAATGTTGAACCTTCATGCAACTGAAAATGTTCCTGGATGATGATGATGCGGTGCAGAATTTCCTCTGACGTCTTTTGACTTTTCCCAGTTGGAATGAGGAAAAGCTTAATCGAATGTCTGACCCTTGTATTTTGTTGGTCTGTTTTCTTGTTTCTATTGTCAGAACTTTGCTGGATCATGCTGTTAAAAGACAAAGATGAATTGACTCCTCAGATATTCCAAACAGCCACTGGTGTTGATATTTTCAAGCAATGTCTGAAAGTGTCTGCCCTTTAATGGGTAATACATAATGCAGAGAGGAATATATTTTCAGCAAACATTTGATATTGTCAGATCCCGAGATCATGTCAGCAAATCTCCATCGTAAGTCAGCCGGCTAGGAAGCTTCTGGAAGCTTAAATACAGCTGTACTGTTTGTTCGAAAAGTGTGTGCCTCCTGCAATGTTGGATTTGAGGAAATCAGTGCTCGCCTTTTTATTTGGTTAAGGCTTGCTGAACAGCCTGTCAGACATGCTGGATTAAAGTTACAACAGTCAGACTCCAAACAGCAGCAGATATACGCAACGCGGTCAGATGTCATGTCTGCTGCGCGGCAGTTGCACACAGGAGATAAGTTCCACGGCAGAGAAAGTGTGCAGAGCGTGAGGGCTTCAGTGTACAACAGCTGCATGTGTGGGTGGATGGGAAAAAAAATGCTGGGCAGAAGTATAACTCGCTGAGACTCACTTTAGGAATTTATTTAAATTGTGAATGCAAGGAAGGTTATAGACAAAATGTTAGAACTCTAAGATCACAAGTCTTTATTTCATGATTAACATTTCATACTCTTGCTTGTTCTAATACTTTGATAAATTATTATAACTTGATAAATAAATGGTTCCTAGTGCCTCAAGTGTCTACATATGTATCTAAGTCCTATTCGAATGTCATTTGTATTGTTAAGCGTCATCTCCAAAAGAAACAAGGGCTTTTTATGAATGTTCATGACCACCATTAATTCCTACTTCATATTGGCTTCAAATCTTACATTTGCATATGCATAAAGTGGCGTAGTCGTTCCATAGTCCACTCAGCATGTTTGAGAAGGAAGCATAGAAGACCACACATATTCAATAGCCACATTTCAGGAACAGGAGTCATCTTCTTCATCCAGAAAGAGAAAGCAGATAATAAAAAGAGACTGGATTAAATCAAGAATATGGACTGATATTACCTCTCTGACCTTTACTTTCATTTTATTTCAATTCATGAATGTTACTGCAATGTTTGTTATAAGTATTTATTGGCGCGAATAAGCAGCCACTGCCGACCATCATCTCTTTTTAGACACAACACTTGCTATTAGTTAGTACATGCACACATGCAAAGCAGTATAACAGGTGATGAAAGTATGCCCTGCACTTGAGATGTTAAAAAGCATTCAATAAACTCCAAGTCCATCTACGATGAGAGGAGAAATGCTGCTTTGCCGTTAGCGTTAGAGTGGCATGAGCAACACGTGCTGTGATTCAGATCATGTTTATTCAAACTTTCCAGTCTAGAGTGAAGTGAACTCATGAGCATATCTTTAGTGAATGTGATTCTGTTGGGTGTCTTTCAGCCACATCCGACACCTCCTGTCCTTGGCTTTTCCTCCACCTTTGAAATGAAAACCACCGCAAATCAGTGTTTTTCCAAAGCGGTCGTGTCAATGAGTGAGGCAGTTAATGCACGTTTGCACCTTGAACAAAGTTTTACAACAAACTTAAACAAACTTACTGTGTAGACAGCTGGCGACGGTGTTGTAAACACACTTTGTACCTTAAAGGTCACAATGCAATTTTGCCACTATGGCATCATGTTACTATCATTATCATCATTGCCAACACATCCATATATTTTGCAACTGAGACCACAGCTATTACTACTATGAGTCTGTATACCACTGACTATACTCCAAAGTTCATGAATATGTTCTGATGCTGTAACTTTTCCATCTAAAACTAGCTCAGCCCTTTTACTGTCATGTTAGGACACGCACACAGGTGAAGTCCTGCAGTATCAAACACTCAGCTGTAAATATATATGTCACCATCGGCAAAGTTTTGTCCAGACCACAGGTGAGTGAGTTATCAAGCAGAGGATCATCAGTGGCTCCCCGTCTTCTCCGAGGCTTATCTGCTCATCAGAACCGCTGCTTTGCTGCTTGTTTTTGCCGTCAGCACGGATGAATGTAAACATCCCAGTACAGGATTAATATGCACTCGGCAGCCAGCAGGTCTATTAAGGTCGCTCTGCTGAGGAAGGGATTGTTTAGTGAAGAGAAAGTGACAGTTCACTGCTCATCAGAGGCTTCAGTGACTCAGGCAAGTCAATTGCTGTGAAATTTCAAACACAACACCCCTCCTTTCGACTCACTGTTCATTCCATCAACCATTACTTGCGCCTCCTGTGCTACTGTTTCTACAACCACCAGCGACAACACGCTCACCTGACCCCAGATGAGCGGAATAAAATGGATTGGATGGATGGACACACTGAAAAGTAATGGAGCAACACCCCGACATAATCTTTTGAACTTCACCAGTGACTTGCTTTCAGGTTGCCAGGTGAAACGCCGAAAAATGGCAGGACTTTAGCCTTCTAATTCACATATTGGAGAAAAGTATTCTCGGGTGCTATCGTGGTCCAGAAGGTCGGGTCACCCCTGCTGATGGCAGTGATGTCTCGCTTTTTGTTGTGTATATGGGGAATTGTGGTCTTAAAGTTAGTGAACAATCATGACTGAGCTATACAAGGCCTTGACTCGTAACAGCAATGGAGGAAAACAAGAATCTTGGATTGAACAGAAAAGCACAGCAGCTTTAAACATCAATTCTTTTTGTTGATCTTTTCTGGCTGGGTAATAAAATCATGTGTCAAAACGGCCTCCACACAGACATATTTACACTCGCAATACTTCAGCCAAGTGGCTCCTCAATTTTTCTTTCAGGGGATGCTCAACCGTTTACAAACTCTCACCACTCCTAACCATGAGGATATGGATGTTGGTCTGCATTGCACTGTGCACACCACATTTAAGATGTTGCAGCAGAAGACTAAAAACAGAAAACAAATACAGAAGAGACATGGAGAAATCAGAAAACAACAAGGCAACAAGGCACTGTGGACAACACTGTTGCCAGAAGGGGCTTTTAAGCTGGAGTAGAACTGGGCTCGACCAGTAGTGCAGACCTCTACCAGAGTATCACAGTGGCACAGTAACTGTCTCACCCCAACTGTGGCGTCTGGAACTCGCTGTTTAAGTGTTGGTGCTGTAGGAAGGGTCTGGATCTCATGTGTCCTTGATAGCAGTCCTTTTTCTGGAACAGGTCCACGCCCACCATGAGGCGCTGCAAATGTTGGGATAGAGAGGATGAAAAGACAATGAAGACATCCGTGCTCTTTACTAAACGTCCGCTGCATCAGGTGTTGAAAAGTGCCAGGGGCGTAACACAATCCACATGGCATTGAGGTCCATTAAAAAATACTGAGAGGAGTACAGGAGGCCATGTTTGCCATGTTTTGTTTATCCACAACAGAACTCAGACTGAAGACGAGGCATTCCAGATAAACAAGCCACATCATGAAATACGCTGGTAGCTGGACAAACTGATGCTAACAAGTGCCTTTATGAACCAGAGGTTTGCTGCAACTTTATGATGAACCCAATAGATCTACGTATGTATGGAACTCATCTTCAGCTGAACACCAGGAGCATTGAGCTGATGCTTAGACCAAGACTCGAGAGGTCCAGTGGTCGTTGACACCACTGAACAATGGGCCCCAGGCTACCCCCTTACGAAACAAGGTGTCCACGGACTTGAACCGGACCCACTGCAAACCTAAGCATAAAGAATTGTTTCCATCTTGTCCCCTGTTGGGAGTTCTTTGCTATTTTCCTCCCAAACGTGTCGATCCCCCATTATTGCACGGGCTACTTTAGGAACCCCTTTGTGAGTCTTTCATTTTACTGAAGTGGCAAATCTGGGATGTGAACCAATAAGGTGAAGGAAGAAGCTTAGAGCCCTGGAGAATAATCACTGACTGGTTCCCAGCTAATTTAAATGAATTGTTATCTGAGGAAATGGAATAGCCATTTTTTTCAGGACTGTACGATATTGTAGCCTTTATTGTTCCCTCCACCAAGAATGTAATTATGTTTCTTCTTCTTTCTTGTCTCGAAACATCGTCCAAACTGTCAAAAAACAAGTTCAGAAGACATTTTCCTGAAATTTCCAGGATAGTATGAAATGGGCTAACTTAGATTTGGGTTCTGTAGTTCCATGAGATTTAGGTTTTGAAGGACTCCTGAATGACTTGGATGGCTTCTCACCGCTGTTGCTAATGCACCCAGCTCCATTCAGAACAAGGAAAAAGCAAAAATGAGCACTAGACCATGGTGACAAAATGTGCTGTTAGTGTTCAGTTGGCGACAAGATTTAGAGTCGGTATATAAAGTCCATAGCGCTTGGGAAACTCTGGAATGCCACCAAACCGTTTTCGAACCCTGCCAGGAAACTTCTTTGCTATGCCCGTATGAACACACACACAGCGTGTAAAGGTAACTATTTCGGTACAGCACCTTACATCAGGTCAACATGCCAGTCCAGTATACAAAGAAATATTGTTGTGTTCGCTCAATGTCGGCAAAGCAGAAGCACACAACAGCTTCCACAGATTTACACCTTGAGCTACAAGATCCTGAGCAATGTGTCCTGTCTCGAGAGTTCAATGCATGTAGTAATTCAACACAGAAAAAAACATGCACTGAGGAAAGTGCCAATGATGTAGTTGTTTCCAGATGTTTCCAGATTTAAGCAACTTTTGTTTTGGTTTACTGCCATCCTCCCCAAGGATGGTTCGTCCCCACTCTCGGTCGGAGGAGACACAGCAAACTTATAATAGTGAAGAGGAATCTGTTTCCACCATGACATTGGTTTAAAAAAAATTTCGGTTGAAACTTGTTGATACTGCACTTTAGAGGAAAAGACAAATTAAAAACTATAAAACTCGGAGCCTTACCGAACTGAAGCTTTAAAACTGAGGACCATACCGGACTGAAGTGTTGTTGTGCCGCTACATCGCCAGTCGACACACTTCTTAAATCATGGACGTTGTTTTATTGATGTGATCGTACAGTGTGTTTTTATGAAGATGCATATTAGCTCAATGGTGCGCTGTACCACAGCTTTTCTTGTTATTGCTTTTTGTGTGTTGATGGGAACAGAAGAGAGTCCCATATGCATTTGGAGGGTATTGATGGATGACGGTGCCCAGTTTACGTTGCTGCTATTCATTCTGTGAACTCAGAGATGAATGAAACAACCAAGTAAAACTGGGAAGCATGTCTGAGGTGTATTTATGTGCAGTATATTTAAAGTTTAACAGCTGAATTAGTGCTGCAGGCAAACCCTACGAGCCTCGATGAGTGGAGTTTTAATGCTTTCACCATGTTTGTGTTGGTTTCCCAGGGGGACTCCGACCCCACGTCTCATTCCTGGCTTCAAAGCTTACACAGAGCATAAGTTATCACACACTTTAATTTCCAATTGATCCATTAAGATCAGCTGCAACTTTAAAGTATTGAGCCCAGTCTGTCACACATCACTCTCCAAATCCAAGGTGATGTTGACATTTATGTCAGTGCATCAAAGCAAGGCAGACCAGAGATTATATGGTAATGATCCATGTACCCAACATGCTATAGAGAGTGCTCTTGATTTATGCTGTCACAACAGCAAACCGCGTGAAAATTAACAACTCAGATGATCCCTCAAATACGGTCATGTTGAAGAACCTCTTGATCAAGTGTGCTATAAGATTAGTTTTGAAGGTCTCGACTGATCTGGCTATTCCGACACAGAGACACCGTGGGCTGCTGCTTACACCAACAACTCTGTGTCGTCTATTCAGCAGCATCACTGACGTCCATCACAATGTAATAGTCCTCCTGATCCAGTGGATGGGGCTGGAGCATTGAACTCTGTGAAGACGGCCCCCAGCCTGACAGAGAGCAACCATCACTTACATCGATGTTTGAGAAGTGATGGCTGTGTGTTACACGGCTACACACTCTCTCAGTGAAAATAAGTCATGTACGATAACTGTAACACTAGTCTTTGTTGTACAATAATTCCAACCTTAAACTATCTCCTATGATCAAAAGGTGCAGCAGTTTGAATAAATTACAGAGCATGGATTAGAAAACCACCTCACTTCCTTGATGCTTTGGAGAAGAAACAGAATAATCAAAGAGAAGCCATTATCTTGTTCGCCCCCTGTTGCCTGAGAAGGCCTGATAAGAAGCGCAAGTATCTGAGGAGAGGTAACCTCACCGTGTGGGGAAGGATTCAAATTGTTTGATGGAGTTACTGATTATGCCTTTTTTTTTTTTTGTTTATTTTTAACTCGGCTGTGTTGCTATGCGACAGGCGAGTTGGGAGTAATGATGACTCCAGTTGATTTGTTTCAGATGCCACTGTGTCTGATGAAAGGGATTAAACGATTTCAGACTCGGCGGTACAGGAAGTCACCCGGCTGCTTCTGCTGCTGGCAATCAAGGCTGCAAGAGGAAAATAGAACTTTGTCGGAAATAAACTTTCTCAAGTGAGCGCATCGCACCGACACCATTTCCCTGCTACACAAGCTGGAGACGCGCTCGTGAGTGTGCTCTTTTCAGTCTTTCGTCATTTGTTTCGTTTGATATCTACACACTTACACACAGCTTTGTATCTCTATACTTGTGCGGATCTCTCATTGCCATCATGCTTTCCCCAGCCTCTCAACCTAAATGCCTAAAGTTAACACCGACCCTTCTCATCCTGGACATGGACTGTTTCTTCCTCTTCCCTCTGGCAGGAGACTGCAGTCGATCCAGACCAGAACCTCCCGTCACAGGAATAGGTTCTTCCCCTCGGCCGTCAGACTGTTAGATGTGTGAGCAGCCTTTGTTATTTTATTTTATTTTATTTAACAGCACTTTATTTCTGAGCACTTTCCTAGTTAGTGAACACCCACTGACCATGGCAATAAATTTTATTCTGATTCTGATTCTGATTCTGAACTGTTAACCAGACTTAAACCCAGTTATAATAACCCGGTTATTTTGAAGTTTTGGTCCTCAAATTGTGGGGAAATCGCATAATGTCCTCACAAGTAGATGTGTTTCCAAGAAATGGAAATGGAATGGATGGAAACCAGGTACACACACACACACTCACAAAAAAATATAAAATTAGAAAAAAAAAAAAAAGAAAATTAGTGGTGGGAGTTTAACTACTCAGTTACGATTCTTTAATTACAAAATTATTACGATTCATTAATTACAACAAAATTATTTAATTTAATTTAAATTTGAAATTCTCTACAAATATTTTCAAGACATTAAAAGAGCTTCAGTTTAAATAAGGTGATATAAAAACTTGAATATAGCCACCATTGTGATTTATTTTGCTAGTGTCAAACTGATGCAAAATAAACAATATTTTGTTGTTTAAATGTATGGGTCCATCATTTGATTCAATAATATACCAAATTTATTCAAATTGAAAAATGTGGCTTCCTGTGGCAAATATTCTTATACCATTAATAATAATAATAATAATAATAATAATAATAATAACACTTTCACCAATCATGTGTTTTGAGACTGTACTCAGTCATTGCCAGTCTGGTGCAGCTTCTGTCAGCTGACAGTTGTTGCTTAAACCAATGCGTGCGGCCCTGTGAGGACCAGTTTAAGACCCCTGTTCTGAACTATATATGACAACAATGCTAATGATAGTACAGTTTGCAATGATCATAGTTACAATACATATAAGGATGTGGCCGGCCAGCCATCGTAATTTCATAACGTCGGTGGTAGTTTCTGTTTCTATTTTCAGAAAATTCCATGAATGTTAATCTTATTAACCCACGACGCCCTCAGTGACTGAGTTTGATGCCTCTGATTTGAGGGATAAAAAGTGAGGGCACAATAGAATATGGAATTAAACTGAGTATTCAGAGGGTGCTGACTTAACTTTACTTCCCAGTCGTACTCTTGTAGCTCAGACTATCAACATTCTGAGTACGCTTGCCGAATATAAACTGTGACTGTGGTGTTTTAGAGATTAAATATGTTTGTGGCGGCCTCCTTCTTTTCTCTGCACATCCAGCTGGGAGGACCCCATGGTGCAGTCCAACTTGGCAGAGTCTGGTGCTTCCTTGTAAAGCATGGAAATGCCATGGTTCGGATTTGTGAAAATGTTGCATTATAATGCTATAAAAATACTGCATAAATAAAAGTCGCCCGGCTGCAGAGTGTGCTTGTTTTTACTCAAATGTCTCATGTTTGCTGTCGAAATAGATTCTTTTTCAAAAGCAATAGCTGTGTGATAAATTGAACCTGCAAAAAAGTTTATTTTCAAGGTGTTGGCATTTTTTTTTTTAATCAAAGGTAGTCACTATTTTTCCCTCTGGAATGAAACATATGTGTACAGTCTCTCAGTCGTGAACAAAGGCATCCAAAAGTATGCAAGGTTTTGAGACTCGGCAGCACAAGCCTTGGCAAGTTATTTTACGTTCACATTCCTGATCAAATAAAAAGCTCAGCCGCCAAGTGCACAAAAACGACATTGCGCGCTGATGCCCAGAGCTTCATTGTCTCTTTTGTAAACATGAATTTAATTTCTTTAATCGTCATTCATGAATCTTTTCTTGAATGCACTGCATCATCAGTTTTTGCACTCAGTTTTCAACATCCACCAGCCTGGAAAGCTGGTCAAGCTGGTTCGTTCATTCAAGAGCTTTTAGAATGATGGAAAATTCCAGCTCTGACAATTACTGCAACTACTCTCTTAAAAGTTATTGTGGAAATCGAATTTCCTTCGGTGCAAGGTGATTGAATAACAGGGCTCCTCGGCAATGGATGCTTGAAATGTATTGGTGTCTGTTTTGTACTTAAGTTACAAGAAGATAGAAGTCAACTCTTTCCAAACTCACAAAAGAAAAAAAAAAAAGTTACTAATTCAAACACTGTTGACCCATAGTAAATGTCAGCAGTTTAATATCTAACGAATATTTTATGTTTACTCTTGAGCGCTGAATTGGAAATAAAACAACTGGATTACGAGAAAAATGCGAGCGTTTTTGTTTCAACAGCTTACACCGAAATAAGGGACGTGGAATCATCAGGTTAAAACCAAATTTCAACATTTTTTTGTTTTGATAGTTGCTTGATACACCAGTCAAATTAATGAAAAAACACAACAACAACAACACTGAAACTATACCGTCCTACAGTACATGACATAAATCACCTGTAAACTCGGGACTTGGGGGCCACATCCCACCTGCCATATAATTTTTTATCGATCCAAGTAATTTACCTACCTACTAGTTTACCTACAAAGCCTGTTGATATTATGAGCAATGATACCACGCTGTTCAACAGGGTTCAGTTTTTGGAAACAGAAATTACAAATATCATGATCTCCAACCTCAGCTGGTTTGCATATGAACTTGTTGTAGAGTAGAGTGACCATCCACCTTTGGGATCCTTCGGATATTCTTAGGGCATCCAGAGGTAGGTGGCAAAACAAAACCATCTTATCCAAACACCATATCACCCATATACATGTGCGTCACGCATCTACACCCCGAAACTACTTGTAACTAAAAATGACCATCAATATTTTGTGCAACGCCTAGAATACAACAGTTCACACATATTAAACACTTACATTTTCTTCTAATGCAGGATGACAAAATACTGAACACACCGATGTAGACTTCAACACTCGTTCGCTGCAGGCTGCTCAGACTGAGGTAATGACGCAACACACGCACATGACACGGTGACATCTATAACTTTGTTAAAGTAACACTGACATGGGACGGTAACATTCAAATAATAACATAACATTTTCCAACTGGTTACACAGTATTAGTAGCTTTGTGTAATTCACTTAATAAAATATATATGTATAATATTATGTGTGTGATTTAGTTGCCTGAGGCAGGGTTTTAGCTAGGATTTTGACTTTTGGCTAATGCCTGTGCTCTCGATGGCCAAGTTACGGCTGCAAAAGGGTTGAGAATTGCTGAATTTTTATTATATTCGGTGATATATTACCGGGTGGAAACACCCTTTTCATGGAAGCCAGTGAGAAGGACATTTTACTAATTGGACATTCAAGGCACCCTGCTGAGAAAACAGGGCGTTTTTCAGTTCCCAAAGATGATGCCCTCCTAGCTAAAAGACTGGTCTGAGGTCAGTACATTTCTAAATCCAACTGTGTTTATCTTCAAGCAAAACAGCTGCAGACTCCCTCCAACCCATCCTCTCTATAGAACCAAGCTACTGCAGATGTTCCCACCTCAACATGACTTTGTTTTGCCTTCAGTACGTGACACTCCAGCGCGATGTTTCGGCCATCTGAGGTGAGTCAGTGCCACGTGCTTCTTCACCCACCATCTCTGGCTCGCCGAGGGAACTCAGAGTCTTCCATTAGGGACGGAGCAGCTACCTTATTAATTAGCCTCCGCGGCTTCAGGCCAACCTCCTAACACATTTAACGAGTAAATAATTGCTTCTCAGGTCTTATGTCATCACGTCTGCTATTAATAAAGGAAGTTATCTGAAAATTACTTTTGAACCCTCCAAGTGCCAAAATGGATTTGGCCTCCGGATGCACAGAAACCTGGATTCCAAGAACCAGATCAGTTCGGATTTGATTCCTCAAGGATTTTAAATTGATGGTCGTGACTTTTTTGACAGGGGATGGTTATCAAATAATTGGAAAAGTGCCACTCATTTAAATATCCCGCTTTATTCCTGGTGTTGACAGGCGAGCTAATGGGTGCTAATATCGTGTGATTGATGAGGAGTCATCTGGCTCGGTTGAGACCATGTCAGCGGTCTCCACCTTGCCACCGATAGTGATAACCAGTTCAGGGACACTGCTCTTCGCTAGTCAGCTCAAGACAGCTTTTCAGGCTGCCTCTCGGTTGCAGCGTGACAGTCCTCCAAGGCACCTTCCGGCCACACGCCGACGCCAATTGCATGTCATCTTCAGCCAGTCCAGTGTGCTAGAGGACGGTCCTCATCCAGCCTTCACCCATCATGGCTGTCATTCATGGCGCCTCTTTCTGTTTCTCTCCTCCCACTCTCTTTATCCCGGTGCCAGTGTTCCGCAGGTGTTCCGAGGGCTGACGCACTGCACAACGCCTCCTCCATGTCCAGCATCCCCACACACATTAGATCAGTGGTGTTAATTTGAGCTCATCTCACAGTTGGGGTTCTTCACATTTAATTGGTGTCATTCTAACCTCCTCCGTTCAGAAAATCACTTTTTGAACGTTGAGCCAGGAAAGGTCAAATGTCTGTTTTACATGATTCCAGTTTAAAATTTGACGTTGCATTCATGTCACATTGATTTAAATGGAATAGTTTCAAACCAATGGGTGTAAACGTTGGTCCTGATGGTGTGACTTTAACATCTCAATACAATTTTGCCCGACTTCTCTGCCATTGTTTTCCATCACTGACTCTAGCATTCTCCTCACATGAAGAGAAGTTCAGTTTTCTTTTTGGAGAAAAGATGTACAGTATATAGATATTACTAAAATATTAATGGAGACTTTCAATGGGCACTGAAAATGACATAATGATCATTCGCAGAGCCATATAGAGGCAGAGCCTTGAAGATCCCTCTTTGTGCGTGGGTTATTTAGACTTGAGTGCCGAGGGCGGAACCACAGTTGCATCAGATTTACTGAGATTGTTCATGCCCATTTACTGCCCGTTTAAATCTGAGCCTGTGTTTGGAGTGCTACGAGCACATGAAGCCACAAAGGACCCAAATGAGGACAAAAAAATAAACACAGTAAGACAATGTCTTGGTCAGGTCTTCTACCTCCTTTTCTGGACTGTGCTCACCTTATTCATTAAAGAGTTCATGACATAAATTCAACCAAGACAGAATGAGAAAGAAGATGTACTGCGTAATAAGGTACAGTACACCAGTATTAACCATATTCATGATATTAAAAAATGAATTTTCAATGTCTTGTTGACAATGCGCTGATGATATTGTGAAAACGCTTCCAACTCTGACCTTCATCTCTTTGTTGTGGATGCTGTGTTTGTTTACATGCTGCCGGCGTCAGAGCTGACTGAAACCAAATGAAAACTTTCAAAACCGGCCTCCAAAGTGGGTGAGTGTGGCAGAGACTCAGAGTGTTGGGTAAATGTAGCAGCTGGAACTGGTGGCGGCGCTATTGAGTTCACCTGTCTCAACTAAACAGAAATCCTGCTGTACACGCGTCTGAGTCATCGCAACAACGGCGGTGGCTGCTGTGGTGAGCCTGAATCTTCTCCTCAGAGTTTGACTTCCTCTTCCATGCTTAGCTTCTGAACACCCCTCGTTGTTGTGGCTTCTGTCCTTGTTGATGCTATATGATTTGATGCTATACCACAAGTTCCGTGAGACAGTCAGGGAAACGATTGATGCACACTTGGTGTCCTCTGCAGTGAGCTTGGCTCATGGTTCACAGACCAGTGGTGCGTGCTCCACTCTGGATGTTTCAACCAAATTTCTGATCGGTCCACAGCAGTTCCATCATTCAACTCCACCTCCATTCCTGTTGCAGGTTCTGACTGTCTAATGGAAACAGATCAGTGTTGCACCTCGCTCCAAAGCCAGGCCCAGTTTGAAACACCGGTGCATTGAATGCAGCATGTAACGCCGAAAACCACATGTTCTCGCCCACATGTTTCAATGTTTCCACTTTGTTTTGATACATTTGATCACGTTCAAGTGATCTTTCTGCTCAAGGCATGGTGGCTCTCATTTAAGCTGTGGCAGCGCGCCACAATTGCTTACATGTCGTGGAAACCCTGCTGTGAGTGGTAGTCTATTAATCTTTTTTTAAGGTCCTTGGCCCTCACATAAATTGTGTCCTGGGCAGTCGCCCACGTCGCCCATAGCTAAAACCAACCCTGATGTGAACGATAGATAACAATGATATGTGTTGAAGATAAAGTTTATTGCAATCCCTACGAGACGCTGGCTAGAGGGGGTAATACCACAAACCTTCACATTCATCACTTTGAAGATTGAGCGACAGCAGACAGAGTGAGCTGCCCGAGTAGGGAAAGTGACAGTTGGTTGGTTAACTTGAGAGAAAACAATTCATATATAATTATTGTCCTTTTGTAATTCATATTTTGGCAAATATAATATTGACAGTATGACATTTTTTTCCCCACTGAAATCTTATATCACAGCAGATATACTTCTTCTATTCCATTCTGTGAATACAAAAAAAAAATTTTTTTTTAAGAAATAACATTTTGTTTCCATATACTACCATCAGTGCAGATGAGTGCAATGTTTGACTGTCATAACTGGCTCAAACGCCGGTAACAATATCGTCGGCCGGCTCCAAAACATTGAACACCAGAATGAGTTCAAAGTGCTTCATCACCGACAGTTCAGTGCACGACTTCTGAGAAACTAATAAAAGAACGTGTAGATCCAACAGTAGCTTCGTCCTTTGTAGATTCACCATTTCCTCTTAAACCCCCATTTATTACATTTTAATCTCACAATATTGCCTCACCTCTTAGTGCCTTGTGTTATCATTGAAAAATAGATGTTTATCATACCCATGTTTTTCTCAACAAGTTACGTCATGAGAAGATTTTTATTAAATCGAACAGCTGGGGACTGTGAGGAGTCGCTGTAATAACCACTATCAGTTCAAATCTGGAACACGTTGCTCTACTTCTGGTTGTTAAACCTTCAGTTTTGGTATCGCAGCTGTGCGGTATTATGCTCCTTTCTCAAGTGAGGTATCTCCAGTATATTAGTGCGCAGCGGGGGTGAGAGGTGACTTGGTTCACTGTCACGCAGTCAACTGCTGTGAAAGAGTTGCTTTGTCGCAAAGCAAAGTTCTCTAATTAAACTCACCTTCGGTCGTGAACTTTGGTTTGTATCCGAAAGGATGAGACCACAGATACAAGCTGCTGAAATTAGATTTCTTTGAATGGGGGTTTCAGACTGAGACGGGCAAGTGCAGAGCTCAGGGGGAAAACAGGGAGTGAGCAGTCCAGACGAGGACACACAGGTCTACCAGTGGATGGTTTTGTTCTGCAGACATTTTGTCGCAGGAGGAAGACTTGTTCAGGGGGTTTTAGAGGTGGAGAAGATGTAACATCCACTTGTTTTTCGCATATTGTTTTTTTGAAAAAAATAAGAAGTCATTCCTCTGACAGTGTCTGAGACTTGCTGCAGTCCACACAGGCCCAAGATTCACCTGTGAAACAACCCAACACCAGACAACTGTGAGAAGAGTTTGTAGACCAGAGTTTATTGTGCAGCCACCTCGTAGAAACAGTCCAAATACCGTAAATGCTTTTACTCCTTGCTGCTGCTGTGGGGAACAGTCAACCGCTTCAAGCTCCAGATACCATTGGAGTGGATTCCTGGCAGTGTTCATTTTTAAAGCAAATTCACCTACCTGTATGTCTGTATGCCTGTATTAACCCTTTTGTATTCATCTGAACTATTTCAGTCTGTTTTTAGTTGAATATATCTACGGTGGACTCAACCTACTCAACACATTCTGTCGTCAATTGGCGAGTGGACTTTCACATCCAGGTGTGTTTCAATGGCGTTAAGGCTTCCCTTCTTACCTGAGGGTCCAAATGCCAGTCCAAAATCTGCCTATGTCATCAGGTTATACCACCTTATTCCTTCCTTACTAATCCCTACTAGACATATGTACTCAATACTTGACATCATTCTGATAATCCACTCATGACTCCAGAGTCAACACCAAGTTTTGTTCAAATGTAACTTCCTAAGCATGAAGGTGATGGCAATTCTGAAGATGTTTCAAACTGGTCTTTTTCCCGAGCAATATTTGCTGTACAAGACTTTTCGACGCTTGTTGTCCTTGTCAATGAAAAATGTCAATGAAAAATCAGACTTGACATCTTCTTTGTGTCTTTCGTCCGAGCACTCGCCCTACAATTTTAATGCCTCTACCATCAGAAGCCTGAGGCTAGTTTACAAATTGTTGTATGCCCCTCGACAGCTGCTCCGCTGGGTAGATCCACGTGCACTCACATCCAGCTTTGTTCTGACTGGATAGCTTCTCCATCGTCCATTGTGAACATGTGTTTCTATTCATCAACTGAAGTGTTTCACATTTCAGAATAGTCTTAGTCATCACTGTGACGCTTATATGTAGCAGCTTGATATGTAGCAGCGAATTATAACGCAGGCTGTTACTCGATAGTCAGTCAAGTGTGAGCCTGCAGGCGGGACAATCCTTACAGGTGTTTAATGATGTCAGCTAATGTTTGCTATATTCTGCCTTTGAGTTGGAAGCATATATGTAGCATATGTGTAATCCAGGGGATGAGGCAAAGACCAGAAAATAAGTTCCATCTCCCCATAGACTTCCATTCATTTATTTTTTTTTCGATCTTAGGCCCAGAATGGACTTAGGGGCTTTTCACACTGCACACTATGTCTCTAGACGATGTGCATTCAGCTCAAAAGTCAGACATGTGAACACAAGCAAGACGTTTTTTTTAGACGATGGAAACTATGTGTACAGCGCGACTCCACACAAACATAAATGCTGTCCAGTAAAGGGTCTGATTGCTGTGTGGGCAGACGACATACTTCAAAAACTACTTCACAAACTCCCAGAACACTGAGGTGTGCTGCAGGAGACTGGTGCTGGGGAATGGGAGCGCAGCGCAGGGGTCGTGTGTGATGGTTGGACAACTCCCGTTTTTGCATTTAATAGGCCGATAAATAGATTTACTTAAATGAATAATGTTGGAATCTGACTTTTGCTGTGCTGTTGCAACTGCTGTGACCTGCGCAGCTGTCTCCATGAGGAGAACAGCAAGGAGGAAAGACGTTGGTTTTCCTGAAGTTACTGAAGATTACCAGACCATTCATTGATCATTTTTGATCAATGAATGGTCTGGATCTCTTCTTCACTGATTAAAATGTTCTCGATCATCAGTCATCTCTTTCACTTTGTTCAAGCGAGAAACGTGGATAAATCAAGACGCTCCGTATTACGCAGCTTGTTTCCTCTATTTTCATGTAAAATAAACATGACAGCACGCGTTCATATATACTTTTGGCTGAGAAACACCACATTCTGTTACAGACGAGGCTGAGGTGACGATGGGTTGAAGTGTTATGAAGTGACAGAGAAATAAAGGGGCCTTTAATGATGTAGGTTGTCGCCCGGCTGATGACAACTTCCTTGAGATGTGCTTCGTCGTAGGTCTATTTTTGCGCCGCCAGCTGGGGAAGAAGAAAAAGGACATCACCTGAGGCGCAGAAGTGCGAGGCTGCACAGCAGGGGGCGAATCGGACTGAGGCCACCTGAGACAAAGTCCGCAGTGTGAAAAGCCCCTTTAGATCCCTATGGAAGCCTCTGTTTAAATACAATATTTTACCAGTAGATGGCAGTATTGCATTGCATGAATTAACCCAATGACGCAGGTTCGCATGATACCACAGGGCATCACTTGCTGTGCAATAAAACAACGCAAATGTATCCAGTGGATGTTGGACATTAGCATCAAAATTAACCCTGGTTCACAGCAATTCACCTCCATTCTCTTGGTATCCTAATGTCTATTTATTATGGCATTCCTCCCACCCACAAGCACCTACACAACAACCAGGAGCAAGTGGCTTAATGACAAATAATAATGGGAGAGGCCATTCTTCAGAGCAGTAGCACAGAGGGGTCCACACAAAGCCAGGCCTCTTTCTGCCTGGTAGTCAAAGATATAGCTTCCCCATATTGCTCCTTGCTAAAATCTTGGCATGTAGAGTCTCAGGGGTTCCCATTACCTTTGAAACAATGCTACGTGTCCCTCGAGTGGAAGAGGATACATCACTGCCTACATAGTGGGAATCTTGTAACAGCAGCCACTGGGCAGAAAATTATTTAAAAATTGAATGCAATATCCACAGCATGATCTGTTTTCCCAATTTTCACCAAGTTAAAGGCAAGCTGATGTCTTTAGTGGGAAGATCATGGTTCCCCTATGAGATACGTTGTCAGAGAAGAACCTCTGCTGTTTGGCATAGACAGGTACCTATTGATCCAGTTCTCATCACAATTTCTGACTGAAAAGGTGTCTGCACTCGACCTAGAGATGATGTTATCATACCTTCTTCCAAGCTGAGTCAAAGGAACTACAGCAAATCCTGCATCAGAAAACAGAAAATAAACCTTCAGTTCATGTTTCAAGCAGCAGTACAAAAAGGGAGTTGTGGCTTCTGTCCTTCATTTGTTAATACAGTGTCAGAACCTCACAGGAGCAGACTCTCATCCAGCGTTCCCAACAGTCCCAACAGTCGCTTGTTGGAAGCATTCGAAAACCACTGTGTATTTGGAAGAGGACAAGAGCATAAAAGCAATTGTTTACACGCAACCTTAACTGCTGTGAATAAACCCATCCTTCCTTGTGTCATTGAACACTGGTGTGCGGAGCTCGTGCTTAAGGATAGGAGTTTTAGAATCAAAGAAGGGACTACTTCTTGAAATAGTAGCTCACAAAAATGACCACAAATGCTTGAAAAGTGAAATCTTAGCTCACTAGAATCACCTGGTGATGTTTGTTGATGATCAACTTTTGACTGCAGAGTGCGGACGTTGTCTTGAGTTGTGTCAGGTGGTCTGTGGAACTTAAAGAAAGGGAAGATCACAAAGAATAACTAGTCTTCCAACTTAAATAACTGCTTTAAGTTACTTTAAAGAGTTAAAGTGCTGCATGCATACTTTGCTTTTTATTTAATTTGAATACATTTTGCTTGTTTCGCACAATAAATGAATGAATATTGGAAAAACTTTTGGTAAGCTTTTGGTAAAATCTTATTTTTTTCTTTCAGATTTATTGTTTTCTTGAAAACATGAAAAAAAAATGGGCGAAAATCTGTTTTATGTTTTGAGTCACATCACCCAGCCTTAAAATCAGACCATGACTTTTGAATCCGGGGGAGTTCATCCAATTTCTATCAGATGTAATTCATTTATGTTACTTGAAATGCCCCTTTACTCAGCCGAAACGAGTGCAGCGCTTCAGAGTTTCGCTGATTTCCTTGGGCTGTTAATTGAAACACTCTCCTACATTCCACTTTTTTTTCCACTTCTTTGCTCATAATTGTCTGCACAGCTTGGAAGGGGGCCTGGCTCCCTACAAAAAAAAAAAAAAAAAAAAAAAAAAAAAGGTGGAATATCCGCAAAACTACCTCTTATGATCAGTGGCGTGCCCTTCTTCAACTCTTTCTCTTACCAAGTCTTGTCAACTGGATATTATCCAGGCAGTATTGCTCCTGAATACTGTGACACTGAGGTATGTACATGTATCAAAAGCAAGACCAATTTAGCGTCCTGCATGCTTGATCTTTTTTTTTGGTCAGTGTTCATGGCCATGACTTGGACTGGACAGTGTATAAAAACAGGACTTTAAAAAGTTTGCATCCCTTCTTACCAAGCCAATGTTTGTGATACAAAAAAAACATCATTAGCCACGGATGAAATGGCTCTGGTAACTATCAGCACATTCTTAATAAGAACATTTTACCTCAAACATTATCAGTAAAAGTTCAACAGCAATGGTGACTTTTTCTCTTTTAGTCAAGATTACTGAAACGGACATATTTTCTGTCGCATATGTGTAATGCAGACAAAGACTCTGCACTTCAGCAAGCATGTCAGAAATGTAGCTGTTGTTGACTTGCCTTTTGGAGGCAGTTAACTACCGCTTAACAACACTTGAGTAAAGAGTCATTGACAACAAGAATCAGATCATACCTCACGGAGGAATGATGCGGGCTGCATACTTTCAGTGATAACCCTGACAATCTGGATTAAAGTATTTGTTCCATGAAACTATATCAATGTGGCTTCCAGCACACATACTGTATGTTGCTGTTTGAATGTTGATGCTGACAGAGCCAGCGTCTGCGGTGCCTGTTTTTTCTTTTCAGGACTGCATGTGTATGTTCTACTAACAGTAACAGCAATGAGTGTGTCTCTGACCACTGGCATCACATGGCCAGAGTGCAGCGTTGTTATTTTTCAATCCTGTAATTGGCGGATCAGTATAAACCCAAGTTTGAAGCTGGAAACTCTTCCACATCACAGACACGGCAGATGTTGTTAAGATGTCTGATTCATTTTTATAGCCCACAATGTCTGGAGGAGAGGAGAATGTACTTCATCTTGGACCTGCTTCCTTTAGTTGGGTAGCTTGCTAGGCTTTTGCGATGAGGTTATGTTTTCGATGGTGATGGTTTGTCAGAATAATTCCCTGAGTTATGAATGGATTTGGACGACTTTTTTAGGAAATGTGTGAAATGGGACAGGGATCTGATTCCAGGAGTTTTTTTTTAAAGGACTCTCGGGAGAGAGGACCATTTTCGGCATGTGGATGTAAAATGGTCAGGGCGCTTGGGCGAAAAATACAGGAAACATTTCCCACAGGTTCTACAAGATATCAAATACCGGTCATGAAAATTGAATAATTCTGGATATTATGATACTATGATCCAGACCAGGAAGAAAAAAATCATCTTTAAAACCTTCATGACAGGAAGACAACAAATTTAAGGTATAGACACGCAGCATAGATGGTTTAGCCAAGAAACTGGAATAAAAAATGTTTGTATGTGGGTGGACTGAAAGCTGCTTGATGCAGGCTCGGGCTCTCTGAGTGCTTTTCCAGTTTATCAACATATTACGTTAAATTTTCAGCGTGCAATGAGCAGACTGACAATGAGAACACTTTCATGGTGTAACAACACATTCTCACTCGTAAAGCATCGCATATCGACAGATGGAAAGAGTTTGTATTCAAGTAGAAGTACTGTTACATTATTTACACTTTATTCAAGTACACGTGAAAATAATGGTATCAATGAAGTACTTGAGTAGAAGTTCAATGTACTCTTCTGAAAACTACTATTTTTCAACCGATGTAAGTTTAATTGTGTTGTCAATAGCAGACATTTGACTCGACTCACCTGAATAAAATAACTTATAAAATCGTCATGGTATAAGGCATAAGGCATTTGGCTAAGGCATTTGTCTTTGGTGAACAATAATAAAACATGGATTCTGTTCATTTAAACAGCAACAGCATTTTTGAGCTTGAATAAAACAGATTAAACTTTCTTTCCCCAATACATGATGAACAACAGGTGCTTTACTCTCTGAACCATGGATACAGTTTCAGCATGAGCTGCGACACTGACTTCTGCATCACTCTAATGTGACAATTCCGAGGCAAGAGCGTGAAACAGATGGCACAAACACATTAATACAGCAACTTGGACACCTTGTTTTCATGCTAAAATTAGATGACTTCCTTACCGACAAGCTAACATGACAATTTTCAATTGAAGAAGTCTTCTGGCGGACATCACTGTATGGGCACTATTTTGGGGTCTATTTGGGGTTTTAATAAATTGTGAGAAGAAAAGTAAGACAGCAACTTGGTCGGGAAAGCACTAAAAATACAATGAAATTCAATTGGATTTTGTTGTTTTCTGAAAGATTCACACTCATTACTCCAAAATATAACAAATAAAATCTCAGCAATGAACACCATGAAAAACAAAATTAAACATTGGTAATTTTAACATTTTATCATCTAAATATTCGACCAAAACAACAATAAAATGAATAAATTCAGAGTTCTCATCATCGATGCAGAACCACCAGATTCAGGAACAGTTTCGTTCCTGGTGCTGTTAGGCCGCTGAACGTTAGACAATAGCTGCAATACTGTTTATTTGTACATCTTCCTGACTAGTATTTATCTCATATTTATTTATTTTTGGACATATAGTTTTGTTTTTGGAAACCGGAGGCCTTCGTTGCCATAATATAGTGATATGTTTTTGTGCAATGACAATAAAGAAAGTCTAAGTCTAAGTCTATAAATCTGAGTTTATACAGAGAGATAGGTGAGTCATCTTATGAAGTATGGACCAAGTCAGCTGCAGACGAAAGGATAATATTCCAGAACTTTCCATCACACCACCCAGTAACAGACCTACCTTGCCTGTGAAAGAACCCAATGACTCATTATTTCACAGTGTTGTCTTCTGTCTCTCACCGTTATGCTCTCCACTCCCCGTGTGGGTAGAGAGTAAATGGTCCTTACATCATCGATTGATAGTGCGGTAGCTATTTAAATGTAAACTGGCGATCTATGATTTTAAAAGTCGCATTGGACGCAAAAGTCCACTTGCAAACGTCAATATATTCCGCCTTGGGAGCGGCGTGGAAGTGTTGCGGAAGGTGAACCACACTTCAGCTGAGAGCCTAATGGATAGTCATTCGGACACGTCATTATCTGGATTAAATCTGCAGATTATTTATCCACTTTGTCTTAATTCTTCTGTCGGTGAGTGTGCGTGTGCCATGTTTGTTAACAGTCACACACTCTAAATAACCCCTCAACACACTTTTTGAAGGCTCGAATGAAGAATATTTGAAATAGCTCCCTCTTTTTTGTTGCTGTATCTTTGCAGCGTAAATGAATTTGACTGTACATGAATGTACTGAGAGGCTGATGGAGGTTCCCGCTGAAGGCCCAGCTAGCAAATGCCCCGCCCCCCCCGGGTCCTCGCTAATGCTGATATTCTTTTTCCCGTGTAACTCTCCCGCCAGTCACCCTGGAGCAAGACTTCCAGACACAAATCAATAATTCATTCATTCATTTTCTTCCGCTAATTCCCTTATTAGAGTTGGGGGGGCGATGCTCCCTTCATGCGAGACACCCTGGACAGGTCACCAGTCCATCACAGGGTAGACAACTTTCCACACACAAACACTATGAACCCCTGTATGTGTATTTGGAGGTGGACAAGAGCATGAAAGCAATTGTTTACACGCAACCTTAACTGCTGTGAATAAACCCATCCTTCCTTGTGCCATTGAACACTGGTGTGAGGAGCTCGTGCTTAAGGATAGGAGTTTTACAATCAAAGAAGGGACTGCTTCTTGAAATAGTAGCTCACAAAAATGACCACAAATGCTTGAAAAGTGAAATCTTAGCTCACTAGAATCACCTGGTGATGTTCGTTGATGATCAACTTTTGCCTGCGGATGTTGTCTTGAGTTGTCTCAGGTGAACTGTGGAACTTAAAGAAAGGGAAGATCACAAAGAATAACTAGTCTTCCAACTTAAATAACTACTGTTAGTTACTTTTGAATAAGTTTAAAGTGTTAATGTGCTGCATGCATGCTTTGCTTTTTATTTAATTTGAATACATTTTGGTTGTTGATGGTGACTGGGGCAGCAGGGGCGGTATTGCAATCCCTTCGCCGCACTGTTGTCCATAAGAGAGAGCTGAGCCAGAAGGCAAAGCTCTCTATATATCAATCAATCTTCGTCCCAACCCTCACCTACGGTCATGAGCTTTGGGACCGAGAGAGCAAGGTCCCAGATACAAGCGGCTAAAATGGGTTTTCTCCAAAGGGTGGCAGGCGTCTCCCTTAGAGATAGGGTGAGAAGTTCTGTCACTCGGGAGAGGCACGGAGTAGAGCTCCTGCTTCTCCACATTGAGAGGAGTCAGTTGAGGTGGTTCGGGCATCTCATCAGGATGCCCTCTGGACACGTCCAGCTGGGAGGAGACCGAGGGGTCGACCCAGGACCAGGTGGAGAGATTATACCTCTACTCTGGCCTGGGATCCCAATTGGAGCTGGTGGATGTCGCTCGGGAGAAGGGCGTTTGGTGTGACCTCCTGAAACTGCTGCCCCCGCATCCCAGCAACGGATAAGCGGACGACGATGGATGGATGGATGGACATTTTGGTTGTTTCGCACAATACATGAATGAATGTATGTTTATGGATTGCTTCCATCATTCATTCAACCATCATTCAATCTTTACCTTGACACTACACATTCCTGGAATTTGACTTGGTTCCACTTCAGGTTATGAAGATTTTGAAAAGATCTCGGCTGCAAGGTACACACACACGCCTACTCACACAGTTGTACAGTAGGAGGTTTAAGCCACAATGGTGGCAGCTAAATAAGATGGCCAGATGAAGATGAAGATGCATTGACAGACATTTCACTCACCGAGGTTTTAGCCAAATAAGTGGGTATCTTTCACGGCAAATCGATGACTTTTCTATCTCAATCAATGGCGGCATGTCTCTGATGAATTACAAATCAATTAGGGTTTTTTAATGAAGTTCATATCTGTGTCTGACTGCGTTGATGCCAAGTAATTAACTGGAGAGTCATCTGTGTCGACTGGGGTTGTTCCACTGTCGATCATAGAGTGAAAATGAATATAGTGATCTAGGAAGAAATGGTCCTCCAAGGGAATAAGAATTCATAATGTCTGCGATGCGAGACACTTGAAGATGATGGGCGTTCGTCTTCAATTACCCCGGCAGGGATCACTGGGATGGTTAAAATAAGTCCACGTGGCACAGCTCCGGGGACTTCTCCAATCTGTCCAGATATGCTGAGGGTGTTGAGGGAATCTCATGGCTGACACGTCTCTTCAATATTGTGTGGGAATCTAGGGACAGTGTCAGACAACTGACAGGCCAGTGTGGTGACCCTCTCTGCCAATTAGCCCAGGATCCCATTACTCACTGCACCTGAGAAAGTTAACTCCAAGGTGCCAAAGAAGGAGATCCAGCCAATTGTCAAACTTTTGATGCAGGACAGACATGGGTTCCATCCCATCTCCCAACCTGATTATAACTCCTGAAGCTTGAATCTGGAGCTTTGCTGAGCCAGGATTTGCACGAAGACGTCTACAGAAATTTGCATTGAAAGCGTCCAACAGAAAGGTTTTTGAGAACTAACCCCAATGGTTTCTTTGTTTCTTTTGTGTGAATGAGCATTTACATTTACCCCAATAACACCGTCATGCAGAGTAGAAAATCCTTGCTCTTGAAACCTGGTCTTCTGAGGGACAAAGCTGAGCTCGTTTGTACGGCTGTCATTGCAGATCCTCAATCTTGTAACGATTGTCTGTCACATTTCTCCCTCCTCTTGAAAGCAGACCCTTGCACTTGACTCAATCAATAGTTCTTCATGCATCATAGGCCCCTCATTCCTGCACTTTATCATCTCCTGGGTCTCTTACACAGGACTCCTGTGGGTCCCTCGTAGCCATCAAACACAGAAATTATCCCACTTCTGACACCAATTATCACGGGAAGTGAAGAATGCCGGTCCAGAATTTCTCTCAAACCCTGCAGGAAATATGTTCTTCTCCAGCTCAGGCTCAACCCTGCGACGGTGGCCGTCACCTCATGTCTAGTGAACCCTATCTCCACCACTTACTGCACCTGTTGATCTGCTTTGTTGAGTGTTTTCATAAGAGTTTTGTACAGTGGTTCCACATACACTGAAGTGTGAACAATATTCATTTATTTTCAAGTTATTCAGTACATAAATAGGTCGACGCAATGTGATAAAATGCATTCAACTACAGATTTTCATGACATCAGGAAAAAGCGGTTTATATACTGTAACTAACCGAAGGATCATGGCGTCGATGACACTGTGTAAATGACTGTGCGAGGACTTTTTCCTACAGGATCCTGGACCTTTTGTCATGTCCACTGACAAGTTGTCATGGCTAGTTTGTAATAACAGTAATATAGTCGATATATAAAATAGTATATATAAAATATAGTCATGAGAAATGAAAGAGGGCATACACTTACTACTTTTACTTTTACTTTTAAGTAAAAGTAAAAACAATCAAATGCAGGTGCATCAATTAATATAAGAATATCTTACAAATATACACCTGTGCGTGTGTATTTTGTGTATAACACACACACACATTTATGACATACAGTATTGTGCCCAAGTACCAGATAAGTATCATGTAATAACGTGATATTACCATGAAATAATGGAAAACTATCATTGAACAAAGTGATCAAAGTGATCAAATAAAGAAATATTTTCCCCCTGCTGGCATCAGTATCTCAGTCAGCAGTGAATGTGATGTCACATGGTCACAAGTTGAAAACACAGCAACTGTGATGAGCATCTTACTGACGTGAGTCAGTTTGGTTTGCTTTGTCAAGAAAAAAAACATGATGACATGATTGGTGTACTCACTCTGGAATGATACTCCTTTGGTTCTGACACTGGGTCCTCATGATAACTTGGTAATATCAACCTTCCGTCGCAGCAGAATCTTTGCATGAGCTGCCACTGAGGTGGGAATTAAAGCGTCACCCGACGGTTCAGAGAACTGACAAGCGCAGGTAAGTTAGCACTTGTTCTTTGTTTTGAATAAAATGGTTGGATGACACGTATATGCTTTTATAAAAGAATCTGTTTTGTAAAGGACCGAAGCGTATATGTATAGTCGTGCTCCTCAGGGCATTTGTGTTTGGATAGCCGTGAATTTATGATAGATATAGTGGAAATAATTCAAGAGTGGAGAGTGTCAGGATCCTGTGTGTTTGTGCAGTTTGTGAATGACAGGAAATTCTCTTTCTTCACTTCTCACACTGACGACGAACAGCTATGACAACAGCCGGCGTTTGACCGGCTGCTTATGAAGCAATTTGTCAAGACTCTTGACAAGTTACAGCAGGAATTCTGCAATAAAAGATTGTAAGTGTCAATCTGCCCATTGCAACGCGGATGAGCTTCAACCAGAGATCACTCACAGACTGAATCCACATTTGACTCTTTCTCAAGGACGAGTTCCTGGAATTTTTTATGAGTATGTTGAAAATACATGTTCCAAAAAAAATCTTTTCAGGCCGCCGGAGCTATGTTACAGTCAGTTAAATATTAAACAGGCCAAGGACAGACGCAGTTCAGGGGCTGACATTACGATACTTCGTAGCAGTTTATATAAATTCTGAAAGTTCTTAATGGCTTTGTGATTTAAAAATAAATTGACAGCGGCGTTGAGCAAGTCATATAAATATCTGTAATTTAATGTGTCTTTTGCAAAACTCTGAATGAGCTCAGGTGAGTGACAGGTCCCTCTTCATTATGGGACAGGATTGAGGTGCCAGATTGGAAATGTTATTCCCCATTTGGATCTGGTTTCTCGGGTCTTCGCTCACTTGACCAATACAACAAAAAACTGTCCCTTTTTAATCTTCGTTTCATTAATTCAAAACTACCACAAGCATCCGTTTAAAATCTTTTGTGACAGAGAATGAAGTTTGAAAGGACACTATAATGGTTCTGCATGTGTTGCTTGTTATCTGCAGTGCAAGCAAGACGAGGCATCACCTTGACATACACTGAAGTGTGAAAGAATAAGAAGCATCACCTTGACATACACTGAAGTGTGAAATAATAATGTTCATCCATTTATGAGTTACCCATTTTTTAAACACTTGTATCTAAAACAGTAGGTTTTACCAACTAGTTTGACTAAAAGTTACTTTTCTTTCAGATGCAGCAACATTTCCCTCAGCAGACACTTTCACAAACATGACTATAAAACCTGCAGAGTGGTGCAGGTTTTATAGTCATTGTGGTTGTGGATGAGAAATTCAATGTCTGTCAGAAAATCGTGTACACGTCTTCCTAAAGTGAATAAATTGTAACATACTAAACCACCGATAAATGCAGTTATGGTCAAGAAGGAGGGGAGAGAATTGTACATGCAGGAAATCAGAAATCAGGCTAGCAACAAGCCGTCAAATGAAAAACGTGTTGTTTCCATGGTAAGCAGTATGTCGACCAAGAAAGGACCAGGATTTCCATATACGGTCTTGAAAATAATAGGTTCCGTATCCTGATCAGGTTTTAAAAAACGGGTCCAGCATTGGGACTGATATATGAAGGCAAACAAACCTAGCGATGACCGGACGGCTCCTTGCAGCCTCAGCTGGAGCACCAGTCACAACTGCAGTACGACGCTCTGCTAACACACGAGCAGGGGCGTAAAATGAGAACGGACAGCGGCTTCTTTCATGTAAATAAAACCCCTACATAGGCAAAGACCAAAATGAATAAAACATGCATTAACAAGAGGAAGTCGTCTGACACTAAAGTTCATCCAAGACACACGCTGGACTTGTCAAGTAACCATACCCGGGAACACTGGACGCTTTAAGGGTGTCAATGATCACATTGACAACATGTGCAGCCTCATCCACAGTCCAGACAGAAACCGGATCTGGTGTGAGCCACCACAACCCAGGATGTGGTCCGGAGACGGACTGGGTCCGGGGATGGTGTTGTGTTATCCACGTTACACTGTTCTACAGCTTGAACTGCAGCGATTTGGCAACTCAGTCCGTTTTGTATTTATTAACAAACAGGTACATTCACACTTTTTGAGAGTTGCAGGCAAAGTTTATGGAACAAATAAAAAATACAAATTGACCTGACCTAGAAGACTTGACAATTTGACGTCCAGTCTAGGACACGTCTTTTGAGAGAGCAGAAACCTGTCATGCGAAGATTTTAATTCAATTTTATTCAATTTTATTTAATGTAATTTGTCAGTTTGCTCTCCTGACAACAGGGAACCTTTGTAAGTGCAGGAGTTCCTTGTCCACTGATCACACTGATGCACAAGACACGTGGCAGCTGGGATGATAACAACAACAACAAACATGGAGGAATCCCTGAACAAAAGCAAACAAAAGCATTTGTTTGCTTTTGTTCAGGGATGTTTTTTTGCTACACAATGGCCAGGGTTTCCACTACTCTGAATGGACTTGAAATTCTTATACAATTGGAATTCTTGGAAGAGCTTGACTTTAAATAAGGTGATATAAAAACTTGAATATCGCCATCGTCAAACTGACGCAAAATAAACAATAGTTTGTTGTTTAAATGTATGTAGGGATTGATCATTTGATTCAATAATATACCAAATTCATTCAATTGAATTATTTTTTTTAACCGAATCCCACCCCTAGTATTTATTACATCTGCCACAGAACACACCCATATCAGTAAAATAAATCACCGGCCAGGACGGCTGTTCCACCACAATCAATATACTCCGGGAACCTTTGCCCTCTTAAATAGTGACTTTGAAGCAGTTGATGTAAATCGAGGGGGTTGATATTACTTCTGTGTAGTCGACACATCAGTCGACATCAGTCGACATTAAAACTAGAAATAATATCATACACACATACAGGGGTATTTCTTATACCGTTTTTCTTGAGGTACTTGTGGCATGTTCCTCTTTGTGCTTCACATGGTCATGTCCTCTGCTTCGTCTATTTAATTCTAATTATGTCAATGCTACTCCAACATAAACTAAATAAAACAAACTGACTAAATAAAAGCGGCATAACTAAATAACTGTAAGTGACATGAGTGATTCTATGTAGTTGTCTTGTCACTTACTGTGCACTATATGTTTCCCTTGGTAAGAAGCTTGCTGTGTATGCTGCTGCTTTTCTCTTTACTGATTGGATGGACGGATGGATGGAATCTCAAAAAGTTCCCTGATTCCCAAATGCCTTCCCAGAACACGGTTTAAATTGCCTAACTCGTCATTTTTTATAGTTGCAACTTGTCACGAGCGCATAATGACAAGTCATCAGCGTGATTGAAACAGCACTCAGCTGCCACATATTTACCAGTTGAAAACAAAGAAAAATGTCCCTCATGGTCGCGGGGCCCGGACTTCTCGGGTGCCGTTTCTCGGCAGTCGGAGCGTAATGGCTCAAACATGGTGTTTTAAAGTCATTTATTCAATTCTCTGAGAGTTCCAATGCACTCGGGATTTAAAATGGAATATAATTCAGGGCAAAGTAATCAAATCAACCTCTCTATCTTCTGAACACTGACCACTGTTACCACGGCTTCCTAGAACACAACCAGTTCAATTGGAGTTAATAAGAATGAATGGAGGAGGAATTATTTGGGTGATTGAGACAAATAACCAATCTATGTGCCACAATTGAATTGTTTTGTTGGCAACAGAGCTTCCAATCGGGGTTGGACACCTCGCGCTCCCCATGGACTTCACCTAGCAAAAGACAATGCGCGCTCATTTGCTTAGTAAAGATTTCTTTAAGCCATGTTAATTCCCAAATTCAATTGAAGGCCACTGTCTAGCGCAGTTAAAGAAAAGGTTTCTCAGGAGTGCTGAGAGCCTCGCAGACCTTTTGTTGTGATCATTGTTTTCTTTCAGGTCGCAGAGAGAGCTATTGATTTTGATTCAAATGAAGCCGTTGTGGAACCGAGAGAGGTCCATTTGTCGAAACCCGCTGGCGTGTGTCAGCGCCCGTAATGAGGAAGCATAATGAAGCGTGTTAAGTCTGCATTCCGTCATCATCAAAGTTGTCAAACACGGCACGCTGAATGGCACCTGTCGTCAAAATCCCAGAATTCAAATGGCCCACTTCGCCATCTGTGCTATTGTTGAACTGTTTGAATAAAAGAAGGAATTCTTTTTGGGTGACAGTTTACCTGTGGAATAAACCACCCCAGGTAAGACAGTGACTACCTGCCAAGAGTCTGGTTTTCTGGAGGTTTCTGCCTGGTAGAGGCAGTTTTCTCTTGCCATAGTTGCGACACTGCTTGTCTTGGTGGGGTCTGAGACCAATGTTGTTAGTACAACTGTAAGCTATGAATCATTGCTTAAACATGTCATTGCGGAAAATCGCACTACAGAGGAGGCTACTTGCTACTAGGACACGCCCCAACGCTATTTCTGTGCCATCAGTTTTGAACTTTGTAATCATAAAAAAGAAATTGGAATCTGAAAAAAATTTTGAATTTGTAAATTCAATTTGAAACTGAAAAATTATTATTCATTTATTATGTTTATTTTTTGTATTCAAACCTTAATAACAGTGCATCAAAACATTATTATTTTATTTATTTATTTTTTCATATTTCAATTTGTTATGTATTCAAATCTCTTTGGCAGAGATATCCTTCCATACACTGCGGTGTTTTCTCCCTCACGGAACATTTAGGAGAGCCTGACTGCAAGCTTATTCCACAGTGGGGTCAAAAACACACTCTCAGGAACATACAGTATATTATGTAAACACAGTAAAGAAGTCAGTCAACGAAGCCCACTGGCACAGTATGTTATTGATCCCAAGATGCTTTGTAGTGTTCCATGAACGTGCTCAGTCATGATAATCTGATCACATCTGTAGGCGAAAGAGTCAGGTGCAGCAAATGGGCTCATTTTCAAAACTCACTGTCTAAATGGATCATACTTTCACATACAGTACCACTATACAGTATATTATGGTGACCTTGCAAACACTTAACCAGACACATTTTGTTTGGCAGTGTTTACAACACACAGTTTACTAAGTGCATATAAATGTGTAACTACAGTAAATCTGGATTAATAAAAAAAAAAAAAAAATTAAAAAAAGAGCAAGGTACATCAATGAAAGGTGGGAAAATATTTCAATAAGATTTTATGTCATGGCCTCATCTATACGGCATTATTAGTATATTATAGTGTTTATTATATTTATTATGGTTTTATATATAGTGCATTCATATAGATATATAGAAGATGTTATAAATATTCATAATCACGTATAACAAATAATGTTTCTTGGGTATGAGTCTGCCGTGACTTGGACTGTGTTTAAAGTTTAGGCCCCTTATGCGACTTTCACAGTCTTGGTCAGCAACAGTTCAAGAAAAAACAGCCAAATTTCCCGACTGTTCCATGTCATGTCCAGTCTGAGGTCACTGCCATGTTGAATGAATGGTCCCGTCCCAGGCGGAGCCCCGAATGGGACGGGCTGTTTAGCTTGAGCCGGCCTCGCACTTCTCCCAGTGGTTGAAGTGCTCTCAGTGTCTACATATGTAAAGGTGAGCTACTGCAACAGGATGATGTGGCATATAGATGAAACACTTGAGCTGGTCCTCCCAAGAGGGACAATCCCTTAGATCTTTAATTAGGACGAGGAAACACGGGGAAATGTAATCAATCCTCTCACCCCTGAGCTTTCTGCAGTGGGAATAACATTTTCTCCTGGGGATATTCTTTTCATCAATAGTCTACCTAATAAACCTGTTGTTAGAATCGGATATACATCTAACTATGCATCTGACATAATGCTTTCAAATGCTGTATATATATATATATATATATATATATTATCAGTGGTTTACTAGCTCACAAAAACTGGAAAAGTGGATTGGAAAGTTCTTTTTGTAGGTCTTTATTTATCCTACATATTTGCATACAGTACTTTACAGTATTGTTTTTTGCATGCAGTTCCTTATATGCCATTTACAGTATATATATGTAAGTATATATACAGTATCTTGATATGAACTGTGGAAAAGTGGATGGGAAAGTTCTTTTTAATTATTGTTTAAAGAGAGTGTAGTTTGTATAGTGTAGTTATATACAAATTTTATATATATATATATATATATATATATATATATATATATATAGAGAGAGAGAGAGAGAGAGAGGAAACACAGGGAAATACACATATATAAAAAAAAGATATATATATTTTTGGTTTATATATATATATATATTTCCCCGTGTTTCCTCTTCCTAATATATACATATATATATATATATAATATACAGTATCTTGATGTGAACTTGATCTGGTCTTCACCGGGCTCATCTTTCAACTTTGCTCTGCATGTACCTGCGACTTCACACACGTACTTCCCCTTGCATCGTTTCACCTTGAACTGAAGAAGGCATGATATGATGTCGGTTTGCTTTATTAATTATACATTCCTTCATTATCTTCTGTTATTCCTCGAGGGCCCGGCTCCATAGGGTGAGAGGCAGAGGAAACCCAAGCAGTCATGGGGAGAACATACAGACCCCACTGAGAGAGTGGGGTTTGCCTCAGGGTAGCCTATCGGTGGACTGTCCTGCTGTGAGGCTGCAGCACTAACCGCCTCTGCTGCCTGCTTATCAAGAACTCGCTGTGAAATTATTCGGAGAAATTCAAGCCATCTGACTCGCACTGATTGCAAAAAAAAGGGTTTGGCTTTCATGGTATGAGGGATTTACGACCGTGTTTTGTGCACGATCTCAGTCCAGGATAAAACTAAAAGATTTAGTCAGCAATCATCAAAACCCATGTATGTCAGTCAAAAAACTGCATGACCAAATGACACAAGGTGAACTTAAAACCGACAGTGGATGGTTTGGACATGAACAAAAACATTTGGACCATGAGCTACTTGGTACATAAGAAGAAGAAGACCGTTCGCAGGCACAGTCATTGCCGACTTGAAGATGATAGGCGTGACTAGACAGAGTCATGTCTGCACTTTATTGTCTGTTCCTTTTTGTATTTTTCTCTCGTGCTTTTATTTTGTTACCCCCGGTTGCCTTTGTTTTCTGTTCCTGCTTTGTCTCCAGCTTCACTGGCAACACAGCTGCCGTTAATCTATATAAAAACCTGTCAGCGTCAGTCCTGTTTGCCAGATTGTTGCTTCTCGCTTCATCAAGGTAAAACTTTTTCAAGACTCCCGTGTGTTCACTTTACTCCCTGACCTTTTCCAGATTTTTCCTCCGCGCTGAATTCCTATTCTGTCGCTGCCTTTTTGATAACTTCCTTGCTACTCCTGTGTTTACTTCCCTACTCTCAATTCAGTCCGTGTGTGAGCTGTTTATCTAAGCCTCACTTTTTAGTTATAGATCCGTCAGTTTACCCCTCGTGTGCGCAAGTGTGATTTCAGTTTTGTGCCACCACCACGTTGAGCTTAACTCCGGGTGTGTGTTTTCTGTTCTCCCATTTATATAGTAGGTCGTTGATTCTAATCCGCCTCTCTTGTTTTCCAGATTCACCTGTTCTCCATGTGTTCTTCCCGGTCTACGTTTTGGTTCCCGGCATCCTTAGTTTGTAGCTGCTTGGAACTAAAACTGCAGCCCTTTTGTGGCTCAGTGTGAGACCCTGGTTGTAGACCAAATGCCATGGCATTGTATTTCAAGACTGCGCCTTGAGATGCACCTCCACCTCCAACTCTTACCCCAACCACTTTCTCTTTATGCTGGAGGGTCCAGTGAAGCGTGCCTACAGCAGCAGGAAATGTCACGGGAGGCGATACATTTGGTTCAACTGAATGCCTAATGTGTCAGCATGCAAGGCAGCCGGTTGACCTCTGTGTCACCCTGGGACACAAAGGTCTACCTGACGATCAATACGTCACACCAAAGGTGTGACAAGGCGTCCATTTGCTGTTTAGATCTTCAACCAGTATTGAAATTCCACACTGTGAGGAGGTATCTAGTGCAAGCTTGTTTGGTCTGCCATGTAAAAATGGAAAGTGAAGTGCGTGTGAAGAGAGCTCTGGTCTCCGAAAAATCCTCTATCAACACCCAGCAATTGATTTCTAAATATATTTCCCACTTTAGCAGAGTAAGGCAATATGAAGGAAGTAGAAGCATTGTGTGTGCAGTGACCTGTGAAGGATCTACAAAGCCTCCTGTCCAACGTCTGCTGTATAATTGAATTTGACTTGACTTGATCTGCCCAGCACCTTCAACGTTGACCTTTCCGGAATAACCCTGGGATGATGTTTGCCAGTCCCCAAACCCTTCACTGTTTTCCACTTGCATCGAGATACAATTCTCTTCTGTAGTCGAAGAAAAAGGACCAACACAAGGCTGAGCTGTTTTAATCTTCTGATGATGACTCAAGACTATTGCCTTGAGACTGTCACATTTATTTGTCACGTGATTGTGTCCGAAAAGATGTGATCAAGTATTTGTAAACCAAATAAATACTTTATTACATGTAATTAATTACAGGCTACCGTAGTACTACAGTGATGACTGAATTCCTTGCCACGTGAAGTGCATTTTTTCACTTTCACTCTTGAGTTATGCCATGTCTAATTTTTCTGGCAAGAAGAAAATAAACCATAAATGGAGATTAAAATATCTTCTAAAATATCTAATAACTTTATTCAGTACATTTCGATTGTACTGACCACCGCAATGAGACCTTTGTTTTTTTTATTCATGTGTTCAAGTTGTGTCACGCATGAGGTGATAAATCAAGCCCAGCAGCAAACTAGAATGAATTAAAAAAAAAAAAGGCTTTGCAAAAGGGAAAAAAATGACTTTGCCGAATTATCTCCACCTGCAGGCAAAGTTTCCAAGGCAACAAGGAAAGTCAAGTTTTCCCAAGAGCTATGAAGAATGATTCTGTCAATCTCGCCAGTGAGGCACACCTTTACTAAGAAAGAATGTTTCATTTTTCAGAACTCTTGTTCTTTAGAAGCAGCTGCTGACTTCTCTCCATATTTCCTCAAAACATTCATGGCCAAAACGGGTGGAATTCTGTTGTGTTCAGTATTCTAAGTAAACCAAGGGAGCACATTCTGAAACCCAAGAGTTTGAGCTGGGTTGGACTCCATTAATAAAGCTCTAGTGGTGTGATTTCTTCCTGCGTATGCAGGTATTATTCAGTGTTCTGTGAAACTATTTTCATAAACAACATGTTGAGTTTTGGACAGGAACGGAGTTGGCAGATTTACCATACTCTATATTGTTGCAAAAATATTTTCATAAATTCCATATACAGTGCGTCTCGGAGTTCAAACAAAAATTGCGGGATTTTTTTGCTTTGGATTTCGAACGAAAATCATACGCCCCCGGAAAAAACATAACGTACGCGGACCGATCAGCTGACCCGCGACGTGCTTTGTTATTGTGTATGACGCAGCCTCTGTACACAAACGTGTCCCGTTAGCTACATTTACTGACTGTTTTTTCTTCATATTGAGGTGCAAAACTTTCCTGTCTCCGCACTGGACCCTGGTAGAGTGTCACAGGGGAGGTGCTCGCTCTCCACACCTCCGAGGCTGCTCCAGGGTTTGATGTCCTGTTGCGGGCTGGAGCTGGGACAGGGATGAGGCGAGTCTGGGACAGAGCGTGACTTGGTTTATGACTTTGTCACAGCCAAACTGCACAGAAGCGCACATTCAGAGCTGGACACGCACCGGGCACCTCTTCACTTCTGGAGAGACGTCACTCACTCGGCAACCCCTCCCACATGCAGCGGCCACACACATAGAGGAACAGCGCACCTGCAGCAGACGCTCTACATTCACTCCTACAAAAGACTGTTTTAAGGCATGGAACGCCTCATTTATTTTTCCATTAATTGTTATGGGAAAAATCGATTGTCGAACGGATTGTGGTCGAGAACCGAGGTACCATTGTATATAGTTCTGCACTATTTACAAGGAAATATAATTTCACAAGCCGGATATTAGGGTTGATAACTTGAATTCCCCATTTATTTTAAACAAGAAAAAGATTGTGTTTTTAATGTGGACAACCTCTGTATATTTAGCCCGTTGCCGATATTCTCGGTCCACTCAATGAAGATTTTTGACCATAAAATTTGCCATCTTTTGGATATGCAGCCCTTTCATGTAGCTTGACCAGCAGCTGTAGCCCACAATACTTCCCCTGGTGCATCCACCCATTCATACATGCCATCATTGTTTACAACTCTGAACAGTTCTCGTATTAGCAGGTTAAGATCCAGTCATGAAAAAAATGCGTGCACAGAACAGTGTTGATAATAAATTTAACTGGGATGGAGAGATGCTTTGGGGATAATGGGACTCAAATCCTGTCTTCATTTCTAAGAAAAGACAAGCCTGCAGATCGGTCCCCCTGGTCTGCGCCAGGAACCTCCGATGTATCATTAAAATTTGAGGAGCCAACGCTGCTGGCAACTATTCAAAATATGTGGATGAAGAAAAAAAAGAGATGGAATGATACTCTTTGCTATTGTGTAAAACGATTACGCCTTGCCATTTAACCGCCCTTCAATCATTTGCCGTGAAATATTTTGACAGTCGACTTGTTAGCTTTCATTTCCCACAAGAAAGCTATCATTACTTTTTCAAGCAAACATGGTGAAGTCGCGGCGAAACCTCTCTCTGTGAGCTACCGTTGTGTTATCGTGCTCATTAATGCGTGTGGAGGATTTGAAGCCCCCATTTGTGCCATAAGACATTTGGGATAACTTTAATTTATGGAGTACAGAGAGAGCTGGTGCTCTGACACGAGCGGCGGGGGGTCTTTGAAACCGGGCAGCATTTTGCCGTGGAGGAGCTTTGAACATCACTCCCCAAAGCAGGACAGGAATCAAAAGCAAAGGCTAATGCGCTTTATACACCACAGTGTTGCATATCCCCAAAAAAAAAAAAAAAAAAATTGACGCCAACTGTTCATTATTGGTAAAAAAAATCTTTGTTAGGTGAGCTGCTAAAACCGGCGCAGCAACAAAACATGTTTACTTCTACAGTTTATTAAAAACATGTCGACACAAAAAGCAGCATCGCAGTGTAACGTGTAGTGCTATTCTGTGCCGTAATTTTGTTTTACCTTTGAGTATTGGAGATTTCATGTTTCTTAATTAGATTCTTTCATGTCTGTTTTTCCTGTCTGCATTTTCTGCGGAGTTATTCCGCTCTTTGTTGTGCTATTGTTCCGAAAATTCTGTTTGAAGAAATGCTAAGCCGAATTAGCTTTGTAAATTACAGTAATATATATATATATATTTCAGTGGAAAAAAAAACATTATCTTAGTATATGACATAAATTTGCAGGGCAGTCGGCAGAAGTCAGTACCTAACACAAGCCGGATCAAAATTATAAAAAGTAGCCTGGTCCAATAAGATACTTGAAGCCGATATATCGTAGTGTCCACCAAAAACAAACCCAGTTCCTCTTGGAACAGTACCTTATGGATTGGAACAATAAATCCTAAAAAAAAAAAAAAAACATCAGTTCCACTATGAGGCAAATGATATCACATAACCAAAAAAAAGCGTTTTGAGCCAATGAAAATCTTCTTTTCCTTGCTAATGTGAGGTGAATGTTTGGTCTCCTCACGAGACGGTGAGTTCCAAAGTCGTAACTCAGGGTTAAAGGATGCCTTTGGACACTACATGCATTCTATTTTGCATAATATGCATCTGTTTCATCTCATTTTCTTTGAAGCTACTAATCTTCGACACCGATCCTGGCTGGTGCAGCGTGAGTTTTCGGTTGTTTGCCTCTGTGTTCGCTCAGTGCAGTTTGACCTCCTGCTACCCCCTATGGAGCGACAAAGATGTTGTTCTTGTCAGATGCTCACAGCCGCTAATTAGAAAGTGACTACGATTGCGGGGAACCAATACCATTGGCGGAGTTTAATGGCAATTCATTTCCATACCCATGTACGAGGCGCGCGCTTCAAAGAGCTCCCCGCTAATATAAAGCAAACAAAGTGACGTCAGAGCGCGGGCAAATGTTCCTGAAGTCTTGGCTGCATGTGCGCTGATAGAAATCGAGCTTGTGATGTTCAGCTGCTTCTCCCGATGTCAGTGCTAATGAGAACATCTTTGAAACTGAGGGTTTGGTCGCACGTGCAAACATTTGTTTCTAGTGCTCAGGAGGCTAATCTCGCGTCTAAATGTCATCCAGTCATGTTACGAGGCAGTCAGAACTGACGATCGGCACTTGCGATTAGTGTGGAGTGCTTATCGCGGCCCCTGAGAAGCTTTAAATTAGTCGATGATTGCTTGAACTTTAGTCCAAACTTGTGCTGTTCCAAGTCCCGCTACACTCTGCTAACGGCCAGAATGACTTGGGATGGCGTCAGCTGCAATTATCTCCCCAGTTTGTGGTGAAGAGAAACAAATTGAACGGCTGTGTAAATGAACTGCGAGCAAATCTTATGATCTGTGAAATTCCAAATGTTGCCTGGTGGGGTGCAGCTGCTAACAGTTTTTATCTCGAGCCTGAGGAGTTAAATAAACTTCATTAAGCTCTTTTCACATCATGCAGAGTGCAGTGGAGCTGCTATAAAATCAATGCCTCAGTTGACGGAATGAGTCAAAATATGGCCATTTCAGTTTTCATGTCAATATGTTTGGCTGCGATTGTTTATTCATGGGAGAGCAGCGAGCTCGCAGCGACGGCTAACGACGACAAACTGACATTACTTTGCCATAGCTTTGCTGAATCGAAAGTTCTGAACTCGCATCCTGCTAGATATTTTTGTCAGGTGACCGTATTTGAGTGCATTGATTCACCGTTACAATGCGGCCAGCTGCTAAATGTTATGAAGATTTTCCTTTTTGCGTTGGGCTGTCACAACATTTGCACTCCTAGTGTATTTGTGGTTTTGTTTTGGAAGTGGTTCACTGACTGTATGAAATTGGATTAACTCGTTTTATGCGCTCATTTAATCTGCCTTTGTATCACTGCCCTTGGCCATGACACAAGTAACCTCATATGGGATGAATCAAACTGATGGTTGTTCCAGCTAACAAGTCAGCTTTGTTCCGATAGCTAGAATTGGGTTTCAAGTCAACTTCAGACTCCTCTGCGTACGTCACAGTGAACACCGTCACTGCTACCCAGCACAGTGTTTCTAACTCCTCGGTAGGCAAAGTTCCTATTGACCATAGACGTCGCTGTAAGATGCTAGATGCTAACATTGCTTCATTTCTAAAACGTGCAAATCCACAGCTGCTTCTTGCTGACTATCGTTGCAATTCATGTTTTGCTAGCCGCTTCAAAGTCCACGAAATGCTTGGCAAGACTTCACATTTAGGGACAAAGTCGCCAACTTCTGGTTTCTGCCTCTGGTTTCTAAACTACTTAAGGTGAAAGAACGAGGCTTAGGTTGCGGACAAGTGTTTCGTTGCGGTGTTCACTGGAGTGTCTGAGGCTGTTATAACAGAAAAACTAAAATAATATAGCAACGAACCAAGTATGACCGCTTTTAAAGTTGTAAGTTGAAGTTGTTTTTTGTTTTTTTTAATATATCTTCAATGAGTATTTTCAAATTAAAAAAGAAGAAATAGCACGTGGGAGTCACTTATCCTTGTATGTTTCAACCCATCATTATTTCCTTGGGTTTATTCCATCACTATAATGTGATATCTTTTCTACAGTTTGAAAATTCATTGATCGTAATAAGCTCAATGGCACAGCAGATAAAAACACACACAGAAGTCACCGGCAAGAATCTTCAAAAGATATGTGGTAACTCAGAACACCACTAAAATCCCCAACATATTCTCACTCCCAAGGTGCCAAGTAGGCTCAATTTTTAAGTGGACTTTTGTGTCAAAAGGTGACGCCAAAGTCAACCTTCCGCATGCCGTGTTGGCCCATTGAGGTTTTCAAATGACCCAGTCGTTCCACCTTCTGTGTCATATCCCGACACTGTGGGCGACTCGTCATGAAAAAGTAGGATGGAGGTTGAGGTTGGGATAGCACTCCTTTCACTGTATAATTCTTTTACAGCTGAAGGGGAAACATCTTACTCCACTGAAACGCCTATGTGTCAACATGCCACATGGAAGACCAAGTTCAGCACCAACATTGTACACCAAAGGAAATAGTCGCAATTTGACGTGTTGGGAGTGATAATGGGTTGAAATGCCTTCAATTCCTTGTTTATTGGAATCTGCACATATATATTTTGGTAACCGACAGGCAGACTGGCAGACAGAGAACTGTGACCATCACGTGTTTTATAACGCAATAATGTGTCACTGTTATATTTCACTAAGCATGAGCAAGGAATCCTTGTTGGACTCCTGACAGTCCTTATGCTACAAACACACTCTTTATTATCACCTTTTAAACACATTTTCATACAAATAAAACACGAGCCAGGGAATTCCACGGTCTGGCAAAGATACTACATTTTTCCACAATGCATCTGTGTGAGCTGATCTTTCCATGCCTCACTGATACAAAAAAAAAGAAAGAAAAAAAAACAGATTGAGAGCACTCAATACAAGAGTGTCATTCTCCTGCCAGAATACCAGCTTTCTTCCACTAAACAACCTCAGGTTTCACACTGAGTGACTACTTTGTTTTCGTATAAACATTTTGAATAATCTATTTGACATTGAACCTCAAGTAAAGCAAAGACTATCCACAGTTGATCAGCCAAGATTTGTTTCCTCCACCACTGCTACAGTCTCCTGCTCCATCACCCCTATCCTACTCAGTTGAGAAACTCTGTCTTGGAATTTGGAGATGCTTCTCTTCATCCAGTCAAGTTGAGGAAGCCGAAGCTGAATAATTCAATTTAATGTATATATCGCATGTATTTTAGTTGACAGTGATGCCTGGCGAAGGTTCCAGCAGTTGACTGAAGGCTGTCACAAATGTTTATTTTAAAGTCTCTTTTCCTTAAAAATATACTGTAACAATATCTTTGAGACGTGTTGTCATCGCACAACAGTTCAGTATTTTTATCTGAATGTGGTTGACGCGGGGAGTGGAACTGCTCACCGCCCACACGTCCTCGCTGACAGCCTTCACACTCAGCACTGAGCAGAGATGCATCGCTTTCAGTTAGTGTCGCTGCAATGTGTCGACTCGTACGACCTCACGGCAAATGGATGCCCACTCACACATCGGCCGTGACGTCAAGTGCTGATGGTGCGCCTGCATCTGAAAAAAAAAAGTGCTGAAAAGTGACCCTGGCGGCGACCTTGTCACCAACTCCGTCTAACAAGTGAATGGAAATTGGTTTTACCTGAGTCAGGTAATCATTACTAAATGAATTTGCAGCCCAGCCAAGGGTATAAGTGGGATAAATATATATCTCTGAGATGAATACAAATTTCACTTATGTAATGAAACGCTCGGCCGACTATTGATTTTAGAGGTTGCACTCAGGAGGCCTTTCATCACTTGCCTGTTCTACATTAGAATGATGACTTTCCAATTTGGCGGCTGTTTACATGCAGCTGTCAACAATAATGGGCGCGACAAATCTAAAATGGACGGTAAGTTACCTTAATGTGTCAGGATTATACTCATTAAGGCGGCGCGAGTCATTCTAATGTGTTGAACAATGATCGGAAAGTTGAGCCAAAACAGTGCAGACAGTACAACATCCAACACACGAGTCAAAGCATTCCTCATTCAGCTACTTTCACTTATTCTCGAGTGAGGCAACGTTGAGATTTGAGCCTTGTTGGAAAGCAGTAAGTGGAAATCACCGAAGACACAAAGCAGAGGCTCAGTATGTCTGTTCTCGCTACGGTCAGGGGTTGGGCTACGATTGACTGCTCACGTCGTACAAGAGGTATTAGCATAATCAAACCTTCAGAGTCAGATAAGTCAAGGAGAAGCATGTTGTGGGCAGTCAGGTTTATCCGTGTAGTAGAGAGAACTGGCAGAGAGCAACAGCTAACACTCCTTGACAGGGTCATTGTGCTAATTTATACAGGCCAGCAAAAAAGTGTGATGTTTTCAAGGTGCTGGTACGTGACTTCTAGTGCTGTTCTCTTTCCACTATAATCCACATGCTTCTTAGCCCTTATGATTTTATGGTATTTAAACCATGTTCGTCGAATTTTTTGTTTTTTCGAAATACATTTTTTAATGTTTTAAATAAGGTGGTTTAAAAAAATCTACTGTGATTAATCGCAGTACAGCCATAGTTAACTCACAATTAATCTCAAACAAATCACACTTTTAAACGCATTAACTTTCACCGCGCTATTTTGAAGAGGATAAGTGAATGGTAATGTCTGACCCTCTTAAAGATTAGAACATTAAAAAGAACATTAAAACATATATCCTATCTCTTGCCCTCTGCTAGAATTGAAGGTTTAATAGTAAGTAAAAGTAACTTAGTTTAACCACTATTTGACCGTGTTTACAGTCAAATAAATAAATAAAATCTGGATGAACGCACAAGGTCGGGAAACGTGCCTTTGTGACAGCACCATTAAGATACATGTAAGGCTGTTGATCCATCCTAACAGTTACAGTAAGAGGGTAGATCTACCATTCAGAGTTCCTAACCGAGTCGTCGCGTACACAGCTACGTGCTTCGAATGAAAATAAGTCCTTTGTTTTCATCAACCTGCTCTTCTTCCTCAAAAACCGTTGACAAATTGCTCATTACTCGCCTCAGTGCACAGCGCACCGAGGTTTGTTTACGTTTGGTTCCTCCAGATATGTCAAAAGATGGCGGCGGCTTTTGACCCACTTACAGTACGAGAATCAAGTGTCAGAATCACGATGTAATTTACGGTTGCATTTGGAAACAATAATGTATTTGTCTATTTTTTTGTATACACAGAATGAAAACACTGTATTTTATCTTTTTAACTAATGTATTGGCTGAGTTAATGTTGGTGACCCGTATTTGATAGAAAAAAACAATCCGACTCACTCATATCAAAGCTTCCTCGTGGTTGTCGATGTGCTGTCGTTTTTCTGTCTCGGTCTCCTCTGACTCCCTTTTCGAAAACGATTTATGCTCCACGTTCTGATGATTTTTCATTTCCTGCATATCATCATCTTCCTCATCATCGCAGGAGCCCTGCATCACCAAGGCCATCACCATTGCCTTCGTCTGCCTCCCAATCGTCATCATGATCAGAAATATCATAATTATGACCACTGCAACTGCCCGGATGGCACAATCACGGCTATTGTCGCCTGCTAATAAAGTGGCAGTGATTCATTCCTGTACAGCCCCGACTGTGTTCATTACGCCTCAATAACAGATGGACCCTGTTAACTGCACACGTCTGACAACTGCTGAAGTGTCGGCTTCAGCACACGGAGCAGCTGCGAGGACACGGCCCGTGTTTCAGAAATGGTCCATGCTCTTCAATAATTCAACCCATCCAGATGTCTGGTATCAGGCCCGAAGCCCCACGGCCTCCAAGCTCATATCGGATTTAAAGTTAGCCGATGGCCACAGCGGACCGACCACTAGGATGACCCCTGCACATCCAACGTCACCGTGATATATGATATGTAATAATTCAAATCCTCTTGTGTTTCCATGGCAATACCAAATTTTTAAAGCCATCATAGTTACATTACTACACAGCATATTTTTCATTCTTTCTATCCTTGTCATAGATGTATTTTTATTTTATTTTTTTATTTCTATGCATAACTTTTCTATCTGGACACCAACAGCCAATTTAAGAAATAAATAACATCTGCTCTGGCTGTGTTTTCTCCGTGCTTTTCTATTTGTGGAAAATATTTCTGCCATTTGCTCAATAAAATCCATCTGCTTTCAATGTGGACATTTTCTTTCCAGTAGCAAGCACCAGTGGTAAAAAAAAACCAAAACTGTCTTTCAAATGTTACATCACAGAGAGGATAATAAGCTGTAGAACGATTCAGTGAAAAGTGTAAAGAGTGAAGAAAATAGAAGAATGAAGCACCTACACCTATTCAAACGTTATATGGACGTGTTTGGTTCTCTGCAACAAGGCAGAATTTTCTCTTCAAAATCCTGGACTGCTGCCATCCACAGCACCATTACAGCTTCTGTTTGGCCCTCTGAGATGTAGGTGAATGTCGAGTCTGCTGCTCAAAGGTTTCTTTTCACCGTGTTGGAAAATTACAATCATGCCACAGGAATAATAAGGCTCTCATGTTTGGATACAGGGCCTATTGACTGACAGAGCTTGGTAGAGAGGCTGGCCTGTGACTGAGAGGTTTGATCCCTGCTCCTGACGTGTTTATGTTGTTGTATCCCTGAGCATGACCCAAGTTTACTCTTGAGAGTTCAAGATGGCGTGCTGCGTCGCAGCCTACTGCCGTCAGTGTGGCAAGTGCTTTGGCTGCTGGAGCATGGAAAGTGCTATTATATGCTATATATATGTTATTAATTTATTATTATTTATCTATCTATTTATTTTTGGACATTTCGTTTTGTTTTTGGAAACTGGAGGCCTCAGACCGAAATTTCGTTGCCATCATATAGTAATATGTTTTGTGCAATGACAATAAAGAAAGTCTAAGTCTAAGTCTAAGTCTATATAAGTAAGAGCCATTGAACTAGCTGCCCCAACAATAGCCCCAAATTCCTACCACCCGTGCAGTATAGTAAGCAGTGGTGGTTTTAGGCACGGGCGTTATTAAAAAAAGATTAAAAAAAAAAAAGCTCAAGGCTTCAGGGGACAGTTCACCACTGAGCCTCTGAGTCGAAGGTGGGAGGAGACGGACGGGGATCCTCCATATAGCCCAAAATGACACTACACTTCGGATGACTCAGTCGCTACATGTCATTGTGAATACAAAAAAAAAAAGTAGTCAGTCATCAGTTTATTTCTCTTCAGTTTTGTATATGTTTGAACTGTTTCAATAAAATAAATGGATAGAAGAGGTCATTTTTCCTTTTCGTTGGTTTCAGTGTAGGACCGCCACTGACAGAAAGAGCAGATTTTTGACCACTAGAGGTCCCCTTTGCTTGCGACACCAGTACTGAAGGGCTAATAAGGCTTCATGAAGCGGAGTCCTTGTTTTCAGAGCCCAGGAAATCTCTGCTCTACATCTTTGGCTTTGACCAACTATTTTAATGAAACCTCACATCATTTTTGAACAGTGCACACCATCTGCAGAGCTCTAAAAATCAGGACACTGCTCCTGCATCAGTCCATCGCTAGTGTCGACTTCTGTAACCGATTCACAAGTCACCAAACTGGTGACCCCAAAATGACCCCACAGGAAGTCGGTGAGTGATTTGTTGTCACTGGATGACAGAGCGAAACCTTAAGAGTGGCCACCTGTAGCAGATCCGCCTTTTCAAACATTTTTCTGTTTCTGTTTTCTTTCACCTGAAGAGTGCACTACTACTGCTATGGGACCAAATATTTTTCCTCAACAGTGGGGAGCAGTGTGAGCAGGACAAACGCAATTGTCAACATGCGTTACCAGCTGGTGTCTCGGTGTGGACACGAGCCCATAGACAAGGCTGATATCTGTCTACACTCACCCATCTGCTGACCCAACAGTGGCATATGACATCGCCAGCTCTGCCACATTAAAATCCTTGTCACAGATACGTAAGCTACATTGAAGCACACTGAACTGTTTAATCCGTTAGCTATTTGTAAGGTATTTCTTTGCTGCTGAGGGAGGTGAGATTGAGTCTCTCCCAGAAGACAACATGGTTGCACGGGTGCTTCTGCTACATCCAGGCTGACGTCATCCAGAGAGCAGCTCATCACTTCTTTGTGGACAGAAGAGCTGACCTCCGTCTCAAGAGGACCGGTGAGAGGAAGAAGCATCTGTGGATCTCTTCAGGCTCCTATTATGAGATATACCCACTGGAGTGTTTCCCTCTCTGGTCAGTACCAGGTGCAGCGCTGAGCTCAGGGCAGTATGATACAGGAAATCCACTCTCCTCGTCTATAATGGCCAGAAGATGAGAGATCAGCAGAGACTGCACCTGAACGTAAGAAGGACAGGGGAGCTGACTTGAGATGGTACAGAACCAAACAAGCGCAGACAGATTGTCAGCCATTCAGTCTGAATGAAGACCATGCATTTTAACACCAACAGTTTAGGTAGGGATGAAGTGAGGAATCTTACCGAACCTGTCGATGACAGTCAGAATGGTAGTGTTTCCATTGGAGTGAGGAAGAGCAGTGGTGAAGTGGACAGCTGAGTGCAAGGATGAACGGGAGTGGGCAGTGGATGAAGAAAAACTGAGGCGCGTCGATGAGGCTTTGCTCTGTCGCTCTGTCAGCCAGAATGTGAAATGGAGGAAAATCTGCAAAACAGAAAACCAGGATGAAAACTCAAGTAACACAGGAATCACATGGAGCCATCACAGTGAAACGAATCGAAGATGTTCGGCGAAGAGCCAGTGTCCTTCATAATGATACAAAGATCAGAAATTGTGCACCGGACTCCTCCACCAACTAAATCCTGGCCAGTGGCCACTTCCATCTTTCCCATACCGTTACTCAAGCTGGACATTCTTGCTCAGTTGTGTCAGTGAGCTGTGGATTGCTACATTCACTGGGACTCCAAATGAATGAAATGACTCCAGAAGATCAATGATATTTCAAATGCTTAAAAAGTATCAAAATACATAGATCAAATGTAGGCTACTAACATTGGGTGAAAATCCCCCTATGTGTGTTCTATTTGTGATATGTTCATTACAGCTGCTCTCAATACCTACATGACTTGTACAAAACCCTGAGCAATAACACACCTGGGAGAAAGGTATAGAACCCAACACCTCCTTGCTGTGCACTTGCTTTTCTGCCTCCTGTGAAGTGAGAAATGATTTACTGTTGTAAAAGAATACATTACCCTTTCAGAACAACCAAACACTTGTCTGGCTCCTTACAATTGCTAGCATAAACAAGTTGTGTATCACTGTTCATTAGCTGGCGCTGGCATTATTTATGTTCTCCGCTGCAGTAGTGTAGCGGTTTGACTCGGAGCGCTGATTCCACAGGACATAAAATCAACCTTTGTTTAAGACTAGCTCTCTCCTTGGGAGCGTTCAGTGTAGACTATTTTTTCTCCAAGAATTAAAGAAATTAGTGTCCTCCTTTTTTAACCCGTCAAGTCCTTTTTTGTTCGATATCTTTAATTATTGACTGCAGCCCCGGAGGAGAATGCTTAAAGACCCTTGAATTTATTCCTGCTCCTATAGGCTTCCAGGAAGAAGAGAATGGATCTATGGTTGTGGCATCCAGCTGAGATGAAAGTCTAATTATCTCTCCAGAAAACAAGTGGAAAGGCTTTTTAATTAGGACCCGACCGAATCCGCGCGCTGAGAATTTGTACATTGTGATGGATGGTGTGTGCATCTCCTTAGTGACTGCAGATGGAATAATAATCTGACAAAGCGTTGCGGACTCTGTAGGAGCGGGGTGGCCGCTGAATGGGGAGGCAAGGGGGAAATGGGGGGTTGAAGAGTCAACTGGTGGGATGTATAGAGGGTAAGATAAGGTTAACAAGAGGAGGCCTCCGTCATGAGACAAAAGAGAGGATAAGAGTTGAAAAGAAGTAGAGCGGAAGCCGTAAATACGATAGCAGTGCAAGAAGAAGGACAGAGTTGCAGCAACAGAGCCCCGAGCTGCAGCAACGATTGGTCGCGTTGCCACTCTCAGCTGATTGGTTCGCCTCCGTAGGCTCCCTTCTCTTTGGTTCTTACCTCCCCTCTCATCTCAGCTGGGGGTCCCACAGTCGCCAAGCCCTTTAATGCTCCCCTCCACTTTCCCCCTACATGCCTAGAATACAGAATGCATAATCCGTCCATAATCACAATCAACGCGTGTGCAAAAAAAAAAAAAGAGGGCAGCGTTTGAGCCGAAATAAAATTGTCGTGTGCTATATGCGTAATGTACCTTTGCAGATAAGTGTTTCATGTAAATGTGTGAGGGAAAGAATGGATAATATGGTTATGCGTGTGAAAACTCGATTACAAGCCAGAAAGAATGGATGTGAGCTGTGGGTATATTAGGAGCGCTGTGGAATTTGGAGGCTTTTGGAAAGCAAATTTCCTTTTATTTACTTGCAGCAGCTGCGAAGAGGAAGGTGTAGCTCATTTATTCCAAAATAAACATGGAGTAGCGTCAAAGCAATTTTTTTAGTCGACCAGTATAGGCCGTAATTTCTCCCTTCTCTCCCGGCAGAATCATTCTAACAACCGCATAACCTTGGTGTGACCTCTCACCTGTGCGACACGGGGGAATAATAATGCTTGATTGCTAATCGTCGAGTTGAACAGAGCAGTGGCTTCTGGGAAACAGCAGTGGAGTCAGTCCAATTACTGGGTATTGATGCACAAGGAGATGAGTGGTTTTAGATGTGTTATTGGTTTTAAAACATTTTTTTTTCTCTCCATACCTCCGACTACATTAATGCAGTCAGGAACACGAATGGAAAAATAGAATGGAAAGGAGGTTGTTAGCTGACATCTGTACACTGTACTGTACAAAGGAATTTAAGGTTTGTCTTCTGTGTTGCTGTGTGACATTATCTTTTATCTTTGACTATTTCATTTGCAGTTAAAATTAGTTAAAATGTTCTTTTTCAACGCTAACTTGGGTAAGTAGCATGTGATCCGGAGTTGAGGGTTGCAATTTAAATCACAGGTGCCCAACTCAAGGCCCGGGGGCCAAATCTAGCCAGCCAACTCATTTTATGCAGCCCAATATTTGTTTGGATGTAGTTGGCTATGTAAAAAAAATCTTCATTGTTTAAGGTGAAAAGTCTGAGCCTCACTTGAGTCCTGTGTTTATCGGATCTGATGATGTGAGTGATGGGCTTATGAGGCTTCATGAAACAGAGCCAACCAGAAGGCACTCTCTACTGTAAAATCATTGGATTTGCTCAACAATTTAAAAGGAACGCCACATGATTTTTGGAACCAACAGCGCCACCTACTGGACAGTGAAAATTAGAACACTGTTTTATGAAGCTTCATCAGCCCGTCACTCAAATTCTGTATTGGTGGGTCAATGAAGCTTCATGAAACAGTCTCATTCATTTCATAGCTCAGTCAGTGCTGTTCTCAATTTCAGAATTTTTTGAGTCATCATTAAAATAGCTATTCGAAGCCAAAGAATTTTGAGTGTGCCGTCTAGTGGGTTTTGATAAGGAGCACACTGCCACATGAAGCCTCATGACTTCTGAGTACTGATGGTTTGTAGTACTGGTTTGTTTATGATAGCATTTGTCTTTCTAAATTGAAATGACCCATGGCCACAGGGCTATGTGGCTATCAAACCTTTAATTTGGACAAACAAACAAACAACAAAGTTTCAGTGTTTCAGCATATTTAGAAAGAAAGATAATACTTGTATAATGTATAGATGCTCAAAACACTGCTGGAATTGTGTGAGGCATTTGATAAAATCACTGACATGTATACATTATTTCATTTAAATGACAAAAAAAGACAGTGTGAGGAGTCCAAAACCGTGATAGAAATCCTTCACCCAGTAACTACCTGTCAGCTTCAATCCTGATAAAAGCAGAGAGTATCATAGACCTCTTGATCTGTTGTTCCTGAGGTTTGTGATCACAGAAAAATCCACTTCGGTTTATCTACTGGATGCTTCTGGCCATGTAGATGGCATGGTGTAAATGATCATGTATTTATTCTTGTCCAGCTGTCACTTGCTAGAATTGATATGTGTTACATAAGATATCGGAGAAGAACGCAGTGGAGCATTGCTTCCTTTATGTTGTAATCACTGCATTTCAACTCTGCTCACTCACTCCCTGGTGGAGATGATATTGGCCGTGTGTGGCATTTAAAAACACCTCAGTGATCTTGAAGCTTGGACCAAACCAGATTGCCCGAGCTTCTTTTGATAGGTTGCGCTCACATCTCGCCCCCTTCACTCTCCACTGCTTTAAAATCCATTATTGTTGAGCCAACAACGCTGATTTCCCCTGCACGTTTACATATTTATGCCTGATTATTAATTCTCATTGAAGAGATTTCCTGGTGATCTGGATTTCTCAGAACGCATCATTTGATCCCTCACCAGTGGTTTTGTGTGAAAGTGAAGTATCCTCACAACGGAATGTTTTTTTTTTTGAAAGTCTTTCATTAGAAAGAGTTTTGGGTGAGATCATTTATGAGTCAAGTAAGGCAACCTTTTGTTTTGCGATGGGTTTTAACGGAACACAGCCATTCTAGAAATGATAGAGAAACAGAGGGTAATGTTTTGTCACACACTGAATTGGTGAGAGCAAACACGCCAGTTTTTAATCATGAGAAGTAAACCTGCCTGCAAACAGCAGCGATCCATCTCCTAATACATCTGGCCGGAAACCATGGACTTCAGTCATTACAGTGGTTCCTCGGTTTTCGAACAAATCTGATTTGAACAAATTGGAATTTTTTAGCTTCAGATTTTGAGCGAAAATCCAGAACTCGAACGCCCCTGAAAAAAGCCGGAAAAACATGCGCGGAGCGATCAGCTGACCCACGACGCGCTTTGTTATTGTGTATAACGCAGCCTCTGTATGCACACGTGTCCCGTTAGCTACATTTACTGACTGTTTTTTCTTCATATTGAGGTGTAAAACCTTTCCTGTCTCCGCACTGGACCGTGGTAGAGTGTCACAGGGGAGGTGCTCGCTCTCCACACCTCCGAGGCTGGAGCGCTCACTCCAGGGTTTGATGTCCTGTTGTGGGCTGGAGCTGGGACAGGGATGAGGCGAGTCTGGGACAGAGCGTTACTTGGTTTATGACTTTGTCACAGCCAAACTGCACAGAAGCACACATTCAGAGCTGGACACGCACCGGGCACCTCTTCACTTCTGGAGAGACGTCACTCACTCGGCAACCCCTCCCACATGCAGCGGCCACACACATAGAGGAACAGCGCACCTGCAGCAGACACTCTACATTCACTCCTACAAAAGACTATTTTAAGGCTTGGAACGCATGATTTCTTTTTCCATTCATTGTAATGGGAAAAATCGATTCAGATTTCGAACAATTTGCTTCTCGAACGGCCGTCTGGAACGGATTGTGGTGGAGAACCGAGGTACCACTGTATATGATGTTTCTTTCTGGATTTTTCCTCAAATACCACTCGAAAGCCGACACGTTCCATACCACCTCTTTGATCTGTCCACTACCTTTTAATACATTTGATTGCGTGAGATTTCATCATTAAAAAGAGATCAGTTTTCTGATGCCGTGGCGGCTCTTGTGTAATCCGTGTTGCACCGCCAGACTAGTTTATATGTGGCGGAAGCCTTGTTGTCCACTCGTTTGCAAAGTCAGAAAAACTCCAACAAGCCACAGTTTGCCGACAGTGGCACAAGAAACATCAGATTAGAATCACACAGCTGTGCCAATGCAACCCGTCATGAACACGTTAAACATGAACAAAATAAACATCTCAAATGCCCCTGCTGTCCCCAACCCATGAGCTGACGATGCACTCGATCGTTGCAGTATGATTCTGTTCTGATTTGTTTCAGCACAGCGTTTAAAACACAGATGGGAATTTACATTTTGCATAATTCACATTGAGGAATGGAAAATGTGTGAAATGTAAAATTGAAAAAAGGTAAAAATAAAATTGACTTTCAATTGTATAGACTCTTTACATATTTGTTCAACTGAATCCTAATATATATATATATATATATATATATATATATATATATATATATATATATATATATATATAATTCAATATAATAAGAAAAGTAACTCTAGTCACTGAAGTCATATGACACCATTGAGTGCGCTGCATATCAATTGACTTCAAGCAACTTTTACAAATATTTATCCTTTCTCAAACGGATTGACAAGGCTCATGAATCCGGCTCATGTGAGATGTTTCTTCACCTGACCGTCTCTGAAACAACGATTCTCTCTCTCTCGTTTCTCTCTCTCCTTGTGCAACTCCGCCGCCCCAACTTGCTCAGAGCATACGCACATTTGAACCAACCATGAGTGACTTGGTAAGAGAAATCAGGGTGTGTCCTTAAGTCCACAATCATCACCATAGTCTCGAACATGTTCAGGCCCAGATTGTTCTGACTGCTCCAGAACACCAGCTGGTCCACTGGCTGTCGACAAGCAGATGAATCACCATGCTCACGATGGTGGAAAACTTCAGCAACTTTAGGATCAGTGTAGCGAGAGAAGAGAAGCGGAGACAAAGGTCACCTCCCCGAGGGGCGCTGGTGCTGATGGTTGGTGTGTCTGAGATGAACCGTCCCGTCTGACAATGAAAATTAAAAAAAAAATTAAATAACAATTGTATTTTCTAAAAAAAGTCTCAATATTTGCATTTTACAATCCTTGTTTGCATATTTTATCCAAATCATATTTAATAGATGAATTTGGCCGACAGCTTGTAAAAACTGTGAAACTGTGTGAACTACTTCCAGCTGAAAGTGTAGAAGGTCAACAACCCAAAAATATTGAAACTATTTAGTTTGAGCTTGTGTTGCAGTTTTTAATTGGGAAAATGATGTGAATGACTGAGAAGGACAGAGGGATATTTGAAATTCCAGTACATTTGACTTACGGATATGAAGCAAAAGGTGTCACAAGGCTCTTTCAATATAAAGTGAGATAAAGACTGGCAGCTTTGCTGTTTTGGTCAATGTGAAATTGAAAACGGAAACCATTGGATGCACACATAACGATTTTTTTTTCTTAAGGTGCATTTCAGTACATGCACCTTCATTGAACCAGTGAATGACACATTTTTACATCAGTTGCATTGCGCTACGCTAGGTTACCCTGATGGCAAAATGTTTCCGTCTGGGATGTGAGCAGATCCGCTTGCCAGATCTGGCGTGGAGTAGAAAAATCAAGTTAAAATATGTTTCGATCTGGTACTGAGCCAGGACACATACGGCCCAGATCCAGCTCAGATCCGGGCGAAATATGGCAGTCAGATTCCAGATAGCTGCCGACTCCCTGCCGTCTGGCGGACTCAGGTGCGGACGCAATTAGTGCGTTCAGGGTGCAGATGGAATGAGCTGCCTGCTCCGTGTGCTTTACTCCCGGGTTCTTCAGACAGACGATCTTTACGCCTTGTGGTCCTCACCAGTCAGGCCGTACATGGGCATTTGTCTTAGTTCCCCTATGCCCACTTCAAGGACCTAGCTTCCTTGGCAAAGAAGATGAAGGCAGACATGGAAAACTGGTTCACCGCATGCTGCTGCAACATGCTTCCTTGACTCAACAGTTGCAACCCATGCACTCCTTGAAGTCGTGAGGAAAATGTTGAGGTGCTTCTGGTGAAAGCAGGAGACTTTATTGCACAGTCAGAGCTACCAGTAGCAGAGGAGGATGAGCAGCCTGAAGATGAGGAACCACCATCCAAGGAAAGACCACAGACAAAGAGGCCAAGATTCAAATTCTTGTCTAAAGCCAGCCGAGCGTCCAAGTTTCGCCACTCTAAACCGTGCAGTGTAATCCTGGAAATGGAGAAAAGCAAGGAACAGTTGTCGCAGCAGTCAGACCGAGACACCGCCTTTGAATTTTGGGCAGCACCGGGAGAATCTGTTTATCCGTACCCAAAGCCAATTGCACTGGATCTTCTGGCCATGCCTGCATCTCAAGCAATGGGCCTTAAGTTTTCCAGGTGACTGCAGTCATGGCCGTCAAAAGGTGCACTCCTCACTCACCACTGGAATATTTGCACCCCGCATGATGGTTTTATGTTATTTTGACAAAAAAATTCACTATTGATGCAGAAAGAATGTTTTGCTTCTTGGCTTTATGGAGGGTTTTATCTGCGTGAAATGCAAATAACCATAGACCAGAATGGATTTACTGCAGCTGCAAGGTGGGAACAGCTAGTGTCTGTTGTTGTCATTATTGGTGAATATAGACGATCTACAATCACAATGTGTTGAACGAGTCGATCTGTTCACTGAATGTCAACACTGAGTAGATTAGATTAGTTACGGCAGCATACATTTCATTGGACAAAGCAACAACACAGTCAACATTGAAGCAAAGAAAAACACTGTAGAAAAAGAAAAATCTGAATCATAACAAATATATATATATATGGTTGAAACTGACTAAATATGTAAATAATAAAAAATAAATATGCCGACTATCGACTAGAACTATACCAAAAACCATTACAAGCAGACTTGAATGTGACTACAACAAATAAGCATTTTCATACAAAAGATTAGAACTAAAAAATGGCTGGAAAAAAAAAAAGCACCATCTTGAATGTATACTGAGGGCGGGAATGAAGGCTATAAAATCAAATCACTCCCACAACTATATTTTATTTTATTCCTTGTCTGAGTTCACAAAAACTATATCCTAAAAAAATATCCAAATTCATCCTTAACTTTTCAAGTTTTTTTTTAACACAGACGGACAGACAAGCCGCTGCATACACAACCTGTTTGGCAGAGTTGACAACAACACAACTGTGTATCTAAATGCACAAACAACAAATATCTTTTTCTGCAGTCAAATCGGGCGGAACCTCCTCATCCTGAACCATGAACATTGAAAACATACTCCCTTGCACACACAAGTGGTCCACCAGGACCAGAACCCCACACCACAGGGTGACTTTCTTCACCTCTAGCCCTCATGTCATTAAGCCCACACTGACCCCAGCAGCACTTTCAGACCCAGGGGCCCTCTGATGTATTCCCCATAACACATTATTGTAATCTCATTAGCTGTTTTTATTCCACTAAAACCTTCAGTTTCCATCATTTTATTATAGTTATTCTTGCATGTGTGCGGAGAAATATGCCTCTGACGGATCGATTCAGATAAATCTGTTATTCCAGTTAACAATACACATCTGAATGCCGAATATTTGACAACATACAGGCAGCAACAATATAATAACTCGTGTTCTCCTGCAAGCGTTTTGGTTTTCCTTCCAGTCTGGACTTCCTTCAAAACAAAATATAACCATTTCACTTTGGCTCTTCATTTGGTTCATCTTTTCTATGAACTTCCACGTTTACATTTCAAATCATACTGTTGTTTTCATATCTTAGATGACTGGCATAGATATACACTTGGCCTCAAATATATATATAGCCAATGAAAAAAAACGTTTTTTAGATTCTTCTTTTACAGTAGCTATTATTAATTAATTAATTCATGTGTATATTATGTCATCTTGTTGATAGGCACAAACCCACATATGAGATGTTAAACTTTACTTCCCTTGGTAAATATACGCCCTAAAAGTTCAGAATTATTCTTACCCCTGGAATATGTCGGAAAAACGTCACGCTCAAAATGTACCCAGGGAATAAACTCTTTTTTTGTTGACCAGTTGTTACGCAATGATCAAAATAGTGTCTTTGTAGACGAGTATAAATAGAAGGAAAAATATTCTGGTTGATCTAATTTTCTGATCAGTATGGCCAAGACGTAGCAGCTCAGTGAGGATCTGCATCAACGTCTTGTGCAAGGCCACAGTCACGGAAGAGGTGACCAGGCCATGTCAAAGCAGTATGATGTCCCTGTGTCAACAATCCAGAGCATCATCAACAAGCACAAGACATTCAAGAAAACTGTTAACAACCTCAGTGGGCGTGGCAGGAAACATAAAGTGCCCCCCAGACTTGCCAGGAAAATCTGTCGCGAGGTCAGTAACAACAACCACGGCCCTGATAGGATCACTTGACCAGGCAGGCACAAAGGCACCATCGAACAGGTCTTGCACAGAGGAGGTCTGCTCAAGGAGGAAGATCTAGAGGCTTGTGAGTCTGGGATCTTGCTTCAGACAAACTCTAGCAAAGACCAGACAAGCATCCAGATGTCTCTTCTTGACCAGTGGTGTCGTCACTTATATGTGGGTTTGTGACTTAGATGGCCTTCAGTCGTCTCACAGTGGGGAAATTCAGCAGACATAAAAATTTGCAGTATAATTTATAATCAGTATAATCATATATATATATATATATATATATATATATATATATATATATATATATATATATATATATATATATATATATATATAATACAGATAATTGTATATATATATTATACATGTTCTTAAGTAACAGAACACATATGACAAAAATGTTTACACTGTAGTTCTTCTGCATTCCAGGAACTGCATCCACCCTCCTTATGTTACTTGGTATTCCATGTGTGCATTTCCACCAAGGAACGGTAAGATTGATTGGTTTCATTTATTTATCTGATCTGCAGGCAGGAAACATCAGAAAAGAAAGTGTTACAGTTGTAAATATAAGTTGTGACCATGGGACATACAAATGTATTCAGCAAACATCCACCACATGTCAAGGCTGCATCGCAGAAATCAATCCTTGACTTTCCACCTAAATTACATCTGCCAATAGGTTTAAAACCATTCAATGGTTTTTTTTTAACTGTGTGGCGCAAAAGAATAAACGCACAAGTAAATAAATGCCCCTCGTGAAATAAAGTGACCTTATTATGTCCTTTATGTTGAATGAAAGTAATTTCCATACAAAAGTTAAGCGAGAACTATGGTGGCCCTGAAGTGCAACAGAAAAAAAAACCAAAACATCTCGCTACAGAAAAAAAAAAAAATAAATAAAAGAGATGTTGACATAAGCTGATGTAAAAATGATCAGTACAAATATAAGTAATATATATATATATAAAACAAATGCAGGAAATTACATACAGCCACTGCAAATATTTTTCTCTACCTAGAGATTATTATGATTTTACATGTTTCTTTTTTTGTACATTTTACACACAAGTAGCAACAAATATCTGCCTTTAGGGACGTGAAGTGCTTCATTATGAAGAATTGTGTACAACACTGGTTTATTTCAATTATTAGATAACATGATGAGGTTTGTTGTTTTATTTAACATGAGTGTATTAAATAAAGAAGCCTCATCGTTTTTAACAACTCCCTCAGTAGCCTTATTGTTTTATGGGTTGTGCGATAAAATAATTGCCGGTCGTTTTAATTTACGATCTCTCACCTCAGTGAAGAGGCGTGAGCTGCAACACACCGACACTTCATCAACACTTTAGATGTAGATTTGCAGGTATGTTATAAGCTATAGGAGGAGCTGGACTCGGCAACTTTGGAAGCACAAAAGTTGCAGATGACAGAATCTGCGGGACAGAACTGCAACATTCTGCCATGAAAGGCAACGGTCAGGACGGCTATTGATGATTCATTCTCCAATATTTATTGTGTTGATCACAGTTGGTGTGTGGGTGCGACCTGAAAACAACAGCTGCATGTCACATGACTAACGCCTCGATCAGATTGCGTAAAATAAACAATCGCATAAATAACTGACCCTGATATGTACAGAGAAGATTCTGGCGCCTTTGGAAGCTTCTTTGTCAGACTGACTTGGTGTTGCTTATTAAAGCAGAGAATGTTCTGGTCCAAACTGCAGCACCTCATAGCCACCTTGAAACAGAGAAAAACTTCCACAAATATGAATTTCATTTCATTTTAGTTTGTGAATTGCTGAAATGCCAGTGCTATATGATTATTTTCACAATGTTATTGATTTATCATTTGAAGGGCGGCTGCAACTTTGAAGCGTTTGTAAGGCATTGACTGTAGTGAGATAACTACACTGTCACAGCCACAAATGCACTGAGCCACTGTAGAACCGCTATGCAATACCATTAGCTTAGTAGTTGGATGTATATTGGCTCAGTTTTCGGTTTTGACCAGGAATTTTCATTTCGGTGCAGCCCTAACCCCAATACATTTTCCTGACACCAATGACCAAGAAGTCACAATAATTATAAGTCGGAACTCAGGTGGCTCCGGATTCAGCTAACCTATATTAGCCATGCTATAAGATACATTGTGGGTTCTCACTTCTATCACATTTTTGCAAATAATGAAATATCAACCTGGGGCACACATGCACCTTTGAATGACACATGCAAACTGTGCTAAAAAATAACATAATAAGCACCTGTAAACGTATCAGCAACCTTAAGCAGTGGGAGTGGCTCTGCTGGGACAAAACAAAAAAAAATTCAAATCATTGTTACGGTTTATTCTGAAATTATTCCGCAATGCAGATAAAGAAGCCTTAAGTGCTATGTGCTAATAAGTGAGCGACATTTGTCCATTCAATGAGCTAATAAAATGACATTACACTGAATTACTCTGAAAAGCTATTGGCGTCCGTGAACAGACCGTACACTGGTTGCCAGGTAGAAGCTCGGTCTATCCAGTCTGCCCTTTTGACCGAAACACTATTAAAGTTTAAAGATTAAATTCAAGATTCCCTGGTGTTGTGAGCACACTCAATTTCTAATACGACCAATGAGGCGTTATAGAGAAAAAATACGAACCTGCTTGGATCAAAGCATCATGTGGTGATGTGACAATGTGCACCACCAAACAACGTTGAGGACTAATAAGAGGGAAAAGGTTCGACACACTCAGACATGCTGATCCTGGATTACCGCCAACACTTCAAGTCACTGACGAAAAACACACCAAAGTGTGAGCAACTGCCTCAATTTAATCCTTGTCTTTTCAGCCCGATCCGTTTTACCTGTTTGAATGACGTACCTTGAAATATCCTCCATTTCCGAGACAAACGACTGAAGCTTCCAGCGAGACGACGACAGCGAAGGAGAGCACTTGAGCTTCATTAAGTCCGACGGTAATCACCATGATACATTAACTGGGAGCGTTTATGCTAATGGGGTCGAACACAACCCCGTATGTCAATGCGATTATTCATTACATTGATTCATTTAAGGTTTAATTAGACAATATTTTTTGGTCAAAATGATCTTCAGCTCATTGGCAGCAATACACGCGGCTAGCCGTTAGCCTTTTGTGTGACATTAGGTATGAATTGTGCATGATCAGCATTCACCTTCGGATTCAAGTACTTTCCTGACCAACACTTCCTTTATAACAAATTCACTCAATTTAGTTGCTTGGCAACCACAAGTGGATATTCTATACCGGCCATCACACCCAGCTGTGTTCCCGCCTGGTCCCATGTGTCTTACATCGATGCAGGGACAAACACGCGACGCTCAACAACGACACCTGTCTTCTGCACACGTTGCCAAGTGTCGCAAATACACGAAGGAAGCTTGAAAGGAGCGTCCACAAAATGGAACTTCAAGTCACAATCCATAAAACACCGGACTCTGGTGGAGAGGACGAGTGCTCATCTATGGAAAATCATTCAACTGGACAGGATCTTCCACCTGTTGTCGATTAGCCACCTCCAGCCACGATGACGGACTATTTTGTTCTGGCTGCCTCCCACCACTGACCTGTGCTCCCTCCGCCATCCATCACATGTGGTATATGCCCTGGATCTCCTTGGAAGTGCAATAAATCCTACCTGCTGTCGAGGGTAGAATATCCTTCTCAGAGAAATGTGGTGAACGATAACGCCGACTCTGGTGCGGTGAGATGGAAAATGCTGAGGCAATAAAAATTAAACTTTAGTTAACACGTCAAGTCAAAGCTTACTGCTCATGTTCCATAAATGAAATGATCAGAAATTATTCATCAATGTATATCTATACATTCAGGTATATATCATAATTTGTTTTCATGATAAGTGTGTGTACATGTGCGTTGCCCTGTGAAGAACTGGCGACTTGTCCAGGGTGTCCCCTGCCTATCACCCATTGATGCTAAGTATTGAGGTTAAAGCAGACTAGAAGATGAATGTTGTTCTTCCTAGGAATTATATTATTCACAAGATTTTTTGCAATTGACAGGTGGCAATGTTGTGATGTCATATGCGTTTCTGGGTAAATAGAATCACAGATAAGTTCGGAAACATCCTCAACAGAGCAGCCAAACAAAAGTTTAAAAAAAGTTTAACATGTTCAGCAATGTGTATTATTCTTGTTATTATTGTTTGTTTATTTATTTATTTATTTTTGAACCCGAATGACACAAGAGGTTGAGACAGATATGCAAGGACTCTTTGCTGGATTGGTGTACAATAGGACCTCGGTTTTTGAACGTTCCAGACTTCGAACAAATCAGAGTTTGAACAAAAATTTCGAGATTTTTTTGCTTCGGATTTTGAACAAAAATGCAGAACTCGTACGCCCCCCAAAAAAGAGGCAAAAAGCATAACGTACAGACCGATCAGCTGACTCACGCTTTGTTATTGTGTATAACGCAGCCTCTGTATGCAGACGTGTCCCGTTAGGTGCATTTACTGACTGTTTTTTCTTCATATTGAGGTCTAGGACCTTTCCTGTCTCCACACTGGACCGTGGTAGAGTGTCACAGGGGAGGTGCTCGCTCTCGACACCTCTGAGGCTGGAGCGCTCACTCCAGGGTTTGATGTCCTGTTGTGGGCTGGAGCTGGGACAGGGATGAGGCGAGTCTGGGACAGAGCGTTACTTGGTTTATGACTTTGTCACAGCCAAACTCCACAGAAGCGCACATTCAGAGCTGGACACGCACCGGGCACCTCTTCACTTCTGGAGAGACATCACTCACTTGGCAACCCCTCCCACATGCAGCGGCCACACACATAGACGAACAGCGCACCTGCAGCAGACACTCTACATTCACTCCTACATAAGCAGCCGTCTGGAACGGATTGTGGTCGAGAACCGAAGTACCACTGTATTTTATGCTGACACTGTTAGCATGCTAAGTATTGAACCCTGTAAAGTTTCAGACATTGTATACACACCATTAGTGAGATTGAGGGTCGTAACAGGACGTAGAACAGCAATGAAATGAGGATAATAATTATTTCAATCCAGGTCCAAGTGTATTTTCTTCTGCAGTGTCGAAGCAGAAATATGTGATGAACCAGGTGGTCACTCATTGAAACAGCTTAGCCCCGATAATTTACTGATGGAAGGTGTTCCTGCTGATTGTTATTGTGTATTAACTGTTGAATGAACAGTAGTGATGGGTAGATGAAGTGTGTCACTGTGTCATGAAACCTCATCAACCCTTCATGAAACCATTTAACCATCACTAATGTACAGTGTTTGAAGTGAATAATACTCATTATTAATTCACAACCCACTTTCCTAATCTATTTTCTGCCAGACACCCTGATGAACATGTGCTTTTTTCGAACTATCTCTCATCTCTTATTTCGAGAAGCCCATGATTGAACTTCTGCTACTAGAGGAAAAATAAAGACATCAAAATTGCAACAGTCAATCCTAATCACAAAGCACACCAGCAGTGAAATCGCTGTGTTTTGGTGCGAAAAGTAAGCAAACGAACATGTACAATATTCCTTACGTTACACAACCTATAACCTGTATAGACCTACGCTATCGTTGAGTCAAGTCCTCTGATGTGAAAGAAGAGATGTGAGCAGAAATGATTCTTTTAAAATTCTGTTGGTTATGTTATGATCAAAGTTGTTCCTCAAAACAGCAGTGAGTCTTTTTATGAAAGCGTCTGCTTTCTTTCATCAATATCATCATGTTCTATCATCAGAGGCTAAGTTACCTAAGCCTCCTGCCAAGCGCGTCTTGTTATCTCGCTCGCAGACCCTCACATACATCCCTCCGCAAGTTTTCAGGCGAGATGCTTAATTAGCTGCAACAATTTAATGGCGCATTTGGCGAAAAGTAAATGTTCATGCTACATCATCTAATTTGCCGCCATGTAAACATCCTGGAAATATACAAACACCATCAGGCAGTCGAGCCACCGCTGACATGACGCTGTATGATATTATTACTGTACGTCTGAGCCACATTAATTTCAAGAGGATATTTTGATATTTATTTATATATTTATATAATTGTTTTTCTTGAGCTGAATGCACCTGAAAAGACAGTGTCTAAATTAATATGCAACATGCAGTAATTCAAATACCGGAGTATCATGAAGTTAAATCATTGCAATATTCAAACCTGTCAAGTGGAATCTGTTAAGCTCTTAAATGAATATTGGTTTGATCTATATTCAACAGAAACAATATGGTTCAAATTCTTAGAGAAAAAAAATAAACATTTTGCCACAGATACTGAAAGAAATAGGTTTCTCAAGAGTTTATTTATTCGTGTTTGTGTACAAATGGTGTCAAATGGGGTCTGATCTGTGAGTAAACACATTGATGTGTGCAAAGTTTCTCTTGAAGTGGCTGAATTTCTGAGATTTCTGAGTAAATGCGTGTTAAAGTCTTGCTTGTATCCTTGATACAGATTGCTGTGGTTGTGGGTGAATTGACCTTACACAGTAACCTTACAGTTAGTGGGGAATTTGGCCTTCACAAAGTCCAAACTACGTCAACTGAGGAGAACGTGGATGGCACTAAATTGAAAGCGGAATGGCAGCAACAGCAGTTTCTGTTAAAGTAATGTAAAATACCAACTAACCATGAACCCATTAATGTATGTGTTTTTGCCCTCAAGTTGGGAACTTCCCAATGACAAAACAATTTTTGCATTTGTCTAGACAAATTGCCTAAATTTCACCAGTTATGTGCACAATCTGAGGGCGCACAAGAAGGGCGTACGGGTTTTATCCCACAGTCCAAAGACATTCTCACTAGGTTAATTGGACACTCTAAAATTGTCCCTCGGTGTGTGTGTGTTTGAATGGTGTGTGTGCCCTGCGATGGACTGGCGACCTGTCCAGGGTGTATTCCTGCTTCTTGCCCAGTGACAGCTGGGATAGGCTCCATCACCCCCCGGCAACCCGGAACAGGACTAAGCGCTGGTTAACTGATGAAGGATGATCGAGTATTTTTTCTCCATGCCAGGGTGAGTCGCCTGGGGCGAAAACCTAGCCAGGACAACCTCTGCCTGAACAATTACTTGAGTCCTAAAACAATAAGGTAAAAACCCCCAACATATTTCTAAAAGCCTCGCTGCATAGACATTGCTTTAAAACATTCCGTTTTATTAGTCTATTATTTTAACCAGCATATTTTGCAAGGGAGACCTGGCCAAACAAAGTGGCTAAAAGTGAAAACATGAACTCAACAAGCGCAACATACAGGTTGCAATAAAAAACATACAAAGAAAAACCTTAGTGATTCCAATCCCCAATTGTACTGACCTGCCTTTCCTTTAACATTTCTGTGAAATCTTTAAACAATTTATGCTCAGACGTTTCAAAAAGGGAATAATATATATACTATATAATAATGGTGAGTGTACTTGAGAGTAGCGAAGACTGACTCTGAAGACTGAGATATAGAAGCAGTTATGGCCAATACTAACTGGGGAGCACAGGCTGCCGCCACGTGCGTCATAATAAATTCCTTTGTACGTGCTTTTTTTTGCATGCATAAACCATTCTGCAAGTGTTTTACTATGTGAACACCTGTGGTAAATCAGCCCCTTTGGTTCTATAATTTTCTTGGTAACTGTATGGTGCCTTTGTGAACACATTGGATGACTCAAAAGGTAGCTACACATCCTGGAATTTTCCCTCGAGGTCTTTTTTTTCCCCCTTTATATCCACTGGTCACTGTTCAAGAGTGTTAATTGGAAGTTCTTCTTTTCAAAACATGGTTAATATTAAGTATAATTAAACTTCTCATGTCGCCCCTTGGTGAAATCAATTGAAAAGGCTGAGGTCAAGGGCGTCGGTTAATGAACAAGAAGCAGCTCCCTGTTGCTCGCTTGCTCCCCTAAAGCAATGGATCATCCACTTCCGCCGCCATCTGGTTCATGCAAAGTACAATCCTGAGTGAAATGTGGCTTTCATTCTTATCTGCAGCCCCAAAAATATTGCTATTGCATCACCGTGTGCAGACAGAAAAGGAACATAATGATGACAAACATCCGAGTTGCAGAGGTAGATGGATACAAATCAAAGTGGAGAAGAGAAGGCCAAAAATATAGAGTCGTGTTTTGCATAACACCTTCCTATTTTCTTCAATTTAAGGGCCCTTGAGAGTGTGGCATCAATAAAAAAGTGCAGACACTTTGGTGATTTGGCATGAATTATCTGTTATTGTCACAGCAAAGCATTAATATTTTATGAGATATCGAGGTATAACAAGGAGTCGCCAACATTCTGCTGCAAACAAGCTCTAGACTTTGAGTTAAATCCGAACTGTGCCGTATAAAATTTTGTTCATTGGGTTCTAACCCTTTTCCTCTGGTGTGCTTTAACTGGCAGCAGAGGCAGGGCCGGGTTGGTTGGTTTCCACTCACTGACCGCAGTAAACTACCACTCTAGCAAAAGGCTAGATCTGATTCGTAAACGAACTTCTTAAATATCTGAAGAAAAAGCAAAAATAATGACCTTATGTCCAATCCTTGTCTCTTGTCAACACAGATGCTGAGCCTGAGATAGTTAGAGAAGCTGGATGTGACGATCCTCATCGAAAGGTCCATACAGGAACATGCAGTGCAGCAGGAATTATGCGTCAATATCAGTCAATATCAACTTATTTAAGTCAACACCCCAACGCTGTAGGCTGGCGAGCTAAACTGTTTTATTGAATAATATTTTCTCTGAGTTACAGCCCTAGAAAGAGGAAGTGTCACCTTAATAGATGGTGAAGTATGAAGGAATGATGTTCATCCAGTTTTAAGTGATTGAAAAAAAGAAACAAATATGGCGCCCACACAAAGCGCTCTTTCACACATTTCTTGTGCCAACAGTTCTGTTGACGTTACAACTCACAACGCAAAAGCTCATACTTGAAATCCTCAAAGGATTGTGGGATCGCACCGCATGAGTCAAATGGCACTGGCAGACTCCATGTAGTATTTTTCTGGGTTATGTCTACATCTGGGTTATGCCCAGGGTAAGGGCTGAATCCAACATAAGACTATACCATCTTGCCAGCACCAGCTCTGATTGAGTGACCACAAAGTTTTCCCACCATAAACACACCAGAAAGGAGAAATGACATCGTACACAGTACACAGCCCTGACAGTATTTGTCACTTAAACACGATGAGATACTCTGAGTGGACGTTCTTGAGTACTGACAGTGATGGATTGATATTTCTGAACAGTGACTTTGAGTCTGTGTCGAAGACGAGGTGCAGCATACATTTCTTAAAGTCCTTGTGGCTCTATCAATGTTAAATGTGCATTTCAAGTGAGGTGGTCATTTTGTAAGCTTTAACTGGAGTTGATGTTGAATATAGAAACTAGTCCAGTCACATTTTACATCATGAATACAGAGACCCAATTGACGTCAGCAATGCAGCAATAATAATCCAAACAAAAGAACAATACTGTGTTATTCTATATATAAAAACCATGGAAGCAACCATGTAAACAAGACCAAACAATTCCAAAACCAAAAAAAGGGGGAAAAAAAGCTTTTCATCTTTTCAGTGGTGCAGAACAAAATAACAGTGTTAGCAAACTAGATTAAGATTAATATATAATTGTAGGTGAACCAGATGTCTGCAACATAGTTTCTTAATAATTCAACATATTGCAACATTGTAGAAGTAAAACTACCTGTTATTGTACATCAGGGTTCTCAAACCGGTCCTCAAAAGGTCGCAGTGGGTTCCAACCTCTCGCTTTCCCACTAATAAGGTGTCTGAAGGCCAGAAGTCACCAAACAGTTCCAGAAAGAGCTGCAGTGGGAGCGGGTTGTTGTTCCAACCAGTCAAGCACACACAGCTTCACTAACCAGATAATCTGTCATTGTCAGTCAGCTGTCACCTGATTGGTTAAACTGTATGTGCTAGATTGGTTGGAACCCACTGCAGCCTCATTGTAGTATCGGTTTGAGACACGTGCTGGTCATGTTGTCATTAAAAGTGCCGACCCATTGTGCGGCAAAGCTGAGCAGAGCCTTTAGAAACATACGAACAGACAAACATGTCTGTGGTGAACCTAAAGCAGGCACCAGGCACTAGCAGGTGGCCACATCGCCTGTTGTGAATAACAGGTGTCCTGTCAGACTTCGGCTCTGCACATGCAGCTCTAGCCAACAAGATCATACCCAAAACTATACCCACCCCACTTCGAGATGAATCCAAATGAGGTGATGAAACCAAGCATCCTGTATTATAATGTAGCGACATGCATGGTTTCACACTGACTGTTGTGGTGTGGTAATGCATGTGAAGCTGTCTGTCAGCGACCTGTTTGTGTTTCCAGAGACGGCTAGGATTAGAAGTGAGGAGGCCGGTATTAGCTTTATTTTAATGGAGCATGTGAATTAGAGAGGTAGAGGCAGAGCTGCGTCTATAAAGTGCCAGAGCAAGAGTGAGGACGAGGCGACTAATAGTGCCGTTTTGGAGTGCAAACAGTGGCTGGTTTGGCATTTTCACTTTGTATATTTCGCTCTCAGTTTCACCTGACTCTGTGTCTTGGCCTGTTACGGCGCTTGACTTTGAGTATTGGGTGTGTTGTTTTTAAATAGCGTGTCATATTTACAGTAAGGATAAATATGATCATTCAAACATGTGGTGGGATCAGGACACCCCTAGTGCAAACATGTGAAATTCTATTTTGATGCATAGCGACTTCACTAGTATGTGAGAAAAAGCACAATATGGCTCTCTTTAAGGACATACCCAACTGGACTCAGTTTAGTAATGGGTCCATCACAGACAACAGACCATAATCATTCGTTTAATTCCTGCATGATGTCAGAGCCATCACATAAACATCTGACAGCCACGTTGTAAAAAATATTCTTTGAACACAAAGTGATATACAGTATGTACAGCGTCTCTCTGGAGAGATGTACTGTAATTTAATTTTAAGTTGCAGGAATTTTTCCTAACTTTCTCACACTTCAGCGCATCAGATTGGGACTTGAATGCAGTACTTCTCAGACACACCTAAAAAAAATGGTTGAAGAAGAAGCGATGACCCCGTGTTTGAGTGACCCTGGGTTTGAGATTCCTATTGTTCCAGCAGTCGCCACCTTGCGATATAAATCTTTACAACAACAGTCAGAAGTTCTCATTCCACAGGACCGGTTAACACAACTGACTTGACCTATGTTGCTGTGTTTGCTACCGTTCTTTTCCATTATTTCAAAGTATACTATTGCATATTATCAACTTCATTTAGCAGGATATTTATATTTCACCACAAATATCCCTTTCATCTTGGGGTCATAAGCCTGTGTTGAGCAGGTCACCAGCCTGTCACAAAAATAAATAAATGTAAATCTAAGCAAAATGAATCCTTCATTCCTGATAACCATCAAACAATCCCATCATATTCTTCAAGAACATCAGGGTGCAGTTCATCCCCTTAATTTATTTCATTTTTTTAATAATTAAAAAGTGCATTCAAGTTGTGTTTGTTTGTAATTTACCCATATAATATTCATAAGGACTGTAATCTGATTTCATTTATTAATAATGCTGCTAGTGTGCGACCAGAAGGTTTGTGCTTAATTGTGTTTAATTTTCATTGTGAGGTCAAAACCAGCCAGAACAGCTTCCTAACAGCACTGGAGCAGTTTGACAGTGGTCAAGTGTTGACATCACCTTGGGGCAACCATTATTGCCTGCGGCCAAGGCCAAGAGACCGGCCACTGAAAACATGAAAATTTAACCTAGTTGTCATTGCTGTAATTGTTATCTATGAGTGATGGCCATCTTTTTTTTTTTTCCAGTCGTTTACCGTAAACAAGTGAGACAGACAGGCGGCAACTGTGGTCCGTCAGTCAGGTCAGGAATGAGTGTAGGTGAATAGATTTAGAAGGACTCTCAGTGACACGGCCAGGTAAACGCCTTATCATGCAGACAGGTCCAAAAAGAGTCCGTCTATTTCTCTTCTCACCCACGTTGAAATGCTGACATTCTGCTTTGTCATTGTGCCTCGGCGTGTACTTCGGCCTCCTGACAAATTAACCCACACCCAGTGAGTCACTCAGCCTTGCGACTGCCATGAATTTATCATGAGAAACGTCAGTCAAGAGGCAGCACTCGGCATCAATTCTTTTTTTTCCTCTAAAGAGTAAATATGAATTTAGCCCAAGTTAATATCAACAACTCGGGTAGGTGTATTGTGTTGGATGGTTTTGGATCTGCATTCAGAAAAGTTTTTGGTCTATGGTGAGCACTGCAGATTGAGGGTGCATATCTCAAGCCACGCACTATGGAGCAGTCAATCCTCAGAGAGCTTCAGGTGGCCGCCCTCTCATCTGCATAACGCACCCAGAATTCCTCACCGTGTTGATGAGAAGCAGGCTCATGAAAAAGGCACAAACCTCGTGTTAAACAAGTCCAGCTATTTAATTGCAGCTCTCACTTCCAGTGTGCAACCCCTGAGAAAGCCTTGGACCCCATTACACTCACCCCGCCCTTTTCTCAACTTGCCCCAGGGAGGCCTGTCAAAACCTTTCTCCCGTTTCCCATGACACACTCAAACTATCATATACTTATTTCAGAATAATTGTTGGGTTAAAAACTTGGTCTCTTGTTTTAGTTTCTCTTACATCTCCCAGATTTAATGAACAAGTTTGAAGCTACCAGTGTGAGACCACTTAACCCCTTCCAGAGGCCCTGGAGGAACATGCCCCACCAGGGCTTTCAGATCAACATGCTTCTCAATTATCACAATTCTTCAGACCTCGGAAGTGACTAAAGGTTTTCAGTTTTTTTTAAGTGTCTGTAATGCTTTTGCACCTAAATCAGAGCACCGCATTCCCAGGGTTCTGAAAGCTGACGCGTACATATGGAAATCTTGAACCCAAGCTTGACACTCCCCAGAGGGAGCATGACTGTCCCCGAGGTTCTGGGCAGGTGTCAGTCGGCGGCTGTGCTTGTACTTGTCACTGGCACCTCCTGTAACCTCCGCCTGCTTTCTGCCCCCAATTAATCCAGTCGCTGCGTCTTATGGCGCAGTACTGGAAAGATGTGTGGAACTTTCTGAATCATAAATGAAGAACTGTCAATTTTAAAAATAGAAAATACTCAACGCATGAGCATCAGTTAGAAGCGCTCGGAGACACTGTGACTCCTCTCTTTAGCTTCTTTTCCACCTTCACCCAAGAATCTTTTTACCCCGGTTTATTGATGCGAAGCTCAAGAAGGTAAATCCAAGTTACAAATGAGGGACGTAGATGACTCACTTCTGCTGCCCGACGGTCGTCCCTGGACTCACGTGACACAATTACCAAAAGGCTACAGCCAAATATCAATATTATATTCATAAAATGACTGCACTTCAAAGAAATCACCCAATAAAAATGAGCCACAACCATTGATATCAATCTCCGGAGTGGTGCTTATAGCCAGAGCTGGTCTACCTGGGTGAAGCAGTTAGCATGAGTTAGCACAGGGATGTGTCAAAAAACAGGATTGAGAGCTGTGAAATGTCAATGAAAAGGTGATAATATTTCTACAGCTACAGTTGAGAAATGAGATTGGCTGCGATGGAATCTGAATCTGGCCAATGACAGTTCAATATATTCTACATCTACATTTCAAAGATGTCTAGAACTATAGCGGTCAGGATGGTGAGCTAGTTGGGAAAAAGGTCAGTGGACTGGACACGAATACTCTGATCTCCACTAAACTGATCAAACAAGCTGACGCCACTCCTATAGTGAAATGCCAAAAAAAAGGGCTGCGATGTCATCATACCCCACTTACGCAGTGAAATCCATGATGAGAAGAGCAACCAGAGGAGTCCATCTTGGGTGTGACCCACCTGCAGTGGAATCTGAAAAGCTAGCACTGAGTTCACGTGAGAACTGCAACACTGCAAGATGGTCTAAGTGTTTAAAGCGACTACTGTCTGGGGAACTGCTTCATGAACCTTCCAACACATGTGTTGTCCTTGTTGAAATGTTTTTAACATTTTCAATTTTGCCGCCACATTATACATCCTTCAGTTTTCGGCTGTGTGTATTTTCCTGGTGTTTTCCTGGCACTTCTCGCGTGTTCCTGGCGATGGACGCTGCAGCTGTGACCAGCTGTGGAGGCAAGGAGCTTGTTTTTCATCATTAATCATTTTGGATGATGGACCCTGTTTTCAAAAATGATGTTACATGTCCTCACACAAATTTCCCTAGTATACGAAAATTACAGACCTTTGCAAGTGCCTATACACCCTGTACAGGGTACAGTATAGCTGTGCATCATGGAGAGTACAACAATGGTGTAAAGCAAGCTTGTTCTTCACCTGCCCAGATTGACTTGCAATCATTCGACTGTCCACATGGCAAAACTAGCGTCGCATCGCAGCCATGTTGGACCTGACTCCAGTTCTAGCCTCAAAAATCCACACTGAGGGCCAGATTTGGCCCCTGTGCCTTGAGTTTGACATTTATTTTATAGGGACTGTAAAAGGCAGGTTGAAGTAGCACATAAGGAACTGGCTTTAAGAAGGCAGAAGAGACTGTGTTGGGGGCCACACAGTAGTTTAACTCCCCCCTATATTTCGTAAAAGTACAGGTAAAAAAAAGTAGCATTAGCAGCTAATTCTACTCATTATATACATTACGCTCAAGGTTGTTATGTCCTACGCAGGTCACCGTAGTTGGGAGAACTGCCAAAGAAGGAGTGCATTCCATTGTGGAGTGTATAACATGAATATATTTTATAACTTGAGCATTCCTTTTTTTCCAAGACAAAATATTTCGTGCCATTTTATGCACGATTACATGGATATTTTAAAGCTTCTCATTTAAAAGAAAAATATTTATGAAACATTCATTCATTTTTGTTTACTCCCACAATTTTTTTTTATTATTAAACATCTTCATCTTGGCCTCCACCATGCATCACTTCCCCCACCTCTCCGCTTCCCTGGTCTGGAGCATTAATGTACTGGCCCTTGTTATAACTTTTCACTGTTCCTGGAGCATATGAAAAATTCATATCACATGTAAATTGAACGCCAGCATGAGCTCCCGTGTCGCCCAGCACTAATTCTCCTACCTTCCATTGAATCGCAGGTTCATATGGAGGCACCTGCGGTATATTCAAAATCCTTTTTGATTGCCGAACCAACAGTCAGTGGTGCCGAGGCTAAATGCCTCAATTTCATTCTCCGCGTTCTGGAGATCCAAATAGCCAGTGTAATAAATTTGAGGTCAGCAGCAAATAAAAAATGTATTTCACTTTAGATATACAATGTAATACAAAGTACATCTGTTGTTTATTTATAATTTCATCAGCTTCACTTACAAGTGAGTTATCACACACTTAACCATATCGACTAGCTGCCTTAGCTATAAAGGAGTATTAATATTGAGATGCGTGTATATGTGGATTAAACCCATATATTCACAAGGTATGAAAACAGCTTGCATGCTGTACATTTTCATTTGTATTTGTGTTCCCTTTCATTCTGGCAGGAGCTTATCTTACGGTTTACCATATGCCACGCAACAAAAGATCAAGGCTTCTATATTGAGAAGAAACCTCACACTACATTCAAATTCCTCTGAATCATCGGGAGACACCCGTGGAACCCCTGCTAGCTCTGTTTTCTGCCCTCCCACATGTGAATATCGATCCGGAAAGGGATTCATGAGAGATTGATTATTCCATTTGAACGCTGACCACGGTCAGAAAATATATAAACAAAGAGATTTTCTGCTACCTAGTTTCACCTTCCGTGGAACATGCAATCCAATTTACAGAACGCAAGAATGCCATTATGATTATTTTTTTCATCCTTCATGCGAAACATGAGAAGCATGACAGTTCAGTTGTTGTCTTTTCTGGATAATATTCAAAGCATTGCCGTTTGCTGCGCGTCTGGCCGGATGAAAACATCTTGCCATCCCTCAAGGCAAAAACTACATCTCCTATCAAAGATTTGTGGGTAGGGAACCAAATACATTTGCCTCTTTTCAACTTATTTTCAAGAGATGGAATAAGAGAGACGACCGTCCAATGGCTGCTCAGCATTACATTTTACAAAGTATGATTGCCATGGGAGACCAATTTCAGCTCAATTATATTCACTGCCTGCTGCTCTTCCCGTCTGTAGAGTGCAACCCAGCCGCTGTGGAGGCTCCTCTCATCTCTGAAAGATGTTGAGATAACTATTTTCTTTATTAGTGGAGTTGTCTTCCCTCAATACTGCTGCTTTAATAGGAACACGGATGCATAGTCGGAACTAAAATGGCGTCCACGCCGTCCACCATTTTCCATGGGCTGTCCATCATGGCCATATCTGATCGCAGCCTGTCCATCCAGAAATATCTCTATTGACAAATGTCGCTGGATTTGGCCTGATATGTCAATACTCCGTCAGTCAAGTGGTGGCTGCTGTGGGTGTTGGAGTGCGGAGAAATTCAACAAAGTACAATAGAAATTGAGCGCGCAGGAGAGACAGTTGCGTTGCTAATGGGTCGCTGTGCTCATCTTAAAAATGGGTTGTAAAGTAGATTGAATTCACCCTCAACTGTGATAGTTGTCAATTCATGTGCATTCACTAACTGTTTTCAATTAGCGATGTAATGTTTGTTAACAAGAAAAACATACTTAATAGAGGAAGCTTGCAATATTATGCACATAAAAACTGCAGTTTATTGTGTTGTTATGAACGGAGTCCTGTAAGACCTTCAGATATATTTCACAGTCAAACAGTTCGCAGGAATGAACAGCTGCCTCAATCCGCCAACAACATCGAGAAACAGCATGGTTCTTTTCTTTGTTATGCTACCCTTGGAATGCCAGAGCTGCCCGACTTCTGAGTCGCGACACGGCCATCAAACTGGCGAGCCAAGAGGCCAGTGGTCCAAACTATGCATGAACACTCATGAGATGCATGAGATCTCAATGTCTATCAAAAGGGAAAGTTGCATGGCAGAATGCTGACTTCAGTTCAGAAGCTCTATTGAAGTGCTCAAAAATTGTGCATCTTTTTTATCAATGGAGAAGCTTTGCAACAAATGTACCTTAAATAGGTTTTGAATATGATATATTTATGATAAATGACTGCCTATATGGCTGATATGTTGTCACTCAAACACGCAAGACTTGCAAGGCACATCAGCGACTTGGATTTAAAGAGGCCAAAACAAGCAAGGCGACACTCTCCTGGCACGGATTGGCGCACATGCACCGTGGCGTATTATTTATGTTGCAAAGTTACATTTGAATACTGCTTTATTTTGTGACTGATTTCCTGTATGAACAATCATCTCAATTGCAACTTGACCAAAACCATGGCGGCTCACCACGAAGTCAAAGGTACCTGTAGTTCAATCCATAGTGCCGCTTTGCTTGGTGTGAGTTTTATATGTGCTGACATTCATTCCAATTCTCACACAGCGAAAAGTGAGGTGCAGTGCCAAAAACCTTTTCTGAAAGAGCACTACTGGGTCCATTTAATACAATTATATATCTATATTATGCACTTACAATATCACTACAGTGCTGAGCCATCAAACATTGTGATGTTTAGTTGTTAGTTGTTAGTATTTCCTTGCTACTCCGTTTTCGGCATTCAAACGCTGACCAACAATTTTGAACTTTGGAATACATGAACCTACACCTACGAGACTATAAACCCCTAAAACCCTCCTCATGCTTCTGATCCTTCTGTTGTACCGGATGTTTACTGAAAATTGACTTCATAGTTTACCGCTGTGTGGCTGTCAGACAAACAAGCAGGAAAAACCTTTAACTCCCAGTGGGAGGCAATAATGGTGAATATTGAAGAGCTCTGTTGTCCTCGGTGAGAATCCTGCTGGGAATTCTTCCTCTTTCATTTTACATAGCTTGTTTTCTCTGCCTTGTCATCACGGCAGTCGCAAACGTAATCGTATGATTAAAATAAAGGAATCAGTTTTGATTGTTAAAGAAGAAGAAAGAAGTGTTTCACTTTGGTGTTGCTGTGAAATCGCTTCACACCTGTATGCAGATGTGCGCAGTGACACTAACGGTTATTGCTACTAAGGAGCTAACTCACCAATCTTCTGTCCCATATAACAGTTCAATGCACCGGCTCCTTGAAATGTTGATGCAAGACAGCGATGATATATTGTTTACAGAGCATTGTCCTCGGTCAGTGTACCAGTATATGAAAAAATATGTGCTCAACGTATCATAAAAAAAAAGAAGGGACTGGATACTAAACGTAAATGTCACGTCAGAGACATCATTTATGTATTATCATCTGCACATATTGTGGCGTGATAAAAGCAGTATTTAAAGTGTTAAACCTGTTAAAAACCACCTAACAAAATATTTTGAAATGTGTCTGCTGTTGACTTCAAATGTAGTGAAGTGGACTGTTTTTTTATTTCCTTCTTGCAGAACGGTGTGATACATATTCAGCACGGGTTGATGCTCAGACCTGTCAGTTGTTTGAATTTACAAATTACGGGGTCAGTAAACGCTCCAGTGCTCCGCCTTCTTAGCGAAGCAGAAAATGTGTTAAACAACATTTTCTACTATGAATAAAAGATTTTGGGGGTGGCAAGAAGGCTTTGTTTTTGTTAGCTTTACTCTGTGTTTATTAATTTTGTTTCAGTTTTTCAGGGGGTTATTCTCTTGTATGTTTTCTGACCACTGATGCCCATTCCCAAACATAAAAAAAAAAAAAAATCAACTTCGATGTGAGCTTGTATGTGATGACAAAACGCACCAGAGCGAACATCATCGGAGACTTGGTGGTTTAACTGTATGCTGTGTTTTATCCAGTCATGCGCTATGAGCTTCGAGCTGGAGGTATGAGCTGTCACAGAGTTAATAATGATAATACTGCTATCGCACTTTTTTAGAACGCTGTTCTTGCTTAACAGGCAAAAACATTTGTCTCGAGATTTAAGCCTAGACTTAGGGACAGTTAGCAGAGACCCATCTGGGGACCTGAGGGTCCTGGCTGGCTTGTAGGTGTTCTAGTAGCTGTGTAGCAGTTCTAGAATGTAGTCGGTGCTAAGCCAAGGCGGACTTTAAAAGTTACCAGTACACTCTCAAAGTCGATGTGTCTAAAGTGGTAACACTGGAGTGATTCACTGCCGTCTGTCAGAGCCAATTAGAAGACTCACTGCTGAGTTCTGAACCAGCAGGAGGCGTGAGAGAGATACAGATTCAGCTGAAGAAAACTTCGTGCCATCCACTAAGTGACATCATCAAGACATGATAGAACAGTAGCGATGACTTGAGAGTTCTTTATGAGTAAGCAAATCTATGTGTCATCCGTAAAGACGTGAAAAGACACATGGTGACGCTGGATGGTTTGTGCAATAGGTAACACCTCCTTCTGTTGCTAAGAGAAGGTTATACTTTCACAAGTGCCGTTTCTGTTCTGTACCCTGATTTAAAACCAGACTTCAGGATTTATTTTGGTTGATGGTGTCATGCAAAATGCTGTAAGTTAAGAGGTAAGTACTCCAGAAATACTCTGACCAAACTGTTTAAAATGAATCAGAACTTTTAACAATCTTTTTTGTGTGTGTGTTGTGCTGAAGCAGACAGAAAACCAGCCAGCTGTCGGGTGGTTGCCAGCATCTCAGACATGCCTGATCGGACTCTTTTGCTCTCTTTTGCTCTCACTAGACTTGAGTGAAAATAGAAGGCAAAAAATACAGCAAATACCTTGCAACATTCTTCAGAAATCTGATTTCTGACTTGAGCAGGGTTTTCACAAAGTGCATGCATTCAGTGGCTCTCTGGGGTTTTAAATAATATTCCTAATATGTTTTCTTTATCACATTGGCTGTTGGGTTACTTACAAAAATATTCAAAATTGTCAGCTAAAACTTACACGACATCTCGCTGTGTGAGGCGTCAAGACCTTTTAGGTTCTTCAATACATCAACAACCCAAATGTCAACCTGTACACTGCGTTATTGACTAGTCAACTGTTAGTGGATTGTTTCAGTCCTATCATCAGCAAAATAACCTTCTCCTCTCTGAGGAATGAATGTGAATGTGGTGGAGGGCTTATTAGCGCAGCAGGAAAAGGAGCAGTGGAAAGTGAAAGTGAACAAGCATTGTCTTCAGTGGGCTTCTGTGTACTTGGAAATATAATGCTGTCAAGTTAAATATTCTTATAAATGAAATGGTTTACATAAAGACAGTTCTTGCTTTCATGAAAATGTAAATCAATGTAAGTCACCAGTAGGAACTGCCAGATTCAGTCGTCTGATGAATCACTGAATGACACCTGGTCTGTGTGAGCACATACAGTGCCAAATTGGTGCCAGATGATATGGGTTTCATGCTGTGTGTGGTGGTCAGATTGTGTGTCTATCATAAGGCCATGGGTCTCAAGTTGGTAGCTGTCCTTGTCATGAACAGAGAGAGAGTCGAGAAATGTGGTGTTAATAGGCTAGGAATAAGGAACTGGAAAATCACAGAATACGAATGCCCAGGAATTCCTGGACACTGAAGGCTGAAGTCACACCTGTTTTAAACGATAAAATATCAAAACAGCACCAACACACATAATCATAAACAGAATACAGTGGTACCTCGGTTTTCGAACGTCCGGGAATTCAAACAAATCGGAGTTTGAACAAAAATTTCGAGATTTTTTTGCTTTGGATTTCGAACGAAAATCCAGAACTCGAACCTCCCCGAGAAAAGCTGGAAAAAACATAACGTGCGCACACCGATCAGCTGACCCACGACGTGCTTTGTTATTGTGTATGACGCAGCCTCTGTACGCAAATGTGTCCCGTTAGCTACATTTACTGACTGTTTTTTCTTCATGCTGAGGTGTAAAACCTTTCCTGTCTCCGCACTGGACCGTGGTAGAGTGTCACAGGGGAGGTGCTCGCTCTCCACACCTCCGAGGCTGGAGCGCTCACTCCAGGGTTTGATGTCCTGTTGTGGGCTGGAGCTGGGACAGGGATGAGGCGAGTCTGGGACAGAGCGTTACTTGGTTTATGACTTTGTCACAGCCAAACTGCACAGAAGCGCACATTCAGAGCTGGACACGCACCGGGCACCTCTTCACTTCTGGAGAGACGTCACTCACTCGGCAGCCCCTCCCACATGCAGCGGCCACACACATAGACTAGACTTGGAACGCATCATTTTTCCATTGTAATGGAACAAAAACGGTTCAGATTTCGAACAATTCGCTTCTCGAACAGCCGTCTGGAACAGATTGTGGTCGAGAACCGAGGTACCTTATTGTGACTTTTTCAGCAACTCTTCAAGAAAAGAGCTTTCATGAGCTTCATACATTTTTATGGACTATTACATGTCGGTGGCTGAATTTAACCATCTTAACTGAACATATTTAACTTAAAAAACAAGGTCTATATTTTCTCCGCATTGTGGCAAAATTGACTATTAATCACCACCCCTACCTCATTTCACCCGACTGACTCACGAATGATTATTGAATAGACAACATATCAACTCGTCCCAACGGCAGCTGAAATTGGGATATTAGGAAAGATCTTTATGTTGTTTACATCCATGACTGCACCTCAGGCAAGCTATCATACACTTATATAAACCCACTGAATACAATTATGTTGCATTATAAAAGTAATTCCAGGATTTAATTGCCATCCTGCGTGTTGTTCCAAAGTCCTGTTGTCCAATTACGTTGACCCAGGCTCCTATACCTTCTGTTCACTGCTGTCAAGAGAAGCCTCAGCTGCAGTCTGCTTCAAGGTAGGACGTGTTGCATTAAGTGGTCCTCCACAGCACGTGAGGATTCAATCACAAGTGGACAGCTGTAAGTGTGTCACTTTATTCCTGACATTGGAATGGAGGCTCAATGTATCTTCAGTGACTTTTGATCAAACCTCACTTCCCCGCTTTACATGCAAATGAACACATACATCACTTCTGCTCGCAAAGACAGACTGTTGTTTTTTTTTTTTTTTGAAACATGCCTCTCCACATGTATTTATTTATGATGTTGGTATAGTGCAGTCCAGTCTGTTGTCGTTCTCTATTTCTCCGTAAATCTAATGAGGTTTGTGCATGAAGAAACCCAGAAGATCAAAAACCGTGCACAGGGACATCTCGACGTTCAGCATTTGCTGCTACATTTAAATGAAAAGCATAAATTTACCACAAGGAGGGAACTGAACTGTGGTATTATTACATGGCCATCATATTTATTCTATATAGAGGGACATCTCTTCACACCTTTAAGTATCTCTGTTGTTATAATTCCATTTCTATTCTTCAGCTTCAGATTCAATTTTGGAATTTTTTGATACGGAAGGATTTTTGTGTGTGTGTGTGGTTTCCCTCTGGAGGCTCCGATATCCTGCCCCGGGATCCCATCACACTGACTGATGAAGCAGGGATTGCCTCTTGCCTCTCCCCACAACAGCAGAGTGCTGGGAATTAGATGAAGAAAATGGATTATAGGGCAGTCCGTATGATTTCATAAGTTATTTCAAACCTAACCGTGAACCTAACGGTGATGGAGCTCTTTTTCTTTGGAAAATAATCGCTATTTTATGTGTGTCTAAAAGCACATCATTGACTCACCACTCGATTGTTTTAGTATGTGCTGTTTTAAAATAGATTCGTATTAGTATTGACGTTGTTAAAGTGGAGTTTTGCGTCCTGTCTAGCAGCTTTCCGTGTTACATATTTGACGCATTGGTGTTTCAATGGCGTGCAGAACCATTTATTTCCTGTGTAGCGTTTCAGTTGGAGGGATCTCAATATAACCCCTTATGTGGCTCTGCTGCTTACTGATGGTATCCACAGAAAGTCACTTAGGCTGAAATGCACATCCATTTGAGGGGCTTTAAATACCAATTGACACGCTTTTACATGTAGATAGAAAGGAGCACCATTCCATGGCTTACTTAACCCCAACCTCTGTCTTTCTATTACATGACGTGCTGCTCAAGGCACCAGGAAGCGGAACATGTGCTTCAATTGAATACCTGATGCATCAAGACTGTCTATGGAGTCAGTACAGGTTGCAAAAGTCAAGTTTCCCATGTCACTATATAACGCCAAAAGAGTGAGAATGTATGTTTTCTACACATACAAGATCGTGTTGTATGTGTGTGTAGAAAACATACACACTTCATTTGAAGATCCTCAGTTGCATTCATTTCCAAATACATCTCAGATTGTTTGTTTTTATATTAAGGGGCAAATAAAGCTCTCTAAGAAGACAAAGGAAAGGACGGACAACAGAGAAAAACGTAACTTAAATGAAATAATTTTTTAAAACGACATCATGACATTTTCAGAAAGTAGAGATGGTCTTGCGATGCTTCATAAAACAGTGTCTTCATTTTCAGAGGGAAGCAGATGACATTCTGTTTGGATTTGAAGAGCTATTCCAAACAAGCCTCCCATCAGTTTCAAACAAACAGCGCCCCCCACTGAGATCTGAAAAAGAGACGCTGTCTCATGAAGCTTCATCAGCCCTCTCTCTGACCAGGTCTCTGGGTTGGGTAATGGTGGGTTGACTTCATGAGAATTCACTTTGAATAATGTCTTAAAAGCCAGTCAAAGCCAAGCATATTGAGTGCCATCTAGTGAGCTCTGAAAATGAGGACAGTTTCATGAAGCTTCCTGAGCCCATCACCACTGCGATGCCATATTCATCGTAGCCTTATCTGAACTGGTGTGTATTTGCTCTGTGGAGACCGTCCAGTGCTCTCCATGAGATGCATGTTGGTAGGAATAAAGAATGAGCTGGGTATTGACCCTTGAGGATCCTTATGATGAGTGCCGTATTCGCGTTTCTCTGAGATAATTCTTTCCATTAACAAGTGACAGATGACTTGCGTCATACGTCCTGTGCATTTCAACGTAGATGTAGGTAGCAGAACCTCATGTGGATCAGGATTGATCTCTAAATTGCACACCATGGAGCTAAATCCAGCCTTGTCATGAGCTAATAAATGACTCATATCTCTGGTTTTGCTCAAATCTGGCTCCCATCCTGCCACTCGCAACAGAAGATTTAAGTCATTTGGATGAAGTTGTCTGTAAATCTGCTCGCAGATTAACAGATCTCAACAGGAGCACAAGATGTGACACTTTTCAGGCCAAAATTTGAAAATGAATCCGCGGATGAGTTCTGAACGGCATCACGTCTGCTGACACCATCGCGGCGTCTGCGCCACAAGATTGTCTGGAATTGACTTTGCACACAGGAGTGGGTATGCTTAAGAGAACTGAGCCAGAGGGGAGGCGCTGCTGCGCCGTACAAAATAGAAATCCTATGGGAAAAAAAAAAAAAAAATCAGACCTTGGGCAGTTAATGGAGATGGCAATTTTTTTTCTCTCTCACTCTTAAGGTGTGCTTACGCTCTGTGTGACAGACAGACAAAGAAATAAATCTCGACTGTAATTGAATCACAACATCCATTCACCCAACTATATCATTTGCCAATAATGAGGAATAATTGTCCGAGAGAAAGTATGTCATTAATGGGGGGAGTGAGATGAGGTAATGATGTTCTGACTTCTCCCTATTCTCTCTGGTTCAGACACATTGCCAAGGCTGAACCCTAATGGCCTTCTGTTGGCGTGTCACCGGGGGGAGAGAGAAAGAGAGGAAGTTGAACGAGGAGAATTAGATTGCATTTCCCATCCCCTTCATTGTTATTTTTGGTCAAATAACGCATTGCTCTTCCAGTCACAAGCAGGAGCAAAAAGCAGTTAGTGTGTAATCAATCCTTTTGGAAAAAGGGGGGCTCACTCTGCGCCTGCCGCTGTGCACAAAATGGAATAAATGTGACATTAGAGACGCGGGTATCATTACCTTGATGAATCACGGAAGGTATAACGATTATGGAAATTGTCATCGACTGATCATTCGTCTCAATTTATTGCAGTTCAGTGGCAGCGTGGCCCTTCAGACTGAAATGCTATCATGTCAATAGTGCCACTGGATGTTATCAATGTCTGCTGCGCTCTCACAATTGCCAGGCCCTGTTGGACTCTTGTACGCCCATCCATCGCGCTCCTGACCGTGACAGCAGACCTCTAGATAAACCTGGGCTCCACAGTTTAAGAGCGAGTCGTACATTCAGAGATGTGGCTGAGAAGGCCCTTCGATACAATAAAAGTAAGCGTACGAAACTGTCAGAGCGCATCTGAATATTCTCGGTAGGGACCTTTAGATTTGGATTTATTAAAAAGCAATCGCTCGCCTTGAGAAATAAATGATCTGACATTTCAAAACATCGCTTATCCACTTTGCACCATGACGTTCTTTATTATCAAAACACAGCCACATCCCAGTGACCACTGCCTCAGATCTGCCCTTGACCTCTAGCATTGGCGCGCAACGCAGGCTAATGAGGCTTGTCCTCATTTTCAGAGCTCACTAGATGGCACAACCATTTCAACGAAACCTCACATCATTTTTAAGCTGAGTGCTCCACCTGTTCTGCTCTGAAAATAAGGTCACTGTTTCATGAAGCTTCATCAGCACATCACAACCAATGGCTGTTGTCTTTTTAAGGGTTGGACACAACAATTTCAAGATGCAAATGGATATTGGGAAAGAAAACCAACATTGTATTTAACAACCAACTGGCTCTTTTTAGGTCTGTGTATGATTCGTTCATTCAATTTTTGTCGTGAAACGAAAATTGAAACGGAACAAATTAAACAAAATAATGGCTTGTCTTTTATTATTTGTTTCATAAACAAATTCCATAAAACAAAAAGCAGGTGGATTTTGTGCTGAATAACAAAATATATACTATCAGGATGGGTCATTTGAATTGAATAGTTGGTTTTTAACACAGTCCTTTGAAGCCACCCCCGTCCATAGTGCCCCCTCATTGTTGGCTCTGCGATGTCAAAGTTGCCTCCGTCATCAGGAAATATTGGCACATTGTTGTCATCAGTGATGTACATGCTACCGGTGTCAACGTGATAAATGTAAATAAATGTAAAAACCGGCGGTAATTAACTTTAGAAAAATAGCTTTTATGTTATGGCTATTCGATCATTGATACCTGGGAAATAGTCGAGATTCTCTCGGCGGTCATGTCTTCCTCGTGAACTGTGACGCACCTGCTTTCTCGGAACAACAACTGCTCCATCTTCGCCACTTTTCTGCGCATTGTGCGACCGTGTTAAAAACCAACTATTCAATTCAAATGACCCATCCCGATAGTATTTTCGTTTTTGTTATTCTGTTTTCAGCACAAAATACACTGCACGAAAAACGACTTTTTTGTTTAATGGAATTTGTTTACAAAACGAATAATATTTTTATTGTTATAAGTTATTTTGTTTTATTTATATCATTCGTTTCACAACAAAAATTGAATGAACAAATCATACACAGATCTTTTTAGACTGTTTTTTGTGTTTTTGTAGCGACACCAAAACGCTCTATCTTAGCACAACGCAACGTTGCCATACATGGATCTCACTTTTCAGGCAACCGAGAATCTAAATCCCCTGTGTTTACACTGGTAGCCATTTTCTTTTTATTTCTGTTCCCTCATGCTAATGGCTGGAGGGTGGCAACATTTTTTTTTTATTGTGCCCATGAAAATGAATCCTTGCAAAAAGACTGCTTTGGAAAATAAATTGTTAGTGCACGTGCTGCGTTCAAGCGCATCTTGAGAAACCCCACTTTGTTGGGAATTACAGCGACGTAAAAGCGTATCATAAAATGTGACAACACTGATTTAAAAGCATGAGCGGGATACACACAAAACAATGACTTGTCGGGGGCCGCATGTTGTTAAACACGTCCAAACATCACTTTTTAAAATGGAGAAAATAAAGAATGCCGTCGCTAAACAAAGCACTGATCAGACAGTGGACATCAGAACTGAACCTTTTCACAACTTGTACTCACTCAACAGACGCCGACTGGGGATAATCATATTTTTCTTAAATTATGTTTCATCACGCAAACAACAACACATATCGTAGTGTTTATTTTCCACCCAATAATTTAACAGCTTTAACAAAATCCAAACACTATTTCCCCCTGCCTGATAGAATCCCCACAAAGGTGCACTTTGCCTTTGAATTATTACCAGTAAGTGCAAGTCATTTATTAAAGCACATTGAGTTTTCTCAGCACACAAAATTGCTCGACAAACTGACACAGCATTTTTCTCCTCGCCTCAAAGTTGCAGATCTCAGGGTCTGACAGAGGCATGCACTGCATGAATCAATAGCAGGTTAATCATTGGGAACACCAGCAATATATTCGACCAGTTTCATAAAACGTGGCGCGACATTATTTTAATGTGAGCGTTAACTGGACCTACACAGAATATACACGTTCTACACACTGCAGTTGTTCCATAAATACAGAGATGCCTTATTTCTTATTTTATATTTTGATCTCTCGCACCAAGACCAAATCAATAAAGATACCCTTTGCATTCAGGAGCCAAAGCTGCTGAATACTAAACTATTTCTTCCAGCAAATCTAATATTTTAGGTCACAAGCCATCCATCCCTAATATGTCAGCAGACAATACCGCACAGGAAAATACATCCCAAGAGGAATAATTACAAAATCAATCAGCTACTCTCAGCTACAAATCACACTCATAAAATCATAATTGTTGTGGTAATTGTGCCTTTTGAATGCAGAGGAACTGTAATTTAGCAACATGCCGCAACACACAGAAGCATGTCCCAAAGAGAATCTTGGAAAGATATTGCTCTGCGCCTGCCGTCAACAATACGGGGTCACCTCAGGGAGCTTGTTAGAGCCCTGCATGTTTGCAAGTATAATCATAAGGCAGCTCCCATAAAACCAGGGAGGTATACATTTGGGCCACGTTCCTCATGTGACACATCACATTCCCCTTGTCGGGAATATATATGAATATGGTTAAACCCTTGACATTCATAATTTGCAGTGCACTGGAGAAATTGGTAAGCCTCTGAGACAATAAATCATAGTTATGTCAACTGCGCTCATTAGACTTCAATTTATGAAAACCGTGCCGGATATGAAGATTTGCAAAGGTCCAGACTCAATGAAAGCCTGTGATCGAGCCCCTCTGGAGGCTTTTCTAATCGCTGCAGCAGGAATACAGCCTGGTAATGGAGGACATATCTCTTCATTAGCTCTGTGCAGGAGTACAGTAGCGTTCACTCAGGCTTTGATAAACGCACTGCTGTTTTCTTACCGCGGCACTTTTAGCACACAAAAGTTGCCTACATTTTAACCAAGTCCTCTTGGAGCAAATGTTATTGCCTGCACTAAGTGCAATAACCAGCTAGGGAGCGCATAATGGTGTACTTAGCTAACATGAGATCGGAACCACTTTCACTCGGATGGCGCAATGAGTTTGGGCTTGCACTTGCTGTTTGGGTGCAGCGGGGGCTTCTAAGATTAAGAACTCTTTAAAAACTTGCCAATTAAATCAAAATATTGTTGCTTCTTTTGGTCAGATCCTTCACATCAGATTTGCTTCTCTTAGCAAGCCACACTTCCTGTCTGATCCTCATCTGACTATTAGACTGGAGGAGGTATCGTGAAACAGTATTGCAGGGTTGATGAAATAGTGTCCTCATTTTCAGAGGCCACTAGACGGCGCTCTTGGTTTAGAAATGATGTGAGGTTTCGCTGAAAACATTTTTTTACAGCAGACAGTGCCATCTGGTGGCCTCTGAAAATCAAGACAACGTGTCATGAAGCCTCATGAACCCATCACTGCTCGCTGAACAAATTCATTGATGGCGACCAAATGTGATCGATCCCCTGATGCTAGCTAGCTAAGTAGTGCTATGCGTAAAGAAGCCTAGCATTGAAGCTAAGGCACATGCTTGTCTCCCCAAAAAATTAACCTCTTCTTTTTGGATTCTTAAAGGTAAGGTAGCCAGTTGTGTAACTGCGTGGCTTAAGCTACTCAACAATAAAGTATTCCAGTTACCTGTGGAACCCACTCTGACTGACCTCCTGGAGACGACTGAACGGTGATGTCTATCAAGTAGCAACTGTCTGCGCAATGAGCAATGGAAAAAACAGCGAGTTAGTCAAAGGCATGCAACTCTGGAGGCGGGGCTTAAAAAGGGTTGGACTTGGAATTCAAAATACTCCAAGATTTCCAACCCCACTTTTAAGAAGATTAACAGCATAACGTCCCACTAGTGCACAAATATTAAACACAAATCTCACGTTTTCGTTGGTTGGTCTCTCAGCATGTAGGTGAAAGATGAATGAATATCTTCAGATTTTTATTATTTATATAATTTATAAACATAGATGTCAGGTAACAATCTGGAAAACACTGCAACATTTACTTGTACTGAGCCAATAAATTTGCACCTTGGATGAAACCAACATCACAGCACTGTTACTTATTGAGGAGAAACCCCACGACACCAGGAGTGTGCAACGCATCTGTATCCATATCACGTGACGCTCGAGTTCTCCCCAAAGCAAAATCCCTGGCAACTGTGGCCAGTTAAAGTAGGTTTCACAGGCAGAAATATTTGGAGCATCAGAGTCAGTGCAGAGGCCTATTAGCGACTGGTTGTTTTGAGGAATGAGAGATGAAGCGAGAGAAGAAGAAAATATAAAATGCGGCACATTGGAATCGCAGTTCTGTTCTGAGAATTGACTGGACCAGTTCCTTACACCGTGTACAGCGGGTTGATACCTTTAATGTCAGATTTTGGACCAGTTCCATTCAGATTGATAGAGAATTAATGAAAAAAGTAACCAATATATTTAATGCTAAATACAGCAACAGTGCACTGAGTGTGGAACCAGCGAATCATGAAATAAGAAATGAATGAAGTAGATGGATATATAAACTCCACTCATCTTCAACCGCGTGCTTTATTTGAATTATTTTATCTGCAGTTTGCTTCATGCTTAGTAATCACATTTATATAAAACACTCATGCTTTAATGGCTCCTGCTTTAAATTACATTGTTCCGCCTGCAGAAAAATATCTTATACTGTATGTACGCCAGTTTTTTTTAATGCTCTTTGACAGTTTCAAATATTGTTCTCAAGTTTTCCATCGTTTCTCAGCTTCTCCGGCTGCAGCCCATTTTGACACGACTCATGTTTCTTCTATCGACTAATGTAATTCCAGCTGGCGGCCATTAACGCTCGAAGAACACCTTTTGATATCCACACCAACCATTTGGGTTGCCCTGTGTAGGCTACTGTATAAAACATGTCTGTTTAACATGGGGCTGAAGATAGAAAATTAGCATTTGCTTGTGTAACATTATTGATGCTGTGCTAAACTGTTAAGTAACAGGAACGCAGCTTTTGCTGTAGACATGGTGTTTTTAAAACAGGTCTTAGGACATAATAATAATTGTTGTACTATTTATTATTATTATCATGTCCTGACGCCTGACTTGGAATTGTATCGATGTAAGTGTTTATTTCATGATCAACATCCATGTGTGTGTGCTATAGAGTGGCAGAATGAATGAATTCATTTTTAAAATCTGCATTGTATTTCACTTCGTAGAGTAAAGTATCTACCTATACATGCATTCATCAGTAATTCTCACGAAGGCTATTAGCACATATTAGTATATACATCCTAAAATCAATAACAAGTTAATAAAGCTAAAAATACTTCAGTAAGTTTGTAAATAAATGTTGAGTAAAAACTGGAACACACTCAACAAAAACAAAGATGGACCTGTGGTTTAACTGAGTAAAATGGACATAAAATACATCCAGTTAAAGTGGAACGACCAAGGAACATGAAGGCCAAAGTTTGTATTTTCCCTATATGAATTTGGAAAGTAAAAAAAAAAATCTTACTTTCAATGGATAGATTTTTCATCTTATTATCAATTTATTGAAAAAATAAAATAAAATAAAAATGGTATAATATTGTAGAACTATGATATAGTATGTTACATATATAAGATATACTATGTTCTATGTATATTTATATGTGTATTTATATGTTGTGCAGCATGAAAAGTCAAGATCTTTAAGATCTAATTTCACAAATACTTTTACAAACTCAAAGTACTTCTGCACCGTCTCCTGTGCCAGCAGCTTTTCCTGGCAACGTGTCCCTGTTAAGTACGTCTGACAGTCAACGTACTTGACAGTCAATCCTCACATCCAGTCTGAGAAAATGTTTATTTATTTTGTTTTTATTAATTTAATTTGTTTTGTTTTTTTTAAAGATTTATTTCTTATTTGTTTGTTTCAAATTACAATGATGTAAATGCAAAAAAAAAAAAAAAGAAAAACCTTTCTGTTGTTTTGGTTTTTTTTTTTAAATCAGGTTAAGCCTCTATTTGAGGATCAAAACATCAAAATAGCTGGGTCATTATAATTTGAACTGAAGTGTAGTTTATGTCCTGGTTAGGTTAGGTTTAGGGTGAGAGGCTGGGGAAAGCATTATGTCAATGAGCAGTCCCCAGAAAAAAGAAACATAACTGTGTGCCTGTGTGTGTGTGTGCATTCAAAATGATATTCCAGTGACCAAAAGATAGGGAAGGGAAGGGATAGGAAGGGAAAAATGCTGTGCTATACCAATAATACTTATACTACTTCTACTGCTACTGCTACTACTACTACTAATAATATTAAAATAATATCAATAATACATTATTATCATCATCATTATTATTATTATCATCATCATCATCATCATTATTATTATTATAATTATTGTTGTTGTTGTTGTTGTTGTTGTTGTTGTTGTTGTTGTTGTTGTTGTACACAAAACAGACATAAGATATAGAGTATTGCATGGAGCTAATATCATTTGCATCAATAAACTGTTTTTGTCGTTTACATTTCTGATATTTCACACTGCCTCTTCCACGCCTCGTGGTTCCTCTGTGTGCAGGTGCATTTGTAAGCGCTGTTGTCTTCTCAGCACTGTCCTTCACTGTCTTCAGACCCAGGGTTCCCAAATACAACAACAAATATGAGCACACTGGGCACTGTGACACACTGCCACGGGCTTGGCAACACAAACGGCCATTGCTTCAAAGTGTCTGTGTGTTGTTCTTTGTCAAAGTCTGTTTGTCAACAAACATGCAATGTACATGGTTCGGTGTGTTCGGTCCTAACACAACACGAGGGAACAAGTGAGAGTAGGGATGCTGAGCTGGTGCTGGTCTGTGGTCTCCACTGTGGGGAAGTTGGCTCACCACCCACAGCAGTTCTCAACTCCACAGAACAAGGGGAAAGAGAGCCATGTCTCACTGTTTCTCTATGGCTTAAATTGTTATAGCGTCATCAAGCAGTGTCCGAATTGTCAGAGCCCTATAGGTGGCACTCACAGTTTTGAAAGGATGTGAGGCTTCATATATGAAGTCAATGAGTGAAGGGCTGAGTGCCATCTTGTGGTCTGAAAATGAGGACGTGACGCTTCATTTGCAGCAAACTATGATTGTTTCTGACAACTTTCTCTCCAGACCATCACTTCTACTTTCGTCAAGCTGAGCTTCTTCAGGTCCTGACATCACATCAGCGAGCGCGGGCCGACTCTACTTTGCCCTGCTTTTCTTCCCTTGCATAACGACGGACTGAACAGAAGGGGTGTGGGGGGGGGGGGGAGAAATGTATTTGTGAGCTTAGAAGTCGCACCTGAAGAATATAAGGCGTGTAGAGAAACTTTAATGTGAATCCGACAGGTGTGTGTGTGATATCAGAGTCAAAGTTGCTCTGAAGTCCTGAAATTGACTTGGACTTTGAGGAGACGGACTTCATGCAACCCACCGTTCAGCTTAACAATGAGAAAATGGAAATGCAACGTGCACACACTTTCCACACAAGCACAGCAAGGATCTCACCTGCGGCGCAGAAGGAGGCAGCATACAGCGCCTTCCCAGACACAAGGCCGCCCTGACATCCTCTCGTCTTCCCTGTTGCTTCCCATGCGTGGGAGGCGAAGACACACAAGTCGTATTTGGATATTTTGCAGCGGTGACGGCGTGTGCGAGGAAGGTGCTTCTTCATCAGCAGATGGATTGTGATGATATTTAGGATGATGACGAGAATAGCAATCACCTCTCAGACAAACAACAGCAGATGTTCAGCATCTCATCGACGACTCGGGGTGTTTATTAAGTGACACCTGAGGAGAGTTATTCTCGGCACTTTACAATAACTACATTAATTTCACTCGGAGTCAAAGTGAGGCTGCCGCCAATCTTCACACGAGTCAACTCGAGTTTCTTCTGATGGAACCATCGGTGAAGTCCCCTCTGGATCACTGGCCTCAACTTCTAGCAAAGTGAGCAATGGGACCAAATCTTTTCTGAATGTGTGAACATGATAATATCTGGTGACGAGTACACAGTGCATGTACTGAGCCAATAGGACGTCATCTGCAAATGGTTGAACCAATAAGACCCCGTAGTAACAGCAGACATGTTTGTCTGTTTTGAACCCTGAACACACCATTTGATGCAAGCTACATGAATGAATATTGCACTTTAAATAAAGAAAGTTTGAAAATATCTTCCAGGAAGAGATTGACTCAAGAGACAAAACGGTGGCATCAGAGAAGAAGAAGCATCGGGGGTTGGGATCTTCATTCAACTATGTCAATAATCAAAGGACCTGAGCATGCGGGGCTCTCCAGATTTGGGGATACCATGGGGTTCCTTTGATGTGCGATAAAAAAGAGCCTGCGTGGATGTTAAACAAACACATTCTCCGGTTTTCCCTCTAATGATTTTTAGAAGTGGGTTACTGAGTATCAATGTTCATTTTTAGATTAAACTCAAATATTTTTCTGAAATATCAAGACATTTATTTCTCCTCACACACACACACACATCACACACACCACACACATCACACACACCACACACACCACACACATACCTACACACACTCTCTCTCAATATGTTCACTATCACTATTAGTGATGCAGCTCTACATTATATGATATATATATTTTTTCTATCTATTTGGTTCTATTTATTTCTGAAAGAACCACAGATAGCCCATAGTGAATTCATCCAATTTATGGTGTACAGTGCATTATTATTATTATTATTATTATTATTATTATTATTATTATTATTATTATTATTATTATTATTATTATTATTGTTGGTGTTGGTGTTGTTGTTGTTGTTGACATAAATTTATATTATTATTTAACATACATTTTTATTTCCTATGGAGACTGGGATAATTTCGGATTCAAGTTGAATTCATTATTATATATGTATAATATTCTAAATGTTTATTACATTTTCCTCTTTAAAAATGTATTTTGAAATATGTGATTGAATTAATTAATAAGATCTTGTATATTTCCTGCTTTTTATCCCACTCATCCACATTTTATTCTAGAGTTTGTTAGTGTTGTGATTTAATAATATAATGTACTAAACATATGTACTCATTTAAAAATATGAATTGATTCTCAAGTTAGCTCAGTTTTATATATATATATATATATATATATATATATATATATATATATATATACAGCTAACTGCTAATACTTTAAATATCTCTTGGATGCTTTCACACTATTATTTCTAATGTAGGTTTTGATGTGACATTTAGGAAATGTCTACAAATGACCACCAAGTGACTTTTTTTTTCTTCATAATTTCCCTGCTGCAGCATGTATCCAGGCGACATTGTACTCGAGAAATCGGTGGTCAGGTGTTTTTCTAAGGTTTTCTATTTTGGTCTCCTGACCAGTCGATGCTCCAGGCTCCAACGTCCGTGGAAACACTGAGAAGGAAAAAGACTGTGAAGAAAAACCGAGGTCCCCTAACCTTGTCTCTTAGATTCCTCCTTTGAAATCACGGCAGAAAGACATCTTTCCTCCCGCCTCTCTACCGTCAGCACCTGGGACACATTTTTGAATCTGTCTCTCTTTCTTTTGACACATCATCATTTTTTTTCCCAACTTTCATTTAATGCTTTTCTTCTCCCGTCTCCCTTCTTGTCGCTGAGATGTAACGGTTGGAAAAAACCCGGTGCTTCCCTCAAGTCCTCGCTGTATAACTAATGGTGAAAGTGGTTTTGTGCCTTCATTTCCACATGAAAAGAGTTCAGTCCAATCCCTTTATACATGTCCATTTAGTTGGCGCGCCATAATACGCGACTAACGAAAGCCAAGAGCCTTTACAGTGTGAAACTAATACTCGCCACACAAACACAGACGCTATTCTTCTTTTGCAGTTTTCTACAGACGTCGGACAAAACAGGACACAGATCTGAACACATCACACTTGCTGTCTGACCCTGCAGGGACAAATTCCTGCATATATATCGTACCAGGGGGAGTGTGCGCATAATTTTGCGACGCCGGCTTTTGATACCGTCCACAGTTTGTGTCTGTCCCTGCGGTGTGGCCCATCTGTTTTCTCTACTGATACTGTACATGTGTAAAACATATGGAGCTCAGCTCAGAGATACACTTTTATACTTTAATGTATGCTACGCTCCTGGGCTTCAATACTTTGGCTGCTTCATGTTCTGAGCAGATTTATACACTTATTTCCATGTGAAAATCTGATGGCAAGGAACGACGTCGGTGTGGTATATATCAGTTTAAGCTCCTCCGAGAACTCAGCACACACATAGCTGAGCCATGCCGTGGTGTTGAATGCATAAAAACTCGGGGTGGCAATAGACTTTAAAAAAAAAAAAAAAAATCTAAAGTCAATCTTTTAGGATTAATTAATCGCAATTAATCGCATTTTATTTTTTGACTTGAGAATGATCAAATTTAAATTGACCCCGGAACATAGGCTTCAACATCAGGGAGGAAGCGCCCCAGTGATGAGGGAACGATTTGCAGCATAGCCGTGCTTCTATCCGGATGTTTTGGTTACGACATTAGACTGTACCTGGAATTGGAACAATTTTGTCTCAAATAAATCTCTAATTCAAACAGATCCATCTGTAACACTTGATCAGTTGAATAACCTGTAGTGAATTATAGTCAGCTCTTCCAATTTCATCATAAAACCCTGTAACATTTGCTGTTAAACATTTTGTGACCAGGTTGCCGATGATTATTAATAAGAAATACTCATAAATTATTTGGCTTCAAGTCAGAGATTTATTTGGAAATGGAACAGAAGCAACGTGGTGGTAGTCAGCGTCACAACGCACACTTTCACCAGTAAAACTTGGTATGTGACTGCAGGAGCTTTATGTAGCTTCAACCAGAACAGAACATAAATCACTTCCAAGTGTCGAGCTACTTCTGAGTGCAATGGCAGTGTTACAGTTGATCACAGCTTTGGGTCGAATCTGGACCATCGCCTGCCTTCAGATGCTCCCAGCGTGTTTGAGCAATAGAGAAATATTTTTTGTGGCTGGCAAAGTGGCCCACTCACCAGTGCTTTTCACCCTCACTACACCTCCAACAGATATTGCAGTTGACATCTCGATATTAATGCCCTCAACTGGAGACGCTGTCCTGGTCATTCTTGCTCTCAGTCAGTCTCGGCGACACTCAGCAGGCGAGACTCCTCTTTCTCCTTCTCAAGCTAAACCAACCTTCTCATGCCGTCGCTCTATCACACTCTGCTACCACCACGACTCCACATTCGGGAAGTGAAACAAGATAAGGAATCTTCACTTGACGTATTGTAGTTTGGAGAGCTCAATATTTCATGCCTATGAAGATATAATATTCCTCCTTTAAAAAACAATACGTTTAGGATAACGGGAAAAAAACCTAGTAGCAAGTATTTTATTAGCTACTATTTTTTTTACGTTTACATTTGTCTACTATTTACAAATAGTTCATCATCATGTACAGATCGAAGTGTGTTTTCTCATGGTAACTGCTCTCTGTATGTGAATTTGCACATCACAATATGTAAAAAAATATTCTTATTTTTATTATCATTATCATCATTATAATTATGAGTACTATTATTATAATACGTTGTGAGGACCTTCTGCATTTGTAGGGACCCAAGGTTTAAGCCTCCATTTGAGGATGAAGACTTAAAAATAACTGGGTCATTATAATTCTGTGTAAATTTGGTTCAGGGTCCTGGCTAAGCTTAGCCATTTGATTTGGACGGTTAGATTTAGGGCGAGAGGCTGGGTGACAGGTCCTCACAGAGATTGTGTGACCTGTGTGTGTATGTGTGTGCGTGTGGTTGTGTGCATGCATGTGGTTGATCCTGACTTGTGGGGACCATGTCTTGACAAAACACTATCCATGTTATGCCAATGTGGATAATGTTTGGCAGGTCCCCACAAATCCAAGCCTCAATTTGAGGAAGAAGACACCACGATAACTGAATTATTATTGTTGGGTTTAAGGTTCTTTCAGAATCATGGTTAAGTTTAGCCATTTGTTTTGGGCGGTTAGGTCTATGGTGAGGGACTAGGGAAAGCATTATGTCCTGCAAAGATAGAAATAGTGTGTGTGAGGTTAACAACAATTATATAACATATAAATACTATATATTATATAATCAAAAAAAAAAAAAAAACTCAGCGCTAACAAAATGCTTGAAAATATTTTCTCAAAAATTTACTTTGCCTTTCTGCGCTTCCGTTGTATTAACGGAAACCAATGCAGGCATCGCTTATGATGTGCTGACAAATGTTTGAAGCAGTTTCAAGTAACACGGCCATGCTTTTGCCAAGAACTTCCCTATTGGCCGTCTCTTCTTTGTCCTGCCCCCACTCACCTCTGCCCAAGTGCAGGTGAGCCAGGTCTTAAAGGCATTTTCTGTGACCCTAGTACTGTATAAACATGAGACTCAGAAGGTCGAAATCCCAGTCTGTCTTTAAACTCTGCCCAGTTACAGTTTTAGCTGTAACAAAGAGGACGTCCCTGAGAAAAGAGGTTGCCCTGGTCGCCCTGGTAAAGCTGAGTTTCAGCTAGTTTTCTTTTATTTTGGCGACGAAATCTCTATGTATCTAAGAATAGAATGCAAAAAAAAGCTGACAATAATGATCTGAAAACAAGTCGAGGCATTGCAAGACACTGCTGTTAGTGTTGTGGACCATGTTCATTTTGATTCCAATCCAGCGAGCACCAAACAAAGTAGCATGTAATAATGTGTCTATTAATTTAGCTGGTCCCTTTGTGACATATGAAGACACATTAAATAGGAAACATTAAAATCCTAAAAGTAAAAATGCTGTGACAAAAGAGGTGAATAAAAGAGTCATATTGCTTTTTTCCATTCCCCCATCACTAGTCCATATTCCTTTATTTATTTCAGCAGAATGTTCTGACTTTAATGAGTCCATAAAAATGGCACCCCACCGCAGGAAGCAACATTAAAAAAAAAAAAAGAAAATAAAAAAGCCCAAAGGCTCACACTGATAAATCCTCTGCTGTTTCCGTCACCACGAGTCTCTTATCCAATTGATATAGAGCCGATTTTTCTTTTGTCAATTTCTGCATCTCTGTCTCATTAAAGTTTCAGGTTCCTTGAAGTTTGATTTTTCCAACCATCCAAGCCCACAGCTGCAGCGTTTCTTTTCTTGCCTCCCACTGTGGTTTGGCTTTGAAACGGGGATGTTGAAAGTGAAGGTCGTCCAATAGAGGGCACAGTTGACTGCACGGACTGACTCACGCTGCAGACTGAGCTTCACAACGACACAAAAATACCTAAATATTGGATTCAGTCCAGGAGACACTTGTTTGAGACTGAAAGAAAGCGGTCTTAAGGGGGTTGCAGGAATATTGAGGGGAGCTGTTTTGATGTTATACACAGGGAAAACTCTCTTTGCTTTGTTTGCCATTCAGCAGAGCGGAAAGTAACCAAGCTCAAACATGTGTTCTCTCTTCTGCCCGTTCATTCTTCTTAAAAGAATTCTAAAAATATGATGCAGTTTTCCCTGATTTTCTTTTTTTTTTTTTTTTGCTTTGTTTTTTAATTTTCTTCACTCATTGAATTGTCATTCTAACTGTACAGCTCACACAGAAAACGCTGCTTTTAGAACAAATTATAGTGACAAAACCAATTTAATATGTCACCTCAGGACGTTTTTCAGGTTTTCTGTTTGAGCTAAAAAAAAAAAAAAAATCGCCTGCTTTTTCACAAAATTTGTCCTTTCTTTTTTTATTTTCCATATTCTACCTTGTTCTTGTAGTCAAAATATGTAGTGAAAATACTATCTGTATTTATGGTAAACAACAGCACATAAAGACCAGACATGTTTTTGGACCAATAGCAAAATGGAGATGATGACAGTGGAGAACACCTGACGTAGACATTAAATTGAATGTCACAATTCTGTACAGTAGATACAGCATGAAAAAAAAAAAAAAAATATTATTAATAATAATAATAATAATAATAATAATAACAAATTGTAATATTGATTGTTAGCAACAACAATAGTTATATTATTATTGTTTTTGTTGTGATCAATAATAATAATGAAAATAATGATTTAAATTATTATTATTTTGATTATTACTCAAGCAAGACAAATGGTAGAAGCATTACAAATGTATATAATATAATATTTCAGGTCAGTTGTATTTTTTTTAATGATTACATTTTATTATTATCACCTTTTTTTTATTGTAGCCTTTATTTGTTTCGTTGGAAATATTCGTTTGAAATTTCTTATGGACTGCTGTGAACTGTGTATGAGTTCCAGTTTCACCCAACACATTTTAAGCTTTGTTGTTCTCCTTATTTGTTTCTTAACAACAGGACAATACTATGAAATTTCTTAAAAAAAAAAAAAAAAAACAACTTCAAAATTGAAAATTTATAAAACAGATTCAATAAATAAGCATTCAACATCCTTCCATTATGAATCACGCTTGTTTAATTCGCCAACAACCAACACTTCCCTCTAGTGTTATTGGGTTTTTTTTTCCTATCACCATTATGCTAAAAATGAATTTCTCTGATCATGCTGCTTCTCCACCATCATTTTGTCTCAATTTTGGGATTTCTTCTGGCAAAAAGGATTGAGCCCTTTATTCCTCCAAGAAAATGAAACATTATTAATCCACCATTAACCCTTTGCTGAAGCTCAAAATTCTTCCAATGTTAGAAATACGTGAATTTGTTGCTTAGCAACTAACTTCCTGAGTACAGGCTCTTTCAAAATCCCCTCAGAATATTAAAGTAAAAAAAAAAAAATTAGCTTGACTTTAAATGGAGGGAGAAAAACAGGGGGAGGCGACGGGTCGAAGGGTCCTTAAAAGACTCTTTTTTCCTGCCCTTGACTGAAGCTTGAGCGGTGGAGCCTGATTGTTGGGCCTTTCATGCAGATAATGCTTTTTGATAGCGGCATGTTTTTTGATGTGCTTGCTGGGGATAATAGGAGAATCAAGCGTCGAAGGCCAGTGCTGATTTCTCTCTTTTTTTCCCGGAGAAAAGCTGTCCTCACTGATAACTTCATCACTGCATGTGGTCAGATGTGGGGTAAATTCAGGAAGGGGATTTAGGGAGAAGAAATGCTCGGTCAGAGCTTCAGTATTTGGCCCCCTAGTGAGCCATTGGGGCCTGCGAACCAGAGCTAGAAGGTCTGTGATCTACCACTGGTATTGTTAGTCCTTCCAGAAGGATTAGCGGCCTGTTGCTTTTATAATTAATGAAATTCAGCAGGTCACAATCCTGGTGATGCACCTTGGACTAGTTTTGTACCGACAAATTCAAGCAGACTCTTTGGGTCATGATGTTTTTGTTTTTGTTTTTTCAAAAGTCATCATCATTCCTTTAGCATTTAATTCAAAAAAACAGATTCCTCTGCCCCCCTTCCACTCCAGCACCAACAGCTTGAATAAAACCTGTCATACGTTTTCTGAGTTCCACAGTTTTGCTGGACACCAGAGGAGAACGTTTTCAATAGCTGCAGCCACTGACGTCTTTTTTTGACGTATTTTTGTTTCACTGCTTTCATAAAGAGTGAAAGAAAAGAACATTGGAGGAAAGCTCAGCCAATAGCTGAAAAAAAAAAACCTCATTATTCCTTTGAAAATACACATTCATTCACCACTTTGATAAAATTCTGAATTCATATTTAATGCATCTTTTTTTAAAGAAACTTTCAAAGACAAACATCATAGTTAGCATCCCGCTTTGATATACTGACAGCGGGTCAGTTATTAAATGCCTGTTTCTCCATCCTGGCCCATGTGATTTTGACCTTGTTTTCATGTGTCTGGTTTGACTGAAATAAATGAAGGCACATTATTAGGAAGACATGACACTAAAGTAAAGACACTAATCGTAGCCTCATTGTTAGCAATAGTTTCTTACTTCTTTACTACAGTCATCTGCAGGCTGTGCTACTGCAGCTAGGTAAAAAATATATGCGACACATGTGAAGCACAGTGAGAGCGATGCTCGATCTAGGTGAGGGAGCAGCACGATACACATGCTGCTTTGAGTGCTAGGAAACTGGAGTGTAAGCTCATGAAACAAAGCAAGATTTGCATTGAATTGTTGGTATATTTGCAACCTCAGGAAAAGTAGCTGTATGCTCTGCCACGTGATATCAAACAGCTGTACAAATACAAACAATGTTTCTTGAATATTTTAGAGAGATGAAGCCAACATGACTCATGGTGGCCTGATGGTCAAGAGTGCTGGCTCATCGCAGGCAGGTTGTAGGTTTGTTTCCTCGAGGAGGAAACAAACCTACAACCTGCCTGTGTGGAATTACTGGCCATGTTTTATGGGTTTCCAGTGGGTACTCTGGTTTACTCCGTCGTCCATCGTGCCTCCAACGATGAGCTGGCGACTTGGTCGTGGTGTGACCTGCCTCTTGGTCCAAGTAGCTGGGATCGGCTGCAACATTTTTCGTGAGGTACATTGAGCGCAGTAGTTTTGCCGCCATGTGCTTTCTTTCAATTTATTTATTAGCAACTCGTATTGGCCCTCACATATCTAAAGTGGACTATTAAAGGAAATAGCAAGTAAATATTGTCAACTTTGCTGTGTAAAATATAAGGCTAGACTAAGAATGGGTGTGATTTTTTTTTTTTTTACAGCGTTTACAAAATAGCACTTGTCTGCCTCTGTATGGTCCCGATCTGAATCAGAGTACATTTAAAACAAGTATGAGTAATGATAACAACAGTTACTATCTCAACACCAATTCAGATAAGGATCATATAGACTCGGACAAGTGTTGTTTTCGAGCTATAAAATGTACTGCATGCAGTGGATGTGACTCATTAGTTATTTAAATCTGAGGATCATAATAGGAACACTTATGGAAACGGCAGCTACTACAGCAAACGCAGCAGAACCAGAGACACAGTGTTCTGCATTTACAAGACACGTTTCATCTTCATATCTCTCTTTCGTTTGGTCTGCTTATCTGTGAAACGTAAAGGCTCCGATTGCATCTCAAATGAATCACACGATCCAACGCCGTGCCAGAATTAGTAAGCCCGGCGACGCTGAGACACGTCTTTGCTAGCAGTATTGATAACTTTCTTCCTAGTGGTGGATACATATGAGAAGCTCTGTGGTTTGAGAGCAGCTTGGTTCAGGGTGAACCTGGGTCCATCACTGTCTGTGTGTTCTCTGTTTGCATCGGGTCTCTGTGGTCACTGGTTTCATCCCACAACATGGACTCTCTGAACTGGTGAGGCACATATCAGTCGTGGCGCTGGTGATAGATCCGGAGAAATAAATGTGAAAATATCCCACGAAAAAAACGAAAAAAAGATGGCGTTTTTTCTGGAACACATTTCGAAAGAAAATATTGGAAAAGCAAAATATAAAAAAGCACGTTGCCGATCAATTGAAGGACATCAGTTCTACGTATCTCATGAGGGAAAACTACAGTTTCTACTTTAATGATTACTCGCCAGTTTTTCTGACTTAAAGCTTGATTTGAGTCTCGAACTTTAAATGCGAGTGATGAAGAGTAATGAGACGCTGTATTTTCGGCTCCCTTATACGACGTATATCACATCAGGGTGTGATTCAAGTGCCGCTCCAGGTTTGAACAACTCGACGCTGATTTAACTCGACACGGTGAAAATCACATCAAATTTATCTTCCTCTCTGTAAACCACGAGTGGGAGATTCACTTCAAAACTTTTAATATAAAGCAAGCGTAAATGGATCTCAATCACTTCTCACACCGAGCAGGAAGCAAACAAACTTCATTTGTGTCGGCGAGACCTCACAGACCTCGGCAAATAAGGGATGTCGACATCCTCGGCATGATGGAATCTCTTTATAGAAGTTATTGCACCTTCCTCACCCGAGACTGATCAACTCCCCCACAGATGGTGGAGCAGAAACAATCGGAGTGGAGCAACAAGCTCTTCAACAAGTGAGGTTTGAATTAAGAAATGCCTCGCCCGACTCGTTCAGGAGTTCTTGTTTAACAGTTCAATTAGCAGCTTGACTAACCCTTGTGTGAGGAGCGCCACGCTTATTTATATTCTCACAATTTTCCACTTGTCAGAGAGTGGAAAAGGTGGGTGAGGGAAGCGCAGGATTGAATTCGGCCAATTAAACCGCCGTGTGCGGGAACATAGGTGAGTTTTAATGAGCTGGATTTGGACGGAGACGCGCGGCGCTGGCGGGAGATGCCGACACCACCGTCCTGGTTATTGTTATTTTTAATTATTGTCATTATTTTTTATCATTACAGCTGACAGATTTGAATTAATTGGCTGGTATCATGGTAAATACGCGCAGCTACAAGTGCAACCTCACAGCAAGGAGGGTTGAGGTTGAAACCCAGCTCTCCTGTGATGGCTGTCTATGCTCTTTCCATGATCGCGGGGGCTTCTTCTGCACTCTGCCTTCCTTAGACCCCAACACATCCGCTCCGGACAAGCAGTCAATAAAGGAATGGTAATTAACATGGCGCTGGAGGGAATGCTTAAACCTACGCAGCAGTAATCGTTATTTTACATGTTTGTTTGGGAAGAAGTCTGAGGCTGCAACTTTAAAATGCGTTTCTAGCTGTTGTGGCAGAAACAGACACCTAGCAAGGGAGCTATGGAACAACTTTGCTCAGAGACCAAATCGGAAACAGAAAATGAAGATTTACGTGCATGGCACAATTAAAGAAGCTCACACAGTATTATTTTTGATGTATTTCTCTGAGCACAAAATGCAATATACAGCATTCAAATGGAAGACTTTACATTTGAAAAAGCCACTGGTAAAAAAGAAAAAAAAAAAGAAAAATGTAAGTTTGATTTAGATTAAGTATTTAAGCATTTTTTGACATTAAAATTTTAGTTTGGATCAAGTCTGCATTTTTCTTTGTATTACTACATGGATTGGTCTTGGAAAAGTCACTTGACCAAATTCGAATTAAGCTTTATTCGGCTCGCAATAAGCTGTGAAAGATAGCTGATTTTTACTTTTGTCTTTTGTGGCCACAGCAAAATCCATACACAGAAAGCTCCTGTACTTTGGTAATAGGTGGATACCACAGTGTCAAGGGTCTTCTGAGGAATTACTCAGGAAGAACTCTCTTTTTTACTGAAAAAAAGAAAAAAATCTTTTACTTTAACTCTCTGTAAATGCAACAAAATATTAGCATGTACCCGTAGCTACAGATGAAAACCTACGACTGAAATGAATAATCAAAACTAGTTTCATAATGATAGTAAAAAAAAAAGAATATACATTTCTTTTAGCGTCATTTTTGCTCTGATAATTTCATGCCCAACTGAGGAATTCATGGTTGTTCCTGGGCCAGAGTGGGGATGTAAACACAGTCACCAGGTCAGGAACGTGTCCTCTCCTCACGAGCTGTGCCAAAACTGCTAAGCATGGAGCCAGGTGACGTCTGCGAGAGAAAAGCCTGTCTGTTTTTGGTAACGGAGAGGAATGAAACTACATTATGCTTCCTAAATGTTTGTTTCCTTTATCTATTTTTGCCTTATAATAAGGTTCAAACATGTACCCACCTTTGACCTGTGCATTCTGTTTTATGTTAAGCAACAACGCACACCTACTGCATCTGTGTACTCTCCATGTTGGCATTTCCTCTTTTGCCGCTCCCTCGTTGTCAACCATAGAAAGTTTAACCGTACCGTAGTATTGTGTATAACACGTATTAAATTCACACATATGAAAAGGTGCAGTTCAGTGAGCTGGTGGCCCATACTTCTATCAAATGTTTTGCACTCACAGTGATAAAAAGCTCTCATGGATTTTGCTTCTCTGTAAAGTAACGCTACATTTCAAAATGTAACAAAATGCTGCTCTTCAAAATGGAGTCAAGCAGCCGTTGGTCACGTGAGTGACACGAACCGATTAATCGAACTTCAGTGTGTTAAAGCCATAAAATATGATTTAATATAACCTCACATTCAGGCTGCCCCCCCCTTCCTTGATAATATTTGTGTTAGAATCTGCATGCTGTCTTGGTTTGAGAGGCTGCGATAAATAAACAAATCTTATTTTTTCCTTTAATATTGAAGTTCAAATTGAACCAAACCAATCACTCGTGCTCACAGATTCTGTCAGAAATGGTTCCCATGGCATGTAAGGTATCCACTATGACAACATTGTTGCGTACAGTTGCATGAGTCGGCCGTGAAGAAGTGTCGCGTTCCAGGTCAGAGTTGAGCTCGTGTCTTTCTCTCCGGTGCAGGTTGGCAGAGCAGATGCGACGCTGAGCAGCAGGATGCGCAGTCTCTCAGCTGACAGGCGGGCAGGAGCAGCAGCTGAGTCTCTCCATCCTCACTGAGCAACTTTTGCACCACCAGACCCTCGTGGAGACTGCTTTTCACCCACGACCACGCACCCGGACTCCGGGCAACCGCATTTTTCCTGCGACGGGAAACCGAGCGCTGGACTCGCTAGTGCGCTCAGCCGAACCGACATCGTGAGCTCCCTGGCTCCTCCACTTGCCCGCCGAATAAACGCTCCTGGCGAGGGATATAACCGGAGAGTCGGTGCACTGGTGTCGAATTGTGTGCGAGACGTGCTTTGGCTGTAAGTTCGGACTAAAGGCGCACCGCTGGAAGTTGAGCCGACGCAGAGCCGTCCAACATTTACGCAGGTCAGTCTCCTCCATCACCTAAAACACCACATTTAAATCGAACAATATATTGATTTTTAAACCAGTTACCGGAGCGGTTCTCGGGAGCAGAGCCATTAGCAGTTTTCTCACGGTTTATTTATCATTTCTTTGGCGGGATTAATGTGACATGCTACGCGTGTTACGCGTGTGAACTCACTGGCGACGTAAAAAAAAATAGATTTAGATTACCGACTACATACAAATGATACTGTACTACTGGAATATATGCACGAGTAAAACGTAACGAAATAAACTTCATTCTCATCGGGGGAAACGTTTGACATCAAACGCGTAAAATCAGTTTCCATATGTTGAGTCCCACTCTGGTTGTTTGTCCAGCACATGCAGGGAGGGAAAGCTGCGTAACCCAAAATGTGCCGGTGTCAATAGAAGCGCTGTCCCCTGTAACGGGTCAGACTGAAGCTAAAGGGTAAAAATGGTAAGAGGATTTCACACCATAGTTCATTGACTTGATTAGAAAATGGAGCATGGACCCAAAATCCTAATAACGCAGTTGAAATAAACGCAGGTGTGCCTGTCTTGATTTCAAGATTGTAAAAACAGTTTTCCAATATCAAATTCCTCAGTAATGGAATTCATCAGTGGTAGGTAGTGGAGCACTTAACCTTGAGTGTGGAGCTGTGCAACTGCCAAAATAGAGTAGAAATGCTGATAGGTGCACCAACTAATCTGAAATATCCATCGGCTTTCTGTGAAAACCTGTTTCATTAAAAGGGATATTTATGCTAAATGTGTTCATGAAAGCCATTTTATGGCATTAAATAACTATATAATGAGGCTAATTGATGCGTTTTTGGTCAAGATAACTTTTTAGCCGAATTACGTTTTTAACTATTCATTGTTATTTTGAAGCGATCCATATAAATAAAGTAAAAAAGAAGCCTCCTTTCCTCATTGAAAGTGAACGACTTTCACTGTACTATCTCTGTGAAAAAAGCTAAGACTCATTAATTGAATTTGAATACGCCTTGAACTCTGTTTAGAGACGTGCACCAACACACCCTCACACACACACACACACACACGACGTACTGTATTTAATTACTGTGCATAAATGTCGCCTGGGATGGAAAACAGCACAAAATAATCCAGATTTATACACGCCAGGTGACTATTAAATGATTCAAATCCGGTGGAAACATTTGAATTAAAAACATTGTAGGCTCTCGTCTTCAAGGTGGAGATGATTTCAGGGAAAATAATAATCTCCCTGCTCTGTATTATTTCTCACCCCAGTATCCACCTCCTAAGACTTTAGCCCAAAATTCTGACAGGAGGGGATGGCTACGCTCCAGTGGCTGAATTTATCTGCACATAAAATACTTTATAAAAGCTTGAAAGCTTCGCCGCGGTGTAAATCACCTCCAGAGATAACCGTCTCAATCCACACTAATAATTCAAGTGTAAGAGCATGTGCGCGCGCACACACACACACACACACACACACACACACACACACTGGTGTCATGTATGAAAAACCTCATTGGAGATGTGTTTGTAGACGGCCGCTATAGAGATGTGCCACTAAGACTCTGGAGTAGGTTCGTAAATGTCACATTATCTTCTCTTGTACAAGACGAATGCTAAGTTTAGAGTAATTTCATTGCTGCTAGCATGTATTTCATGTTTCGTAATCCTCTTCTTACCAGCGGTATAAATCTCCCACATTCAACTGCTTGATCGGATTTGTTACGTTCAGATTCCCAGAGTACGCGCATATATTTTTGAGATTTGATTCTTCAATCTCAACACATTATTTGGCTTTATTTTGCCAGAAAACAGCGCTACTTTTCAAGTTTATTTACAATGATGCATTCAGTGTACCACTGTCGTAGGGAAATTAAAAAAATATACTGAAAAAAAAAATAGATATTGTTAATATACGCTTGCAGCACAATAAGGCTATGATATAGGCACAACTGAATTATTTTCAAAACTGAAATGTAAATATGAAACTAGCATTCTGCAGTGAAAGGTCGAAAGTGTGTTCTGTTGGGTCGTATTGTAGTTGACATCGATGTGACAGTAACTGAGTGTGACTGTAAATGTATCGCACTTTTTAAAACGCTGTCGACGTAGTCAACGTTACGACACCGTATTGAATGGCTGTGCGTAACGCACTTTTGAGGGAACGACATAGTTTTCACAACTATCTAAATTCTTACAATCGCATGGTCAGTGAATGCACCAGCAGCCTCCTCTTTTAAAGAAGCAGAGAGTCGGTAGAAGTAAGTTTTGTGCTACATTTTTATTGTGAACAAAAGCTACAATTTGATTTCACCAAATTCTCTAACTGAGAACTTATGAATGCAGCTTTTATCATCCCAAATAGAAAAGAATCTTCCATTCAGCCATTCATAATAGGATAAATTCAATACCTCAGTTGATTTTCATCCTTGATCCTCCTAACTTCTTCACTAAATAATAATTTGCCGTTAGAAAGTATAAAAATTTTGAAGGAATCTAGTTAAGTATCAAGTTCCAGCCGATCCAAAAAAAAATGTATGATGTTCTTAGACGTCTTTCTGCTTTGCTTTGGGGTATTTTTGTGAAATATTGTCTCAGTATTTCACAAAAATATGAATGTTTTAACAATTGATAGGATCAGTACTTGTGCTGTAATATTTTAGTGGAGAGCTTTGGGAAAATTCCTCAAGTCAGTGCAGGATTAACTTTGTCATGTGGCACTTGAATATAGTGTTAATACGCAGCAAAACTTCGATTCAATTTTGGTTCAGAAAAAAAAAAGTTCTTTATGCTTATGAAATGTCCCTTTTCTTCACTAACTCTAATGAAGCCTTTTCCCTCTTCCTGTGTGACTCCTGCAGCCATGTAGTTGTTATGGGATGTTCCCCGCGCCAGAGTGTGGACGCGCTATCTCCGGTCGCTGCAGAATGTCCCCGAGTAGTTATTTCTTTATTATTTCTAAATAGAATATTAAATGATACATGGAAGTCATGAGTCAGCCTTTATTTGATTTCACTGATGCATAGACCGTGTTATTTGCAATCATACTCACACACACACACACACACACACACACACACACACACACAGACACATCTGCGTTCATATGATATAGGCCAGAAGGACAAGTATATCTGACCGGCCAAATTGATTTATGGTTTTATTGTCCTGAGTGCTGTTGAGGAACGGCGGCTGCAGCTGGGGCCATTTTGTGTTTCATATTCCTGCTCTGACAAGAACTGAAATAGTCAAGTAATACATTTCACCGCCACTTCAGGGCGTCTGCTCTGAATCACAGCAGCTAAAGGGCTTGTTAACCCTCCACATCTCCAAAGTGTGTCCTAACATTTAGCTCAATTATCACGACAAAATCAGGTTTTTAGGAGCTAGTGCCGGGTGAAATAGTTTTAAAGTGATAGATGCTGTTATTATTGTCTGCCCCGGGCTTAGTCATGGGTCACATTAGGATTCAAAAGTGCTGCAAAGTAGAAAAGAAACAGTCCGTCTTCCTTAAAGGAGCATTACGCTGACAGTTATTGGGGAATATGATTTCAAAAGAAGCACAGCTGAAAGTGTGTGTTGCTTGTATTGCCTACGTGTTCAATGAGACGTCACAGTCGTGTACTGGCTGCAATATGGCTGCGTGAGTGTTTTATTCAGCTCAAATATTTCATCTTTAGCTCAGTGTGTAGGTTAGTTATGAAGTGAAAACCCTTATTACGTCTTCTATTTAGCGCAGAGATTAAAATGAAAGCATAACGTGGAATCTAGTTGATGGATTAAGAGTCATTTCTTATTCAAGCATGCAGAAAATCAATCATCTTCAAGTAGTTATATTATATACTGTATGTGCATGATGAAGTCCAAAAATTAAGTTGCACAGCATGTTTAGATTGACAGTTTGAGTTATTTATATTTAAGTTTTTAAATGTAGAAAATTAGACAGTAGCGAACATTTTCCACTAGGACGGAGTCTTGGCAGGTATCTTGCGATGCGATACGTATCCCGATAAGCGGAGAGGTGATATGATATATTGCGATATTGTTATGACATCAGTCCAGTTAGACTTTCAGTTCAATTTCACAGTCCAACAGAGGGAAGCATTGCTCCCTTTATAAAATAAAAAACAAGAAAAAAATGTTAAACACGTAAGAAATGCAGCTGCATATCCATGTATCAATATACAAAATATTGATCTATCTGACCTAAAATATCAAGTTGATGTGACATGTATTGCAAGATTTCAGCAATATGTTAATATCGTTAATATCGGAGAAAGTATTGAGGTATTGTATGGATATTATCCATACAATAATTTTGGAACATGTTGGTGCAGGTTCCTGTGGACTATAAAAATTCCCCCATTGTCCTCAGCATTCAGGATTCTAATCAGTAATGCAGTTTCAGTTCAAAGAAAGTCGTTTTAATTCATAACGTTACAGCATTGTACACATTTTTAAGAAAGTAATATGTGCAATGAAGTAACTGACGATAGTTTTGCTCCACGAAGCTGCCATAGTAAACTTTTCCATCCAACTCTTAGGACCTCAGATAGCAATCGGGATCGAGAACTCTCAGTTGTACTAGGAGCAGTGCGGCCAGATGGTATGACATCCAAAAAGAAAACTGGATTTCAGCCATCATCACAAAACCATTTGTCACTGTGGAAAAATGTCTATGTCAGCACAAACACACAGGGACACTGAGACAGAGCGAGTGCTTTATTGTGCGCACCTGAAGCTGACAGACTGAAGCATTCCGTCGGGGTCTAACTACCGAGCACAGGTGCATCAATGCCTCGACACACTGCAGCGCACCCTCCTTATCCATCGGCTCGCTCCAGGGGTATTAAAGGCGTACAGCGTACTGTATGAACAGACAGTAGTAGTGGCGGGGGCAGAGTGTCAGATGTTAATCTGCAAATATATGCTTCACCTTCCATTGTGTGGTGAGTCGGTTGCGACTACAGTTGAAATTTAAGGATCTCCAACTCAGCGTCGGTATCATTAAATCAGTGAAATACATTGTTAAAAACAACACAAACGGTGCCTGTGTTGCGTGTCGGCTCAGCTGATTAGCATTTGAAGGAAGCATGGCAAGACGATGGCTCCTAATTATCATGTCATTAGCATGAGTGTGCTTGGTGATCGTCTCCTCTCGCTGGCGACTCAATGTGCAGTCATTCACAACATGATTAGAGTGCACAACTCGGAGTTTTCTATAGTTTTGCGCTCATCCTGGCTCATATGTAATCGCACAAGGAAGGACTCGAGATTCGGGGGGCAGGCAGCCAAGAAGCGTCTCAGCAGGGGATGAGAAGCGGCGTTCTCGGTCTGCGTGAGTGAAAGCGGTATTGTATTTATAATGCAGTATATACTGTTACTGTGAAGGGAGGCGAGTTATACTGAGATCGGAAGTTTGGGCGCAATTGACAGGGTGAGACAAAAGCCTGTATATTTTGCAAAAAAAGCAAAGAACGTATATTCACTTGGATCTCTTTGGTACATTTGTCACATGTGAATGTACTCTTGTGATAGGAAAAATACTTTCAAATGTAAGCATGAAAAATGCTGTTTTTTTCCCCATTGATCCCATATCGCCACACTACAATCGCACAAAAACTGTCGGCACCTTCACTTGAATGCTTTAAAAATGAGAATCTATGACCTGTCCTACATTGGTTGCAGTTTTGATGAATGAATTGAATGCATTGTCATAAATTAAGTTAAATTTATTCTAATTGCATCTAATGTTCCAAATGGTGCAAGTGTGCTGGTGAAAGACGTAAACCACCGCATGCCCTCCTGATGAATGGGTTGGAATGCTTTTAGCAGGTACAATGAACCAGCAGTAAGTTGTTGTCGGTTGCAGCCACAATAAAAGTGACTCGCATTAAATAAGGAGAAAGAAAGGAGTATTTCATAATTTGTCTCGCAGTTACGTACTAAAGCATTTCTTCAGCCTCGCCAAACACACTGGGTTGACAGCCAAACCACCATCGACGGACTTCCCAAAAAAGCGGTCTGGAGCGTGTGTAGTTCGTGTTTAACATCAACAATCACATTTTTACATGTCAACTTCACTTACTCTACAAAGCCCAGAGGTGTGATTGGTTGTCTGTCTGATTTCTTTTCTGATTGACTGGTGACCTGTTGGGAGTTTTCCTGCCTCACAGCGGGTGGAATTTGGACCGACTCCAGCTGCCCCTAACCCTGTAAAACTGGCAGTAGGAGGAGGAAAATGGATGAATGGACGTTTTTGGACGATGTTGATTTCAAAACGTTGTATGTCTCAGCTATATATATATATATATATATATATATATATATATATATATATATATATATATATATATATATATATATATTTATTTATTTAAAAAAAAAAAATATATGTGTGTGTGTGTGTGTTTTCTTTTCTTATTTATTTCATTTCATTTGAACATGCTGCTGTCTCTGAGACTGACACAATTTGTGTAATGTTTATAAATAAACACGTCCGTTCGAGAAGCGATTTGTTCAAAATCTGAATCGATTTTTCCCATTACAATGAATGGAAAAAGAAATAATGGGTTCCAAGCCTTAAAATAGGCTTTTGTAGGAGTGAATGTAGAGTGTCTGCTGCAGGTGCGCTGTTCCTCTATGTGTGTGGCCGCTGCATGTGGGAGGGGTTGACGAGTGAGTGACGTCTCTCCAGAAGTGAAGAGGTGCCCGGTGCGTGTCCAGCTCTGAATGTGCGCTTCTGTGCAGTTTGGCTGTGACAAAGTCATAAACCAAGTCACGCTATATATATATATATATATATATATATGGGGGAATGTTGTTCAGTTCTATCAGAGGCCTTTTTATTGTTGAAGACAAACACGCATTACAGTTTCCCCCTTATCTTTTTAAAGCTCTTTTGCTTTCGAACATCTTCAAACTGCCTGTTGATCCCACTCATCAAAGCAGATGTCCATCATTTCTCTCGCGGCCCAGAGCAAAAATTCATCTTTTCTTTTTTTCCTCGGCTATTTGAGCTTAACATAATCCAATTAATTCAGAGATGCACGAAGAAGTGTTTGCACAACACGGCCCTGCCATGTTCTCATCCTTAAGTAATTTCCCCTTTCATTATTCCTGCGGAGAGTTTAATATTCTGTGTGATGAGAAGCGCGTCCTTTAGGGATGATGTCAGCGTGAATTGCGGCCCTAAACAGTTTTATAGATTGTTAAAGGCTAATCAAGATGGCGCGCCTACCTGTGTTAAAATATCACTCTGGGGGAGCATAGACCGACGCGTCCGTGTCTCAGCTTATTAGTTTTTTTTCGGGGGGGGAGGTGATGCAGACGGAGGCTCAGCAGATGACCTTATGAATTGTAGCACTGGATACAGCGCGCTGCATGTCGGTGGCCTGTTTCAACACATCAGAGCAAACATGTGAAGGTTAATGCAGTCTGACAAACCCGCCACAGCACCCGGAGCCTGACGGATCACTTCCATGTCATATTGACTTTACATAATTGCTGGCCCCTAATCTGTTACCATTAAACCACACGCATCCCTGCCTATTGTCTGCTGCCTCTCCCTTCAACTCGCCTTTTATGCCGAGACATGACAGTGCAATGTCAGGTTCAATCTCGTGATGGAATTCGGCGAAAACTTGATGGAGCTCCGCGATTAATCATCATTTCATCCAGGCTTGATCAGAAATACTTAATTGTCTGATCGTTTTTTTTTGTCTGGACTTTTATCCCGTAAAGCGTGTTGTCTGATCTGTATTCACACAAGGCGGCCCCTTTCTTCTGTCCTCTTTTCTTCACCTTCCCTTCGGTGATGAAACAAGTCGAAGCTGAAGTCCCCTTGACAGGCGGGTGAGGAGTATATGAGGAGGATCAGGTCATGGAATTGCCAGCAAGACTTCTTGCCGGGGGAAGCGCAAACACAGAGGTGCTGATCCTCTTCCCTGCCACGTCACATGTTGCAGAGCAAACAGGTCATTGCAGTAAAGAGCGGCTCTTGGAACTTCCGCTCAGCGCTGCAATGTAGTATCATCATGTTTTCTTTAATATTATCCCCATCTGTGCTTTCTATTTGCCTATTTTTTTCCCATATCTCTCTTCATTTAAGAAGCCATCTGCTTACCATTCATTTCTGCCAACAATAGCAAACAGAACACCATGAATTCAATAATGATGCGAGAAATAATCGACGCTGTTGGGTGAACCACTAGTTATTGGGCCAGACTCCAAAGGTTGATCACTGTGACTATTGTTTGCTGCAGAATGTTGGTTGTTATAGGTTCTTAAAAACAACAATAACCCAAGCTGAGAAACCTGAAAACAGATCTGGAGGATTACCTCAACCATGTCATGAGAGTTTTTTGTTTTCACAGTCAATAAGTTGTTGTTTATAGTACTTATTTATTTTTATGCTACACGTGCAGATGTATATGCTCAGAAACAACCCCAAAGTGAGAATATTATCCTCACATTAACAGTTAAATCTACAGCTGTTTTTGTTTATTGTGTCAAAATAGGCTTCTCTACATTCTATTCCGGCTTTTAAAAAAGAACTCAATAGAAACCTGCATAAAGGTTGACCTCCTGCTGAGTGCAGAAATTAAACCTGATTGCCAGTTGCCAAAACGTTTGTGTTTGTGTGCTTTTGCGTGACTGGTTGTCTGCCTCTGTGTGCCCTTGGATGGACTTGCGACTTGTCCAGAGTGGCTCCCACCTCATGCCCGGTGTAGCTGGGACGGGCCCCGAGTCTTGCCTCAAAAATTTAACAATCTCGCCTCTTAAACACAATAATTATATAGAGTATATATTCTATGTTTTGTGGTGCTCTCTGTGGATCTCAAGCCACCATTTCATTCGCTCTGATATCAAGTAATTTACATGATGAAATACCATCCTTGCATCACCACTGCAAGAAGCATCCAACAGTAAAGTAAGTAAACGCATCTCGGCTGACTCCAGAGTGAGTCACAAAGCTCAGAAACTGGGTCAAAACTTGGCTTATTTGCCGAGCGTGTGCTCAGCTTTACATGTCTGATGATCATTTGGCCATTTAAAAGTACGGGATGAAAGGTTTCACTGAAGCCGGGCAGAATAGTACTTGCAAGTTGCCAAATGTTGCTGAAAGTCACCCCGATTAAAGAAGAGAGGGAGGATTGCGTGTTCTTGAAATGTGCTTAGAGTAGGTTATTTAGTGACAGCACTTGATGCATTACCACCGAGGTCTTTAACTATGTTGTGGAGCAGCCCTGGAAAAAAAAGGAAAACAAAACAGACACACAGTCTGGATGCGGGCTGCGTTTAGGGAATACATCTGGGCGAGGAGGTAAAGTTTCCTGTTCTAATCTCAGAGGAAACTTAAATAAAACTCCCTGCTAGTGCAGCCGCGGTTTGAAAATGTCTCTATTTGTATATGCTCGCTGCCAATTAACCCTTGGAGACCTTTAAATGCAATTTGCGTCCATATTCGCTTACCACCCACTCATCTAAATTCCTCATGAAGTATTCATGGCAGTGTGATGGAGTGCATATCAAATATCAGATAAGAAAAGCCGAACTTGACCTTTACCAGATTATTATACTATAAATTATTGCCGGGGAAATGTATTGTACATTTACATTAAAGTCATTTGCATGCGGCTTTTGCAGTATTAGTTTGCTGGGAAGGAATGTCTTTATCCACCAGAGTTGTCATTGTTGATTCATTCTGTCTCAAAAATGTAAATCATGTGGCGCTTTTAGAACCGCGCCCCCAAAAAAACAAACAATTACAGAACTAGAAAGACTATATAAGGTGAAACAGGCCTCTAAAAATATTATAATAATGAACGAAAATTACTCAAGTGAAAAGAAAATTCATATAAATACTATATATATATATATATATATATATATATATATATATATATATATATATATATATATATATATATATATATATATATATATGCAGTATTGCGGTACTTGATTCCCCGATATTTTGTACACTGACTGAAAAATGTAACTGAAAATAGAACTGGACAATGAACTCGTTTTTATGCTCAATATTGTACTGCATTATCCGATATCCTCCCTTAAAATGAGCTCTTATTCCAATATATTTCTGAACTTATAGTATCGCGATATATCCTGTCACCACTCATGTATCGTGTTGTATCGTAATATACTTGCCAATACAAGCCTTGCAAGACCATTGAATGTTCTCATCTCTCTTGTAAAAATGCCAATAACCTGAGTCCTTCAGAAGCACTGTCTTCATTGAGTCACTGATTTACCATGGGACTAATGGGCTGATGAATCTCCATGTCCTTGAATGTTTTTTGAGCTCTGTCAAATGAAGATGCCGCTTCATGAAGCTAGTGATGTTCAAGTGTTGATGAGCAGGGAGGCAGCACAGCTGTTATCGGCCCATTGAATGTACAGGAGGAGCGCACTGGGGTGATCACTGTCTGCTGTAGCAACTAAGAGGCACAGTCGCAGCCCATGTGAATGGGTGATATATGCCTTGAAAACAGCTGTTCAATGGACTGATAACATCTGTGTCAGGTGTTCCATCAGCAGATCCGTTTCTATTGTCAGAAGAAAGCAGTACAATTGTACCACTGGCACTGTGACTGATCTGATCCACGGTAGAGTCCAGTATAATAGTATGTGCTCTGACCCCTTTCAGTGAGGAGCAGCGTCGTTGGTTTAACACAGATATCAGGCCGGTGCGGGACATATGGACGTGGAATGAATGCTTCTTCGTAGTGACACAGACTTTGTCTGGTTTGGTTCGGTGTGAAATTTTGCCTGTGTGAGACGGTGAGTGAGAACGTGAGAGTGATATGAAGATACTTTTACTATTTGATTCAGCTTCCTCTGTTCAGTTGCTGCTTTATCCTGGAGAGACTGGACTCGCCCGACATTCATGGCCATCAGTGATGAAGTATTCCCACAGTCCCGGTCGTCTCTCACACCTCCCGACTGTCCATCATCAAAGTGAAACACATTTCACACCACTCTCCAATCAATACAGTCAATTACACAGCTTCATCATTTTACGGCGGTCGGGAAAAAAAAAAAAAAAGTGAAAACTTTTAACACAGCTGTAGCGGCTGACGTGACCTATTTTTTCGTACGTCATCTAACTGCTGGAGATGAAGCCACAGAGGGAAAAGCAGAAGAGAATTGTTCGCCTGTCATCAAGTTTAATAACCGTCAATTGTTGACGTTACATATGTAACGCTTTCATCTGCTGGACTTGAAAAATATCCATCAGCAAAACAGCATTACCATCCACTTATTGAGCGACGACAATAAAGAGACTGAGTGGGGTTTTTAAAGCACATTTTTGCGCCTATCATCTCAGGGACAAATTCTTCAGTGAATAGTTTCTTTGTTACGGTAAAGCAGAAGAAGTGGACGAAATGGTGAATTAAAAACTAAAAATAAATGTATGCTTTGTAATATGAATTAAATGTTGAAGTGCCTATGTGGAGATTTTCTCGGAGTTGAGATTGATTTTTGCGTTTTTGTCGATATTGTGTGGAATATGTGGCGAGCATAATGTGGTAGCTGTCAGTGCAGTTTGATTGGAACAGAGGGAGGTGGCTCTCTCTAGGGAACAGCTTCTCCCACTGCTTCTTCTCCAGTCTCAGTGTATAACCTCCTGTGCATCACATAAATAGATTTCTGCATCTCATTGCACATATACGCTACCTGCACGCGTGTCTCTGCTGATGTGGCGCGTGGGCTTTGGACGGACGTGAAAACACTGTTTGTCACTGGTCGTTTTTTTCCACACTGAAAAAAAAAATAGTATTGTTTTATCTTAAATAATATTGTTCCACAGAATCAGTGGACTTACTTTATTGAAGAAATGACTCTGAGCTTGAGTTTTACAAAATATTTTTAGGAAATAAATCATGTCTGAGTACGAGGCAAATGTCTTTTTTGTATTTAGATTAAGATCAGTGTTATTTATTAAATCATTTTAAGGCAAGAGGACATTTAAAAAGGTAGTATGGCTGTACTCTTTTTCTGGAATAAAAACAGAATTGTCACGGTCATCGCCTTTCCTCTCTCACTCACCCAGATAAGTCCTCTTAGATTGTAATTTCTATCAGTATATTTGCGCTAAAATTGCCTTCAGACTCACACTATTGTGAAACTACAAAATAACTGTCAAGGTTAAATGGAATACGAACGGGCTTGTTTGTCAGCAATAAACAGGCGTCTCTCTGAAGTAGCGTAATCAGGTTGTATGTTTTTAATCACAAACTAATGCTCTCCATTTCCTAAAATATATTTGCTACACACACAATATAGAACAAAAGTTAAAATAAACACACACACACACACGTTATATTGCTTGGTGTGCAGCTATTTTCCTTCAAGGCGAAAGTTTATTATTTTTTACACTGTAGGTAACCGTCAAAAAACAAAACAAAACTATATTTTATATTAAAAGTCATATTTATTTGTTTGTTTTTACAACATGCCGTTGCTTGCTATTCATGAAATGCTTATTATAATGTTATTATTGCTTGTTAAAAAAATGCTAAGACGCTATATTGGCATTTATATACTGAGAATTGTTATGTGTATGTGTTATGTCTTATTCGGTGTCTCGTAAAATAGTTACGGTGGACAGAGAAAATTGGATTCAGCAGTCTGAATTTTTGGGAACATCCTCTGCAGATTCAGCTGGTGGAGGCAGAAATGAAAGGCAGCACCTTTGCTATATTAGCCACAGGATGCTGTACATCTCCAGCTCTGGGAGCAGTCTGCTTTACACGCGTGTAACCCACACATTAACATTTATGGCTCAGCGTGGTCCGGTGCACTCTCTGGGTCAAGACCAAGTGGAGAGAGTGGGTCTGACTCTCGCCGCTCTCTTTCTCTCTCCACTCGTGCTGCTGGGCTTTGCCTGGCAGCCAGAGACGAGCAGCAATGTGCTTATTTCTGTCAAACAGAGAACGTAATGGAAATGCATTGTGCTCTCTCTGCTCGAAAAAAAAAAAAAAAAAATCTCTGAGTGGTTCCTTGGTGTCTTTTTTTTTTTTTTTTTCCAAGTCAACTCTCAGTGTTTATGACCGGCTTCTACTGGAGCTGAAAGTAATAATGCAAAAACAACTATAATTTTATATTGACAAAATGTCTTGGTGTTGAAAATGAAGCGCCTGCTTAAAATGAACAGTGGCTAAAGCGGCACAGGCACTTTAGCGCTTTTATTGAGCACTTTCTCCTAATATTCTCCTAAATGTGAAATCAACTGACATTTTTTTTTTTTTCCCGGCAGTGGCCTGCCGACAGGCTGAGGAAACAAAAAGTAGGAATTGAATCCTTCCATTTGTCGGAAGGAAATCTATGCATATTATTTGACTTTTCAGATACCGTGGCCTTTAATGATGGGGAATGAGCTAAATCACAGCAAGAAAAGTGGTTTTGTGTTCGTTTTATTTTAGTGAAAAGAGGAGCGGAGCCTGAGGGCGAATCCCGCCATTTTCTGATCACTTTTCATTCAAACATCCATTCGAGGTGCTGGATTTTACCGTGTTCATGTGCGTGGTGAAGTCCTCTTGCTTTGCGGACGGGACGAAATAGTGGCTGAAAATATTTGGAAAAAATAAAAATAAATGAAAATGAGGAATATATGGAATTTATAGTCGCCGTGACTCATTCTTAATTTTCGTTGTTGACTGTTTTTTCTCCTGAAGCATCATGCCAGGGGCTTTTACCTTATATTGGCTCCAACTGCGCACTGTACTAGGTTTCTTTTCATAAAATACTCCATTAATTTCAACCTATGTTCAATATCAATTGGTCTATTTCACCTTTGATCCACACACACAGAAAATTGGATGTCTATCCCCTAGCCACTGAAGTGCGCTGGTTTGTTGAACAACTTGCAAACCATCGTAGATGAAAAATATGTGACACAAGTAGTTCAGATGATGAAAGACTGATAGACATTAAATCATGTGTAAAGCAGAGAGGAAATATGGAATTCTTGTATGAAAATCGAATAAAAATATATATTAAAAGTCAGGACATTGTGTGTATTAGAAATGGAGCTGCAGTTATCGGAAAAATGTCAACACTTTAATGTTGTTGTCACAATACCATAAAAAAAATATGAGAGAAAACCAACTTTATAATGTGTCACTAACACATCATGCAGGACATTATTTTAAGTTTGTTTGGTGGGTTTTGGTGTATTTCAATCTTCCCTAAGATGCAAATGGCTATTTTTACTTGCAGTTCGTGCAGTAATTTATAAGTAATTCTATTACAGTGCAATTTTGGTTAATAAAAATCCATTGTGTATCGCCGTTCTCACATTGCAGTACAAAAGCTGCATGAGAGTTGTGGTTGACTTCTCGGGCTCCATGTCTGCCCAGAACATGTGGATGTTGTTTTATTGCTGTTCTGGTGCTGGTGCGATTTGATAGTATTGATCTTTGCAATTTCCATATGAAAATATCCGTATTTTCCTTGTCTCATGAAACAAAAACTGAATCATACACTTATAGAAGTATTAAATGAATAATTACTATACTAATAATAATAATTTAAAAATAAATACTGTGCCTACTACTACTACTACTAATAATAATACAAATAATAATAATAATAATAAAAACATCAGGGTATCCTGCATAAAATTGGTCAAGGTGGTAACCTTGGGGAGGGGTTATTTCTGTGTTTACTAAGTGCTATTTACTCTTAATAAATGTAATAAATAACATCAATTCTATTGAGAAATATTGTCCCAAGAAAAAAACAAAAAACAAAACGTGTGTGTGTGAATTTCATTTATTTTTTTCACCCTGGTCGACTTCGTACTATTATCTTATGAGTCTGTCCTGCATTAAACTGCAAACAAAATACATTATTGAGAAAAATATGAAAAATGAAAGGATTGTTAGCTGTATAGATTGTCAGTGCTGGTGGTCTTATCAACTTTGCTCGCGTCTTTTCCAGAGACTTCAAAATCACAGAGCTAAAAACACAGAGGATAGATCATTCAGTCATCTTTGAATTCTTTTCCACTCCCTCCATCCCGTGGCCCTGGAGACCCCCAGCATCTACTGCACATCTGTGCTGTGCATGGATTTGTTAACAGTGTTGGATAATGATGATGTACATGATGTGACGGCTGCACCTGCCGGACCTCTGTCTGCGTGTGTTGTTGATGTGCTGTCAGGTGAATCCGCTCTCGTCAGACAGAGCCAGCGCTACATCGGTGTGGTTTCAGAAAGGAGGAACAGGAATCACACATGCTTCTGTAGTCGTGCTCCCCATCATCCTACTTTTCAGGTTCAGCTCCACCAGAGCTCGCCTGCCCTTGTTCAGGGACCCTTAGCAACAGCAGTGATTTCTGACTCCTCAAAATGTCGGCTCAAGTGTGTCAGATCCTGGGAAGCTAGCATCGCTCCTAGCGTCACTCCTCATCCATGACCCACTCTGGTTCTGAAGGCACTTAGCGGTCCAAATCGAAGCAGCACCAATTCCCACACTCATCCCAAAGGTCTACGATTGGACTGGTCGGGCAATGTTTCAGAAGAGCGATTTTAATTTCTTCAAAAAAAGGGCAGCGTTATCAACAAGTCGACATGTTTTCTGTTGCTTTTGCTCCTTTATAAATAAACCATCTTTGGGAGATGTCCACTTGTCAGGAAATCCTGAAGCCCTGGTGCCTGAACTTGCTAAAGATGCAGGAAGAAACTTCACCTCTAATCCTATCCCCGTAGGAGATTTCCCAGAATAGACTCGGACTGCCAAGGGTCTCAGGTCCAGTCCTTTGTGGTCCCTGGACAGCCCAGTGGGACGCTGGGCGTCAGCTCCGCTTGTCAACAGAGCCGCTGGACAGGCTAAAAAATTCAGTCCATGCAGCCTGTGGTGATGGTGAAGGCGTCGGGCCCGGCGTCCGATGGCAGGAGATGATGGGATCACGCTGTCTGTGTATTGTCAGCAGGGTGTAGAGGAGGACCAAAATAAATGCCACTGCAACGGTACACAGGTCAGCACTGTTCCAGTAGGGAGCAGTGTGCCATTGATCGTCGCAGGCTGCAGGGGCGACTCTGGAAAGTTTTCCCCCTGGAAGTAAAGGAACCAGTGTGATGTCTGTGAATTTTCAGATTGATGTTTCTTTAATAAGTCCTGCAGTCACTCAGTATTCTGATAGTGCGCCACCGTGACCTACATACTTCTTAAAACGCTGACAACAAGAGAATAAAAAGCCTCCACTTGCTTTATATGCCATATAGTCCATGTCACAATAAGACCCCAAGACAAAATACACTCTATGTATTATTCCCTGCTAAGTAGGAGAAACTCTTCTCCTCCAAATTTTGTCCTTAATTTCATATCACTGAAGTGAGTTTAGAGATTTCCTTTGATGTGCACCGAACAGCAGGAGCAGCGGCCTCACTGTCTTTCATATTTGCGCAGTGAGGAACATTATTTCCCCCATTTTTGCCTTGATATCGTCATAACAGGGCTGAAACCTCCATTTTCCTTCTTTTATATTTCAACAGTGAGTCGGTGTAAAGATGCGGCTGGGTGAATAAAGCAGGTGTTTCGGGTCTACAATGGTTCGAGGAAGTTTCATTAAAAATGGAATAACAAATGTGGCGCACCCCTCATGTTAACCCTGACTTGGAAACTGCACACACACACACACGTATATATATATATATATATATATATATATATATATATATATATATATATATATATATATATATATATATATATATGATTTTTTTTTTCTTTTTTTTTTGTGTGTTCTGTATCAGTGTTGTGGGTCAGACAAGTATATCCACTGCTTCTCCACTCTACCAAAGTTTTCCGGCCTTTCACTGACGCCACTCGACGAGTTTTCGGGTGTGTCTTTTCATGCTGTGGAAATTCTGTGGTGTATCTGCAACCAATGGTTTCATATCTTGTCAATTAGAATGGTTCCACCCGACGCTGAACTTCCAGAATGCTTCTGACAGAGGTGTCGGCTGCTGTGGAAGTTCAATGCTGAGCAATGCTTTATTATCTTCGGCTGTTCTTATTGACTGACAAAACATGACAGAACACATCAAATGAAGTTTAAGTATTTATATATTTAATTATTTTTTAAATAACCACTCATATGTCATATGTCCATCTGGTTATTTTCACAATGCTCTCGTTTTAATGCACAAATAAAAAAAAAAAAAACCAACCTGTCAACTCTTGAAGTTCATATGCTCTATTGATCTATTGAACATAGAACTTCATAGAAATTATTTAAACACGCAAGTCACCAAATGCTGGATGACTGAGAGAGAGATCGAGGTAGGTAAAGAAGAGAGTGCAGGCAGGGTGGAACGGGTGGAGACGACTGAGAGTTGAGCTTGAAAGGCCACCTTATTGGAATGTAGAGAGTCTTATTGGAACAGTAGAAGCAGAGCTTGTCAGAGTGGAAGATGCTCAGGTCTTGACTCAGAGTGACTCGGAGTGACACCATGGTGTGACCTGGGAGAATGATTCAAAGCAGGCTGACTAGCTGTGTTGAGAAGCGTTTTGCGACAGTCTTTGGTGATTCCTTAATAACATTTTAGCTAGCATAAAAAAGAAAAACAATAATGTTTTTAGATATATTGATGTAGTACCATTTGATTTCTGCTGCTTCACAGACGTTGCCTATTTTGTCTAATACTAGGTATAATAAAAATAAAAGTGACCTAATTAGCTTAAATATATTTTCATGGATTTCTCTATCAATAGAAGCCTGCGAGCATTGTTGAATAATGGAACATCTTTCAAGTCCACGGACCCATTAGTGTTGTTTTATGTCATCTCTGCCTTAATGCAGATAAAATGAACATTTTGTATTGCGACTGCGATTCTGCCTGTCTGCTCAAGGCTAATTGCTGCTCTGTGTACTGCCAGTGGTGTATACATTTCTTGTTGAGCTGTGTTTCTATTGTCATCGGGACTGAAATTAAAGTAACATGCTCGAGCCACAGCCGCAGATCTTTGCTCATTTTGAAGAGCAGCTCTTTAAAATCGGATTCTCAAGAGAGAGAGAGTGACCAATTTGATCATATCTTGGCGTTTCCGTATTTTAACAACACAATTTATATATATATATATTTTTGCTGGAATTGCGTTGAAATCTCTTGTGTCTCAGCACTCCAGTGTAATTGACATAAAACAAGGAACAACTATTTTTATTGCCTGTTTTTACCTGCACCGCTGATCTGTTATTTTAGATAGTACAGTCACACAAACACTTTTTATCGTCTTGTATTGTCCATTGTGTAAAGCAACACTTTATACGCCTGACCTGACCTGGTGCTAAAATAGTTTCGTGTGCAGTGTAGTCCTGTCAGAGGCTTTTCAACTGCAACATTTGGAATACCTCTGCACATTAGAATTTCAATCGGTAACCAGGTTTGTCTGCTGCCAGCATTTCAAATTTAGTGAGTAATGATTTTCAGCCACTCTGCAGGTCGGCACTTGATGGGTGCAGTGCAATAGCAGCCCCAGACGTCTGAGTCTGTCTCATATATATGCCATTTTTTATAATCATTAGAAAAGCGAAGAGTGGATTATTATATTGATTTGTCATTCGTTATGTGACAACTTTATTTTACGTTTTCAGACATTAATATTAGGAGTGATTTCAGTATTATTGTAGGTGTCCGTGTGTCCATTTTCTTTGTTATCAATTAAGGATAACCAAAAAAAACTTAACCAGTGAGCGATAACTCATTCCAAGTTAGGGCCTTTTTTTCATTAAATGCATCTTAAAGTAAATAAATAAATAAATAAAAACAATTGTAATAATAAAATGAAATAAAATAATATCAATTACTCTACTATTTTTGTTTTCAAATAAGTAAACAATAAAAATATCTTGAATACATTGAAAACACCGGCGCACCCATAACTCAAACATGATAGACACAGGACACAGCTAATTCTGAAGATGGTCCACTTTCACTTTCCTTCTCTTCAAGTCCCTGACTTACGCTGTCCACAATGGCAGTCATGTGACTTGTTTGCCCGATCACCAGAGAAGTGAAATGAAGACATTAGCAGTTGTAAAGTTGTAGCTGTGTAACTGGGAACTTCACAACACTAAAAAAGTGATGTGGCCTTCCTTTCTAAAACTTTCTAAAGCCAGCAAGGTGAGTTTTGAGACAGGGAGTATTTCCACATTCTCCTTCAGCACCTTATTATAGACAACAAGATCTCACAAGTGTTCTCACCCGGGTTGGAACAGTAGCGTTAGCAGCACAGACAGGAGCCGTAACGTGTCTTAACTTGCGCCACACTGGAGTCAGACACCCATGAACCCCATATACCTACAAGTCATAAAAAGTTCTGGGGTTACCATAAAAATCGGTCCAGATTTTTTTCTGGCCACCTGAATGGCATCAGCCTTTCATCCATCCTTACTGCAAAATTTGTCAGTGGGACAAAAGCCCAATCCACCATCAACACAAGCACACTGACACACAGAGTTTTGAGTTTTACGTGATGCACACAGTAGGTTGAATTTACAAGTGTCATAATGTCATAATGAGGTAAATGTTTTTTTTTTTTTTTAATGTTCTCTTTGTCTCAATGACAGTAATGCAGTCAGGTGTGCTCAGTGATCCATACACTGTTTGTCACTATGAAGCGTAGTAATGACATGTTTACTACTTAATGCTATGTGTGTTTTTGTACATGCAAACAAGAATAAATCTGTGCTTAAAGCTAAAATGAATGCGGGGGCGAGTGAATGCTGCTGTCCTTCATATAAACATATGTTCTGAGATGTAGTTTTGCTTTTTTATATTCCAAAATTGGTCAAATCAATGCTTTTACTGCGTTATTACATTTCATTGAGGACAGTCATAGACACGTCAAGCGTTAGCTTGTCAGTGGTGATCTATTGTAAGTCAAGAAAGCAGCTACAGGAAAGACGGGAAGATAAACGCAATGACTAATCAGTTTAAAAAGTGGCATATTTTTACCTGTTTTGACGGGAATTTTCAATGAACAAAAGCTGCAATTTATCCCTCTTTGACCATTCTTGTGCTGTCAACCCTCGTCTCCCCCCCAAAATGTGGCATCTATTGATGCTGGAGAGCTTCCTGTAGGCTTTGTTTTCATCCTTTTGTTATTATATACATTGTTCCGGGGGACCACTTCTCTTATGACATTGTTCTAGACATTCGCACAGTGTTGAAAAGACATGCTTGCTTTATTGGTGCCGCACGTTTTTGTTTATAAAATTGGTACCTGGTGTTTTTTTTTTGTCTCCATCCCGCTCCATTCATTAGCAACAGATGACAGTTTGCTGGGCCAATTCTCGATGAAGCAAATATACAGTCAGGGCATCAGTACGCTCCCCTGATCCTTTGTGTGAAATATCACCATGGTGATAGCAATTTAGGCGAAACCCACCTGTGTGACAGTGAATTAAGACTGTTGCGGTTTAAGGAAGAGCGTCTGTTTTGATAAGTCCAGCACCAGTAGCCTTGGATACAGATAAACGGCGGAGTCTGTATGGAAGAATGCAGTGAATAACCTGCCATTACCATCTGAGATAGAGGGAGATACTGCCGGTGCAACATTATGAAACCCTGCCTTCTTTGTATTCCGCTTGTCCACACATAACAATTACACTTTGAGTATGAATTTGGCTGTGCATGCAGTTCTCCTCACTAAAGATTCTATGAATAAATAAGTCAGGGTGCCAGTGGTGAAGGGTTATTTGGAGGATTTGTAAACATCTTTGCTCAGCTTATTATGCTGTATCCCTGTGCTGGCAGATGCCCTATTTTTTATTATTTAATTTGCACAGACAAGCACTAAAAATGTACCAGACGAGACGTTGACCAGTTAAAAAAAAATACAGTTTTTCCCTCTTTTTTGGGTGATTGTTTTCCACATTTGCTTGTCTTCTAAATGTGCCCTAACGATGAGGGATGTCGCTTTGAGCTCGGCGTACGTGGAATAATCTGAAGAGGCTGCATCAGCGATTTGCATCACTTTACCCAGCTTGTGAATATTCTACATCATAGACGGAGACAAGAGATTTAGTAGCAAGACAGATTTCATCATTTTTCCTGAGAGGAGAGTCAGCTCCTCCGCCACGAGGCATCAACCTGCCTCAGGAATTGAACGTGAAAGATTGTGGGGCCGTTTTTTGTTGCTTTCTGAATCTTGTTGGAGTAGTTAAATAAAGGTTCAAGCACACCTAAATATAAATATATAGCCCCCTTTTTAAAATCTTAAATGGTAAATCATGATGATTCCTCCCGCCTCTGGTTCTCTTTAGACACTGTCAACCTTTAGTGCTCTGTTATGAAAAAGCAAGTCGTTTTTATTCTTATTTAATTTTGGTTGATATTTTAATTCTACTCTTTCCCCCAATGGATTTATGTGGGAATCTGTTGTGGCTCAACAATGCAAAGTACTCACTAATCATAGTCATTACTGGAAGCGGAAGAAGAGTTCTTATTGTATTTGTGGGTTGTTTCTGTCTGTAAACTGGGGACAGGGCAGAAAAGTGCGATTTCAGAGTGAAATGATTGGCTGAATTTCTGGGATGACGTTACGGTGGATCACACGCAGAGCGTTTTTTTCCCACCAACAGTGCCAGACATCCCACCAATAACATTGCTCTCTCATGCTGTGTCCACCAATCAAATGCAAGTACAGTGGTACCTCGGTTCTCGACCACAATCCGTTCCAGAAGGCCGTTCGAGAAGCGATTTGTTTGAAATCTGAATCGATTTTTCCCATTACAATGAATGTAAAAAGAAATAATGCGTTCCAAGCCTTAAAATAGTCTTTTGTAGGAGTGAATGTAGTGTCTGCTGCAGGTGCACTGTTCGTCTATGTGTGTGGCCGCTGCATGTGGGAGGGGTTGCCGAGTGAGTGACGTCTCTCCAGAAGTGAAGAGGTGTCCGGTGCGTGTCCAGCTCTGAATGTGCGCTTCTGTGCAGTTTGGCTGTGACAAAGTCATAAACCAAGTCACGCTCTGTCCCAGACTCGCCTCATCCCTGTCCCAGCTCCAGCTGACAACAGGACATAAAAACTCTGGAGTGCGCCCTCCAGCCTGGATTTTTGTTAAAAAAAAATCTCTGAATTTTTGTTCGAACTCCGATTTGTTCAAAGTCCAGGATGTTCGAAAACCGAGGTAACACTGTATTATGACTTGTGATATGTGGATCACCACAAAACCGAATATGGCGCCCGTAGTGGCAAAGCCGTGGGTCAACGATGGCATGAGAATCTACCAATTTCTATTTAATTCGGCCAAATTACCAGGAGAAACACCTGTTTCATAGAAACCAATATGGCCCTGGGATCAGAGCACTAAACAGGCAATAATGAAATTAAATGTAAGGTGTCTTGCAGAAAAAACGTTACAGCCAGTTCAGTTCAGTTCAGTTGAGGGCGTTCCCGGGATACCCAGATGCTCTCGAGCTGGATGTGGTTCATTTAGTGATTGTTTTTAGCTTTTTTTATCCATTGTTACAAAGCAATTTTCTTTCTTCTCACTTTCAAGAAGCCTCTCCTAACGTAGTTTTCAAAAACGGTTGTAGCAGATCTTCGGTTTAGCAATATACCCAGGAATATCCTGGCAATCTCTGTGGGTGCTGGAGCCCAGAAGCACCCAGATTGCAGAGCATTCATGCCAGTGCCTATGGTTGCAATGAATCTGAATGGAAGACATGTCCTGAAGACCACAACTCAAAATAAATGAAAATAATGAATCTCTGTTGAAGTTTTTTTTTTGTCAATTTCAAAGTGCGACTTTTTTACAACTAAATTTATCAACATTTTATACACATTTATTAATTGTCTGTCCAAAGTGACGGTGTAGTATCATTAAAAAGGGATTATTCACATTAAACGGTGCAGTTTCTGACTAAGAAATTGTGTAAATTTGAACTTGATCTGCCAAAACTAGTATCACATAACATAGATCAAGCTAGTATCTGTCACGTCACTGACTGTGGAGATATTTTACGAAATACTTTTAATGCTCATTTGTTCTGTGGTTCACAATGAATGTTGGTATAATGAAGGTTTAATTGTTTGAGTATCATTTGGTTATTTTGTTTTTTAATCTGTGTGAGATAACTATTTCAACAAACGTCTTATGACATAATGGAGTTATGTTGTTAAGATCAGCCATTTTTCATTTTTTTACAGTATGGCAACAAATTTGTCTTGTGTATTTTCCATCAGCGAATACTTTCACATTGTTTATTTCACTGATGGACCACCCTGACTCCACTCTGATGATGATCCGGGCAGACAGTCTCAGACTTCTCATGTGCTGCTTCTCTGGTGGAGATGATGTTTAGCTTAGAACTGACAACTTCCATGCAGGCAACTTGTAGTGTCCTGACGTTCACTCACTGAGCGTGAAAGCTCTGTGGCTGGGGCTGAAAATAGATGCTTTGACATTTGAGAGCATTTCCCCAACAAAAAGTGGTGAACGATATTAAAATATTCATTCATGGAGATCAGTAACATAGACATTTGTTCTTACAGAAAAAAAAACCCTCTAAAAGCCAATTGTGTATCTCTGGAGCCCATTTAAAAGGATTTATTTTCCCGTCATAAAAATGAATATATTGAGAAATTTAGTTCAAGAAAGTTCATTCGCACAAGCACACGAGGGAAATTCATGCATTTATCATGGGACAATATAATATTTAAAAAGGTTAAACAATTAAAATCTGAATATTGTAGCGTCAATTGGCAGGGTTGAATCATTTCAAAGGGTCCTCTGGTTGCGTAAATTTAATTCAAAATACTAAGCAGTTCATGACTTCTCCTTTCATTCAATATTAAAAACACTTTCATCATCATTTCAATATCAGCCGATGACCCCTCTAACTGGATGCTGTGTGTCCTCAGTGACAGCGTCTTTATAATGGGTTCAGGCAGATTCTCGCCTTCTCAAGTCTCTTTTCTCTATTGACTGAGTTTATTTTTGGTGAAAGCTCCATATTCCGTGATGTACAAGAAGTATTGAGCCCCGATAAAGCAGGAACACAATCTGGTTCAGATGGCATCATGCATTCACAAAGTCTGGGCAATGTGTTACAGACAAACACTTCTGCGTCTCCAAATCACTGATGTCGGGTTGGGGGGGGGGAACAGGCAGCATCTGATGGAAGACTGCCCCGCTCCTCCTGATCTCCTTCTGCAGGCGCCAGGAGGCACACACACAAAAAAAAAATAAAAAAAAAACAGAACTGAAGGAAAACTGAGAGGGAGAGAGCGGCGTCAAGGAGGAAAGGGAGGGAGAGACTGGAGGAGATGAATTATGCAAAGCTGTCAGAGGCGGGTATTGTTGGAGGTGTGGGCTGCGTTAGAGCGAGCCGGCGCTCATCTCCACCAGTGAAACCACTCCCTGTGGCTGCCAGCCGTGTGATCTGGGCTTCGGCAAATAGCCAACAACAAGATGAGGATGGAGGGGTGCGATGGAGGGTGGGCTGGGCCACTCTGTGACAGGTAGATTGTCTTGGAGGGACACACCAGCAGCGACAAGTGCACTCTTTATTACGGTTATTTACCGAGGTCACCGACAGCGAGATACAAGCTGATATGTACAGCAGCCCGGTGGAAATATAATTACCGAACAAAGGCTTGGAGGAGAGATGCTATTTCAGCATTCTGGCCGGCGGTGGCTCCAGTCATGTTTTGCAAAATGCTTTGTGGGCTGAACTTCAGGAGCGCGTGGCACTTTTACGCTGCCTTATTTATTCAGGGAATCATTAGTTGGACTTGTTAGATTTTCCCCGGAAGAAAGACAGAGAGTGAGATTTTATTTCGCCTAACTACATCATGTTTTTTGGGTCCAGGTGAGTGTGGGGACAGGAAGCAGTGCAGTTTATAGTCGCTCAAAGACCTTTACAAATAGGAAATTGTGTGTGTAATAAAGCAGTGCTGACCTGAATCGACACACTCATGTTGCCTCTGCGGGGCCTCTTCACATGATATGCTGGTTTATGGTGGAGCTGCAACAGAATACTAAAGTTGGCTTAACATGGATCTTGACTAATAATAATAATAATAATAATAATAATAATAATAATTTGGCCCAACGTTTGTGAGTGTATACAGTATATAGAAGTGGAATAAAGTAGAAATGCACATTATTATTATTTTGAATCTTTGGAATCAAAGTTATGATCCAATTTTTTCAGTCAAAACTTGCAGTCATTTCCAGTTCATTTACTGACTTAAACACATTGATAATTTGTCTCAGATCCGCCTTTCATCTCTTTCTACGACAGTCTATCCCTTGTTCATTATTTTTGAGTGAAGGATTAAAAATAAAACGCTGCAACATCAGCTCTTTGATCAAGAGTAAACAGAATATTTTTGCTTATTTAGTTAATTTTCACAAATCATTTTTGAGTCATGAGACGACTTAAAAATCTGCCTGAATCAAATTGGAAGCATGAAAGACACAGCCTCTGGTGTCTGACCAACATAAAGGACATGAAACAAGTAAATCTCACCTGGGTCCTTGCGGCCCCCTCAGCTGCTCCTGAGAGACCCAATTGACCCGGACCCTCTTCATCTCACTATATTTCAGGGATGATCGGTGGTATATGCATTGTTTAGGACTATTGTCGAGGGGCCGGAGCTCAAGTGGCCGGGGAGAGATTTGGAAGGTTAGGTGTTGGTGACAAAGTGAGTTCCTGGCTCTGGATAGATCACTGGAGAACCATAATGGGCCGCCTTTTCTGCCGAGTGGACTGTTTTACCGCACGCAGCCACTCACCTGTGACCGCCGTCCTATCTGATTAAAGGTTGAAGGGAATGAGAGGTAGAAGTGAGCCGTATTTGGTATTGGAAGTGAGAAGAAAGGTCTCAGACAATAAAGAACCTGGACAATCACAGACAACAAGTTGTTAAGATTAACTCGAGCTTGACCTGTTCAGTTGTAAATCAGATTTACTTGTTACTCAGACTCACATTTGAGTCTCACTTTAGCCGGGCATAACATGCAAAGTTTACGGCACCGACTGCCTTGATGCCCACCAGCATCCCACCGACGAATTCAAAAAATGTGTAAAATTCTGATCCCACTTGTCCAGAGCCACATATGGTCGTATTTTCTTGTCAGGCAAAAATGGCTTGACAGGAAGGAATTCTCATTTGGCCATTTCACATGTCATTCAAATGCCTATATTTTTTACATTTACATTTTTTTTATGTATATAATTTAGTATTATCTATGTAGTATCTATTTACTATAACAAGTTAGATGTTATTCATTGTGTCATGATATTTGATCATATATTATGGGTGTTGTGTTGTTTGATAACGTTTTTTATGTTGGCTGATGCTTTATGGATGTCTTTAATGTCTTCGGTATGTGTTTTTTTGTTGTGACACATTGAATTTCCCGACTGTGGGACTAATAAAGGCCGTCTAATCTCATCTAATCTAGTCTTTTCTAATGTGGCAAATTTATGTTTAAAGGTCAAACCAGTTTGCAATGACAGTATGCAAAGCTGGAAACTGTTGCAGCCTTCAGAGAACATACAAAACTAGGATTCCAATGTGCCAGTTGAGAATCAGGAGCATGTGGTTTTGTGGGATCGATGATGCTCTCAGAAGGGCCTGAGAAAGAAACTTTGTTGTGGAACTCCAGTCTATTCTTGTTAAGAAATAGAGGCTAGTCCATGTGAGAAATTGGCAAGAAACTGAAGATGTCCTACAGTGGCATGTACTGCTCCCTTCGGAGAAGAGTACAAATGGGCTATAACCCGAATAGTAAGAGTGGTGGGGGGCCCTGCAAGAGGACATTAGAGTCTCTCGTTTGAGAAATAAAGGCCTCACAGGTCCACAACTGGCAGCTTCATTAAATAATACTTGAAAACACCAGTGACAAGGTCCACAGAGGAAAGGCGACTCTGGACTGCTGGCCTTCTGGCCACAGTGGCAAAGAAAGCCATATCAGAGACAGCCCAACGGAAGGAAATGATTAAGGCGGGTGAAGAAACACTGAGGAAGATGGGGGGGAAAGGGAAGAGTATTTGTGAAGATCAACCAGTGAGAGAATGCTGGAGGAGTGCCTCAAGCCACCTGACAGCATGGTTGATGCTGCTTTGGTACGAGTAAGCAGGCAGGTTTTAATGTGTTAATAGGGGTTTTGAAACGCCACACTGAACCTACTGTGCTTGACCACAGCCAGGCTTCTCCTACAACGGGGCAATGCAAGTGTTCTCACTGTGATGGAGCGTCCAACATAGTGACCAGGTCCCTGGCTGCAGAATGAAGACGCTCTCACTTGACGCTGGTTCTCAGTGGTGTAATGGATTTGGTATTCAGGTTCATGGATGTCCTCTTGGAAAGGTCTGTGATTTCTATATCCAGTCTTAAAAATGCACAAAGATACATTGTTTCGGAACAGGTTTTCTGGGATGTTGTCTCTTTAAATGCATCGGTGATTTCACGGTGGTGCAGTTCTTGCACGATTGAGTGAACTGATGCCGTGTACAGCCTCATGCACCGGACAGTAACCGGATTAGGTGTGAGTCACAGCAACCCGGGGATGCGGAGTAGGAATGCGCCAAAATGAAAATTTGTGGCACAAGCTGAATAAAATTTCATGGCTTGGCCGAATATCTAGTAATACTGAATACTGAGTATCAGATGTAGTTCATTTATTTTTTTCAAATATTGCATAACTAGTGTATAATACGTGTATAATACATTTTATACAGGTTTTTCAAAGAAAGTCAGTGTTTAGATGATTGAATATTTTGATATTAAAAATAAAATATTTCAGCCTTTGCTTCTCAAAAATAATTAATAAAAAAAAAAAAAAAGAAAAAAAACAACAATTGTGTCATTGATATTAGTCCTTCAAACAAAGCATGCATTCCAGAAATGTATTAAAGTAGATAAACACCAACAAATGAATGATAGTCCTTTTGGTCTTTTGGTCTGCTTAGCTACAGTGAACAGGCTCAGAATATAAACAGAAGGCTCTAGATAGTTTGGTTGACCGCTTCTATTCCAGCTCTCCTACGCTTTAAAATATCCGACAACACTGTACGCTGACTTTGGACTGAAGGGTCGCCATGACGACAGATGGAGCTGGCCACACTTGATGCTTGACACCATGGACAATGTAGAAATGATTATGAATAAAGAGGAAACGTGTGATACATGTGTCCGAAAACCCAAATAATTTCCACTTGTGTAGAACCACTTCTGACCCGGATGTGAGCTGGCGAGTCAGTGCTGTCACCGAAGTGAGGTGGACTGTGTTGCCAGAGCTCGTTTCCCCTCCGTGGCACATTTTTGTATTTAAAAAACATATTCTCTTACATTGCGTTGTCAATTCAGCCACAGTATGTAGCCTGGCGCTGCAGCAAATAACATCTGAACTGAAATACACTTGTGGGAGGTGCCTCTGGAAACGTGTTGAAAGTGTTTATCTGATGTCAAAAGTGTCATGGAAAATGTGTAGTTGTGATGATATCAGTGAGTTGCACTTTATGTTACACAATAACGTATAGTGCAGTTTAATCCCATTCCTATAGGAGTGCACTCAACCTGGAGGAATAACAGAATAGTCACATTAGGTCAGATACACACAAAAATCTACAAATAAGAAATACAATAATATTTGGCGATAAATTGAATTCAGTGGATTTTTAGACAGTAATAAACTAGTAACACACATCAGTGTGTTAAAAATGTTTTTATTTGTATCTGTTAGTATTGCAGAAGGACATGAGTTGGTGATTCATGAAGTCATTGCAGGACATGCAAAGTGCACGAAGTGGATCACTTTCTGTTGCTGCTACAGATTTTATTATGAAAATTTAATAAAGTGTAATTGATTATGTTCCATGGACGAGTGTTTTATTAGTGACTCTCGAAGGTTCTATTTTTGTTTTAGTGTTATCGCTCACATCATTACATTTTGCTTATTAAGTCAGGCCAGGACGGACTTTAATGAAGCCAGCAAAGGCTTCCTCTCCGAACGCGGCTGCCTGTATTTAAAACCTTTGAAAGTTAGAGTCCACAGAAAGCCAACACAATCCCCCTCTGGAGACACACTGACCTTCTGAACATCATTTACACCAGCATGAATGTGTCTCTTGTATCCTGCAAGCGTCCCTGTGTGCCGCGCTTGTGGACAAGGCGGACACTTTGATGAGCGGTAAGGCTAGATGCCACGCTCAGGGGCCCGGGTAATGTTTATACTGGGACCTGCGTGGTCACTGGAGGGCTTAGAGCTGATTAGGAACACAAATCCAATTGCTGCAAGAGTCTGACTTCACAGCTTAGTGATTAGGACTTAGCTGTTTTCAGACACCGAATCTCTTTACAAGTCCATAAAGAAGAGAGATCGTAATCGGGGAGGTGCCCGGGTGAGCCGGATTTACTCATACTGGGCATTAATCGGGCCAGCAGGCCGCATGTGGACAGTTTCCTAAAAGTGATAAGATGTTTGTGAGATCCTCCGCAGATAAATCATGACCGCAGGAGAAATCCACTTTTAATGTTGACAGCCTAGTTCTGATATTTCTATGTCTCTTTCTGTTTCAGAAGAGCAGGTAGCGCTACGTACATGTGGAGAAGGATACAATGCTGATACTGTAGCTCAATGTTTCAAACCTAGGGAGGTTCATGAATGTCCGTCTGCGCAGGCACCATATTAGGATAACAACAGTGGCAGATAAAACTATTACACGCATTAAATAGTGGCTCACTAACAAAACACATGCTCAAGCAGTGGACTCACTTCATGTCCTTGTGTATGCGTTGACATTCACAGCCATGATCCCACTCGAAACACTGGTTGTGGGAACACATGCAACCATTCATGAAGCTCACAGTTGGCCTTGCATTTACGGGTTGGGCTGGAAATGGTGGAGACACACTGACATCCATGCCTTGTTTGTCATCACGCTCACACTAGAAAGCTTGCAGTCACACGTATTCCAATGCTGCATTGCAAGATAGATTCAGACAAAACATTTGGAGCACAAAGGACCAGCTATTGACTTGATGAAGGCTGTGCAACAAGTGATGTGCACAAACATGAACCAATAAATGAGAAAATGTTGATCAACAGAAGCAAGCAACGGACAAGTGGATCATTTCGATGAGACTCTCGCTGCAAATATGAATAAAATGGATTCGGAATTATTTTCACAATTTTGCACCTGAACGTCTGCCTCGACATCAAAAACACACCACATCTGCCTGTTCTGCTTCCTCATGTGGACGAATGAACGACAGACTTTGCTATAGTTAAAGAGTAAATAGTAAAGTAAATCAAAAGTAGGTTGCCAATCGAGTTTTGTTTGATTACAACACACCACAGTAGCCTATTTTTCCGATAAAGATGAGATAAAAATGGAGCGACAAAGTGAAATGTGACCTAAGAATGGTGTTTATTTTACTCTGAAAGGCAACCGGATTCTTTTATTTTCGTTTTCCCTCTGAAGCTGCGCTGGGCTCAGCTGAATTAATGCGGTTGTGCTCCGGCTTCAGGCAAAAATACAAGCGTTGTGTACCCACTCTGGGGGCTCTGGATCGCCGGAGCCGAGACGGATTGTGGACACACATATCACATAGTTAGTGCAAGCACTCGCTTTGCTCCACTGCCCTTCCGGACAAGCCATTGGGGGAATTTAGAGGTAGGAGATGCAAACAGTGGTGGTCAAAGTGCTCTTGCTGTGAAGTATTTTTATCTTTAAGGTAGGGTAGGAGATTTTTGTGCCATTCTTAAACCTCCCCATACATCGATTGCAACTAAATTATTAAACGCTGTCACAGAAAAGTCAAACATTTGAGTCATGTGTGGATGCTGAGCTGTCTATCAAGCTCGATTGGTGTTTGCCCCCTGCCCTCTGGCCAGTCTCGCTGTCTGCTACTAGAACACTATGTGTTTTAAGCACATGAAACAATAACTATGTAATAATAATCTCATTTATTGTTTTGGTTATCTGTGAGTGAGCCATGAAAAAAACAAAAAAAAGATGGTGTGGCTTTAGGGGCGAGTCTGAAAATTAAAAACACAGCTGGCCCGACCCGTTCACCAAGGTCACTGTCCCCTGCCTTTAAGTTTGATTCCAGCCATTTGTTGTCGCATGCCAGCACAAAATATGAAAAAAATAAATAAACGTTTTCCAACCCTTTTGACTTTTCTTGCATTCAAGATTGCAGTTGACTTAGCAATTTCCAGCTTGTGGCCAAATGCACTTTATCAAGTGTGTGTGTGTTTGTGTGGGGTTGGCATCCAGGGTTCAAAAGTCTGTCACTGATTGCATCTCGGTCTGTCGGGGAAACAAAATGATATCCTGCAACTCTGAGGAGAAGAAAGAAAGAAAAAAAAAATAAGCTGGAGAGGTTTGAAACGGCGCACAATCTTCATTATCCGCACGCAGTGTTCTCCGCTGGCGTCTCCTTCAGTTTTTGGGAAGTCTCTGGGGGGTGCTATCTTGCGTCTGAACAGCTTCCCTGTTTCATTGGAGGATTTTGATGCTGGATGCGAAACGAAGTAGATATCATTTGGGGAAGGAAGAATCTGACACATTCATCTCATAGCTTCAGCCAGGAGAGAAATGAGAGTGCATTTGTGTGTGTGTGTGTGAGTTGCGAGGTGGTTCTGACACTGGGGCTCCCATCCACATTCCATTCAACGTTTTTTGTTTTTTGCGATTAGTCATATTCCGACCCTCCCCTGGCTGAGAGCTCGGTCCTCACCTTTAACACTGATAGATCTAAATCTCACCTCTTTTTCTGCTCTTAATATTAAACTCAGGAAGAGCCCGAGAGCGCCACCTAATGAGCTATGAAAAGCACTGTTTCATGAAGCTTCAGCAGCCCGTCAGTACATGGAGCCTGGCAAATACATGTGACTGCTGGAGGCCCGGCTTCCCGGCAGCATGATCCAAGAGGTGTCACAGCTCAAACTTAGCAGTTCCTGCCGTTGCTTTGTTCTTGTGCAGTTGAGCGAGACCTAATGCGAGTGCCACTACAACTTGTCAGGTCCGTTTAGAGGTTCACTTGGTAGATACAGTACAGACAAAACAAGAGAATGACAAGGTGATTCTGGTCTTCAGTTCCAAATAAACACTTTGGTGGACATGTTGAAATATACTGAGTAGAATTAACAAGAAATTGAAAGTACTGTGTACCATGGAAACTACCATGTCCTCTGTCTGAATCATGAACAAAATGTCCCTTATTCATACATGAACAGAATAAACGTTAACCACCAGCTAGAATATAGTCACATAAATTCATTTGTCAAAGTTTAGACCAAAAATATTTAAGTAGACACGTTCTAAATTGTGAGTCAAAGGTCTTAAATATCATTTAGTCTGAACTTTTTTTTAATTGGCCTTCCAAAAACCTGCGGATACCCAGCCATTAGAGTGAAAAATGTAATAAATATATAGCTGTTGCTCATCATGATAATATAATAATGTCAGAAAGTCACAGCCGTGTGTAATATTATTCTCCATATTTGAGAATTAATTGGGAAAAAGGAGTGCCCATGAACTTTACTGCCGAGGTCAAAACAGGCGGAATGAGGTGGCGATCATCTTTTTAAGAGGTGAAGTCATGTGTGGCGAGAATTCGGGGGTGGGTGAGCAGCAGTGGGGGTAGGGCGACTGAAGAAGAAGGGGGGGGATAAGTGTTTGCTCTTGAAGATGAAGCAGGTGGATTAGTGTTGTCGTTCCTTATTTCCTCCTCTTTGTGTCTCCAGGTGGTGAGGGGCCGGACCCTGAGTGGTTTGAAGCCTCGGTGTTGAGTTTCCAGAGGGAAGGAGTCCGAGGGGTCACCAGAGGAAAAGGACAGGGAGTTGGACTCGCAGCATGCGGGCAGTATGGAACGGGTGAGGGAGCAGCGGCCTTTCTGCTCGCTGTCCAAGAGCCAGAGAGACAGAGAGAGAGACTGCGAGAGAGACAGTGACCGAGAGAGACGCTACACCGCTTCAACCACTGACCGCGAGGACTCAGCCTGCCGCGTCCCCACTCAGAAATCCTACAGTTCCAGCGAGACGCTCCAGGCCTTCGACCATGACTCTTCACGCATGCTGTTCGGCGGCAGAGTTAAGGAGATGGTCCACAAAGAGACGCCGGAATACAGCCGACCTGGTTAGTCAACCTCTCTTTGAGTCTAGGAAATTAAAATGACCCACTCATGAACATATTGTATTCCTTTTGTTTAAATGTTCCTTTCATATAAGCATTTTTATATTCATGAATGTGAGAATATGAATATTCTCTTTTTATTAGTTCATTATCATTTTTTTTTTACAGTTTAATGGTTTCATTAATGCACTCTTCTGTTACCACTTATTCCCATTTCAGTGTGGGAGGGAGAGAGGGACACCCTGGACTGGTCGCCAGTCCATCACAGAGCAGACACCAAGCCACTCACGGATAGATTATTAGTTTTTCTGATCTATTATTTCAGATAATCTTGACATTACTTTTGAAGAAAAAGAAAGAAATAACTCTCACACTTGACTTCTGTATCTAAAATTGACATTACAACTGGGCACCTTCCACAGTTTTCTCTGCAGAATGATTTAACATTAAATTTCTCTCCCATTATTTTCCAAATTTAGCACTAAGGTCCGTCTAAGGAAATGATTTGCAGCGACAGAAAATGTGAAGAAAGTCTTTTGCATGACGGTTATGCTAAGTCAACACGTTCCCGCCCCTTAGCATCACATTTTCAAGAGGACTTTTGCGTCCAATGCTCTCTTGTGTTACTTTAGATGTAGTCTACTTCTACTTACTGACCATGCTGCCAAGAAGGCACTGTGACCAGAATCATTTGAGATGCTGCACATACTCTCCAAGTGTCTGCCTCCATCTTTCTTCGACGTGACACGTTGCTCACGGCGCCGTGTAAGGCAGCACATGTGCTTCAGCTGAAAGCCTAAATGCCCACTAATGCCCATTGTTATGTACAGGTCCCGATACGGACGTAGTTTTCCGTCTATGCCCTGCGTTCATTTCGTCTGAATTTCTGCTTACGGATACGGACCAAACAGAGCAGTACCACTGTGGGGGCAGTGTTGCTGTAACAACCCAATATATTGCTCTACTCATGAAGAAGACATAACAATGGCGGATATTGTCAGACCTCCAGTCGCGAGATGTTTAACGTCCTCTCGGACCACCGCACTCTCCAAAGCTGTCTCTGTTTCGTCTCCTGTGCAAGAGGTACATTATCAATGCTTCTTCCACAGTCGCCATGTTTGTTTTGAGTTTGTTGTTGTCATAAACGTTTGACTGTGGGCTGCTCCCCCTGGTGGGCATATTGGCGAACAGTAATACCAACGCAAAGAACGCATGAAAGCATGTGTTCAGTGACGGGAACATTGTTTGAAATGGACGGGTACAATTTCCTACGTAAAGGGAGCAGGAATGGGCCTTGTGGCAACATGCAAAGCAGAAGGCTGTGTGTAAAGCAAAAGTTCATCAATCACAACTGTTTTCAAAAATTGTAACTGCGGATTAAAAGACACCATAATAATCCTGATTTTAGTTTGAAATGATGTCTTGAGCTGCAGTCAAGTCAGAATAAATTCCTCAGTCCATCAACAATGTGTGTTTGTCCAAAGAATGCAGTAAATAACTCGATATTAATCCAAAGCATTTTCCCAGACAACAGCGACCTGAGAAGACCTGGCGAAGCGTCCCGTTTATATTTGCGCCTTTTTCCTCGGGCGACTGGCTACTGGCACTAAGTACACAATCGTTGTGGACTTGTCTCCCGCTGCGGTGGCAATGTGACAAAGAGAAATTTGTCATGACTGAATTTCTCACACGTTCTAAGACCTTCAAACAAACATCATCTTCGTGCTCAGAACAGTGTGAAGCTTCATTAGAAAATAAATTTGGGCGTTTAGGATTTATTCTGCTTGTGTGCGCTTGCTGAACTGTACCAATTTAATCTTTAACTTCTTTGCCTCTCTTAGTGTTAGTGCTGTTGTGACAGAGCGAGTGTGAAGCCAGCACCTCCACCAGCAGTAAACACAATTAAACAACCACAAACAAACACCATTTTTTTTTTTTTTGGTTGAGGACAAGTCAAGGCTGGTTACAGAGCTTCATGTCCAGCCCCCACCTCTCACCCACTCCTCACTCTGGATTATGATACACAAACTTCATCCGAACATAACAAACCCCTTTAATTAGCCGCTGGAAATGGACCTAATTCTCTCTACTTAAAAAGTTTGGGCACTTTTTCACTTTTATGGCCCCTATTTTGGCTCGGAATGTTCCAATTAGACATCGATCCATTACGTCCTTACATTTCCTCGCCGCTAATTGGTTCTCATTTCGTAAATAATGAGATTATGATGAAGTTGTGGGAAGAATGCGACTTTCTTTCTTCAGCGATTAATGCTAATGGCTATTTGCCTCATTATTGCTATAAATGTGAGTTTGTTTGAAACCGGAAATATCTCTTTAAAAAGATTTAACACCTTGGGGTTTTTAACTTTTCCGTATAAAATACCGTTTTCCCTTTTTTAGTATGTTCGTGCTGGTCAGTTTCATGGCTCACATGGAAGCAAACTCTTCTACCCTGAACTTGTCTGCGTTTTTAAGCGGAAAGAAGCGACATTTCTCTCAATGTGGTGATACAGTAATGGAACTTTGGTATCATTGATGTTTGCTGCACACAGAGCAACAGCATGGGTTCAGACAAAATGTCCCTCTGTTGTGCAAAAACAAAAATACCATCGCTACAATGAGCATGTTTTTCAGCAGTGATAAACTCTTTAATAATCCACCTATCAATACCAATATCCACCACTGCTGTTTTAATTCCACCAGCGACTTCATTTAAAAACACCTCTTCCGCTGCGTATACAGAAGTTCACCTCTGACTAGGAAGGATGCATGAGATAGGCCAAGAAGGTGGAGGCTGGCTGAGATGGGAAATGCCAAAATAAAGAAGAAGAATAGACAGTAGATGTTGCCCGCTTGTTGAGTAAAATGGAATAATCCGAAACGGACAGACAGGTCCACTTCACTTGTGAAAGCACTAGAATTGCAGTCGGGTTTACAAGTTTCTACGAAATAGATTTTGCTGCCAGTTGCTGTACCTTTTAGTTTCCCATTCTCAATTTGTATCTTGGGCTTTTGTTGCTGTTCATGAATGCGGTTGTTGTTCAAGAGATTTATTTTTTCTCGTCTCACTAAGGTTAAAAATGGCCATGAAAGTCAATTTCCTTCTCTGAAAAAAACAGTTGACGGTGAAGCAGTTCATTGCTCATGCAGCTGATTACAGGGAGAGGATTCCTTCCAGTCATCATGACCTCACTCTGGTCGGGCAGCCTCCACCTTTCTCCAAATCTTATCTGGTGAATCATGTCTTTCTTGAGGATTGGTGGGAAGGCTAGGGTGAACTACATATGATGTGATGTTCGGCCTTGATGCCTGTATTTAATGTAAATGTTTTCAGCAGCGACTGTAGCCGCTGTAGCTGAACCGCCACTGGCTGCGTCTTGTTTTGTTTGTGAGATGTAACGTCCCCAATATCATAATTCAGTCAGGGATCTTTTAATGTGAGCTAGATTGTGGCAGATTCTACTTGCACCATTTATAACACCTTATCGTCCATTTATTATGGCCCACCCTGGATGTACAGTGGAGGGCACTTTATGGGACCTTTAACTAAACCTAGAACTACGACTCAGATTCACTACGCTCCCTTTGCTCGTACGAAATGGCCTAAATTTGGAATTTTACACAGCGGGTGGAACCATATACAAGTACATTCGACTTACAGCTGGGATCGGTTCCGACCAACCGGTCGTAAGTCACATTGAACGTAAGTCGAATGCCATTCAAAATAGCCAACGTGAGGGTTGGAGGTGCTACTGTAGTGGTAGATGGAGTGAGATGCTGGGATACTGTGCTGCCGTAACTGTCGTACGTGTTGCCGGGCTGCTATGCGCTAAAAAAAAAAAAAACATCTGCTGACCGTGGTCGTAAGTACGGGTGGACGTGAGTCGAGCAGGTCGTAAGTCGGATGTTACTTGTATTAGGGTTGAATGATTTGCAGTCGTTCGAGATATATCATTCATCGTCTACTGCTGATTCCCTTATGGAGAGGTGTTGAGGAATCTATCCCAGCTACTTAGGGGACAGTCTAAACAGGTTATCAGCCGAACACCGGGCCCACAGAAACATACAACCTTTTTCTCACACTCACGCCTGAGAACTAGTTAGAACCAATGAACCCACAGGAGCTTGGAAGAACATATAAACTCCTCAGAGAAAGGACTGAGGTTTCTGGAAGCGAACCTGCAACCTTCTTGCTGTGAGGTTGTGCCGCTAACCGCCTCTTCACTATTTAAGATATTAATGTGGTAAACACGTTGAAATCAATACCACATGTGACACTGAGGCAGTGCTTGTGCTTGCCCTGGAATGTACAGCAAGAAGCAGCCAACCAAAAACCTCATTTCATGCTTGCCGTTGATTCACAACTGAAGCAGCCATTGGCTAACATTTCATAGACAAAACGCAGCCTGGGGACCACATGTGGCCCCTTGCCTGTATTTGTGTGGCCCGCCTGAGAAAGTGAAAGTGAAAAAAGAAAGTGATAGACATTGATGTTAAAGCTATTGAAAAATGCAGTGCAATAATATGTCTTTACGTTGTATATTTACATTTTATGTTTCACCCTTCGTGTTGTAACCAATATATACATCACTTAAAAAGTAGCGGTGGGATTCCATTAAAAAAAACAAAAAACTCTAGGTAATTAGAGAAGAATTTGTGATTAATTAATCTCAATTAATCGCAGTTTAATGGTATAAGAATATTTGCCACAAGAAGCCACATTTTTCAATTTGAATGAATTCCTGAACCAAATGATGGACACATACATACATTTAAACAACAAAATATTGTTTATTTTGCATCATTTTGACAATACCACAATAAATCACGATGGTGACTATATTCAAGTTTTTATATATATTTTATGTTAATGTCTTGAAAATATTTGTATAAGAATTTTAAATACATTCAGAGTAGTGGAAACCCTGGACCAGGAACTTGCTCTTACAAAAGTTCTGTGTTGTCTGGAGAGCGAACTGTTAAATTAAATTAAATTAAATTGATTTTTTGTCGTAATTCTTTATTTTTTTTTAATTAATTGTAATAATGTTGTAATTAGTTAATCATACTGAACTTGTTAAAGTCCCACCACTATTAAAAAGATCTCCCAATATGTATGATTTATGTTGACTATATTTTAAAAAAGTACATTAAAAAACATAGAAAATCATCGTCATATTTTAAGCTTAGAATGTCATGGTGTCATTAGTCATTTCCCTCCGTTCTACTTGTCTTATATTATATTATTATTATTATTATTATTGTTATTATTATTATAAATAAAGATAAAGTTTTATATTATCAAGACCTTGTTTTGCTTCCTTCTGCATGTTTTTAGTTTTCGCTCAACACACAGCAGTATAGCAGCAACACCCCATTTGACGTCCTATTAACAAAGGTTGTGAGCACAATTTAAGGCCGACAGTGTTGGAGAAGTGCCTATTTAAATAAGTGATGTGCCATGAACACGCAGACTTGGAGTCCAAGGGCTTTTCGATGATTACTTTTGCAAACACTATAAAATGGATGAACAGTATGTTGAATATAAAAGTTGTGATGAACGCTAAAATCAATATTGCAAATGTTACATTGCTACAGAAGTGTTTTCTGTAATGTTGTGTTTTATTAAGGCTGGATAATAACAGTCAGTCATCGGGGCCCCGCGCAGCACTTGGCTACAGTTTTTAAATCGTGTTGATGATCAGATCCGTGAAGTAGTTGGTATTAGTGAGTGAAAGTTTTCCGTGTTGGTCAATCTCTGATGTGACACACATTTTGTGTTTTTCTGTGCCGTCGCCAGCCGTGGTAAACATGTGAAGGGAGCTAATGAAAATTTAAATGAGGGTTATCTAGCTTTTGAACTGTGAGGGAAAAAATATGCAAAGTCTGATCCCACTGTAAACAAAAATACATGTTTCCAGAAAACATTTAAAGCAGAATTGAGTGTTATTTTTGGTTAACTTTGATCTTCTCCGATACTTTCTTAATGACATCTTTGGGCTGGATTTTGCGTTTGAAAAGTTTCTCGCATAACTTGAAGTCATAAATGCTGACTCCAGAGCTGGTGACTCACACTTGCTGCAGTCTCGGTTGAAAGCAGGTGAGTCAAATGCATGCACTCCCTGGAGGTCGGTTTGGGAGTTGAGGCGGTTTTGAAATCCTTTAACAAAGGAAAGCAGCTGTTGGGTTGTTAGCTGCTATTGGACCTGGCTAGAAACTATTAAATGCATCTTTTCCATCTTGACTACATGCACGAGCACCATCAGCGCAGTTATGGCGAGTAGAAAAACATTTATGGCCCAGACGCCGCTCATAGAAGTTATTACCAGTGGGGATCGTCAACGATATTAGCATAGTAAAAATGGTGTGTAGATTGAGGATGGGAAATCTCCACAGTCCCTCTTATCCAATTCTTCACTTATCTTTTTATTAATATGTTTTCACAATTAAAACCCTCCAAATTTTTTTCCTCCATTGGAATGATCGTTCGAGGAAATCATTTTCAATCTTTGTGGTAGTTTTCTTAACCATGTAATGAAACGTTGTGTAGAAATGATTAAAAAAAAAGCTACAATAAAACAACAATCATATAAATTGAGTGGTAAAATTTTCGTTCTGTTTTTATTTCTTACATTATTGTATTGATGTCTCTTTGGCCTGTTATGGGAGGAGTGGAGTGAGCAGCAGCTACTGAAACCGATTTGGTGAGATCAGAGTATTGTATAGTAGTGAATGGTTATGAAAGCAATAAATCTGCTTGATGAAAACAGATGCAAACTTGTAACAAATACATCAAACAATGTCCAACTGTATTGCAAATTGAGGTGGAAAAAAAAAAAACAAAACAATATTGCAATGTATTGTTGCGCGCTCTGTCGCAATAAATAATGGATACATTGACGGCAAATATCTGTATTTGATTTGAAGCACACGTTCTGGATTACCCGCCATTTTGTTGTTGTTCCAATTCAAAATCTGTATTTCCCGTTCAGTGTGCCTCACTCAGAATCTTATGTTTGCAAAGACGCTGCATTGTCACCCTCCATCTTGAAGTACATTGGCCTGTGAGGGACAAGAAACTGCGCCACTTTTCGTGTTTTCTGCTGTCGCGTGATAAACACTGGTGCCGCTAATGGCTATAATCGCTACACTGGACCCGGCAAGCGTGAGAAGGAAACGTGAAGGATCATGCCTAGATACTAGAGATGTTAAAGAATATTCAACAAACTCCAAATTATGCTGCTCGACATCTGCCTATTGCCTTGATATACATAAGTTACACCTCAACAAAATCTCTCGCAACGTTCAGTTATAAGACTCTCCAAACAAATAAATCATTCCACAACTTTGCATCACCTGTGCACCTACCTGCATCAAGGCACATGTGGAGCAGGGTTGATAGTTTGGTAGATACTTTGAAAGGATACACACAGAGTGCTGGAAACAAAACTGACTAACCGTTTTATGAGGGGTTTAAAATGTATGCGAGGCAGCACAGTGGATGAGTGGCCTGTGTGGCTGCCTCACATCACGGAGGACGGCGTATCGATTCCAACAGGAGGCTTCTCTGGATCTTCCTGCCTCGTATGATGTGGGTTGTGCTTCGCCTGTGATCCATGGCTTTTGTCTGTAACTGAAAGTGTGTGTGGGTGGGGGTCAGTGGTGGACTGGATACTTGAGCCGATTGTCCCTACTCTCCAGCCCGTGTGACTCAGCGCAGGTATTTAGTGGACGATAATAAAATGATGAATTTGGAGCAATGTGATTTTTGGCCTGCAGTTAGATTTATCTGTTGACTTGATGAGATTTCTTTTTATGTTTTGGACCAATACCAGCAAAATAAAATCCCTTTGTTTTTGTTGCAAACCGCTGGGATTTGCTACATTACTGAGTTTGTTTCCCTCCTGTTGCTCACAAAAGCCTTGCGGCCATCAGTTTTTTTTGTGGCTATTGATTCTGTTAGGAAACCAGCCAGAACATACACACACTGTATTTGTAATGATCGTCTATGACCGGGAAATTCTGTTGACTGCTAATGCTGAGTTTGAGTCACTGTCTTTCAGCTCGAATCCTCGCATTATAACTTGAGCGAATTATGGCATTGTGACCACAGTTTTATTGTATACAAACACTGCTGTAATTTCTTTTGTTATTGAGAGGAAAAATGAGAGAGAGTTTGTTGAAAAGGGATGGCATCCCTAGCAACACCGGGTTATTATTATTGAAAATAAGTCCTTACCTGACACCAAAGGTCGGCCGCGCAGGGAACCAAAACTTCAAACACAGAAACTGCAGCCTTCAAACCTTGTTACAGTCAAATGCCCAGCTATTAAAATGCGCTATTCACCTTAGTCACGGTAGATTCAAAGAGCTATGTGGGTTTTCACGCTGCGCCTTTGTGCATTTCTGAAGTGTATGTCGCCATCTTTGACTTTTCCGTTGAAAGACTATGTAGCGACCAGCTGTGATCCACTTTTCTGTAACTATATCATTAACAGCATTTTTAGCTTGCCTGCATTTCCACACTAAATGCTTTGCTTTATTCTCTCCGTTTCTTTGAAGACTTCTACAAGGTAATGGCCTTAAAGTCGAACAACACTAGCACAAGTATAATGAGTCACCAGAAAGGGGAATTTATTTTAAAAAAATATGTATAAAAACACACAGACTGTTGTTTAAAAACACAAAACAAATCTCTGTCCAGAAAAATAGGAGGTGATCTTCATTGCAAACAACTGGGATAATTGTTGGAATAAGGAAGTGGCTTGGCATGAGGGAAAAAGGACAGAACAAGAAAGAAAAGTGCAGCGATCAGCGTAGGTACACACACACAAACAATGAGTACAAAGAATAAGCCAAAGCTTTAGATACCCAAGGTTACCTACTCTTCAGAATCCCTGGTTCCATGCGTATGTGCAATGCACTCCAACAAGAGCAAGTCAAATAGCACGTCAGAGATGGATGTGAATCTGACCAGGGTCTGTGTGAGGCGGTGGGTCTGGGTCAGGTGCCTTGAGGAATGAGGCGGCAAAACACCTGCAGGCAAAAGCCAAGACTCGGATGTAAAGAGACTGATGACACACCAAGGGAAATACTGTCAGAGTTGGTGCAGCGTACGCACAGCTCACTCACCGTTTCGGCTGGTGACAATGCCCATGCCTATGAACATATAGAAAGCCAGTCCTGCTCCTGCAGCTGAGTGGGAGGGACGCAAGCAGCACCTGAAGATAACACATTTGGTAGCAAGGCTTGGACGGTTGAAGTCTGAGGGTTTCCTGTAAAATACAAAAGTGAAATAATATGAAAAACAACCGCTGCCCTACAGGGATTGAAGGAAGGAAAGCAGACGATGGACAAGCCGCAGGAGTGACTTAACTTATCCACCCACTGATACATACATAAAGACATGCCACTTTGATGCATTGACACAATGCCACCACCAGCAACACAATACTCCAATAACAATCGTAGAATCAAGAGTGGCTGTGAGGGAGGGAAGAATGAGACTAGGTGCATGATCTTTGACTCCCCTGGTGGGCCATGATCTTTTACAGTACTCCTCCTAGAGGGGTACACCTTGAAGCAATGCCCTTGTTAGAGGGCGCAGCATGTTGGAGTGGAAAAATAAGTAAAATAAAGGAGGTGTAGCCGCACTGCTGTATGGGAAGAATGATGTTCTGACTCTATTTACTGCACTTTCCAATATAGCGCATGTTATAGGTAATAATAGAAACGAAAAAAGACCGGCAGGCACAAAAATAAAAGGCAAAATAAAAACCAAACATAATGCCCAGACCAGTGACGCTGAAACGGACACGAAAACAGAGATTGGAATGGTTGGACCAGGTGGTGAGATACTGTCGTCTCTGATAATATAGTGGTAGGTGATTAGAGTTGAATATATAAATGCATTGCATGACAAGCGCTCTCTTTTCATCCCACACGTTTCCATAAATGAAAAGCAAAACATTATCTCCCGCTGGTTTATAAAGCGATTTACCTTTGTAGATGATAAATATGGGCTGTTCACTAGCAATATCGAAGCCACTCAGCTGACATGAGTCAGTGTGACTCAGTTAAGGAGCAGCTCATTCTAGAAACTCTGTTATCTGATGGTGCTTTTTAGTAGATACAGAACAGCTGAACCTTTCGGTGACGACTTCACTGGACCTTATGTGATACTTAGGGCGTATTTAGCAGCATTAATAGTTAATTCCTGCTTTAATGTCTAAACTTTACCATGAAGTGTTCTGAGAATTGCCTGCACTGTACGTTAATTATGACGTGTAAGCTTGTGTAACTAAAACACTTTGTCAACCGTGACTCTGCGTATTAGCCAACAAGGAGGTTAGTGGACGATAAAAACAAGTTGACTATGTATATATGTAGAATTGTACTACAGGGAATACAGGAACTAAGACATGCAGCTTTAATGACATGAGCCAAAGTTTTCATGCTGGTTTTTTTTGTTCGTTTTTGTTTCTGCGGTGTGCCTCAAAGCAGGGCTGGGAGATTATGGCAAAAGTAAAAATCACGATTAACTAAACCTGAATTAATCTTGGTTATGGTTAGGGCACGATTGTCTCAAGCAGAGTGTGGCTAACCGCAGTTAGCATCTATGGAGACCCAACAATGACTCCTTGGTATACATTTGTCTCAAGTTCTTGTTTGATTCAGGTTGAAAAAAGGTTTGTCACAAATGTTAAACCTGTGTTTTGGTTGGCTGCTCTGTGGTTTCTGAGCTCATCTGCAATTCTTTCTAGAGACGTTATGAAGGTGGACGAGGTAAAGGGCTTTGAGTAAACCTGGTCAAGAATGAATGAGAAGAAGAGGAAAATTGAAGTAACCGACATTGACGTTTTAATGGGGTTTGAATCTCGAAACGTTTGTCTTTCTGGTTTCTCGCTTAGCCTTATGCCTAAGTGTATGTTAATAAGTACGTACACAAGAGAGTATGGAGTGAAATTAAAACCAGAATAGTATTAATATTTAATTCCATTGATATTATAGTGAGCAAACCACCACATTCTCACTCAGTTCAACCACATGATTAGATTTCCGTAGTGTTTCCTGACAAAGATGGAAGGTGGAGTTTAGCTATGGCGATGGCACTCTTTCCCTCAGGATATTGAATTTCATGTCACTTGGTATATATAGCAGCTATAATCCTCATATGCTTCACTCATGCTGAGTGCTTGTTGCCACCATGTGTGAAGCGCTTGGCCACCTGAGGTGCTATACTGTATATAACATCTATTGTGAAATTGCAAAGACACCGCTGCGTGTCTTAACCCCAACCCCTCCTTTGAACATGGGGAGAACACTTGGGTCGATGTGGAAAACAATGTGTTGAAGCTGCACAGGATCATTTAGTTAATATTGTGCACATTTTTGAATCTGTTATTATATATCATCAATGCAGTTGCCCTTAGAACTGGAACTGGCTAATTCAGAATTAGCCAGTGACGCGCCCAAACACTTCTCCGGCGGGAGAGATACTGTGACAGGAGTCAACCTCTCCGACGCTTCTGCAGTTAAAATCAAGCCATCCGCGGCTAAATTTTGAGTGCACGCACAGATGGAGCATTGCGATGTTGCGCGTGCTGCTGTGGAAGATTTCAAAGGACCTGCTGCCCTCGCGGAGTGCACATGACATGGCACGCACACCGACGTTTCAGAAGCAACTCGCGTAAGTGCTCAGCAACCTCTGTGGCTGCTGGTGCCAAGAAGCACCCACTCGGCGCCTGTTGTAACAACGAACCTTCGTGGATGAAACGACCCGAAGACCACCACTCAAAATACATGAAAAAATATATTTTGCAGATTAATTTCCCTATTCATGTAAATGATTCTGTTGGACTCCTGAAATAATGAACTTTTTCATTTTAAGTCAAATGTCATTGACATTTTACGGTAATTCATCTGTTGTCTGACCAAACTTTTTTTTGTCCAAAATTATTGTTATTGTTATTATTTAAGTTAAATGTGAGTTAAGAGTCCTTTTACTGTGTAGTTACTAGTTAAAAATAGTGTTTAACTTAAATATCTGAATATTTTGCTAACCAGAAGTTTATCATATATCATGGATCAGGTTGGCATCTATGACATTACTGCGCCTGGACACATTTTACTGCCTAGGTTTAATGTTAATTTGGTCCGTGGTTCACAGGTTTTATTGTTTGAGCATCATTTTGTGGTCATTTTTATGCGTCCCCGTGATTGAACCTGCAGTAAAACTGGTCTGGAACCCGCAGCTTTAAATTGTGCTCGAGTGAAATTAGCGGCCGGTTGAGTGTATCTGCGAGAACTCCTAGCGAATTTAGATGTGTTGTGTTCATCTGTTCCACCTGCGATTTTTCAGTCCTGGTGTTCTGAAGTGCTGTTGGAGCAGCTCCTATCTAATGCTTCACACTGGCTGTCAAGGTGTGTGAAGTTGGCTTCATGGACCAAAACCTCTGAATCTGCTGGTTAAAATTTCATTTCACAACCTTGGTTAGTCAGCCCCGACGTGTTGCACTGCACATGCTTCTTCTTCGACGTCGCTCAAATGCAGTGCTCTTCTTCAAATCACGAGACTAGTGCAGCAATGATCTGTGATCATCTATAACTTCCACATATGTCTTCGCACGCAGAGCAATGCACAGGCTGGCGCCACGATATCAACATTTCAACTCTGTAATAGAATTTCTACGATGGCATTTTGTTGTTTATTGGCACGTTGCCTTTGTCTTTTTTAATGAACTCATTTAATGAGCTTTTATGTTTGTGTGTTTGAAGGCTCGGCGGGCGATTATTTTGAGAGAACACCAGGGCCTCCAGTAATTCCAGATTAAGGCGAAGAAGCAAATACATGTTAATGATTTATCACAAGCTGTTCCAAAATAAATGGGTGGCGGATAAAAAGGCTTTTTAAAAAATGCATTTTAAACTCAATTTTATTCGGATCTGAAGCGATAAGGGATAAAATCTTTGAAATGGAATGAAAATTAATCCAATTTAATTATGCGTGTCTTTTCATGAGCTACTATCTTCTTTGCAAACAAAGGAAAATAAAAGTGCGAGATGCAACCGCTCAAGTGAAGATATCCTTCCATCTATTCTTTTGTTCTTAAGCTGTGATTCACATTTCCCCCATTTTCGACTCAAATGTTTCTATAAAGCAGGTAATTTCATTTTCTTTCAGATGACATCCAAAAAGACATATTGAAATATTATAAAAACAAGAATATAGCAAAGTCCCTTTCCTTTAAGAATTATTTGTCCAAAATGTATTCCTCATTTTTATATCTTTATTTATCACATTTATCTTGTTGACTATTTCCCTTTATTTTTCGTCTATATTACATTTTTCAATATTAATAAAAAATACAATTATTTTAATCAACTGTGAGTTGTACATTTTGTACAGGTTGAATATTTCTTCATCATATTTTTGGATTAATTGAACAGAATTCTATTGGTGTAACTGAAACGTATAATGATATAAACATGAAGTTAAAGTTGAATAATGTTGCACATCATTTTCTATCACGTTTCTTTATACTTGAGTGTAATTATTTTTCTGCATTTCCCTCCTCAATATTTTCATCCTTTTCTTAGCATATATTTAAAACAAATGTGATTGTTCACTAGTGGATGGATGCAGCTGCACTACAGAAGAAAATACTTTTCTGGTGTAGGAAACTGTATTTTTTAAATACAAACAGATAAATACAATAAAATAAAAATAAAGAAAGAATGCAAATGTCTGTCCATTAAAGGCTAAATTAGCAGGCGATGTGGAGTGAGCGTTCACTCTCACAGCCCAGGTTAAGTAGATTTCAAAATCTCCAAAGGAATCTCTTTATTGATTAAAAAAAACAGCATGGGGTTCAGGGTAAGGTGATTTGGTGGATCTCCGTGGGTTTAGGAGTTTAAACAGCTTGGGCGGACATTGTTAAGGCGTCACCCTTCACCGCCTCCTCCTCTGTATTTTCAAGTGGTGTCTCTCCTGCTCATGAACCGCGTTGTCGCTCGCTTTGCTGACTTTACCGCTCATGTCGTCCACAGGCCAGACCTTCTCACTGAGGCAGCTGGGCTTCTGCGAGCCCTCAGTGCGCAGAGGCTTGGCGCTCTGCCCTGAGACCGGCCTGTCCCACCCTCTCAGCAGCTTCTCCAGAGGACAAGTCGCCTCCGAAAACCATGAGCCTGCATCACCGGAACATACCATGACTCTCTGGGGCAAGGGGCCCAAGTCTGGGCAGAACTCCTGCCTGTCCAGCCGCTCCAACTCTGCCCTCACGCTCACCGACACGGAAATGGACAATAAATCGGACAATGAGATGGGTGAGTAGGTTTTTCCTTGATCCAGTTCATATTTGTTGCCGGCGTCCCGAAGCAGAAAAGAAAAGCAGCGGTTGGTTGGATTATGGTGCCGGCGAGGCCCCTCCGATTGGCGGAGAGGAGGGCGCGCGTGATTGGTGGGGAGCCGCTTTTCTTTGGATCAAAGCGGCAAGTCTTTGCCTCGTCCTCCAAAAAGAATCAGGCTTCCAATAGAGCAGTGGCGAGTCACCTGGTCTTTCTCGGCAGGAAGCAGAGGAGTTTGATAAAGTTTCCCCACGGGCTGGTGCATAATCACAGATAGCTTTGTGTGGCTCAGCTCAGATTGTGCTCCCAAACACCGCAGTGGCTCACTGGCTTTGCACAATGCTTGATTAAATGGGTGCAACGGTTTGAAGTGCAAATTTGATCACGCAGGAAACCTGAGACGGAGGATCGAGGGTTTTCTGTTTGAAGAGGGCAAATCTTTGTTGTGTCAATTGGAAATCTGCAGCCGTGTTTCATGTCGCCTTTTTGTTGTGGAGGTTTTGATTCTGCTGTCGGTCCAGTGTGGAGTGGAATCCTATGAAGATGGAGGCGGTATCATCAGGAAAGTCATACAGTATGTGTGTACAAGTACTGTGCATGTACTTCTACACCTCGGCTTAACCTGCTTTGACCTTAGTCAGTTATTTCTATTATTGCTTGATGCTTTTTTTCTGCATATATATATATATATATATATATATATATATATATATCTTTATATATATATAAAGAGAGAGAGAGAGAGAAAACGTATTCATTATTTAATTAAAAAATATCAAATGTTAAATTTAAATGTCCTATTGTAATCCTTCAAAAATAAATAAATAAAATAAAATAATAATATTTTACATATTATCAGTCATTCTTTTTTTTTTTGTTTTTAGCCTATAGCATGTAATGTTTTTACCTCTTAGCAATTTTAAATTCATATTTTGATCCATGGAATTTGAACCTTATTATGGTTTCAAATGTGCTTTCTACCTCTTGAAATACAAGTTCGCTCAGTTGGCAGGTTTTCTCTTTCCCGTCATGTGGTGGGGTCGTGGTTGTGCTCGCTCTGACTCAGCTTCCAGCTAATTCCATTCCGCAGCTCCAGATGTCATTGAATTTTACACACATTTATTCCCCCCAAATTCGAAGGCCATTACGCTCACTTCCACTGCCTTATTTAACAAAAGGTTCTTAAAATCTTTCCCGTGCGAAGCCAAAAACCCGGGAAAGTGCCCGTCATTTGTCAGCACCGTTGCTGCATGTGTGACCTAAAGCTGTAATTATTACTAAGGAAAGTGATGATCTGAAAGAGGAGCTGGCAGACTGAATAATTAGACGTGGTCTCACTTCCTGGTTGGGAGAATTTATCAGGACAAACACAAAAAGTGTGATCATCTGCACTTTGACATTTTGTGACAAGTCATTTCCTCAATGGTGGGATTCATCGCAGGCCGCCGACTGAAGCAAGTCTTTCAGCTTGTGTTTTCCACCCGAACCCATGCGTTTGTTCCTGGTCGGGCTCATAACACGGTATATATTTATGAGATGATAAAAAGTCAGCGAGGTGCAGGTAAACATCCCCCTCACCTCCTTAGCACTGGACCACGCGTCGCTGTAGACATGCCCAGCCACACAGCTTATTAATACTTAAACATCCACTGTTCAATAAGTCCTCGTGTCGCTTCGATCCCACCGCCATGGCTTCATGGCAACATGCACAAACACAAAAACATGCGCACGCCTGCTGCTAGCCTTTGGCGGGTCTTTTCCTGGACCTGTGATTAGCCCTGGCTGGAGCAGCGTCCCACTGAGTCATTCTCTCTTCACCCCTCATTCAAAGAGTGACGTGTGGGGGTGAACAATTTATGCAATCCATCATTATTTTCTGTCTCATAATTATATTGTTACTTATTTTTAAGTGTTAAACATGAGCCGCTACTTTGAGTTCCACCCTTCCTCCTGGGGTAAACCATCTTTAGAGTCAGAGTTCATAAAAAACACCAATATATCCTGCATTGGATTTCATTCTGTCCTATCATTCCCATTATATTTTCATTTAATATAATTTGACTCTCTAACGCACTTTAAATGACTCTGATTTTAAATTTACTTGCTCGTGCCCCATTATTGGTTGCGAGGTAGGTGAGATTGGTCTTCATATTTTTTTATGAAATATCAAAGAGTACTGCAGTTTCTTGTGTTGCCTTCATGTCGTGCTGCTGCTGGAGCTATAGTGTAAGTTTAGCCTGGTCTGAGTGAGTCATATTTACTTTGTATTGCTGACCTTACCAGGACTGGCAACCGAACCCAAGCATCAAAGATCCACCACCTGTATATGACAATAAACACAATGCTCAATTTGCCTTTTTGTTGATACAGCCATGCATCGTGATACGCTGCTGTCATTTCAATATTTCATCTCTTAATGCCGTCTGAAAATATGAATCTTCCAGTTGATTTGGAAGTTACATTTTTGTGCTGTCAGTAATTAAAAGCACTATGTTTCCTCCGGGTTTCAATGACATTGTGAGCAGCACTGCAAGTTGAGATGCTTTCAGTACGTTCAAAATAATTAATATATAATTAATAATTTCTATGCCACATCAGTTTCACTTGAAGTGACTAACATCATGCACTTTATTAAGCTCAGCTGTATCTTGGAAAAAAAAGTGGAAAAGTAATAGGTTTGACTTAATTTTCAGTTTTGAGATTAAAAAAAAACCTAAATGGTGTAGAATATTATTAGTATTGTGATATTGTGATGTGTCATGACACAAATATCACAATGCATATGGCATCATGAGCCTCACCCCTATAACATACACTTCCACTGCAATAGTGAAATGAACGGAAGGAAGACAGAGGATCAGGTTCTGGAACTGTTTCATTAAAACTATCTTTCATTAAAATATTGTTACGGTGCAAGCAGTTGTGGAAGTTGAGTCCAAAATAATCAGTTTATGAAAAAAAATATTTGGATCTATTGACGGACGTGATGCAACTTGGAGATATTCTGACTCCTTAGGCAACACGGTGAATTCAGCAGCGTTTGGAATATGACTGTTGTTCTGCTTCCAATGACTTCCTCTCCACAGACCTGCTGCTTCAGGTCAGTGAAGCAGCAGGTCTGTACATGTGCTCATTGAAAGCGCTCTATATAATTGACCTAAATTCTCTTGCAGTTTCTGCGCCAAATTTTAGCCTGTGATTTGACTCTTTGGACCCGAATCTGATTCCTGGGCCTTTCACAGCAATGATCAAATACCAATTAAACGCTCAACGTCTCATTGTGTCCTCCTGGAAGACTCATTACTTCCTCACGGGAGGTCAGCGCAGTTTGACGTCTGCAAATGTCGCTTTTCTTTTTACGTGGACTTTAATTTCATCAAATAAAGGGAAAAAAAATACATTCAGGATTCTATTAAATTTGCGGAACTGACTAGAGCTGCTGTTTGACTATAAACTCTCATTTCCTCCCACCGCTGACAGTAACAAAATTAATATTATTGAATTAAATATTCAATTATTTCAATAATCTGCTCTTTAAACTTCTAAAATGTGCAAGCAAAAAAAAACATTGAGTAGTCTGTCGCATTTTTAAGTTTGTAATAAAAAAATATTTGGCAAAAGGCAGTACAATTACACAGAAAAAATAAAGTAATAACATAATTTAAAGAATAATATTCTGCAGATTGCCGCCGTGTTTTGTTTGTTCGGGAACGCCATTTGAACGCAGAGGTGTTCCCAGCATGCTGCAATGGAGAAACGCACTGGAGGCCAGCAGCTGCTCAATAATGAGCTTTACATGTAGACATGTACACATGACATTAAATGATAGGCTGATGAGGCCTCATGAAACAGTTTCCTACTTGTCGAAGCTCAGCAGGTGGCGCTCTTGGTTTAAAAATGATGTAAGGTTTCATTGTTCAAAGCTGTGTCCTCTAGTAGGATCTGAAAATGTGGACACTGTTTCATGAAGCTTCGACAACCTATCACAAATTATCACTAAAATTATAAACAAAGAAATATAATACACATCAATACCAGCGTGATGAATGTTACTTTCATTGTTTTATTGAACAATGATTGATTTCCTATTTTATCAATACTACCAACAATCTTCATGTATTATCTACTTTCTGATCCAGCTAGCTGTTTTTAGCATAACAATAACACAAGTTGCTTTGTCAGTGATGTAATATTTTATTATTTATTTGTAAGAAAATTCTCATTCTTTTGAAATCTTTTGAATTCCTCTCACACAACTGACATGAGAAGTGTTCGACTTCAACAACAAAACTCGGTTCTGTTCACTACCAGAAGCCTGGACTGGCTAACTATTTCAGGATCCTAATTCAATTTTATGATCTGGCTTCTGTGTCGGGGGGGCGACTCTTCCACCTCTATAGATCCTGTTCCCTTCTTTTTTTTTTGTGCAGAAGCTTTGCACTTTTGACTTTCATTATTTAATGAAGCCGCTCCGAGAAATGACCCATCCAAAGGTTTCCATCAACTGAATATGCATGTGAAAGTTCCGACAAGGGGCCGTTCAGCCCCACTTACTCATAAATGAACTCAATATTTCATTGTAATTCGCTCTGTCCTACAGTGTGTTTGACACAGACAAGTGCCGGAGCCTGGGCGCCGTCACACAGCAACGCAAATGTTACACCGCGTGTGCGAGAAGAGAAAGATCAGCCTTTTAAAGATGACACATTTCTACTACTCACTTTCTTCTTTTCTCATTGTCTTCATGTTGATGTAACTCAAAGAAAGCGTGTCTGTTCACTTCAACTTAATATATGAGTCTGAGACAAAGAAGTTAACACGAGAGCATAACTTTATTAGAATGTCTAACACGAAGAAGATCTGAGAAGAAAGGAGATGGAGGCGGGAGCAACGGCACAATACACTTCACAAGAGGAGAGCTGTGGTGCACAGCTTGATCACTCAGGTGAGAGGAAACTTTCACAAACACAATGCTGTTGCATGATAGTGACTGATCTTTATCCAAGAGGGCTTACTGCTAGCGCATGGCGCCTTTGATCTTGATGACATTGCGCTCAAAGTGTATTGTAAGATAATGAGGTCAAACTACAGATCTGTACTCCAAACTTTCGGTTGGAGAGACATGTACCACCATTAGGATTGCGAATTAAGTACAGTGCAACTTGATTCCCTGTAATAACTCAGGCATATCTGATGTTGAATGATCTGCCAGATATAATGCTTTTTTTGAAAGAAAAAAAAAGTGAATTAAACATGTGTCAAATTGGGGGCTTGGGTTGAAGGAAACATTCCCACATGGCCCTTGAAATATGGACTCCTCCAGTATTTGACATGAAAATGGGGCGTCCTCTATTGATAGCGATTTGTTTCTGCATTTGGATGTGTCCTTAACGCATCTGCTCTCTCTCGATAGTCTGTATTTCTGAATCTGCCTGCATTAATTCAATTTAATTCTTTCTTTATTCTTATTATTTTAATTACATTTGTGTAACTTTAATAATTTATTTTATTTTGCACTGAGTTGAAAATTTGAAGTCGAAAAGAATTTGGTTGTCTAAATACCGAACCATACCGAATGTACGTTTTTTTTTTTTTTTTTTTTTTTTTTTTTTTACATTTTTTTTCTTTTAACACATTAATATACATGTTAAAGGAAGTTGTTGTTTACATCATAGTGCTTTTTTATATGCGTTTCACACTTGTTTCCAGATAAAGAAAATAATAAGAAAAAAAACAACACAAATATTCTGTTGTAAAATAGGCTCATAATATAAACAGAAGGCTCTGTATAGTTTGGTTGGACAGTCATTGCAAGCTGCAATTCTATTCTCACTCTCCAACACCGAAAAGTTCAACACTGTATGCAGACTGTGGATCACACTGTGCACTGAAGCGTTGTCGTGATGATACAGGACATAGTCAACAAAGAAATGATCAAATAAAGAGGAAACGTGTGATACATGGGTCAGAAAGTCAAAATCATTTCAACTTGAGTTGAACCACTCTTGTTGGGTCACCAGCCGACTGCTTTAGTGAGCCGGGGAATCGGTGCTGTCACTGCTGAAGTGGACGCTTGTGTTGGCAGAATTTTGTCCTTTTATTGAATTGATCTCTATAAAAACTCTATCTTTTAAGCATGAGAGTTAAATCTCACTCCAACTTGAGTGACAGTTGAACTTGAGTTCTGCGAGCTGTGGCTTTGTTCGATTCCACCACCATAGTCACATCCACTTCTGTGTTATGTGTTGTGTTTCTGCTTGTTTTGATGACCTTAGGTACCTATACACTGAGGTAGAACTTATTGTTTATATACATGATTCATGGTATATTTTCTTGTTTCGGTGCGCTATGATGGTTTACATGGCTCTTATATGACCTGAAGGCTTTTAGCATGTGATTCAGCATCTACTGTAATAAAGCCGTTTTATGATAGAATACATCATGAATGGACGTGAAGATTATGTTTTTGTTCTCTCCAGATATATGGAATTTATTCATTTTACACACTGCATATGCTCATCACCCTGTGATGTTCTCTGGTTACTCTGTCCTGGATTGGTGGGAAAACCTCGGTCCAAACAACATGTTTATCTTTAATATGAGTGAAAAACATCGGCTTCAAGTTGCGGCATTCACATCGCAGTGATTTATTAACCTGCACAGATATGAACTTCTTTTATTGAGAAAGTAAAAATAGTCATCTATAAAGTGGCGGTATTGATTGTGCACTGAAGATAATCCCAGGACACTGATAGAATTACTCGAAAACACAATTGATTGATTAAAGCAGCCATTTTATTGGCTCCCCCGTTGTAGAAATGGTCGACTGGCTGGTGGGCGATATGTCAGAAAGTGATTTAAAGATTGTGGCTCTACCGGAATCCGTCGCATTTATTTTAAGCGTTTCATGCGGCTGTGACAAGCTGGATGATGTACATTTCAAACAAGTGTTTGGCTCTACTTTATTCCAGCGCAGGGTGTACTCTTGCCCTCTGTGGGAGATGTGTTATACATCCCGTCATGGTTAAGCACACATACGCTTGCATACGTACGTGTGTTTTGCTCGCTGTCCCATGTTACTTTGCGGTGTGTCACATTCAGCGTCTTTAGCACGTCTGTGGGGAGTTCACTCTGTCATAAGTGACGCTGTGCTCGCAAAAGAAGTGTTTGCTCTTGACAGTTGAGTTGTTGCATAAACATTACTCTGTCATTTCAGTTCTGGTACTAGTAGTTTCTCTAAAACTGCAGTTTGATGTCAAAGCATATGCAAAGACCTTTTTTTCCAGTCGATATGTTGAATATGCTGGACATGTGTTTTTATGCTTGTGTCTTTTAAGTGTGTATGTAAAGGACATTGTACATTCACTCTATAGAACTGAGGACTGGAGTAAACCAGGTTTTAGAATGTTTTTTTTTAATTTTCTGCCGACACATAAATATGTTTTTTTGTCAATTAAATTTGTGACACAATATCACATGAATAAAGAAAATAATAATAATAATAGTGTGAAACAGATCGCTAAACAGAAGGGTCTTCTGCTTTTGATGGTTTGAAACTCAATCTTTATTCACAGGGAAAGGTACTGAGACAGTGCTTACCTCCCTCATATTACATGTCATCATAAAGACACAGCATGCAGTTAAATGAAAAGGCAATTTCCACAAAGTGGAGCATTGAAAAGCTGCTGCAATTGTAATAAATTGGAGGAATTTTTATGAATGTTTATGAATCCAAACGAGAGTGTAAATGAAACAGCTGTCGCAAAAACCATGCAGTAAATAGACGCCCAGCGTAGTACTGTAAATGACTGACTTAATCTGCACTTATAATTCCTTAAAAAACTCATTTTGGTCAGAAGTTTCCTATGGTTATTAAGTGACTGACATGTTGATGAATAAATCATTTCCAAACTTTGGTAAATATTCAAGGTGATAGCGTTAAAATCTGCATAATAAAAGCAGTTATTGTGGCATCTTTGTGAGGTCAAAATGCTTAAACTAGTATGTCCTTCCTTTGACAGAATGCAATTTGAATAATAAAAAGAAGGTACATGCGGCGTTTAAGCGGCAAAATCAGAAAGAAATATGCAGTTGCACCACAATTTCACCATCTGCGATCAATAATGTGTACGAGAGCGCTGTGTATAGAAGCTGAAAAACACATTTATAATCCTAGGAATTATAAACACTCTAAAATACACGACCTTGAACCAACTCTGTGGTACAGTAAATATTACATGAAGCACAAAATATAAACTCTGGAGGGCTCGGTGCTTTAAGGGTGATGTATTTTTAAAGCTTTAATTTCTATATTCTAATAGTTTAACTGCTGTTTTGTTGTGATAAATATTAGACTGTTTTGCCCTCTGTTTAACATATGGCTAGTTCAGAAAAAAATGTGTGTTTATTTCTTCCAGAATTAATGTTATCCTGCTCATAAAACTTGAACATCGGCAGAAAATAGCCACCCAGCACCGGGCACTTGAGTTGTTTTCCTAATAGTGTGTGAAAAAGCAGGCGCTAGCTGGAGAGGGAGTGCAGCTCCAGTATGGCGGTGCCTGATGACAGCTCTCTGCGACTATATCACACATGGGGTTTATTGTTGGCGGGGAGGGTGTTGACGCCTGCTGACCCTCGGTAAGGAGAGGGGGACTTCCTCTGAGATGCCTGTCAGCCTTTGTTAGAGCACAATCACTTCTCTCACCTTCTGTCCAGACTCATTTTCACCAGTGTGTCTTTTCCTTCTGATTTGGATGAAGAACGGATATTCACTATGTACTGGTCTTGTTTTTAGGGAAAAATCTTAGCATTATTTTTTATTTATTATTATAGTTTCATTATTATTTTTTCAATTTATTTCTTTTTTACAATGTTTTCCTTTGTTTTGATATTTACTTATTTTAAATATTTAGATTTTTGTATTTCATGGCTTCAAGGTCTGATATTTGGTTTGTTTTTTAATACAATTTTACACACGTGTTTTGCCTTTGCTTTGAGTTATTTTTCATGATATTCATCAGAATATTTTGTATTCAACAGTTGTAACTAGCACCTAACGGATTAAATCTTCTAATTTTGAACAAGGAAAATATTTTCTGTTGCAATATTCCCCACAGTCAGTCCTCCTGTTTTGGAGCTTCAATTCACAATGTTGAAATGGAAGGCTGTCGTTTTGCACTTCTGTTTTGGACTTCTACCATTGAATTAGCCAAAAAAGATATGAGTGGGTGCAAAACCTTCACATCTAGTGACCTGCGGCTCTCGAGTTTTGTGCAACAGACCTTGTGTTCCAATAAGAAAGAGCAAAGATTACCAGGAGACTAAAGAGGACCCGGATAGAGTAGTTCCGCTGGTTTTAGAAATACCTCACAAATTATTGTGAAAAGGGATATAAAAGGAGCTTAAAGGATTCGCACTTTCTCTCACTGAAAAACAGCGTAATTTTATAGAGAAAAAGTGAATAAAATATAAGCCTCGCTCCGTGTTAGCTTCTGTTTAATATTCAAAAGTTCATACATACACTATACATCATCACTTTACCCATATTATTATGGACATTAATGGAATCTCGTGGGCTTTATTTAATTCTGTTTATTAGAAGCTCAATATGTTGCTACTGTTGGGATGCTAAAGCTGGTTTCTGCGTTTTACCTTTGTGAATAGTCCACACAATGCAAAGATCAAATCCATCCCTGCCTGTGATTCTTTTGAATTCTAGTGTGACACGTTTTTGGGGCATCTGTAGCAGCAGCGAAAAACTACATAATGAGTTTGCTTCATGTTTACCCTCAAAAATGATATTTACCTCCGCCGAGGCGTCTGTTTGTCTGTTTAAAATGACTTGAATAGTTATGGTCGGTGTGAAGTGATTTCATTTTTGGAGAGATCTGGATCACCATCTGGATCCTGGACTTGTTTATTGGTGGAGGTTTGCACTCTCTTAATGCTTTTCTAGTTCTATTTAGCTATGAGGCCACGTACCTTTTTAACAAATTATTTAAAAAATGTAGAGGTTTACATTTGTCTGGAAAATGAAGTGAGGCCTTGCCTTTGTCTTATGTGCTATTCAGGAGGAGGTGCACCGAAAAATGATGTCCGGACACACTCCTGCTTTTTTTTTTTTTTTAAACTGCATCTTCCAAATTCATTGTGTGAGCGCAGCCACTAAAAGGTTAATTAAATCAGCGGAGGAGTCACAGAAAGTGTTCTGCCGCACAGCATACACCAAAGGCTTTTTAGGTGGGAGTATGAAAGCGTATCAGATACCTTCCAACATCTCTCCCCAGCGTGGTTGTGTTCGCCTGCTCACCACCTCACACACTGTCTCTGTCTCTCACGCGTTAAGATTATCGAAGATGAACAAAAATACAGCCTTTCTCACGCTCACACACAGATGCAGGACACACACCGATGAAGGTGACATCTGTCAAACTTCTCCCTCTGATCCTCTCCTTGTATCACCACGGTGGAATCGGCCTATTTATTGATCGTAGCAGCACAGAAACCCTCCCTCGCCACTTTCATAATTCAATATGGCACAAGTCACCCAGAATAAATATCACCGCCAATGTTTTTGTCGTTATTAGCTTGAAAAATGCGAGCTCTCTAAGCAGCCTTTTTATATTATTTGGAGATTGCTATGGAAGCGGAGAGGGAACATTTTCATCATTTGTTAATAAGAGCCGGGGAAGTGGCGGAACCGTGTCTTGTCATCACTTCCATTGTTGCTCGGGTCGACGTTGGGTAAGTGCTCAACACTTTAAGTGCTTGGGGTGACGGGGGACGGAGCGGCTTGTCATATCCGTCGATGTGCTTGTCATTTCTGGAAAGAAAAAAAAAAGGGCTGTTGTAGAGTTTGTGTTTTCAGACTTCCCTGTCCCCACTGAGAATTTTGGTGGAAAAAAAACAGTTAGTCGAAATATATAATCCATCAATATATTCATTACATGGCTTGCACTGCTCACCACGGATCTCAGGAGACGCTCAGTGAAGTCAAACTTTTCCATTGTATACTTTATAACTGTTGAATCATTCTTCTGATTTATTGTCCTCTCCCGAACCATTTATTATTATTATTATTATTATTATTATTATTATTATTATTATTATTATTATTATTATTATTTCAACCTGTCAACATCTATACAAGATATTTCACACAAACAATTTTGTGGCACACTGTCACTCTGCTTTATTTTTGGTAAATTGGTACATGAAAGCGATTGAGCGATTGATTTTTTTATGTTATTGTCCTACATTTATGGTTGCCATGAAATAGATTTTTTTTAGCATTTAAAATGTCATTGATATTGCTGAAATTTAAATTGAAATGGTCTCAATGGGACAGCAGGTGTCAAAAGTGAATAGTGAAATCCGCTCAGTTGGAACCAAATTCATGCCATTGAGGGCAAGAAGGCCTTGTGGTATGTGGTGAGTATATTGTTTGTTTATTTTATATTTAGTATTTTTATTTTTTGTGTTTTAAATCATAACTCACCAGTCGGTTTTCAGCCTGTGTATCTATAAAATAATTGAGGTTTACTGGAAACATTCTAGTAAACGGGGTTTTTTTTCAGTGACACAAAAACTGAGTAGAAACATGCATATCCCCAGAAAATCTTGTTGAAAGTGGGTCGCTATACTATTGTATTTCTAATAGTGCTTCAAACTAGTGCTATTTTTGTCAAATATTTTGGCTGCAATGAGCATTGTAACTCGTTATTAAAGAGTCTTTATACCATAATTACTGTTATCTACGTGCTTGGATGAGTAATCTCACTCAATGACGAAGGCGCTGATGTGTCGGAACCCAAAATGTTTGGAGCAAATGAAACTGTTTAAACGGGCCACTGGTCTGTGCAACTCAGAGGTCAGAAAGAGAAAATAGGAAGCACTGTCTAATATTTTTGAACTACTTTTCTTTTCCATCAATGTAATACATTTCATGCATGAGATGCCTTTTTATCTTCTGGCTGCGGTTTGTCAGCCTGCGGACTCATTCTTGTGAACACATTAACACAACAGCAACACACAGCGCAGAATTCTCCTCCTCACACCACTGCTACCCCCTGCTGAGTGGATGATCTGATTAGACTTTGGAGTGTCTTGCGGTATAAATTTGCATATTAATGAGAAGACTACAAGATTTCTCTTTGACCCAACATCTTGTTTTTCTTTAAACACATTAATTTTAATATATATATATGGTTAAGCAGCAGATGAAATATGTGTTTGCCTAAATTAGGGGCGACTTGAATTCAAACTCATTCAACTCTTTCTTTTTTTTTTTCTCCATCAGAGAGAGGAATTTATTATGACTAATAGAAGATAAAATATATATGAAATAAAACCTTACAGACACTTTGATACTCCAACATATCATGAATATACATTATATCTTTGCTATCAGTATTCTATGACATATTTACTGTGGTGCCATCTGATATAAGATCAATGCACTAGTGTCCAATAATAATAATAATAATATTAATAATAATGATAATAATATTAATGTAAATATTATTAATAATAACAACAACTATATATATATATATATATATATATATATATATATATATATATATATATATATATATATATATATATATATATAGTGCTTGACAAATCATTGTGCAGATGCCTTGACTCCAAATAAATTAGACTTGTTGGATCAAACTGATAAGACAACTGGAGTAGATAAAATAGTTCATATAGTATAGTTTATGCCATTCCCAACTGTGACCTTGAGTGTAATGTAATGTCTGTGCTTGTATTTGTAAGCATTTCAAGTGACATAGTATCTGAACTGAAGTCTAGGTGTCTAATATATGAGTGGAATTTCCAACATTCATATGACTATGTTTCAGCAAAAAAACGTTTGGCTTTCCATCCAGAAGGCGCCTTCCTCTTGTGAGCGTTCACTTAACCCTGAACTCCACTGGATGCCAGTTCAACTTCGGTCACAGATATACACACCCATCCACACTGGGTTGAAAAGCCATAGTTTCATGGGTCATTTCTCTGCACACAAGTCTGTTGCTTCAAGCTGGGTTAGCAGGACTGACCACAGGCCCCTCCGCTCACCACGTGCGCACCTTTTAAAGGCTATGAGGGCAGATGCCTTTCATCGAACCAGAGGCTCTCATAATGTTATTTTTCTCCTGTTGAAAACAAGTCTTTTTCTTATTTCTTTTGATCGCCTTCAGAGTCAGAGGTGTATGAAGTTCTTGTTTCGCGTGACCAGCAGTGGCGAGAAGAATTGAATCTAACCTTCTTTTTAAAAAAACATTTAAAGCAGCAATTTATCCCTTTTCTAAAGCAGAAACTGGCAATTAAAAATCATGAAAGTCGGCAGCGAATACTTGCACTCACTTCATTCACTCGCTCTGATTCATCAACTTGGCTTGACCTTGGATTTTGCACCGAACAAAAGAAGTCCGAATATATTCCGATAATCTGCTGGAGATTCATCTGCACAGTAAAAAAGCTATTAACTTTGGCCAGCGTTTATTTTCCTCCACCGAATCAACATGTAAGTTTCACCCAGCTATTTTATTTATTTATTTATTTTTTTTTAGAGAGAGAGAATCTCTGCAGACAGAGTTTGCCCAGGTCTAATCACTTGGTGGGTGCTGGGATGCACAACATGTTATTACGATTAGGAATTACTGTGTGGTTGTCAATTACGTGGGCCAATATTTACCGGCCCCCAAGAGAAAATGGCTCATTTCATTTCATCACACGGACTAATTGAGTGATTGTGTTACTACGCAATACGGAAATAATCAGGAAGCTGTTTACTTCGTGATGACGATCAGTGGAAGGAATCGGGATTAGCGTTTTGGTCCACTTGTGCTGCTCATAATTACGTTCATGACCACTCTCGCCTTATTGTTCCGAGAGCCTCATTGTTTTACAGCCGCCGCCGCCGCCGCCGCAGAGATGCGACGATAACATAAAAAGAGACAAAGGCTTGTGTACAATGGACCAACATGGAGAACATTTGGGCTTTTCACTGGAGGTGACTGCCAACGCCGCCTCCAGGGATGGGTAGAAATAAATAAATAAATAAACCTGGGCGGTACTATTGACCAGGATTCTTTTGCATTCTGTTGGTTTGTAAACACAAACTTGTGTGAAATTCTTTCAACAAAATAGCATTGACTTAGAATGAGCTGTCACTCCGGAGCGCTCAAATACTACGTGTCTTTTAGGACATTAAGATAAAGTCGCCCATTCGCCTGCATGTGAAGCTAAGTGCGTTTCAATGTAACGTTGATAGAGCATCACTACTGTCAGATATATGTCACTTGGTATGTATAGCACCTTATGTGGCTCTCCACCTTAATGGTGGTGCCATAGAGTCTCTGGGCTTGAAGGCACTTTACATGATAAGTGGCCTAATGGCACGTATACAGAGCGAAAGGAGTGGCATCCCATTCATCCATGCGACCCGGAAGGCTGACTTCTGAAGACAAGGCAGGCAGATAGATAGATAGATAGATAGATAGATAGATAGATAGATAGATAGATAGATAGATAGATAGATAGACAGATAGACAGATAGATAGATAGATAGACAGGCAGACAGATAGACAGATAGATAGACAGATAGATAGATAGACAGATAGATAGACAGACAGACAGACCGACAGACAGACAGATAGATAGATAGATAGACAGACAGACAGACAGATAGATAGACAGGCAGATAGACAGACAGACAGACAGATCGATAGATAGATAGATAGATAGATAGATAGACAGGCAGACAGACAGACAGACAGACAGACAGACAGACAGACAGATAGATAGATAGATAGATAGATAGATAGATAGATAGATAGATAGATAGATAGATAGACAGGCAGATAGACAGACAGACAGACAGACAGACAGACAGATAGATTGGTGGATAGATAGACAGAGAGATCGATCGATAGATAGAAAGATAGCTGCGATGCTAACACCAACGTGGCTAAGACATCCATGTTGAATGAAGCTAAGCTGATAATTGTACTTAAACACCTTATTTCTTAAGAAGGCAATTAGCTTTTGGAGCTGAACGGCACCCTGCAGACAGTTTAAAGAGACATGTTAAACAGATGCAAAGGAGAGGCGAATAATTGGCAACTGAAGCTACGTCATTCAGTTGTGAAATTTGTGGAAAAAGCTGAAACTGGCGTTCCTGATCTAGTACATAATGCCGTAACTCAGTAGCTCAATTCTGACAACTTTCTAAAAACGATGCATTTTGAAACGTGTCTGTATCTGCCTTCTCTTTATTGTGAGTAAAACAAAACAAACAAAACCTACATATGTATTGTTGCTTATTCAGCAGTGATGTTTTTGAGTCCCGACAATAAAAACTGCGCGTGCTGATGTAAATAAAAGAAGAATGAGGCGAGCTAAAGTCAACTGAGGACGTTCTGAATAACTGTTGATTTCATTTGCGCCAAAATAGATTTTTTCTTCTCGACTGAAACACCGCTGGGCGTCTCGCCTGTCCTCCCCAGACTAACAGCAACACAACAATCCAATTGGTTTCATGTCTTGTTTCTTTTACGAGCTCCTCTCTCTCTCCCCCGTCTCGGGATTTTCGAATATTTCTTGTATTTATTGTCATGGTGCTTTGGTTTTGACCTTTGTGCTCCTCAGTGAAGTTGTGATTCTTTTGTGGGGCTCTCATCTGAATGCTGCTGTTGTTTGTCGTAGCACTCCTCCACATCACTTTGTGTCAAACTTGTTGGTAAATTGCGAGTTTAAAGTACTGGATAATGGGCTGAGGGCGGCGCACAGCTGAATTTATAGACATTTAAATGGCCAAAGTGAAGTAGCTGAGAGTAAATAACGGCTAATGATTGTTGGAGGCAGCTGTGATTTATTTCATTTTTCCCTTGCACAATTAAAAGCACATTTTAGCGACAAATTAAAGATCTGTTTCAATGGCTGCAGGAACGTGTTCCAGTCCTCTCCTCTCGCCAATGAATGTTTTATTAAAAGGTTTTGACTTCAGTGGAGTTTTCATCATGTGACTGTTGTATCCCAGTGTAACAATGGCAGGAATCAAAGCGCCTCATTTCTTTCTGGTCCATCAAACACTTGGATATTTTTCTGAAGACTGGAGATAGCGCCCGAGTGAATGGAGGAGAAGGAAAGTGACGCCGAATGAAAGAGGGTGATGGAGACAAAAAGAGAGCGGGGACTGAATGAGAGGGAAGAGTGGCAGGAAGAGAAGAAGCAGAAATGACAGGGAAAGAGTGGAAAAGAGTTGGTGAGAGGAGAAGTGATGAGGGGGAAGCAGGTTTCAGGAGAAATGAATGGAGAGCGGAAGGAAAATGGCGAGAAAAAGAGGGGAGAATGGAGAGGTATGGTGAAAAAACTGGCGAGAATAGACAGAGGAGAGACGATTAAAATAAAAAAAAGGTTGAGAAACTAAAAAAGGGCCAGGGTTTATGTCGTGAACACCACGATGATATGTGATATATTAAAAAGAAGTGGTAGAAGAAGATCATGGTGCAGGAAGCGGAGTGTCGCTCTCTCTCCCCCTCATTTCTTCTTCTGTACTGTACCTTCTCCCACTACTCATCTCACCCACTGTCTTTTGCCCTTTGTGGTCCCTCACTCTCTTTTCTCACTTGCCCTTTAACTTTCACACCCTCTCCCAATCCCTACGTCTCAGTACCTCTCCTACACGGTTCTTTCCACACAAAGCTATGAAATGGCGTCGACATTGAAATGCTTTCTGCTAATTCCATTACTCAAAACTGCAGCAGAAACACTGTAACAGTGCTTTTTTTTTTTTAGGCGCAACACATTTCTTTCTTTCTTTTAAATTTCAATATTAGTTGTTTTTTCACTAACAAAGTGGACAATGCTGACCAATGATGGATCACAATGACCGTCAGTATCTTAAAAAAGCTGGGAAACAATAATACTAAAGACTGATATTAAATTAAATGATGTAACTTGGATTAATACACACATTGTGGTACATACATTGTCTTGTCCGAAGCAAATTTCCAGGGAACTGTTGTCACTGTGTTTTCCACGCAACCATGACACGACTGAAAAAAAGAATAAGACAAGATAAAGGTAATCCTCTTTTGGGGGAATGATGAAATTCTGAATAGAACAAGGCTTTAAAATGGCGTGTAATACTCGTAATGATTCGCTGGTCTCCCCTGTGATTTAGTCCTCCACCAACTGTGACCTAATTCTATCTATTACAGAACAACAACAAGCTGTCCATAGGAATCTGGACATGAACGTCGCGCTGATATCCAACACCAGTGTTGGATGGGGACCATCTCCAAAATGAAATGACTGAAATAAATAAATAAATAAGATGCTAATACAAGTATTTTTCTCAGCCATAACCATGATCATCATCTGTTTTCAAGTTACAGTTTCATCACTGCAGTTAAAGTCGGCTTCTTAATACATTGGATATAACAGACGGCCCTTGGAGATCATAGCAACATTTTTAATCTGGAGAGCACAAACTGACAGATGTGAAAGGACAATTAATCCGACCTCGACAGATCCGGAAGGTCGAACGTGCACAGACCGTTTTCCATAAATAGCGACACACTCCTGTTTGTGTAATAACTGCAGGTCAGGCCGGGACAAAACACGATTTGAATTGACACTCACTTATTTGGCTTGGGTGACCTGCTGAGTTTTCGAGTCACCAGCTCAGAAAGAGACAATGTATAAAACAGTGTTACTGATAAGATGTCGGTTCGCGTGGAGCTCAAGGGTGAGGTGGAGACAGCAACACTTCCTATTCCTGCTCTTCACCGCGTGTCATTTCCATTTCTTTTTAGCAAGCGCACTGAAAAGAATCTCACATATGTTTATATTTGCATGAAATCTTGGCAGCGCTTCCCACCGGAGCTGCAGCATCAATCATCCCCGCCGAGCGGCCAGGTGATGAGATTTTCTAATATACAAACTCCCTTTCAGAAGAACATATCCAGTCGATGAAAGCAACATTAGATATTTTAGAGGAGAAAATGCTCCCCGGTAAAGGACATCCCTGTGACCCTCAGCCGCGTGTGACTGGAAGTTTTCGGTAGGGGATAAAGGTCAGCGATCGGGAGGAGACAACGGTGAGCTATTGTTATGATTGATCACGAGGCCAGGTCCTGGGAGGACGGGGCGTCACTTTCATTGTCAAACTCATTACACCGGAGAAGAAGAAACCCCCCCCATCGCAGCCCAACCCTGGCTGCCTTGTCCTTTCCGACTGCAGTCATGTGAAGAAGTGAAAGAGAAGTGTGAATATGCTGAACATACACACTCCTTCTGCCCTCATTTTCCCGTTCCCTAATGAAAACCAACAAGACAGAGCGGCACCGGTTGCAGCAGTAACCGCTCTCGTGCGCCTTTGTTGTAGCGCGTCATGTGTGGCTCTATGTAACAAATTAAACAGCTATTTTCACAACGACATTGGAATGTTTGTGGCACATTAAGGGCACGGTTTATTTTTGTTTTGTGAAGGTGTGAAAAAATAAAGCTGCAGTTGGCTCTCATATGAGAAATGTGTAAGAGCATAAGTTATACTGGCTCTCTTCGTTGCACAAGGTTGCTTTTCTTCGTCGCTTTTTCACTATAGTTTGAGTGTAACTACACATATAATCTCTTTGGTTTACTTTCTATATATGCCTGCATATTTATTGACTATTTAATTTTAGGATGCTTTTATGCTTTTTATGTTTTTACACACGATCTTCACCCTAAAACCTCCTCACCAGAAGTTGGTAAATCTGGGACACAACCTGGGGCCATCAAAGGACGACACTCTGCAAGCATGTTTCCTGGCTTCTTCCTCCGTACAGTGGTCCCAGATCTGTTTACAGAAGTGCCCTCTGAAGAATGCGTGAGTGTGTACAGCTCTTCAAAGTCCCTTGGACTTGGATAAGTTTCTTGCTTTTTTTTCCCGCCCACGACTTTGATGAACTACTTTGAATGGTTATAAAGGTGACTTCTATCATGTAAAACACCTCAAGTGAATGAAAAGTCAAATATAAATAAACAAGAGAGGGATACACAAGTGACCCTGGAAAAAGGTGAACATAACCAGTGGCCCCAACACAATACTGAACTGAAGTTGATCGCAGGATGTGCGCAGGAAATTCATCTTCATCTCCTTAGATGCCCCTGCAGCTCACAAAATCACGTTGATGTTTTCCGTTCATTGCGGCTAATGAAGCGTCGTGCATGTCGATATTACTGAAATTGTAAGTAGCGTGTCACCATGCAACGGTAATTACTGATGTATAGCAACTGACGCTTAGCAAAGGGACAAAAAAATAATGACAGCAGAAAAAAAATGTGATTTCTTGTTGCCGAAGGCAGCGCTCGCAAGAGGTTGCAATGTCTTCTAGTCCTGATTAAAAATGAATGGTATCAGAATACATAAAGCTCTCTGGCCCAGCGCCCGGAGCAAAGCATCCTGAAGCTGTGGTCACTTCAGAGGCAGAGCCAGGGCATTAGGTATCCGGCCGACGGGATGCTCAAGTAACAGCCGTTCTCTATTCAATTCATCTAATCACCAATGCAAACCTAAGCACTTTGCAGATATAGATTTTGGGGCCAACGATTGATATTGTAAACCATGTAAACTGATTCAAAGAAGAAATGTTCTGCAGCAGGAGGAATCTCTTGCATGTCCGATCCCGACTCTTTCATCTGCGAGTAGATCAAACCCAACACGACGTCAACAAGCCGTCCATGAAACACAATCCCCAATTCGCCAGACTGAATCGTATTTTCCTCGAAAATGCAATTTTTTTAAAAACACTCCGGTCCGGCTCCGGACTAAAACGGCGGTTCGCGTAATAACATTACTGACGGATCCATATGGTGCCGACACAATTAATCTGAGTTTACATCGGTCGCTTGTGATTTGGGGACGTGCGATTAGATTAAAGTCGACTCAATCTGTCACGATTTTTTATTTTTTTTTTCTCCATACAACAAAGCCCATTCCCAAAATTACACAATCAGCTTTTATTTTTCTCCGCTTGTCGTCTGGAGGTTTGGCAATAAAAGTTAATTAACTCATTTGCAAAGTTCCCCCACAATTCCCATAATGGTGGTGTTGAGATATTATGAATCAGAAGCCGAGTGACATCTACTGGTCCTCTTCACTTTCCTTAGATGGCGACGCCGGCCGGGCTAATCTCCCGCACCGAGTGCAGTTCATTTAACCAACGGCGACGGCTCAATGGAAGCCATACAATTGATAGCCAGCCGAACAGTTATTAAGGTGGCTAAACTGAAAACAACTGACTTTCCAAGGCAACTATGGGTTTGGGAAGTGGACTGAAATTGAAGTCCACGTCGACGAGGCAGACCGCAAAGAGCTCCTCTTTTAATCTGTTTAATGACTTCACTGCGATGTCCTTCAATGCCAACATCCTATTAAAAACAAAACATTAAGAGGTGTGTTTAAATGAGTCAATCAGCAGCCCTGGCTATCTGGGGAAATCGTTGGACGATGAATTAATGAAAGAAAAGACATTATTTATTGCAGCAGCATAAGGTAGGGGTGTGTGTGTGCGTGTGTAGGGTGGGGGTCGGTAGGTGGGTGGGTGGCTGGGTGTTGAGTGGGGTTTTTAAACATAAAAATTCTATTATATTTAATTCACTGCGCAAACATTAGGCTGAAATTAATTCTCTATTTTATTTACACTTTTTTCATTGACTACTGTTATTTATACCAAAAAAACAGATTTTATATATATATATATATATATATATATATATATATATATATATATATATATATACACTACTGTTATTTATTGCAAAAAATAACAGTAAAAATAACAAAAAAGATATTTTATAATTATATATACTTATACTTATACAAATATTATATTATATATATATATATTATACAAATATTTTCAAGACATTAAAAGAGTGTTAGTTTAAATAAAGTGATATAAAAACTTGAATATATCCACTATCGTGATTTGTTGTCCTATTGTCAAATTGATGCAAAATAAACAATATTTTGTTGTTTAAATGTCCATCAAATGGTCCATCATTTGATTCAGTAATATACCAAATTCATTCAAACTGAAAAATGTGGCTTCTTGTGGCAAATATTCTGATACGATTAAACTGTGATTTTTTTTTTTTATTAAATCCCACCCCTAATATATATATATATATATATATATATATATATATATATATATATATATATATATATATATATATATATATATATATATATATATATATATATATATATATATATATATATATATATATATATATATGCTCCTCACATAAGTCTCCTAGCTCTTCTGGCTCCGCTCCCTCAAGGCTCCATTATTCTCTGTTGTTTTTGGATGAAAGTTTCAGCTCATTTAAATTTTGTGTTAAACTATTTCTCAAACACCCGTGGGATCTTTAAAGCCCATCTGATAAACAGACGTAAACACTTTTAACTCACGTTCAGGATATACTTAATCTCACTAATCCTATGCCAATCATATTTTCGAATAATGCTGTCGCTTTTCATTTTAATCCCAGGGCAAAGCTGCATGTCAACATGGCGAAGTGCAGGTGGCATGGAAAAAAAAAAAGAAAAATAGAAAAGAAAAAAGCTGGCCGTGATGTTATTGAGCTGATAATCCCAGTTTGTAAGAGGTAATGAGCTGTTGAATTTCAACTTCCAACACTCTTTTGTTTGGGATTGTTTTGCCTCCGAGGTATTGATCCTGTTTAAAGGTTTCCAGGAGAGGTGATGTCCGGCTCTGCCAAGAGTAGAGGTCACTCAGATAAATTGGCCAGGTTGGCTTTTAGCAGCTCCAGGGTCAGAGCCCATTCATCTTATTAGTCGTGTGTATCCTTTTAGAGGCCGCGCTAGTCGGATTAGACGGTAGTGCAGCGGCGGGGCAATAGAAGACAGACCATTTGGCAAATAGGTTGGAGCAGTTTCCACCTATTGTCTTTTTGGACATCGCCCCGGAGGACCCGTCTGCGGAGTTCGAGCCTGCAGGTCTGAGGGCTCAGACAGTGGAAACTCTGTCCGAGGCTGTACAGAGTGGCTATCGCGGAGACAATACGGTGACATTTATCAGGCCCGGCTGTTGTCATGAGGCACCCCACTCTCTCTCAGGGATGAACACCCAATCCACAGCCTTCAACTGTTAATCTTTGCTTAAAGGTGCAGTCAGTATTTTCAGTCCCCTCTGTCCCCCGCGCCGCGGCGACAGGCTCACTCGCTGCCCTGTGTAATATACAATAATGCAGCATCAAAGCCATGAGACAGGATGCTATTTTAGGGGGAAAATGTTTAATTAGAGTCTCTGTGTTGCAGCCATATGGACAAGCCAGAGTTTGTCTGAGTAATACGATCCGTGGCTGCTGAAATATGTGGCACTGTCGGCGCCCGGCTGCTGATTTGACAAATGTTCTTAATTTAAGATGGCATCAATTGTGTTTAATCTAAACTTCAAATGCCAGCAAGCCAAAAAAAAAAAAACAAAAAAAACCCACACAAATAGGGCTGCTATCAAATAGCAGGAGCGATCGCGGCGACTGATACAGTTGAATTCAGCGCCTCTGATCTAGAAAGCAGCCGTTTCTTCAGAATCATTGGACGGCCGAATGATGAAAAGTCATCCGACGTTGTTTGTGCCAAATAACTCAGCGGTCGACGTGCTACGAGTCATTACAGCGTGGCCCGACTTTACCTCTGCTCTGTTTAATAAACGCTTGACGAAAACTTAAATGGCCGTCAACATGACACACACAGTGATCCAGTAATTAGACCCGCAAACCCCCCCCCCCAACAACCCCCCCGTTCGCTCTCCTCCCTCTCACTCCCCCACTCTGTCTGCGCCTCACTATTGTTGAGGAAAATGGTTTTCAATATGCTTAACAAAACCACACAATTGCATTGACGTCCTTTCTCTGTAATTGTCCAATTGTGGAATCAAAGTTTTCTCCCATTGTAAAGAAGCAGTGTTGACGTCTAAATAACAATAACCCGATGCTTAGATAATTTCAGGCTGGGGCTGGCTGGGTTGAAGGTTGACCTACTTTTAAATTCTCAGGTAAAACTGACTGCATCAGCTACCAACATGTTATAATCGAGGTAATAGAAAGTTATGTTGCTCATTTAGCTTTGATCTTTTCCCGTGTGGATTTGGGTCATTTCTTTAGTGAAATAAATAAATAAATCTAATGTGTTTTTTTTTCTCTTTTTAATTCTGTATTAATCGTGTATGAATGAAGCTTCTTGCACAGGGGATATTTTTCTGCGCCCCTCATACAGTGTGATGTCATAACAATAACATTCATGTTGAAGAAGACCAAAGCACAATGATGGGCGGAATATTAAAGTTTAAAAACTTCTTAACCAAAGCCCTTCCACCCATAAGTTTAAGATTATGTGCACAGATTCACCTTAAACTTGATCATTCTGGTGCCAAATATTAAAACGTCATTAATTATTTATAAAACCAGTTATGTATTGGATGAAACTTTTTAATTGAGTCCCATCTCTGCAATATATTTTTATATATAAAACCATGAAGTAGGGCGGACGAAAGAGCTACTGCTATCAAATGCTAAGGTGGTTTGTGTTGTTGTCATAATCGACTGGAAACCTAAATATGCTCATAATACCAAGTTTTAATGGTCCCACTTTTTAACATGAATTTTTAGGGACGAGAATAAAATAAAATGGTGATGAAATTACGCAGAAATTTAATCTTGCTGAGGCGTCAAAGAGGGTTATTACGGAATTTGTCACCCCGGCGTTATTGGCAATTTTAGTTATAATTGTGGTTTAATCACTTGAGAGGCTTTTTTTTTTCCAAGTTTCAATAACGTTTTTACTGTTTATAGCTCAAAATTGATGATGAGAATTTATCGATAAATCAACCTACGCTGTAATTACTGAGCCATTTTGCAGTTTGTGTCAGGAGTTTCATGAGTGTCCAAAGATTGTGAGTTGCACTTTATGTTGCATGTGTTTTACCGTGTCAGAACTATTTCACCCTTCACTATTGAAGGAGGTACATCAAAGAAATAGGAAAATATAAGGTTGCCTTTATTCATATTGTTTATTATAGAGCTAGTTGTGCTGGTGTATCCTGTTTTGGGGAATAAGGTTGGTTTTGAAAGGATAAAATATTAAGTTCAGTTATTGCAGTTTGTTCACCCAAAATGCACTCAATAAATAAAAATAGATTCTTAAATGATCTAGACTGAAAAAGCATCTAAGCAACAGTTGGAAAAAAAGTGCCCTTTTTGCATATTCAATTGACTCAAGATTTGATAAAAGTATAATCACAAAAGTACCTCCAGCTTGCATCCAAGTTTATATCGAGAAACAATGACAGATTTGTTTGTGCATTTCATGTAACAAAAGGATTTTGTTTTTCCCAGAAGTCTGCACAGAGATTCGCAGTGCACAGGAGATGAACCTGGATATTAAAAAATGGCCGATAATGTCGCTGCGATTTGAGTAAATGGCAACACTGAGCGTAATGGTCAGGGATTAGGGAAACTAAGTGAAATTCCTGGAGGGGCCGCTGAAGAGGCGAACCACCTGTTTACTGCGGCACTGACCGTCCTCCACCGCCTCCATTGTTGAATTCTTTCAAGCGTTTGTGTGAGGCGGCGTCCTGTTTTCTAACCCTTTGAAGAGGACAGGCGGCTTCAAGAGCAGCTTTTTGCTCTTGAAAGAAACGCTGGAATGACATTTGGGACTTCATTAAAACGCCTGGAGAGAGGATTTTTCTTTGCCCCTCTGCTGCATGACACAACATATTTACCGCCGCAAAATAATATCACTCAGAAAATAATCCACCATTACACACTGGAGCCATTTTACATCTTAAATGAGGCGCCGGCTACGTGACTGATGACTCGCAGGGTATTAAATCATCTTGTCATTCTGTCAGGGTCGATCAAATTTCCACTGAACATCTTTTGTCGTTCATGTTCTGAGCGATGTAGAGTGGTTAGATTACATGCAGGAGGGAGGAAAAAAACAGAAAAAAAACACACAAACCCCCGCTTTGATTACTTTGAGGAATTCAATGAGGGCGACTGTGGTCAGCACCAAAAATAAAGCTAGATGAGATAACATCCTCCAGAATCTGTTTCAGGTTTATTTTTGGGCGGGCGGTGCTTTGCTCATCTGTCTTTGGAGCGAAAGATGAGAAGAAAAGTGAGTACACAATTATAAAGTCATTACTTTCTACCGCTGCTGATGTCATCATCAATCCAGCCACAGAATGTCAGGAGACTCATTAGCATAACAATATTACTTCATGATACATACATCTGTCTTCAACTGCTTATCCTGTGCTGCTCTCATCACTGACTTTAAGGATTCCTCTTCCAAGGCCCCTCAAGATCTGACAAGCTCAGCATCTGGTCTCTGACCATTAAATGAAACCACAAACCAACGTCCTGTCAAAATGGCTGAACCACCTCAACACTACTGGGCTCCACCTGTCATCATTGCAATGTCTTATTGCAAGAAACAGAGTTGCGTGTGAGTTTTAAAACGCCAAGTAAATCAATATATTAATGTTTACTAAAACATTGTAATGATGACAGGTGGAGCCCAGTAGTGTTGAGGTGGTTCAGCCATTTTGACAGGAGATATATATATATATATATATATATATATATATATATATATATATATATATATATATATATATATATATATATATATATAGATGGAAACTGTACAAACAGGCAGAATGCAGGATAAAATGAAACAACAAAATGTGTTTTAATAAACATTATTATATTAATTTACTTGCCGTTTTAAAACTCAAATGCAACTGCATTCTCTGACTCTGTTTATTGCAATAAGACATTGTAAAGATGACAGGTGAAGCCCAGTAGTTTTGAGGTGGTTCAGCCATTTTGACAGGACGTATATATATATATATATATATATATATATATATATATATATATATATATATATATATATATATATATAAAAATAAAAAATGCAAAAATCCATTTTGACAGGACGTATATATATATATATATATATATATATATATATATATATATATATATATATATATATATATATATATATATATATATAAATAAAAAATGCAAATAAATAAATATTAATGTAATAATAATAACAATAATACATATTTTTATGTATTAAAATCAAAAACTGGAAGAGTGTATGGTGGATATAAATCACATGATGACTAAATATGATTAACATGAAAAGTCAATTGTTATAAGGACAAGAGGATATTCAAAACAAACAAAAATGGAAATGCACCATGGTTTGTCCCTGTCATTTGACTCTTTACTAGGGTGATATTTCGGTTCATTATTATCCACTTGGTTTGCACTAACTGGTCCTCGGAGGCGCGCCTTGTTCTCTGTGAAAGGAAGATAAATGGCGACGCAATAATTGTTGAAGACATATGAATTCTACCGAACAAGTCATAACAACAAAACAGAGTTAATTATTCAATCACCTGAGACAGACGTTTCCCTCCGAAAAACAACATTAATCCGAGCTGAGTCTGGGGTCAGGGGTGGGCTGCGTTCTCTCCATCATTGAGTTTGTAGATGTTAGTGTTGCATGCAGCAGGTGCCGTCTGACAACTGAATGAGTAATGCGTCTGGTGGAGGCAGAGACTCGGTCAGGGGAAGAGCGATCCCTGGACTCTCCATTAATATCGCCGTCCACTCTTTCAGGGGATACTGCTGACATTTTGCTCTTGGCGTAATAGAGAGCTAACCTTTAAGCACTGTAAGCAAGGATCCATTTTTCATAATCCGCTGTCCATTTCTGGAGATCTCTCCGACGGCCTCCTCTGTATGCATTTGTCCTCATTTCCCTTCCTTCTTTCAAACTCCAAAGTCATTTTTCTTCTCTTTTTAGGTAAAACTGCATTTTTTTAGCATCGCCCACCCCTCCCTCTCAAAATTGCCATGGTTTCCTCCCTCCGTTTTTGCAATTCATGAGGCGGATTCACAGTGCGCGCCGGGCCACAGATGATGACTTGGATGGATGATCAGAGGACACAATTTGTTGTGTCCAACTCTGCCTTAATTCCTCAAATCCCGACTCAAGTGTTAAGCCACCAGAAGAAAAAGCCGGCAGGTCCCTGGTGTCCTTCTGCGAGCTGAGCAGGCGGAAGGAAAGTCATTGTTTCAGCAGACGGTAATGATGATTAGCCACAATCTGGGGGATCGACTGCACATCGGTCAAATGAGCGACATCCTCAAAGGCAGAGATGTTCCACTGTCCCGGCTCCGCATACTGAGCAGATTGATTGTATTTCTAGGAGAGATTTGGGGGGGGGGGGCATCTTTGAAGTGTGCGCGCTCATAATGTCGTCATGTGATGCTGTGCAACTGAGTCAAAGTTCAAAGCTAAAGTGGTTTGCATGCCATCGCTGTCCATCATTCCCCTGAAATTGTCCATCTCGCTACTTAGTATGAATCAACAAGCAGGTCGGCTTCAGAGTGATGCACTGCTCAAGTTGTTGTTGTTTTTTTTCATGTGACAAATCCAAGTCGATATGAGGTTTAACATATGCCATCCCATTATTGTCCTCTAGAGGGCTCCAAACGCACAGAAAAATCCATATTTCTTAATCTATATTTCCATCTTTTTCTGACTTGTATACGTTACATGTCTTGTACTACATGACGTAAGTGACCTCCCCCAGCGAATCTATATATATATATATATATATATCACATTGGATGATGCACCTGGAATTGTTGCACTGAAAAATATGAGAGAAAAAAATGATGCGATCAATCTGTTTAATATGCATCAATTAAATTTGTGTTTATGTAATTAACTAAGAATGTAAAAAGAATATATTCATGATTACCTTGTTTACTGGACTTATATTTTGAAAAACATGGGCGGAACAAAGAGTAGTGTTTGCTTGTTATCCAGCATGAGTCAATAAAAGTCAGCAGTTTTTTCCACTCCTGTTGGATTCTGTCAACGCATCATTATAAATGAACGATGATTTCTTCTGGTTATACAAGCGACAATCATGTATTCATACATTCAAAATCAACAAAGATGCATTCCATGCTATTTTAATATTGTGACACATACGAATAATGTGTCTGTTTACTTTCATTGGCTAAACTCCTTGGATATTTTCCACTTGAAACTGGTGTAAGAGTGACTTGAGTCGCACTGACGTAAGCTTTTTTCTGATTTACGACTGACTATAAAGTGTAGGGTTTAAGGGGGAAACCGCGACGACGTTGGTTCCGGTATCGTGATCCTTGCCTGGTAATTCAATAGCCCATTTATTTCAGCCAGGGCCAACTGGGGGCCTCCACGCTGAAATTCATTTTGCATGGAAACTTGCCTTTGACAAGACGGATGATTTGCACAAAGGTTTCAGATTTTCCATCGCCTATTAGTGTGAGCACACAGGAATATAATTCATTGCGGTAACAGAATAGTCCTGCGAGTGATTCATGAAATGAAAGCCCGGACTACAGAACACAGCCGGTGGCACCACATGTTTGGAAGGATCCCGCTCCAGTTTGCTGGAAATGGCCTTTATTACAGCAACAATGATAGAATCCAGTAAATCAGAGAAAAGTATAGGGTGTAGTGTTACTATCAATAATAGATTGGAAACAAGTCGCCGCTGATGGAACTGGAGGCCCTCTCTGTGCGGAGGTCTTGGTGCCGTAGCACTCATGTGAATTATGCATAGTCCCAGATAGACTCTGGGTCCTCTCGCTCTCTGGCAGCCTGCTCCGCCTGCTGGGGGTGGGGGGCGCTCTCCCGTGGCAGTGATTGGCCTCGCCTCCAGGGCAGAGAAGGAGATGGGAAATCACCTGCCACTTTTCGTCACGCTGGAGGTTCAGAGCCGCGTGTCGACATCACGACCCGTGGTTACAAACTTGACTGTGGGAAGGTTTGGGTGTGTCAAAATGTGTTCCATAGCAGAAAATACGGGAGATCAATAGTGACAAAAAATGCACTCAAAACCCAACACAAGATGCTTTAAATTATGTGGTTTAAATCCAGTCAGTCACTCATCTGATAAGTCAGATTTAAAAATGCAAGAGGAAAAAATAACTTTTTTTGCTGTTGAAACTTGTTTTATTTCACCAATGTAGTTGTTGTTACTGTGTTACTTTGATAACAGAAGTTGCACAGGCGAAGAGCTGTCCTTTCTGAACCTCCATTGGCCAGACAAAATGAGGAAATCAATCTCTGAGTTCAGTAAATGGACTTTAAATGGCTTAAGTTCATCCCTTCTGTGTCTATAGATTTTCTATGTGACTTCTGAATCCTTGGTCTTTTCCCTGCCACAGGCTGCGTTTTTGATTGACATTGATGCGATGTTGCAGTTCTGGTGCAATCGCGGTCCTTACTTCTGCTGGTCTATTGATGTTGCACACCCTGATACCCCCCGCCGCGGTGCCCACCATCCCCCTTTTCACTGTCAGCTTTCGCACGATCTGCAAGGTTTTTTTTTTTTTTTTTTTCTTTCACACACTGACGTATGGTGATGCATCCATCACACTCTCAATGATCCGCCCTTGAGAAGCGATGGAGCTCCCAGCGTCCTCTCACCCAGGGGTCTCGGTGGGGAGTCCGCCCAAGCTTGGCACCCAGTCTTAGCCCCCTACAGTGAGTGAGAGCCTGGCCACGGCGCTGTATAATCCATACTCCAAAGGCCAGCTGGACTCAGACCATGGAGCTTGAGAAGAGTATAGAGACCTATCACCCCGCCCAGATCACACTCCTCACTGACTGTCAGACATAGTTGTCATTAAGCAACAGATCTTTAGTGAAAATACCCCCCCCCCCCTTTTTTTTTTTTTTTAAACGTGAAAAGACCCTGGCCTAGTTCCCATCTCCCAACATACTGGACTATCTTTGTCATATTTCTTCCCTGGTCTTTTTGCTTGCTCCGGGTGGTGTTGTGAAAATGAGCGACTCGGCTGTAGGTGGATCTGTTTCCAGAGGGGGATTTGGGTGTAATCCTGCTTTGACACCGGCTGGATAACTGTGGATGGGTGACTGTCAGGAGGCAGGTATTTCAGCAGATTGTTATTTATTCCCTGAAAAGAACAAACCCGAAGCCGCCGCCTACTTTAGCTGGTAGATGTTGACTCCTCCAAACCCAATTACTGTGTTCCTAACTAAGCCTGTGCACATTTACACCGTCCACTAGTCCGATCGTGCTCCCGGCTCACCACCATCAGCCATTGTTCTGTGCTGCAGCACCTTGGCTTTTACCTTAAGGTGTAAGTATGTTTTTTTCTTTTTGTGGTGTCACTTAAGAACAGCAGTATGGTCTTTTTTAGCCGCCTTTTATCAGCTCCGTATACCTGCTGTGAGTTCCCATGGCAGCTGGAACACAAGATCATGAACAGCTCGTGATTTAGAAGAAGAAGACGAAGACGCTGGTGGCTCTGAAAAAATACTTAAAATGATACAATCTGCTTTATTATTATTATTATTAGTTATTTATTTTCCTTCCTGACAGAGGGAGCTATCGGTGGAATTTACAAAATGATTATAATGTTTTGAGTTGAGCCATGATGACTGTGTTTCAGCCTGACCTCCAGTGACCTGGTAACCGTTCCCCAGAAATTCTGACATCAAATCTTGCCTGTACCTCTCTCTAAAATGAATCACGTTTTTTTTCAATGTAACATATGCTCTATGATGACGATAGGTTCTTTTCGAATTATGTTATCAGCACTGCTTCGAGTCATTTTAAAATTTTCTCTTCACTGTTTTTTTTTTTTGTTTGTTTTCCCAGATGCTTTCATATGATTTGATTCTGTCAATGAGTGGATTTTTCTTCTAGTCTATTTAAACCATACAAAATGACTCTTTTTTGACAAAATGACAATTTTTTTGGAAAAAAAAAAGCAAATGTAGTTATATTTTTTTCTTATTCGCATGTATTAAAAAATCTTACAGAATAATTGTCTTTATTGCAGATATTTTTTTTATTTATGGGATCATGAAAAAAAAAATCTCTCATTTCCCACCAAAAATGTAAAAGAAATAAAAGCATAAATAATGGCACAAATATGTTGCATATTGTACAGTAATTTTCATCAACAGAGGTTGGAAAATAATGAAGTAGTGAAATTACATACAGCGTAATACTCGACTAAGATGCTATTGTTTTTATTAGTTCATTAAGTTATTGTTTTTTAGTTGTTATTATTAATGGCCGCACAAATTTGTGTGTGATCTGTCTTCCACATTTACCTCATTTTGAGTTACTTATTGTTGTAAAATTTTCCATGTGATTAACCGAAATGGCATTGAGATGGGGTCTTATTTTACTGTACTGAGTTACTGAGTGTTTCCTTTACATATTTACACACAACTAATTTTTTTTTTTACTATTCTTAACATTTGAAGCCACCATCCTTCTTTTATTCAAGTTAATTACCCAAAGCACGCAGATTTTTTTGTCCTTTAATTCATTCATTTATGTTATGCAGATGGTGGGTTATGTATATTATTGACAGATTCACCCTCTCCAAACACTTGTTTTTCACGTACCTTATTTGTGATCCATTCATTTCTGTGCCAGTGTTGTTTGTTGACCAGGTGGGTTCTAGTTTACATCAACAACTGTCCCTCAGTTTTGTTGCTGAACATCTCATGATCCTTCCAGCAAAGCTTTAAACTGCATGTGACGCTTTCTCACTTTCATTTTGTCCACATCACAATGAAAGGCCAGGAGAGAATTGCAAATGAGGCCATTTGTTATTCCCAAAGATCTGAAGTCTGCGTGAGGTGTCCTATCGTGACTAATACGGAGATGTCTCAAAAATAGCCCGTCCTTCACCACGTCTAGCATTTTGGACGTCATCATTTGGGACGCTCCGTGTGAATCTCACGCAGAAATGGGACACTTCTGCATTACCAAACCCAACTTGCATTACCCCTCTCCAGCCTGCAGGCGTGGTGGAGTCATGGTGTAACTGCAGTGGGAAAATGTCAGTGTAGCACTCGCAACCCCGAGGCCTCACTTTTGATGTCCGTCTTCAAAGGAGTCGTATCATTCCAGCGCTGTTTTCCTTGTTGGCGGTTCACGAACATGCGCCGCTGCATCATTACGCTTTATAAAAATGAAGCACCCAGTGATTTAGCTTCATGATTGAATTCAGGGCAGTGTGATTCAGGAATGTCTGAGGCCAGATATGATTTGTTTTTCTCATCAACGTAACATTAGCAGTGATGCATGCTGTAAAGCTGCGTCATGATTTTCACTGTTGGTGAACTGTATTACATATTACATTTGAATATCTTTTTGGTCTGTTTGTATATATATATTTATGTGGGTTCGATGCCGGGGTCGTACCAACTTTCTGCATGTTCTCCCCATGTGCGGGAGGGTTTTCTCCGGGTTCTCCGGTTTCCTCCCATGGCCCAAAGACATGCTCACTACATTAAATGGACACTCTGAAATTGGAGCAGTAAAGGATACACACCTTTCACTTTACAATTTGTGCAGTTAGAATTTTGTTATTATTGCGTATCAAAACAATATTTAACTCTATGCAAGCATTTACGACAGTTTCCATTAGGGATGCACCAAAATGAAAATTCGGACTGGAAAACCGAACATGTGGTAGACAAGGCTGAAAACGGACACACTGAAAGCGCTGTAAAACCATTTACATGAAAATGTCTTTAAGTTTTAGAGCCCACTAGTGGCACTGTCTGTGGTACAGTGTTTGGCACCAAAAATCAGGAAACCACATCAGCTTATTACTACTTATCACATGCTCATAGAAATGATGTTACATGCAGGTAACTACAGTTTCTTTGCATCCATGTGCGCTGCTCCTGCATCCAAATAAGAGCTTCATCAAGCATATCAAGGACAGCTGCAATGATGTGCTGAAGATCCAAATAGATCTCAGTAGAACCTCAGTTGACAGACTTAATGCCAATTTTTGAAAGATTTTCTGTGGCCATATTTTCAGTTCATCGCTTATTTTGCACATTTAGGTTTCTGTTTATATTCTCTTTACAACAACCCATGCATGTTATACAGTGGTCAAAGCTTGAAGGTAGTTGGTGACAAATCAAAATAACTGTTTGTTTTAGCCCTTTCAAGGAATTACAACTATTGTTCAAGTGAACTTTTCTGTTCATTGTTAATACCAAAACACAGCCTTCATTCTTGCATACTGATGCTTCAGTGTTGCATATACTCTCATCTCTACGATAATATAAATGTCACTAGGATTGGGATTTGGTTACTTTTCTGAATTAGACCTAAGGTTAATAGGTTTTTTCCGGATGACGCCGGTTCATATGATCAAGTGTGTGTATTTTCCAACGCATTTCCAGGTGAAAAAAGGCTATTTTCAGGAAAGAGGACGTGTTTCATGGGGTCTAATTGAGTACAGATGGGGTGTTAAGTAGTCAATGAAGATTGTTTACGGTGGGACAATACTCCTCAGTTTTTCCATTAAAGTGGCTAACAGTCTTCCATGGGCTTGGATCCATCCAGCTTGCTTATTAAGCTTTGCAGGAATTGCTTTTTATTTGGGGACTATGGGGCAGAACTGGGAACGAATGGAGTAATTAGACTGAAACATCAGAGCAAAAAAAAACAAAAAAGGGGTTAGAAACATGCTTTGTGAATCCAAAGCTGTGCTGAAATGTTGTGTTCCATTTGTGCTTTTAACTGGGGACTATTATTATACAGGAGTCTGGAGAGTCTTCAGGTGCGAATAAATGGGTTCCAAAATTCACAACACTAACTACAGGGTGTGAGCACAAATTCGACACAAACCTGCTGATTATCGTCTACTTGTCATATCAAAGAAAAAAAATGAAAAAAATGGGACTGCTAATTATTATTTCTCAATATCCCAATTTTATGTCCGATGATCCGACTGTTCGCATGGGAATATCAAATCGAGAGGGAAGGTGGAGGCACAGTTTTGGTGTGAAAGAAGGAACCCGTCCTTAAAGTAGAGTGTGACCCCACTGTCACAAAGCTGAGACATCGCCATGGCAACAGTTAGTTTTAGTTGGCTCCACACACCTGATGGACACTTACTAATTAGTCTGCTTGTTTGCTGCCTCTGCTTGGTCCCCGAGAAACTCGCTCGCCTCATACGTTGCTTTACAGTCCAGGATGGTTTCATTTTTAAGCAGCAAGTGCCGCAAAGCTGATGGCTTTCAAGAGACGAATGAGGAGCTGGTACACTTTAGCTCCAAAGTGCAAGAGGAGCTTTTGGTTTTGGTAAGTGAGAGGGATGATACTTGGTGCAAATCTAGATCTGGGAATTTGAATGTAGCATGTGTTTAGTTATCAAAACATCATCAAGAATAAACCATTCTGGACTTTTCATGACAAAAAGAAGAACCAATTCCAATGTAAATAACTTCAAATGGTCACTGAGGAGGAAGAAGAGACACAACTTTCTGGTCCTCTGTATTAGTTCTTGCAGGGTTTCAACTTTGAGGTGTGCATATGCTGCAGCCAGGATCAACCAGGTAGCTCCATGCCGCATATTTTGGGTCACAAAACATGAGTTTATGATGTCATCCAGATATTAATTTTAACCTCAATTTATCCTAAATATTATAATAAATTTTACGTATGTTTCTTTAGCTGTGTGGTTGACAATGTCGTATGCTATCACTTCATGTTATGCCAAAATAGAAATAGAACAGGGTCAGGACACAGTGGTCCTTAATATGGTTCTGGGAAGTCTAGTCAGATTCTTTCATGGTCTAAATGGTTGCACTACCACCTATTGTAGGTTCCGTAACTTGGTACTTACACCACCACAAACCTCTTTGATAAAGGTTATTATCTTTTGTAAATTATTGACATTTATTTAAGATAATTTCTAGATTTAAGTGAATAGTAAATTGTAAATAACAATGTCTTCTATTCCCGAGTGGCTTTTGCTGGACTAGGTTCCACAAAAAAACAACACTGTCTGGTACAGGTTGCGTCTAAATGGACTTGCACAGTTACTTGAGTGGACTGATGGTTGTTTGTGATGTTGGCTGATATGGTCAGGTGCTTTTCAGTTGCTACACAATTAAAACCTACTCTACCTAATAAGCTGCACATTTTTGCCCCTACCCCTCTCTCCTCTGTCCTTTGGCTATTGCATGTGGGATGGCTTTTCTAATGTCAGGCCTCGCCGTCATTTTTGGTCCTTGGTCGGATTGCATGTTGCACTTTGTCACTCAGGTGTTACTTGTGGCTCTCCATCACTGTCAATCATATTGTTCATGATATACTGCCCAAAACAATCTCCACGATGAGAATTTTGGATATCACTATACATTTGATAAACACACAGCTCATTTGCTGCATTGGACTTGGATACATGAACACGACGAGACTATGACGGTGCGCAGTGCTCTCCAGCTCCGCGCTGTTTGACAGCTTGTGGCTGTTGTGGAGAGTTTCATCGACACAGAAACCTTTGATAATGTCAATAGTCAACTCTGAGTCTCTGGATTGGTGTTAGTTTTATTAGATGGAGTGGTCCTCATAGGTTCTGTGACACAGTCGTCTACCTTGGTTCACATCAACACATGCAGGTCTCCTACTGCGCTGGCGCCTCGGCCAAACACCGCAGCGAAAATAGTTGGAGTTCCGCTCCCGCAGTGGTGACGGCGTCCTCTTCCGTGTGCCCATTAGGGTTCACTGATCGCGGACACACTCTCACAGGCAGCGCTAATGCTACAACCCAGCATCAGTTGGGGACCATCAACAAATTCTAAAATGGTCCAAATATGAGAAAAATCTTCAATAAGGCAATGAAAAACAACCAAGGTTTTTGGTCACACCAGACAAAGGACTGACAGTTTGAATAATGATTTACGAATAAGAATATGAAATTATCATTTGTTCACATTATTTCTAATATTTCTTAAATAGCGTCAAGGAAATGGGCCCAGATGGGTCAAGTCAACTGTTGAGAGATGTGCGATACATTGGGGACAGCAGACAGACGGCTCAATTTAACCCCTAAATAAAACTGGCAGTGCAGTCTGTCAGACACCAGCAGCCTCTATGAGAGATGTAAAACATTTTTTGTCCATATCGCTCATCCTGACTGTCAACCATATGATATAAACATTCCCCTAATTCTAAATGAAAAGCATAGCAGCTCAATTCCACAAGAGTTAAATCAAAATTCAACATACTGGTGCCATTATGTGGTACACCGCCCAATAAAATGAGTCTTGACGCCCCCCTGCCCTTGCATTAGCAGATCATCCATGGCCTCTTGCTCAGACTGACAGAATGCTGTGGTAATTTTGCAAACAAGTCACCTGAAATCCATCCACGAAAAGCATACATTAGATATTCTACTAACCCCGACAGTTAGTTGTTGCATTGATTCAGTAAATAAGCATTAGCTATGACTAGCTTACCCTTATACGTCGTCAAAATGCTGTGGTATCCGCCCGTCTTCAGACTTTGCACTGCTGTGCATCTTCCCAAACTTTTCCGTTTCTTGCTGCCAGCAACCTTATCTGACTTGTTTCCACTCTGGCAAAATGGCATTGAAAAACCCAACGAGATGCTAATGGATTCTGTCTTGCGCCACGTCATCCAGAACCAACGTAATGTTTTTCACTTTGCATATTCACAAGCAGGACATGTTGTCACTAAAGATTCCATTTTTGTCGAGAAACACAAGTGTGAGGCTTGAAGAATGTTTCAGCGTGCACCTACAGTATGAAAAAGGATTCGGGGGATAGAACAAAGACCCTTGGCTCTCAATTAGCTTTTTCCGCCTTTGGCCACTTCAGATAGTCGGAGACATCTTACACTATTAAATATTACATACAGTCAGCAATAGTTTTGTACCGCAAAATATATCAAATCCATGTTGTTTTCAAATGCTATATTTCACACTTTTTCTAGCCTCCACACTTTTAAAGAGAGCTGAGAAAAGCTGTCTCATTGAGAAATGGCTCGTGTTCATGGGGTTTGTGCGTCTAATGAGACCGTCCTGCGGCTGCTTTCCTTTGGAGATGCTCCATGTCCAGCTGGCACGAGACCAAAGACCAGGTGGAGGGATTATATCTCTACACAAGTCTGGGAGCGTCTTGCGGTCCCCCTGTGGGACTTTGCTAATGTGGCCAAGAGACGTGGTGATGTGGTTTAAGCTGACATGTCAGTGACCCGGCAACAGAACTGTGATGAAGTGGAAAGAATGTCCTTGTTCTCCTGACATTTTGGGCTGAATTCATTGTCATATATGGAATTCCACTTGGTAAGGCGTATTAAGGTGTCTATGCTTTTAAGTGGTTAAGCTGGATTCTGAGCCTATGACATGCATTTTAACCAGCTGTAGCTATATGGAACTGGTTCTTAACGTCCATCACTATTAGGATTGCAATGAATTGCTATGACGAGTCACCGACTAGCTTAGCGATTACGGAGGATGGCGCGTACAGGTTGACAAACATACAGACTTGTGTGGCTCTAGTGTTGAAAATACTACTAGAAAATTGGAAAATGTGTGTCAATTTAAACACTACAGTATTTATGTGTTAAATTACAACCGTATTAACACTTGACCAGTCGCAACTATCGTAACCATTAGTCAACTTGACTGCCTTTGACTCGACTGTATAGTGTTTGCACAACACTTGTATAGTGTTAACTACAGTTTTTAAACTGAACAAAATGTAGTTTGAATTAGTTAGCAGTTGGCGACTAATCGACTAGTCATTTACAGAAACTCCGGATTAAAACTCCTACATAACTGCCATCTGGTGCAGTCGATTACGGTTCACCATTGTATGGATGCACAGTCGTCGCCACTTTCAAACAGCTACAACCGCGTCTTGTAGCACAAGCTGTTCGCCATGTTTGAATGCTGTGAATATACAAGATGTCAGCTTCAATAGTCAATCATCTGGGTTTGCGACATCTCATTGTATGGCGCCACAGAACGAAGCGCGATGCTATCAAGGCACATTGTTACGAGTGTTTCTTTCAACAGGATGTTTGGTCTTTGTGAACATGTGTGTTCTGCGCGCTGCAATGTTGTGCCGTCTATTGGCAATCAAGCCAATAATAGTGGATCAAAACAGGCTTTATATAGCCTCTGCTGACAGTGTGGCGGTAATGAATGATCTCTGTTGTTCTCATTGTTCTGCCGTTCAGGCTCATCTGTGATGAAAATATCAAAGTGTGTTGCTACCAAGGTTTATCTTCGTCCTGTTGTGACTTTATTGCTTTCGTCTGCAGGTGCGCGCGTTACTGTGTGTTCAGTTGCAGATAATAGGATTTAAAAGCCACTAGATGCTTGTGATGCTTTATTGAATTTTGTCAAACTGGAGGAACGTCGATCTTGTAGGTGCCCTGCAGCATGAAAATTCAGAGGAAAAAAAAGACTCAGCACAAGAGCTGTTACTGTTACAGTTGTCCATCTGTGCATCTTAATCCATGCAAGGTTCTGCTAATGGGTCAGTGTCGCTGTACAGCTGTGTGAAAGGATAGTTCTGAATCTTAATTGTCTCTTTTTTCCCTAAGCACTCTGGTTTCCTCTCATAGTCAGCAGAAAATGTGACTGGATTTATATATTTCCTATAATGTATAGGTAAGCAAAACGCTATCTTAGCTGATGTTTGCTAAATTTAACACTAGGTTTTCAATTATTACCATCTTTTTGGGGAAATATCTCAATAGTTTTGTAGGTATCTACGATATGAGTCACGTTTTAGATGTATATGAACATTGCTGTGAAACACTGCATCCATTTTGTTCTATCATGCCTTCAATGTTGTTGTTTTTAATGTCTTATGATTAAGTTATTCAGCATGTTAGAGTCAAAAAAAGTTGAAGATGATATTTAGCAGAAGACGTCTGACTCCCTTTGCCTTCCTGGAGTTCCACTTGTCTTATATATTTGCAAAATGTCCTCTCTGATCCCTTTGATCAATCAGTAGAAATGGCTGAAGTCAAGGTAGGAACTGGTCTGTTTGATGGTTGCCATGTGAAGCTGCTTGATTTAATGGCTGCACGTGTGTGTTTTTACTGGGTGGAAGGAATACATGTAGCCACCGCTGGCAAAGGCGCTGGTCTGTGCTGATGGTCAAAATGGAGAGAAGAAAAGTTTGAGCGCTGGTTAACGCCACCCTCATGAATTCCCGAGGTTTCATGTCAAAGGCTGTTTCTTTGGACACCTTCCCAGATTTGTGTTTTAACAGCGGCAGCTCCCTCCTTCCACTCCATCCCTCCCTCCCTCCCTCCCTCCCCTGTTCTCCTCTGTTCTCCCGCTACTTCTTTAGACGGGTAAACAGGCACGCAAAAGCTCCTCAGCCTATCATCTGTGACCGCCGCAACAGCCAGACAGCGTAACACGATCCATGATAGAGTGGTGCAAATCGCCCATTGCTCTCGTCTACCATCTCGCACAAGGAGGGGGAGAAGCCCACCAGAAAGGCTGAGTAGAAAGAGAAGAAGAAGAAAAAAAAAAGAGGAGGAGGTATAGAGCCTGTGGATACGGCTGCAGCGGCGACTAGAACGAGGCTGGTGTGACTTTCCGGTCCACTAGGTTTTAACCCTTTTGACGGTGCTCCAGTGGCTTCCATGTGGTAGCGCAGTAGTGCAGCAGCGGTGGAGCAAGAGGAGGAGACCGGCTGCGCTTCTATAGAGGAAAAGCTACATCGCAGCTGGAAAAGTGGATCATCATTCTGTGAAGCACCAGTCTCCTGAAGGTAACCGTCCTCAATCCTTGCGTTCTGAAGATGAAACACGTACAGCATGTTTCTTTAGTGGACATCTGTGCCGGTAGATCTGGAGTTGGAACATGTGAAGTATGTGGAAAATTCTCTCAGCTCTATCCATTCCTCTGTGCTTTTCCTTCTCTTAAGTAGGCGGACTTAAAACAGAGCTGCACGGCTACATGCCTGAATCTATATACCAGAATGTGTGTGTTATCCTGACGACTTACTTGTCTCAGCGTTTCATCCCTGACTTGATCAAGTTGATGCGCAAACATCTGATAGTGTGAGGAGTGAGTCCCACACAGAGATTGTGCGGAACAAATGCTTCTCATTATTGAAGGAATACAGTGGTGGAGCACATTGCCTTCAGCAATCTGGGCTTTTATTACGCGACAGCAGATTAAATGCACAATTACAGATGTTGAACAGCAGCTTCTGCGGCGCAGAAGAAGAATCAATTGCAACAATGGTAGAACACAATCACAAAGGAGGAGACGTGGGCTGAGTGAGAGTAGGTGTGTCTATATATTTTTAATGCACAACCGGGCTCATTGCTGGTTTCCCGATTTGATGTGAAACAATGATCTAGATGTTTTTGTCGGCTGCCGCGGAGATAAGTGCATTTGGAAATTGATCTAGTGAAATGTTCCTGTCTGGTGTTGTGTCTAGGAAGTGGAGCTGCAAAGTGTTGGAGGGGAGTTATTGTTTGGAATCTGAGAGTAAAATTTAATGGCCCGGATTATTCATTTATATTTTGTCTGGATATCCGGCCGGCGTTCTACTCCTCTCCAAACCACATCTTTGCACTCAATATCGATCACTGTCTGTGTTTTAATCTTCAGCGGTCAGCGTTGAACGACATCTGGACCCACCACAGTCGGGGTTGACTAATTTTCCTTTGCTAATATAGGCTTTGTACCACATGAATTAATTTTAAGGAGTGTTCACACACTTACAGAATGTCAACATTATCACTTCAGATAACTTCCATAACTAGCGTCCCGCCAAGTCCAGTTTTATATGGAACACAGTTGGTTGATATTTCAGTGGAATACTGTGCTCCATGTTGGAATAATCTACTTCAACATTTGGTTCAGTAGTAGGCCCATTGTGGTTTCACTGGTTCTGGTTGTGATTAACCATATTCCCCTTCTGAACCCATTTCCTCTGATTCCAACAGGCTTTGGTGCTGAGCAAGTAAAGTAAACAACAATCTTTCGTGTCATTCAGCCGACCAACTTCTACTAACAAGACATGGTGCTTGCTCTCGAAGAGGGAATGAGGATGAGGAAGTTTGCTTGCTGTGCCAAACTTCTTGCACTACTGGACACATTTTTTTTAGAAAATTATTTGCAGTACATATTGCTAAAAAAAGCTTGTTTCAAATCTGCAATAGTCTCCAGAGCAAGGTTTGTCCATCATTGGCAGATTAAAGCTGATTGTTGTGATCAGCTATTATGTGGTTTAACATCAGGCAGCTAGTATAGTGACTTGGTGTAGGCAGTAGTGAGGAAAAAAAAAAAAAAAAAAAAAAGAACTGAAATGCATTTGAGTCCTTCTATGATCAACCAAACCATAATGTCAATAAGCCATAACTCAAAAATAAATAAATTATTGAACTACTTATAAGAGAGCGAGACAAAACTGATTTTGGAAAGTTCAACAAAATGTTTTACACGAGGAACTGACCTAATATTGCAGCCGAACGATGAGGTACTGGCTTGCTTAAATGTCATCGCCCGCAGCAGAGTGTGTGCAACGTTGCCCTTTATTATTAAAGGACATGTGACAAAGATACTCCCTGCAATTGCTACTTACACTGAAGGAATGGCTAATGAAATCCTTCCTGGTTGGTGGCTGAAGGGTAGTAGTGATAGCATTGTTAGCTGTATCTGGGTCATTTGTGGCAGCAACACACCAAATGTGGTGGATTTCGTTGGGTTGGCAAACATTTCGAGGCAAACATTTCATCATGTGGGAATGCTTCCTCGACCTCGGCGCTGATCCTTTATTTAATTCAGGCACACATTTGTATAGCATGGTTATTTCAGTCGGCGTATTTCAGTTTTAGAAGTGGATATTAAGACAGAAACTCAACATCAAAGTACATGTCTTTCTGTGAATTGGTGACTCGCTCACGTTTCCTTGCCCTTAATCTTCAAAGAGAGAGCAGCGCATATTCACACTCATCTTTTTGATCAATACAAATATGAATAAACATGAGGTGTAGTCGCACCTTTTATTAGGTCCCACTACTGTATATGAACTCCACGAGAAAGTCAAAACTACTCTCCAGGAGGTGAAACGTTTGCTAAGAAAGTGTTCCTATATAAATGATGTGTACTTATCAGATTGTTTTAGAGAAAGAATCCGATTGGCAATGTTTTCGTAGCTGTTGTAGCAAAGACTGAATCCCTCGGAAAGCCTCCGATATTGTGGATTCTGCCAGTCATGAGTCATGGGCTACTTATCAGCTACTCAAGTTGAAGAGAGTACTGTAAGATTCAAACCTTGATTTGGTGGCTAGGCAAAATGTCAAGTATTTTAGATGTAGAAATCCCCCTCATGAGCAGTGGAAATGTACTGACCCAACATAAAAGCATTTTCCCCACTGTGGAGGCATTATCAGGACTCCTTTGACAAGCTCTGGAGAGTGTGAAACCTTTTCTTGATAAAGTCCTGCTCTCACGAGGCGCCACAGATGTTCCAACTTAAGCCATGTGATTAAGCAGGAGTATGGTGGTGAGTGTCAATTGTCTTGGAATGGAACACCATCCATCTTCTATCAACTGAAGTGGCCATTGACTCATTTCACCTCTCAGTGAGTTGGGGAGATGGAGAACCACGCTCTCAGCTTCATTGTGGACAATAAGCACTTGCCTAGTAACAGTAGAAAACCAGTGTTTGCCAGTGCTAGTCCAAACCTTGAGGAAAAGACTTAACAGGAAATAATCATGCACATTTAGATTGCATTATTGGGACTTGTTTGCCTTGTCGATTCATTTGGAAACAAATTTCAAATCCTCCGTGATGTGTGTTCAACAATATTTGTCCCTGTGATTTACAGGGACACTTTCCCAAAAAGCCTCGAGTCTTATTCACTGCGGCTCTCTGTGTGACTTGATTGAGATTCAGTGAGATTCATTAGCCATTTTTCTTTGTCCCCTCTTGTTTTCATGCTCTGCCACTATTCATGTATTCATGTGACAACACAACTGCCTGCATATTCTGATGGCACCGCTTGTGCTCAAGAGAAAAACGGTGGCAGCGAGTGATTGCGCGATGGAGGTCATCGTATAGGCGTGATTAGGGGAGGACAGCGAGGGAAATGGGCCGTTGAGTTTGTAGGTTACATCGCTGACACATCAATGGTCAAGCATGGTCTAAGTGTTTTGGACTGGCTCTTAGCTTCTCGGGTAAAAATGCTAGTTCTGTCTGTGTAAATAGTGCACAGAGGAAGGGCTAACATCTGAGCAACGACTTGGCGATACAATACAGACGGTATCCCCATGCAGGACTGGCGACTGGGCGTATTTGTGTTATTTGTTAGAAGCGTTGCTTAAGGGAAGACAACTAAAAATCACAAAGTAAATAAAATGTACAATATTACGTGTGTAGAAACTAGTTTATTGTTACAAACTCCAATATCTAAACCGTCAGAGTCCAACAGGAAAGTTGTCTAGTTCATTTTATTCGACGTGGTCCTGCACTATTCACTGATTTTGTGCCACTAGGCCAAAAGTCTGTCTGCTTCAGGGAAACAAAAATAAATGATAAATAAAGATTCCTCAAATGAGATCACTGTACTTGCAGTGGGTTTTCTTCAGATAAGTGAACAACTACTGGACATAACTACTTGAACAATGAAACTACAGGGGTTGGACAAAATAATGGAAACACCTTAAAGGTTTTTTAGCTTTAAGGTGTTTCCATTATTTTTGTCCAACCCCTGTACCTTAGTCTCAACCAATTTCAAAGTCTTTCAAGATGACGTAAAAAAAAGGGGCAAATTATGTTATGAACTTGACTTGCATCATGAAGGCTTGTAAACATTTTATAGACTGCATTGTTTTGGTTTCACTTTCAACACACAGGCTTGTTTCAAAGTTGCCGCAGTACCATCCACTCATTTCACATTAGCGGTTGACTGTCATGCGACATTGGTGCAGTGTTGAGCTAGCTGCATTTCATGAGTATTTGACTCAAGGGTGGCACTTCATACAAATGATCCGGCTGTTGTCAAAGTTTTTGCTACCCTTCAGTGTCGCGGTTGGCTATTCTACTGTTCAGCTTGAAGCTGGCAATACAAATCCAACTTGGGTTCTTAATGCTAGCAGTTGGAAGCCTAAATGCAACCCTAAAAACACAAACAAATACAAGTATTTTTTTAATCAAAGTGTATAGTGCATTGATATTATCAGTTGTCTTTGTTCAGACGTGGTCTGGCCGGGTAGTTTTCACTCCACTGAAGTGTTTTCGACGGGTCAGTGACACAGCTGTTTGATGCAGCAAACACCATCTCTGCTATTCTTGCTCGAGCTCCGCAGTTCTCTCGTCTTCACTGTGAGACCTTGTGTTGAGCATAATAATGTATTCATGAAACTGCCTCGCAAATGTTGTTTACATGTCTGCATTGAGGTCCATAGAAGTGATAGACAGTCTGACCAAACGTGTATATACTGTCTATGTATTTCTGTGAGTTCTTTGTTCAATTATAAATGTGGTTCAGCGAGTGCAAAGATGAATACAGATACTTGTGATTTTTTTTTAACAGCTGATGTGTCTGGATCCCAGCTTGAATGGGGGGGGTGTTCACACTCTGACTGCACTTAGATGTGTGTTGGTTACAGACTGCAAGCAACTGGAAGGAGATGCTTGTATTTACCAGAGTGATGTATTGTGGGTAATGTATGCAGGCAGGGCTTCCTTAGGTGTTGCTGTTGGCTTGTAGACTTCCCCTTGATTGATCATTTTCTGTTGACGTCACGGCCATGCAGACAGAGACGGATTGAAGTGCTTAGCAGACCAATAGCTACTAAGACAAAGAGTAATTGGTGTGTTGTGAGTGGTGGCCGGCGTAAGCTGAGCAGATGGATGAACAGAGGAATAAGTCTGAGTGCCGTGAAGGGTCATATAGAGGAGGTCCCACATGCATTTACAGGTGGCAGGAAAACATAGGCATCTCTTACCTGGGAATTTCATCTTCAAGCCAGTGGGATAAATGATACACTGGGCACAGAGGTGAGCCAGGGTTTTCAGCGGGGACTGCTTCTTGGCTGGTTATTAATTACTTGCGCTGTGTTGGATTCATTTCTTAACCCAAAGAGTGTGCAACGTTGTATTGCTGTGATTTTACATGCTGCCTGAGCGGCGGTGTGTGGAGGTAATGGAGGGGGTGGGCATGCCACTGAGGAGGTAGGTATATAGCGATCCAGCCTGTCACTTGTAATTATGTTGAACAAATGAGGCTTTAGCAACTGAAAGGGGAGAAAGGAGGTCAAATAAGTAACACGATTACATGACACACAATGGTGCTGGTTACACGTTTTGACACTAATGATGTCCCACTTTAAGTGTTGTTGGAGCTGATTGGTGCTCGACAAAGTGTCCCTCAATAACGTGAAAATTATTTAAACATATAAAATGGGTCTGCACAGAGGAGAGTTGTTGGGCCACTATTGCTCTGTCAGGAAAACAACAATTGTTTCTTTATATCTACGAGAAATGTCTCATGAAACTCCTCTCATTCCCTGGCAGATCCATTTTGTTGATTCGCAGTCGTGTTTACATGCAGGAAGCCAGAGTCATATTGGTGTTTACCTGCAAACTAATATACCGAGGATGATGCAGTGATCATTGATAAAATAGTGAGGAAGATTTCAGCCAAGCTATACTATGGATACTCGCACCACTTAGAATGATAATCCGTCCGACTGAGAAATGGGTCACTACATAACTGTGTTGGTGCTGAATGGCTTTCTATTAATTCAGTTCCAAGGTGCTCAGATGAAGCTATTAGATTGGATCTAATTCTTTTGACTTGAAGAAAAACTGGATGTCAGAAACGTCTTTCAAATTTGTGACTTCCAAAGCTGCAGTTCAGGACCACAGAAGTCTGGGCTCAGCTGGACAATGGTCTGTTGGCACATCAAGCCATCACTAAAGGACAATGCAGAAATGGTAACATTATCATTTTTGGCTTGAAGAAGCTCAATGAATGAGTGTCCTCATTTTTCTGAGCCATTAGATGTTGATCTCTGTATTCTTTGGATGTGAAAAAAGTATTTAATGAAGGTGTTTAGGTGTTTAATGAAGGTGTGTGATCCACCTACTGAGCCTTGAAGAAGAGGCGTGATGAAGCTTTGTCAGCCCATCACCAGTGGCTGTCATGTCACATCATCATCTCGCATCAATGGTGAATAACTACGGTGAATGACCAACCCATCCTCACCACCATGGCGTAATACAAATACATCCGACCTACAACCGTCATCGGTTCCGACCAACCGGCCGTAAGTCAGATTGGACGTAAGTCGAATGCCATTCAAAATAGCAGACGCGAGGGTTATAGGTACTGCTGTAGTGGTTCGCTGTGTGAGAGTGAGATGCTGGGATACTGTGCTGCCGTAACTGTCGTACATGATGCTGGGCTGCTACGTGCTGCGGTGACGGACATTGAATTAAAAAAAAGGATCTGCTGGCTGTGGTCGTAAGTACGGGTGGACGTAAGTCGAGCAGGTCGTAAGTCGGATGTTAGTTACAGTATATTGATGATGTGAAAGACACAGGCAGCCTTCAGCGTTGCATGTCGACTCATTGGCATTTCAGTGGAGTACAAAACATTTCCCTTCACGTGTAAGATTCCAGGTGGGGGGGTGACACGAGTAGCTCTGTGTAGAGAGTGGGGGTAGTGCAAGGCACAGGGGAGACCTTTGGAAACTCAATTCACCAACTTTCATTGGATTTCACTTGCTATTTCTAACCCCTTATGTGGCTCTGAAGGTCACTGTAACAGAAAAGCCTGGCCGTTTGAGGGGCTTTTAATAGCAATAGACACGCTATGTGTGGAACCAAAGGAGCGCCATCCCATGGCTTACCCAACCTCTGTTTGTCTTTTACGTGACCTGCTGCCCACTGTGTCAAAATACGCCGCGGATGGTGAAACACATGCTTCAATTGAAAACTTAATTCGTCAACATGCAAAGCAGTAAGCTGCCATTGGTGTCAGCATTGGACGAAAAAGTCCACTTTCCCAATGTCAATCTCTTACACCATGGAAGTGAAGATGTGTTGGAATGAACCAGTGGTATCAGTATGTTGCTTCATCAGACTATAGGCTTCCTAGACTAAGGGTGCACAGAAGAAATTCCTGTGATCACTTTCATCTTACTACTGTACACCTCAGCTTCCCCCAACATTTAAAGGCGCTTGCTCCCGATGCTGCTGCAGCACGTCTGCCCTCCTAAACGGGACAAAGACATCCATTTTTAGGTATGCAGCCTTCAAAAACCTAGTCGAGACTATTGTGTCCCATCTTTTGCAAGATATTGACATTTCAGTGTCTCTCTGTAAAACAGCCGTTTCGGGTTTGTGCAGCAGTTGTGAAGATGAGGAGCGCTGCTGAGGAGGTGGAACTATTGTGAACCTGCCGTTGTCAGCCGTTATTACATTGAAAGAGTAGGTTTGTGTCCCTGGAGGAGAGAGCCAGTGCAATATACCCGGCTGGATTATAGGAGCGAGAAGGTCAATAAGGTTCATTCGTGTGACACACTTGCACTAGTGCAATTAGTATGGATATAATACTGTATTGTCAATTTCATAAATCGTGAGGGGCTAACTCGCCGTCAATGCAATGCAAAGGCTTTTTTTTTTTTAATGTCTCCTCAGAGCAAAAGTGCATTAACAGCGAGGTCAGAGCAATTTTATTTTGTTTTAATTTGCTGGCTTTTTATTTCCGCCTGCAGTTCTGTCAGTTCAATCCTCCTCACAGCTTCAGTGAAGAACACACATCAGGGCTTGAGGGCCGCGCACAGTCGATCCAAAAAAACTGCTTTTGTGCATAATTACGCAGCTCTACGATGAACTCTTCTATAATTTATCATGAAAGGATGAACTCTTCTTTAATTTATGCAACGTCTGAATGTATTTCTGGATCAGGCAATGACGCCGCTGCTGTGTTTCCTTAGTCTCATTTTTAGCATCAAGCTTTCAAGATCAAGTCATTTAGTGCGGTGGCATTTACTGAGTCGATCTGATGAATCCAAACAACCAAGCAGCTTATGAGTGGGTTTGTCATGATAATAAAAATACTTAAAATCAATACCTGAAGATGTCTGATACCTGATACCACTTTTGATACCGGAGGGATTGAAAAAAAATAAAATACAAAAATAAATAAAATGCTTAAAAAGGCATAAAAAATATGTTATATTTAGATGAAAATAAGTGATTAAACTATTAAACTATTATAACAAATAATCAGTAAATTACAAAAAATAAAACGTGTGTAAATAAATAAAAGGACATTTGTGCTTGCAAATTAATGCAAAATAAATAACCCAACTGTCTATTTGTTTTCAAAGCTGACTACTTTGATCATATTTTTGTTTTTCAAACAGCTCTGAGAGAGTCGGCCGTAACTTAAGTTGCAAGTCGACTTCTCTCTGCCTCGGTCTGCATCTTTAATAGAAGAAAACACGTGAGTTTGCAACGGCTGCTAGATGCAGCAAAACATCGTGCAATACAGCTAATAAAACATATGACATTAATGTGGGCCATTATGACTAACATCCGGAATCAGTTTCCTACAGTAAATAAAGTAAATGATGAATGGGATCTATATTATCTGGTCGTGCCATGTGTCTGCCTGTGGTGTACGGTCGGCACCATAGTACATAATAGAATTATACTCATTCACGCTCTTTTAATGTTCACACTTTTCAGAACATGAATGTTTTTGACAGCCTTGCTTCTGCTCACTGGCAGCAATCCACTGGAGCTGGTTTTTGCCTTAAATACTCAACCAAGTTACACTCGCCTTTCTGATGGTAATGTTTTTTGGGAGCGCACCAGTTGATAAATGTGACCCGTTCTCTGCCAATATGGCTTCTGTGATGCGTCTATTGTTTTTATTTAAACACAAAGGCGCTGGGATCTATGTGGATAGACCTCCATGAGAACAATCGTGCAGATGTTGCTCACAGCAGCTACAACTGGGTCAGCATTTTCAAAATGTCTGCTGTCTTGTTCTCTCCGATAGTCGTCCTTAAGTGATGCACAAGCCCGGATTTGAAAACGAGAAGGGAAATACGGCCACATTTATTATGACGACAGTGGAGTTTTATCTTCAGCGACAAGCATGTGACCTTGCGAGACAACAACGTCAGCTCTGTACACAAAATCTGTCTGTACACATTCGCAAACCCCCTCAATCACAACAGTGTGCCCTCCACCAGACAAAGCCTGCGTTATTTCGGCACTCATTATCTTCAAATCCACATCTGAAAGTAAATCTTAATAAGGTTTTCGGTGAGCATGTGAGTGTGAAATTGTCCATGGAGTGATGTCATCGGGGAAACACTGAACCTGCCGTTTTAATTAAAGCTCAGTCAAGTATTGTGGATGGGACGTGTGCACACCTGAAAGCACCAGGCTCTGCTGGGAAACGTTAATTAAAATATGAAATATAATTACAATGGATAGCTTTATCGGAGAGAATTAATGAAATATTAAGTATTCAGGGAAAGACAGTATAAGGTTGAATAGAAATGCTGTTAAATGTGTCTCAGCGCTGGGAAGTTTGGAGCCGACAAGTGTTTGGTCATGGTGAAATAAAATTCTTGTTTTCCTTTTTAAGAACTTTAATGATGAAAGGGAAAAAAAGAAGATGCTTGGGGGCAATGTTATTCTATTTGTTGGATAATGAGATTGTTTAATTTATACCAAAGCCTCTGTGGCAGGGTGTAGAAAATTAAAGAGAGGAAGGCCTTTTGTTTTCGCCTTTTGTTCACATGGGATGATCGGGCAAATTAGAGCGCTGGCACTTGCCGTGAGTAGTGTGTTTAACAGCCGTTACGACATATTTGTGTATGTTTTTGGAACATTTAAAGCAGCTTGTAACCATCCCTGCATCGCTGGGCTCTTATGGTGTTACTTATTCAGTCCGCGCATGTGTGTTCCAGTCTTCTAAACCATGTGTGAACTCGACGCCGGAGGGCCAATACCCGTGATGTGTACACCCATTGGTGGCACCATTCTTCACCTTCACCTTCTTCTGCCGCTTATCCGGGGTCGGGTCGTGGAGGCAGCATTCAGAGCAAGGAAGCCCAAACTTCCCGATCCGCACAAACCTCCTCCAGCTCTTCCCGGTGGATCCCGAGGCGTTCCCAGGCCAGACCGGAGACATAATCTCTCCAGCGAGTCCTGGGTCTTCCCCGGGGTCTCCTCCCGGTAGGACATGCCCGGAACACCTCCCCAGGGAGGCGTCCAGGGGGCATCCGGATCAGATGCCCGAGCCACCTCAGCTGGTTCCTCTCGATGTGGAGGAGCAGCGGCTCCACCCCGAGCTCCTCCCAGATGACCGAACTCCTCACCCTATCTCTAAGGGTGCGGAGGAAACTCATCTCAGCCGCTTGTATCCGCGATCTCATCCTTTCGGTCATTACCCAAAGCTCGTGATCATAGGTGAAGGTGGGAACGTAGATCGATCGGTAAATCAAGAGCTTCGTCTTGTGACTCGGCTCCCTCTTCACCACGACGGTCCGATACAGCGACCGCATCACTGCTGCCGCTGCACCAACCTGTCTATCAATCTCACGCTCCCATTTTCCCTCACTCGAGAACAAGACCCTGAGATACTTAAACTCCACCACTTGGGGCAAGAACTCTCCACCGACCCAGAGAGAGCAAACCACGATTCACTGGAATGAATCACCATTCTACTGGAATGTATTTGAGTTGTCTTCTGAACTACTTTTGTGTGTTTAAAATGACTCACCCCCTTTCACTACATTGTCTTCTCACTTTCGCCCTGCTTCACTTGTGTTGCTTGCTCATCAGGTAGCTGCCACGGAGGCTGATTGACTGGCCTCACCTGTGATCTCAAGTAGAACCGCTGTTAGCTTTCTTTGAACTGTTGTGTTGTCACTTTGAAAGGTGTAAAACAATAACATTACAACAACATGGTGTTTATGGTGAACGTTTGTTGACCTTTCCAGTGTAAAATACATCAGTTCTTTATGATAATAACTGGCTAATATGCTAGTACAGAAATGAATACGCGGTTTATTTATGGTAATATCTGTTGCCTCATCTAAAATGAAACCTGGCCATTGATAAAGTAAAACTATAAAACTGATCATGTCAGAATGTTTCTGATGATTTTATTTGGTGCATTTTTTTGTTCTTTATGAGTGCAACTGAGATATAACTTCCTTGCTATATTTTTCTTCTGTTTTTCTGGCCCCTTAAAATACATCGGAATTGAAAATAGATTAGAAATATACAAGACAACAAAAATCTTTAAATTGAATGTGTTTTAAATGCAATATTTGTATATTTTTATGATGTCATTTTATGCTTACACATAATATTCTCAATTTATTTGTTTTTCATTTAATTTTCCCATGATGTTCCTTTCCCTTTGGGCTTGATGTCCCCTCACAACAGTCACAGAATATAATGTGGCCCTTGAGTGAATTTAATTCCCCACCCCTGATGCACAGTATAGATAGTTCTGGAAAGAACGACTGTGATGCACTGACATCTGCGTGTTGCAATGAGATCGTGACTGCATGGTACATTTCAGAGACAACGCATGACCATCGGGTATCACCGCTTCTTTTACACGGCTCTTTCCAAGAGGAACCATCTGCCGTGACTACATTTTCGCTAAATTACAGAGGCGGGAAAGTGCAACACAATGTTCCACCTCTGTTCCTGAGCTGGATGGACTGATGGAGCAGAAACAGCAGCAGAGTAAAATGACCATGGTGTTTCAGCGCCCCAAATGACCGCACTAATGGCTGATAATGGCTGGATTATTTCAAAGCAATAAGGAAACAAAGAGTTTATAAAGTACCATTAACAGCTACTTTGCCTAAATGCAGTGATCATAATAACAATTGGTATTTATGGAAGACCTGGACAGTTTCATCAGGCCTGTGTGGAGCGTCAGGTGTAGTCAGGAGGCAAGTGGTTGATCCATCACAACACCGTCACATACACTACCAATGACCGGGAAACACTGCATTTTCCGTTCATTTCCATGGCTTTTAAAATAATGCAAGGTCTCAGTGAAGCTCTGTGATAACTTTGTTTTAAGAAAATACTTCACAAATAACATTTGCCAGAGGAAATGGCCTTTTCTCTCACAGGGTGGGTGGGGTGGGGTAGTGTGCTATTCAAAGTAGCTGGCAAAATGATGTATGAGGCTCACCTGCAAAAAAAAACAGCAGTGCAGGGCGCCTTTAGAAATTCATATTTACAGATGCATTGTTCATTTCATTTCATCTTTTACATGCATGCTGAGGCTCCGAAGACTCAAAATAACAACCACAAAAAGAGAGTTTCGCATAATAATATGGGACCTTTAAAAGTCACCAATTAGCCGGCAGACGTGTTCGAGCTGTCACGAAACTGATAACAGCTACTCTCCATGCTGCCCTAATTAAAGTAAATGAAAAGAAAACAAGAAATCTCTGACTCAGCATGAGATTTTACTGTGTTAAAAAAGAAATCAACAAGGTGCATTATAATGAGTTTATGAGCCATTTTTCTGGTAACCAAATACCAAGATTTGCTGGGGTCACATCAAAGCCTAGCAGTGTTTAGCTTGCGCTACCTGGCTATTTTCCCCACTGACCAAAACACCACCGCTCAGCTAATGGGTCTAAAAATTAGACCCGCTGGCCGTTTGAGGCCCATGATGATAATTCATGCGGCCCTCTGTTTTTCCCATCAAAATATTTTAATTGTAGCCCATATATAACATTCTGAGATTTGTGACGTAAAATACAAAAAATACTGCTCTTTCACTAGAGTCATATAAATACAGTACCTCACCATGTTGTGAAGTTCAAGATACGCTTCTTTTTCTGTTCTGAGTTTGCCACGTTTGTGTTGCTCCCTGCTGGTTTACGATTCTTAAACTCAGTGTGACATCTACACTGGGAGTGATTTTCTTGTTCATGTAGTTTTTTTTTTTTTTGTAATACAATGGACACCACTGCTCCAAATTGTGGCTGTGGATGGTTGTCTGTCTCTGTTTCCTTCGACGATCTGGCGACATGTTAAGTGTGTCCTTTGCCCTGAATAGCCTGGATTGGGACTTGGTGGCAGTGTGACACTACTCAATACATAGCTCTAATGAGACACGAAGAAGACACAACAGAAACTTTCCGTCTTCTAGTTGCGATATACATTACGGGCTCACTGACCACCGCCAAAAACACCACTTTTGACTCTTGGCTGCTCTGCCTGGTGGATCTATTGGTGAACAGCAACACCAATGCAAATAACGTATGGAAGTAAGTAACATTGTTTGAAACAGATGGGAACAATTTCTGATGTAAAGGAAGCATAAATTGGTCGCTTTATCTCTATCATATTCTTGGTCGAATGCAGACGTGAGCATAATTATGATGGTGATCATTTTATTTTATGTTTCCTTGAATTCATTTTTGCTTTAAGCAGCCGTGACCACATGCATATTACATGGCGATGCATTTCCTGTATGTTATGGAAATGCTTTGGGGAAATTCTGTAGCCGAGCGCATATTGAGAAACACTCCACCCATGCACAAAAGTAATGACTCTACCTGTAAAAATAGCGCGCTTCGTGTCATGTTGACAGCTCTAAGTGGTTTCATCCAGTCGGCAGAATAGCTGAAACACGCACTTGTTCACGTGATACAATAAGCTGTAATTATTGACCGTCACTGGTCACTCTGATGTCTGGAGAGCGGTGATCATGGCTACAAAATTATAGCCTTCTCGCATCTAAAATGACTGGGACGTATGTGTGGGTAGAGGTTGTTTATTTGATTTGGCAATGCCACTCTGCCGAAAATTCTGCATACGCCGCATTTGCCCACGCAGCTGTTTGCCCTGCTAATATGTCCGCAGGCTTGATGAAGTGACCCAGAGCAAAGACTTGGACATTTCCCACCCAGGTTGCATTCGATCTGATTCTCTACCTTTGCCCTGTTAGCCCATGTTAGCGATACTTCATCCTCATTGTTGGCAGTGAAATTCTCACTGTAATTTACACTTCATTCTCACCATCTCACAGTTGTCATGCAGTCATGTCTACAACTCTGCACTGTGATTCAAGGCTGCTATTTCATGATTCAAACAACATGCCACCTAGTCTGACATATTTGGATGCCTGGTCAAAATTTGAGCCAGTTGGGTTTTGGCTGCATCCTGTCATGTATTGGTGCGGTTACACGTCTGCTCACTGGTTACGTATGGCTACATCCAACCATTGGAAGTAATGCGGACCCAAACCAATTCAAAAAGATGGGTCTGAAGATATCAATGATGAAGCGAACAGCATGATTTGTCATGAATATTCCACCAAAAATGTCAACTCCTTAAAGCGGTTGTTAGCATCCTCAATATACTTGAGGATCCCTCATCTTCATGTTAGGAGATGCACCGCGGACTTGTACGCGGATTTGTATTTCAACCTCTCATGTGTCACTTAAAGTGAGCTGACGGGCTGTATTTGGCCTCAGGCCTTGAATTTAACATAACTGATTCAGACAGTCTAATATAACAGGATTATTCCGACTTGAATGTGAAACCGCTATTAGATGGCGTAGTTTTAACAGACAATTGCTTTGCAAGTCGCCTATTAAGGAATATTTAAAATGGTTCACTGTCGTATGAATATTCAACTTGATGCTCCATGATTTGGTTTTGTTCATGCTACTGGTTATTGCCATGATTAAATGTAATATGTGTATGAACTTGTTCCTTGAATAAGCAAGAACTAATAGAATTTAAAATGGACAAGCCCCACGTTCTCCCTGTGTGATGGTCATCGTCTCAGACTAGAAATGACTGGAGAAGTGTTTTGTATAAAATTTAGAACTGTGTGTACAAAATGTTTTACAATAAACCCCCCTGCATTATTTTAATTATTTTGCAGCAAAAATATAATAATAATAACAACAATAAAGACTGTTTTGGTAATGCAACCTCTTCCATTTGACATAAATAATTTCTTTGAAGTTGTACCTACTTAAATGAATGTTTTATGCCAATAGATATGCAAGACCTAAGTATAAAAGATATAAAGCCATATTAAAAAAAAATCTGCCATTTGTCAGTTTAAGGGTCACCGACATTAGTTCAATACAGTCAATCCATTGCCAAAGGTAAACAAATACCGGTGAGGAGGAAGTCATTGCATTATCATCGAAGTTTTGAGAAAGAACAGCAGATTCATGTACATGAAAGATTTTATTACAATGCTGTCATTGTGGAAGTATTGACTCGCACTGATCAGAGGATGAGAGGTCTGAAGGTGAAGAATCAGAGACAGAAGAATCGTAAACACAGGAAGGAAAATGTAAAAATCTAAAGATCAAATTGAAGAGGATGTTATGCTAAGTGTCAGTAGTACAAACATATAATGTCTTTGGATAAACAGAGGCACTTAGTCTTTTACAGGTGTGTTGTTTGGTCACCACTGTTTTGATGGAGTGTTGATATCATCGTTTGCTTCTTGTTTACATTGGAAAACCATGGACATTTGCCTCTCAAACCCCATTTGAGGCAAACTTTCAGGCCCCAAAGGTGCCACTTGTCCCACATACACTAACCTTGCTTCACCCATCTTCATGCATTCTGATGGATGCGCCGACAGGATCTACTTCCAGTGTGATCATAGCTTTTTTCCTCTTCTAACTTTGTGCAATACTGCTCTGAATTTAAATAACTTAGGAGTAGTTTTACACTTATTTAGTAATTCAACTGATTCAACTTCATGTTACTTATTTTTGAATAGTTCATTTGAAGCGTTAAGTTAAAGAGTTAAATTATTTACTTGGGGACAATCTTTTGATTTCACAAATGCAAGGATTTCATGTTTGTACATAGTTTAATTCCAGAACCAGAATCACACCTGCAATTTCGAGTTTTTGTATGTACATTTTTTTATTGTTCGGAATTGTTCGGAGGATGGTGCCATGCAGTAAAAGGCATCATTCTTCCGTCTGTCTTGGCCACTAAATATCTTTACATCTTATGGTATGATATAGGCTATAAGTTCTGATGAGGGCTCAACTGTTACCCAGCGGGGTGAATTTTATGAACTGGAAAGTAGGTCTGAATGTGTTCCTAAATGTACAGACATTCAATGCTGCATGCACAAACAAGACAATAAGCGTTCAGCATGATGGGAATTTTGACTGAATATTTGCGGGTTCACTTTCGCGCCTCTGTCGCGAGGATGTTTTGCAATAGTGGGCAGAATTGAAGGTAATGATCACCTCTCACCTCTTGTGATGGTGATGGGGACGAGAGCGGTTCCTCAGCTGTTTACGGCGGACATTTATGGCTATCATTATCCAAACAGCGATGCTGGTGGGTGGCGCCCAGCGCAGGTGTAATAAGCCATTTGGCTGCTTTATGATAGCAATCCCCGGCCCTCGCTGTTCACGTCCGGGGTCAACACTAAGCAGCCGTCTAATCTCTCCAATCCCCCTCAATCTCACAGCTTTCATTAGTGCGCCACTTGATCAATCTGCGCCACAGCAAGAGCAGACCAGAGCCGTTTTTAGATTAAAGCACATAACCCTAATGCCTTCTCAGATCATTGTTGTTCGCAGGTTTCCTTCGTGTCTAATTCAATTTGCATGTAATACAAATTTGAGTAAGCACAGGCAGCGGGCGCGGAGGTAGCACCGCCGAAGAAGCCTTGAGACATTGTCGAGACAGCCAATTAATGTTGTTAGTTTTTACGCCTTTGCTTCTTTTTTTAATCCGCGCTGTGATGGCGGTGACAAAATCTGCTTTACAACATCTGCTGTTGTTTACAGTGCAGCATGAGAGAAGGAAAACATGACACGCGACTGGTGGTGAGTTCTGCGCCAACTTAAGCGATTGTGACTATTAGAACACGAAATGGAGTTGTGCACGACTGGAGAAGCTCGTGCACAAAGGCACGGTTGGTAACAAAGGGGCAGCTAGTTTCACTGAAAACATAAACAAACAATAGCTTCCTGCTGCATGAACGGTGACGCTGTATATCCAAAACATATATGAAAATATTGGATAAAACGCTGCTCTTTTTCTCATTAAGTGCCAAGACTCTCCAGAGGAATGTCGTGGGTTTCATCCGCCAAATGCCAGGTCTGGCATGGGTCCCGTGTACAATGGGGCGTTTCAAACATCCCTTATATTATTCACGTCTTTCGTAATCGGGAGCAGTAGAAGGGAACAGAAGCAAAGACGAGCTTTTCATCCCCAAATAAAAGGCCACTTAGGCAGATCCTTCTCCCCAGACTCTTCAGCTTTACTCTTTTTTTTTTTTTTTTTACTGGAACCACATGAAGGAATTTGAGGAAAAGGGCAAAACATTCTAATTAAGGATACCTTTTATACAAGTGGCTCCATTTCGGCCTATTTTTATGCTGAGCCCTCCTGCCTTTCTCCACCTCGCATCTCTGTCTTTTCGGCTTTCTTATCATCCATCATGGGAAGCCCAAAGGTGCCTATTGCTGTTACAGTATCTGGTCGGTTCCCTCTTTATGCCTTTTGAAATCACTGACTTACCGGCGCTTTGATGTTACTTTCACACAGACGCCAAGCATAACTTTGAAGTCCCGACCTAGATATGGGCAAGAATGTCAAATTACCGCAGTAATCCAGCATTTCCGCTCAATTACTTGTTTGCAAACACGAGCGCGTGTCATTAACATGCCGTTTGATTGAAGTGGCAGTGATTTATTTATTTATTTTCCTTTTCAATAGGGGGTTTTGAAGAATCGGCAATATTTGTTTTCCAAAGTGACGGGAAGAGTGTTGTGTTTGACTTTGTTCTATTTCGAGGGTCGGCTGCTGGAGGGTTTCTGCAAGTGGCAGCGTATTCATTATTTAGATGGCACTAGCAGCGAATGGGGAGGGTTTCTGAACCACTTGATGGTGACATGCGCGAGTCTATCCGAGAGGATGCTTTAGAAAAAAAGTTTCCAAAAATGGTCCTCCTGCTAAAAGAGCACTTGTGGCTAAGATGGCAGCGGGCACTAACTGAAGCCCTGGCGACTGGATGCAGTTAATGGATAAAATGTGAGTCGGCATATGTGCGAGTCATGAACTGTTCAGTTGGAAGCTTTATGATCCGTGTACGACGCGCAGTTAGACTTTTAAATACACATTTTCTGCTTTATGAGGTACAGACGCTGTCATAAGAGATGTATGTGTATCTGGGGGAAATAGAGGTGTTTCTGTACCTGTTATTGCACTCTATATTTTTTCAATTTCTCTGTATTGATATTGACAAAAAAAAAAGTGTAAACCCATGAGGACAATTTGACAGATCCACCCCAAAATCTGTGAAAGCAGCGTCTCCGTTCTCAGTCATGTCTTCCTTCACTCTGTTTTATGCACAGAGATTGTCAGTATGATATAAACAGTGGCCATAAAGCGTATTTGTTATATATGTATAGTATAAAAAAATGACAGCTGTGTCGGTGTCGATTTTTTTTTTCTTGTCATTCTACTTTGAGTGCACTCATCCGGCATGACAGACTGCTGATTCCACCAGTCAAGGAGTGGTGAATGTTATCGGCCACTTTGGTTTGTTTGTCAACAGAATCACTCTAAAAGAACCTAATTCTAGTACTTTGTGGATCGGTTGGAGCAGGCTATAGTTACATCTGAATTCACAGTATTTATTGAAAGTTTCATCGAAACCCTTCTCTATATCCTGTATCTGGAATGTGGCACAGTGCACCACTTTGGTTTCCTATCCGGGAACTGAACTATTTCTTGAAGCCGACCCAATTCTTGAGGTTATTATTTGATGTTATTAAGTCAAATTTCACATGAAATTGGTGGAGGTGTGCACTGTCTCAGTGTTTTTTACGTTAATGAAGCACTAACTTGGAAATTAGTGGATGTCCAAGTAACATAAACTTGAGTCGAAGATTTTGAGCTAACAGTGTGGAGCCAGATGCTACAGGATCAGCCCAGCAAATGTGTGTTTCTTATGGGATCCTCTATGTTTTGGGCCCTCCCTTATCTGTAAAAGATCTAGAGGAGAGGTTCACCGTACAGGCTCAGGATTCTATGAGAGAAAGATAACCAGTAAATAAGGCCTGGTGATGTTTCAGTATCACTCATCGGGGAATGGTCAAGTGATGAAACCGGTTCCTCTGTATCTGTCAGTGGCGAATAAACTTGTCAGTTTGCACCATATGAGCGTTGTCTTCCTTGAATGTACTACAGTGCCATCAAAGTTAGAGTACCAGGGTAGAAGAGGGGGTGGATATCAGTTCAAAGATTTTGAAATGTCCTTGGCTGCTTGAGCCATTTTGCCAGTGTGGTGCCGTAGCAGCCCCCCGCCACCCTCTCCCAACACAATAGCAGCATCTCTATCTGCTGGAGTGTTTACCCTGACAGTTTTCAGCTCGGACGTGGAGTGTGTCCCACCACTGTGATTAATGCACTGCCATGACGCGACGGTGGAGGATGTCTCTCTGCGGTCCCTCTCCCCCTAGCGCTGCTGCGCCCCTCCCTGGAATTTCTCTAATGTGACTCGACTACTAAGAGATTGATAGTGATCATTACGCTGCTTTTCAAAGAGTAATGTCACTTCCCAGGACGATCCAGACAATTTATAACCCGCGACTGCTGCGGGTTCATAAGAGCAGATGCCGCGCATGCTGCTAATGCACGTACCACGGGTGAGCAAAATGAAGGTCCTCTTACGCTCAAAAGTGGCTCAGCTATCTCAGATATTTTCAGTTGCTCCTTTGCAATATAGTCAATAAATACCTGGCATACTGTTAATAACACTCTTTAATGTGTGCTGACATTCGTATTTGAGGAAGGCCAGGTCATGACCACATACACAAAAATGTAAAGGAGGTTTCCCTATAGAAACAGGTTTACTGCTTCCCCAGAACAAACTGTTCCGTAAACATATCTATCACGGAAAACCTCGCGGGAGTCTTGTCTTTAAGTTGACGTTGCTAGTATCATGTCACGCGACTGTCGCCAGCTGACTTTTTCCTTCGTGTTCAAACAACAGGTCACTCTTTTGTTTTCCCTCGCAGCCATGTGGATTTGTTTATCCCTATGTGTTTAGCCTCTGGCCTCAATCTTCTCGGAGAGGGGAAGGTTTAGCATTTAAATTGGTTGATCCACCACAAATTTACCCAACCTGTTTTTAAAGCATCGCATTGATGAAACGCTGACGCTAATCCCTGCGGGCGAACAACCTTATCTGACTTAACACCCGACAATGAGACGCTATTGTCACTCAGGGATCCGGAGACCTTTGGTAAACAAGTCACACTAACGTCATGGACCTCCATTGCACAGTAATACAGTAGCTACAGGTATGATTCACTCGCCTTCAGCTTCTCCTCGTGTGAGTCATTTGGCTACTGTTCCTGTCTGACTGATACATTTGTCTGCTGGGACCATTCGAACACAAAGTCTGTCCAAGTAGTGTTTTTTTTTTTTTTTTTTAACCACATGTACCTCTTGGAAAACACAACACATTTTCCCTTTAAAACTTAATGTTCTGTCTTGCATTTTCTGCCCGACATGCTGGTTGTACAACAGTAAAATCTGACCATTGTTGATTTATTTATTAGCTATCTATTTATACTATTTATTATTTATTACTTATCACGATCTATCAACTATCTATTGACTTATCTTTATTTATATTTTATTTATTTTGTCATGATATTTGTATATATCTTATGGGTATTAATTTATTTATCTTGTTGTTTGATAGCTTGTGACTTCATTTTTTTTTTGGTGATGCCATGAACTTTTGAGTATGAATCACCATTTAAAGGAAACCACTGTACTATTTGTGGTATACTTCTGCCTCACTGTGCTTCTCAGCGCTGTTGTACAAGGTCCTGCTGTCCGCTGACCTAAGAAACGTCGACTACAGTAAGTCCTAGCCGTCCATCACAGTCTGAAGACACCATGTTAGCATACGAGATCTCCAGCTAATCCCGGAGTCTCCCGGACGCATATCTGCTCTGCTTAGGCTGCTCAAGCTTCACACTCCCGATTGTTTACTCAGCCGCGTGAGACAGTTGGTCAATGAAGTTGCCTATATGAATATGTAGGATACAAAGTAGCCGCACCTGAAAGTGGGAGCTGTGATTCTGGACTAAATCACAGGGATTACGTTATTGACACACGTTGAATAAACATCCCGACGAGGTCAGGATTCACTGTCTGTTTGCACATCGCCTGTTGGGGCGATGATTCCAGCAGATCCTATCGCAAACCAGGATAATTATATTGGGAGGACAAATGATCTTAATTCAATGTCAAACACCAGGCGCAGATTTCCTCAGCTAAAAGTGCAAAAAGGGAAGAGCTGGTGTGATTAACTGTGGTATTCGATTGTGTCTGGCAGTGATTGTGATTGAAGTGCATTCTGGAGTGTGTCTGTTGACTGTCGGTGGAGTGTGTTTGCCGGGTGTTTGTTCGCTCCGCCACATCTTTTTCAGCTGCTTTAAATGACCAAGACACTTTTGGAAACGGCTAGAGATGTCATGTTTGAAGAAGGCCGCTGAATTCCAAAAGCCGGGGCTGACTGAAAAGGTTAAACAATACAACATGAGATCGGCCAAACTGCCTCTGCCGATTTGTTTCTTTTCATAAAGCTGTCGTGTTCGGTGACGGAACAGCCAAACGCTCATGTGGTTGTACGATGGAAATTAAAGGTTACATGATGTTAAAATCAAGTCGGTCAGATGGATGGACAGCAGAGATGTGCGACTCCATACAGATTTGTGAAGTAATGAGTGGATAATTCTGATCTGGCACCAAGTAGCCCTTTGATGTTCAGTGAATGAGCGGATTTGATTTGCAGATCAAGCTGAAAACGTGAAGCCAAACGTGCACGTTAATGAACTTGTACACTGTTAGGACATGTTTTATTCAGTGGCTACATTTTTGCCTTCACTTGCTAAAGTTAGGGCTGGGACTTCAAGAGATTCATTTTGATGAACCAAATCATATATATATATATATATATATATATATATATTACTTTCTTAGACCGGGAACATTTTTCATTTACACAATGTGATGTCACCATCAAAACATTGATGTTGAAAGAGTGAATGAGATTTTGTTGAACTTAAAAAAATACATATGTATGGTTTAAAAAAAAAAAAAAAAAAAAAAAAAAAAAATATATATATATATATATATATATATATATATATATATATATATATATATATATATATATATATATATATATATATATATATATATAATAAACCTACCAGTGTTTCGCCAGTTTCAAGTTCGCAGAACCTAATATCCTCTTGCAGTTAGACACTCTGTAAAGAAGAATTAGAAGATCCTGTCAAACATGTGTTCCACCGGCCATGAAGACAGACATAGGAGCGACACGAGGTGCAGTATGTAATTTTACCAGCATTCACAGAGTCCTGAGAGCGTATCATGAGCTGGAATATGATACTGGGAATGACTCCTTGGTGACAACTGCGGCTTTGCTCCACCATTAATATGTCTCCCGCTCCATAATCTGATAGTGAGTTCAAAGAATATAAAGCATATTCATACAACATTTGTCTAGAAACTTCGCCAGCTGCTGCCTTTTTTTTTCCCACTAACTGTCAACTTATGGTTTGACTAAGCCATATGCTGCCTGCTGCCATCTTTTCTCTCAGATTTCCCTTCTCACTTTCCTTTGTCAGTCTCGTCTTGGCATTTTATGATCTTAATTCTGATGGATATGTTCCAGTGTGAAATGACTCAACCGGGTGTGAATGCGGACCAGTGCGATGGCTGCCATTTGGTGAGAGGGAGGAGAGGCACTGATGCTTGTATGTCAGTGATGCACCTCTCTTATCTAATTGGGGCGAAGCAAACGTGATTAGGCCCAATCTGAGGGACGATCAGCATCTTCCCCAGCAGCGACGACTCACGGCCATGCACCCACTGCTCCACCGCGTGGAGGGAGGAGGCCGTGTGGAGGTGCTGTCTCGACAGAAATGGCAAACGTGAATGATTACAACAAGTGACAAATGACTTCCCTCTCTTTATCAAAGCATTCTGCCGCTTTATGGGTGAGGGAGTTATGATGAGATATTTCACCGAGAATTGTGTGCAGAATTCTAAACTTCACCAGCCAGTACTGTACTGATGCAACTTTTATACTTGGCTTTCCTATCACTGAAGTCCTTTCTGGCGACGTGTGTGTTTATTTATGCAATACAGTGGTACCTCGGTTCTCGACCACAATCCGTTCCAGACGGCCGTTTGAGAAGCGATTTGTTCAAAATCTGAATCGATTTTTCGCATTACAGTGAACGGAAAAAGAAATAATGTGTTCCAAGCCTTAAAATAGGCTTTTGTAGGAGTGAATGTAGAGTGTCTGCTGCAGGTGCACTGTTCCTCTGTGTGTGTGGCCGCTGCATGTGGGAGGGGTTGCCGAGTGAGTGACGTCTCTCCAGAAGTGAAGAGGTGCCCGGTGCGTGTCCAGCTCTGAATGTGCGCTTCTGTGCAGTTTGGCTGTGACAAAGTCATAAACCAAGTAACGCTCTGTCCCAGACTCGCCTCATCCCTGTCCCAGCTCCAGCCCACAACAGGACATCAAACCCTGGAGTGCGCGCTCCAGCCTCGGAGGTGTGGAGAGCGACCACCTCCCCTGTGACACTCTACCACGGTTCAGTGCGAAGACAGGAAAGGTCCAAGACCTCAATATGAAGAAGAAACAGTCAGTAACGGGACACATCTGCACACAGAGGCTGTGAGTTTTTTCTCGCTTTTTTCGGGAGTGTTCGAGTTGTGGATTTTCGTTCAAAATACAAACCAAAAAAATCTCGAAATTTTTGTTCGAACTCCGATTGGTTCAAATTCCGTGACGTTCGAAAACCGAGGTACCACTGTATAGATATGTGTTGGATATGAGTTCAGAGCCAAGCCAGTGGATTCTTTCATTAGCTTCAGCATCTCAACCTGTGTATATCTTTAGCATCTGGCTCTTCTGCTTTGTTGCCCGCTAACTCACAAGTGAGTCCTGTTTCGCTCCATCCGTAGCCTTTTTGCAATTCTGCTATCTGTCTTCCTTTATTGAGCTGTGGGTCGTGATTGTGTAAGCAATTCTTCGTCCTGTGACTTTAAGTGTCGCATTTTAGTGTCCTCACTTGAGGTGTGTTCAGCATAACATAGCACGCTATGTTTCCTTTAGCTATCACTGCGCGCGATATGTAGCATGTAGCATGACGCACAGCCTCATATTTATCATGCTCTGAAATCCTCCTGATCAATATCTATTTTCCATCTGTCTTTCCATTGTCGCTGTTGGTTTTCTGTGCGTTGATCTCAGCAAGATTTCTATCTGTCCTGCTTTGTTGCCTTTTTGCTATTGATCTACAAAAGAATACATAGCTCAGAGAAACCTGTTATTATGACTATTGTGTGTCTTGGTGTATTATCTGCTGGCAATCTCCATGAAATGAAACATGGAGCGATGTTGTGCAGGACAATAGAGATTTGAACCTTGAGGCAGGCACTGTTGTGTCACTCCGCTTTTTATTTTCACAGAGTTTTGAAGACTTCCTACGGCTCAATTTTTTTCAAGATCATGAACCTTGGTGGCTGTTTTGACTGTTTAAGAGTGCAACTGTAAAAGTAGTTTTGTTATTTGGAGTGAAGAAAATTTCAGTATTGACTAGTATTAATGTGTAGAAATATTAATGTAACTGTAGCTATATTTCTATTGTAAAGATGTTGCAACACATGGTTGCTACTTGTCTTGTCGGAATTCGGAGGAGAGCTCATTTATTTGCATTTTTCTGGGGGAGTAAAGCAGAGCTAGATTGAAGATCGAGTTAAACATAGCTTCATAAACAGCTCATCCCTATACACTCATCTGTGTGAGGACGCCACTTTGTTAAATGCTTTTTGATTGACTAATGTGAGGCGCTCGGGTGGTATAGAGGAGCATCATTTTCACTCTTCCAGTGGAATTATGACGCATGATGTTCAGCAGCCAAGGCTCCAAAACCTACCGCTGTCGAGATGCAGAGGCGTGTGAGAGGCGCTAATTGATGCATATTGTGCTATAGAACATTAGTTGCATCTAGTTTGTGAGTGCTGCAGTTAAAGTCCACACAGACAGACACACGTAATCCCAGCGGTCTTATTAGGAAGGTAAAGGCGGCTTGTGCACGCGGAGGAATAAAGGTTGTCGAGTGTTGCGTATTCCGACTTTCTTTCCGCATGTTCACACTCCGGCACACAAAGAAACCAAGGCTGGATGTCCCACGTTTTTAAATGTAACAGGACAAAAAGAACTTTTTACATTTAAAGGCTCCCAAGCTGGACAAAAGAGGGTGTTTCTTGCTGTTTCTCCTGTGGATGTTTTGGATAGTTGTATGTGAAAGTGCGTCGTATATTGTCCCCGTGTTCCCGCTGCAGTGTGTGGCGCTGTTGCGGAAGACACCCGGTCAACTCATTTCGATTAACACGGATTAACACTTTTTTTTTTTTTGACTTGGAAAAAGACAAATGTAGTTCCATTATTCAGGCAAAAGTTTATTCGCACACTTCACATGGACTCATCAAATCCATTTAACAATAATGAATGCATTTGCAGCCATTAGTCTAAATGATCTTTTTTGCCACTTATGCTATTAGCCGCAGTAAAAAATCCATTCCACATATGATATATTTGGTGTTGCCGTCAGATGGCATTTCAGTGTCTCGCGCTACGAAAACATTTGGTGCAGATGAACTTTTGACCCCCCCTTGTCGGCGAATTTCAATAATTAAGCCAGTCAACTGTAGCAAACAGTTATCATCACGCTGTGTGTCTGAATGATGAAGTTGTTCTCCGCGGTCTCATTCATTTTCATAAATATTCAGGCTTTAATTTATCACTCGGCGTTGGAAACGCCGCAGGTTTATGATGCTCACTCCGAGGCAGATGCAAACAGCCAAACCTGGCCTCTCTCCTTCGCTCGGCTCTGACAGCCACCATTTGGAAAGAGAGATGTTGTTACCGTGCCATCAGGCGAGGTTTGGGTTTTCAACAATATTATCAGAATAGAGCTGAACCCTGAAAGAAAAGAAAGCAGCGGGTGATTATCATAGATCATGGAAGGAGCGTGCAGCTGCAGGAGATGCACACAAAAAAAACCCCAATACTTTCATCTATCAGTTCTTCTCAATGTCAAAAAAAAAAAAGTGCGAAGCTGTGAAGATGTGATGTGCGGAGCTGAGCTTTCACAGGTTTTTGGACGTGTTTTCAAGGTTATGTTGCCCCATCTTCAATGCTGTTCACCAAATGATACACAGAGGTCTACCTGGAAACAACTCAATGTTTTATCCTGTTTCTTGACAAATTGAAAGTCAGAAGCAAAACACATATTTTCTCCGATATTTTTTCTAAAATGGAAAAACAAATGTATTCTCCAAACTCCGCTGGTGATTTTCCTTGTCCAAAAATCGGGGCTGATGGCCTAATGCTAGTACTGGTGCGCTGTCTTCACGACTCACTCATCACTAAATCAAGAATATGACCTAGTCCTACATAAAAGCATGCACCCATCTAATTCAACCAAGGGAAAAAGTAAAGATAATAATATTTCCCATTGCCAGCATGTGGACCTCGGCTTCTCCCTGCCTGAGCCAGAGAGCATCTAATAGTTTCCCACCACAGTCCACCGTTCCAAGCCCTTAATTCCCAGCTAGATCCCGCCAGGTAGCAGAGAACCCCCATACATCTAACCCTTTCCAAGCAGGGAAGAGTACCTTTTTATGTGCCACAATATGAACCTTTGCCCAGACTTTTCATGGACGAGGGCTAGAGGTAACTTATCTCAAGTCCATAAAATACTTAAACCTGTTTTTTGTTCTTTGCAAAATCAATAGGCTGCTAGGTTTATGGACCAGTTGAAGTTGTAGGCTGTCAGTCAAACAACACAAGCAATATCAGATAAATCGCCAAGTCAATCTTTTCACAAATCTATGATCTGCGGGAACATTATGACTAGTGCACTCCCAGTACCTATTTAGTGGGATAAAGGCCAAGTGGAATAGTGATGAAGGATCCGTAATATTCCAAGCAAAATTGATTGAATTTTGAGATTGTGAACTGTTGTTCTTTCGCTGTGCAGCCGCTGCGTGTGAGAGAAAATATCAGTTACCTGAAGTAACTGCAGTTCTATGAATACGTGGGCTGCCCTCAGTTGGCCCAGCGGGCCCTGGCTTCTAATTCTGAAGCGTGAGTGGGTTTCAAAATAAGACAAACAGATATGGTTTTATTGGGGGGTCAATTAATCCATTTCCACACGCGAGGTGGAGCCTTGGAGTGAGATAAACCAATAGCAAAGCATGTAGGAGAGCAGAGCACATACGACGTAGATCACGCATCTCGCTCTCTTTCGCGACACTCGAAAGACAAGTGTCTCTCTCTCTCAACACTGCGTCAATCTGTCTTGGCGACCGTGACCTGGCAATGCATTTAGAGATCATGTGCACATTGCCCATGTGCTCGGCTATTATAGTTTGCCTCACTCATAGATTGGCTGTGCACATCATTTCTATAGTGGCCTCAGCTGGACCAGAGGATTTAATTCAGAACTTTTAAGGCATTTACAATTTGTGAAAACAACAACAACAGTCATTTGGGAGTGTTTTTTGCCTGCAGACTTGCAACGGAAGCAGGTGATTCCCTTCAACTGGTTTCTAGGAATTGTTTGATTTAAACTTCAGTCCTAATTGAGTCCCAGTTATTGAGTGTGCATCAATACTTCTAGTAAAATAACATTATTCGTAACAATGAGATATTCTGATTAAATATATGATGAAGTATTGTAATTTTTGTAAATGTTAAATTCCAGTCCAATGTGAATATTGCACCAATGCTTGATCTGAAGAAAATTGCGAATGAAATCAAAATCCTGCAGAAAAAAATAATTTGATTTTTTTCTAAAATTGTTGATTGTGCGACACAAATCGTCTGACAGCTGGGTAAAAGACCCAAAAGGTACATAGCCAAATGTTCCACATGTTTAATAGAGGTGTTTCTCATCTGTGTGTCACATGATTTATTTGCTTGATTTGTTTGTAGCCCTTATGAGTAGAAATAGAAAGAGAACTCTGGGAAGACTTACATTAAATCTGCTAATTTATGAAGGAATTTCTTGTGAAACGCGCTGTAACAGTACAAATCGAAGTTTAATATCACAGTAGAGACTGTGTCAAAGCTGACGTGCATACAGTCTTTAGTGCAGTGCAACAACAAACAGCACTTAAATGGTAAACAATGAGTGAAAACAAGTTTTTAGTTTTAAAGGGTGATGCTGATGTGGAGTACTCGGGAGGTGGATTTTCAGTGCTACTCTGTGAGTGGAAGCGGATTGTTTGCTTTTATTCACGTTGTTAGTAGCTAGTGCGTATTACCCCGGAGGCAGCTGCACGGATCATTCCTCTTTTGGTGACAAATAACTCTTAAACAAGACGCACTGTTGCGCTCTTACGGCAGCTCTTTGTTATAGCGTTTTGACACTTAATGAATATAAAGTGTTCCTCACCAAGCTGCTAAAAGTGTGTGTGTGTTTGGAGGCTGGGCTCCGGTCTAGACCCAGACTGTGGTTGATAGATTGGATTTATTTCACTCGCTCTCTCCTTTAGCGTAAGGCTGCAGGATCGGGTGAATATGCGAAGGATCCAGGGCAGTTTACATGGCGTCAGCTGCCCCGAGTGGTTTGGCGTATGCTCCCCGTGGACAACACCCAGAAAACCACATCGCTGCTGCTGGCAGCAGTGTGTTTAGTTGCAACTTTTATTTTTAAACCTTTGGACACTGTTGGGTGTTTTACAGTTCAGGAACAAGGCGGAAGGCGGAGTTGCATTTTCTTTTTCTTCCAAATGATACGGACTGATCTTGAGTAAATCTCATGAATAGAAAATAAATACTACAATGGCAAATCAATGATTCCAGAGCATGTTTCCTTCCTTCAGGTCATTATGGCATGATGATGCCTATTTGAGAGTGCCAATGTGAATGTATTCGCGGGTTGGAGCTCAGAGTTGACAGAAGTATTAAGCCAGATATTGCGGCTTACTGGACCTCATGACAACAAAGGTTCCGCTTCTACATCTAGCGCTGGTTGAATCACTGTGATCTTCGCCCTGTTGGCCGCCTTCACTGTGTTTATTTGCAACGTGCATTTGAACCGCGCGCCAGGCACTGTGCAGCCTCGGAACAAGACACCTTTAAATAAGAAAGAATAGTCGATGAGAATCCCTCCTTTGAGGAACCCCACCTTGCAGCCCACACAGCTCACCCTTTACCTGTTTCTTCATTCAACTGATTTGGCAATATTTTAGGCCACCTTCAAACGCTGCCATTTCTTTGAGCTTTTTCTTTTGTGTGTGTTCCCACAATTCCTTCTAAAGCAGCCTCGGGAGAGACTGCAGCGGAGGCTTGCATGAGTCGGACGCCTCCTTGACAACACCTTGGAGGTAAAAAAATCAATGTCTGCCAAACAAAGTGAAATGTTAGGCTGCAGCCGATACATGACAGATGAGGCTCAGGCTGGTATTTTCTGAGGTGAATGAAGACTGGAGCACAGGCAGCCCTGTCTGCTGTTGTCAAGTGAAGCAGCATTAGAGAGATTTTGAAGGACAGCACAACTGACTTTCCAACTGCTTTTATTATTGATTAAACATGCGGCCGGCGTGTGAGGGCCACTCGGAAACGGGGGGAGATGCTGCGCCAAATTAGAAATGACTGCATGGCAGATTAAAGTTTGAAAGGCCAGATGCGCTAATGAATTGCGATTTCGGGTCACTTAGACTTTGGCATCTGAGCAGGTTTGACAAAAGTACAATCTTCCTGATTGGGGTTGATGGAACTTCACGGCATCAAATGCTTTAATTCTCTCGCTGTTCTGCTGTCTCGCAGGATCTTATGATTAGAGTGATCTCAACCTCTGGACCTGAACTGCACACCAAACTCTTAAAAATAAAGAGCCATGAGACATGCACTCAGAATAACACACACACACACACACACACACACACACACACACACACACACACACACACACACACACAATTTACTAGCATGTAGTTATTTTGTATCCACAAAAAGTAATTTGTTTCAGTTATTTTTTTATAAACGTTATTCTGCTTGTTGCATATTTTAACTTAGAATTTTTATTTTATTTTATTTTATTTTATTTTTCACTTTAGTGTTAGTCACTGTCGTGACCACCAAAGTAAATATTCTCGAGCTAACTGTGAATTTTTATTTTATTTTATTTTATTTTTAACTTGAGTGTTTTTTCACACTCACCGTCGTGACCAAGGCGTAAATATTACATCTGTACAGTACTGTACAATACCGGATTAAGCGTCTGAAGGAAAACACAACGTGAAATCATGGAAATGAATGCGATTGTTTTTTGGTGTCTTTTAATGGAAAATTCTGAGTGTACGTCACTGTAACAAAGTGACAGGTACTATGACGGAACTTAAGTCTGCATGTGCACATTTAGCAGAGTCATCAGGTGTGATAAATTAAAAAAAATCTTGTCCGCCGGCTCGCTTCTATTTTATGCTACGTTCCACTTCACGTCAGGAGCGATGAATACAATGGGGATGAGGACCTTTGTGGTGCTACAGCTTTATGCTTTTTGGATTTTGTAAGATAAATTTCTGCCGAAAATGTGACTCATGGTTAAAAAAAATATGGTGCATATGTTTGTTTTAGACTTTTATTTTCTTTTTGTTGTGTATTTAAATTCTAAATGTCTCTCTCAGCATATACACATTACATTTTTCACATTGATTCAGTGTCAGTCTGGTACTCAGTCTCAGGTTTTGAAATTGGATTTGCAACTAGTCACCTCAGAATTTGGAGAATGTAAACTCATTGATGCGGCGCACCCGATGCCACCAAACATCAGAACTCATTGGAGCGAGAAACAACTTTATGCTAGCAGCTTGGAACCAGGATATTGAACATTTTTGGCATAATTGGTGATTTTTCACAGCTCGAAAGCCTAAAACTCTGTTGGTCATTAATCCTGGGCTTGCAGACATGCAGTCCTCAGGGTGGTGCTTAGTCCACTCAGGTGGAGGACAGAGAAGCAGCATGGCCAGCTCGGTGCATTAGAGGGAAAGCGCTGTTTCCTCCTCATGCATGATCGGTCTTCAAGACTCCAGCTGTGACCTCGGCGCAAAGCTGTGGGCTGGATCATGTTGCTGATTGAGCATGAACCAAACCTCAGAGGGTATGCAGGTTACATCTCAGTTCCTCCTGCCGACAGAAGCTGTTCTGAGTTGAAATACAAGAAAAAAGGGGGGGGAAATAGGCACATTGGCTTTTCTCATGAGCTTGGATGGTGTTTCCCGGTGTGTGAGACTGGCTTGAAATCCAAAGATGTTTGAGCAGATTTTTGGAATTCTGCTGCCTGAAACACAGAACATATTTCATATATATATATATATATATAGTCCGTCAATACAATGCAGGTGCAAGGTTGTCGTACAATCTAATTGAGCTCTTGAACAACAGTCTGAGCCACATATCTGGTGCCTCCCCTCCCACAACTCTATACAGGTGATATGCTTGTCCTCCAGGAGCAGCCACCGAGGTGAGAGGGTCATCACACCCTATTTGCTGCTTCTCCACAGGGCGCCGCCTCCAGCATTTGTCCATATGTCCAGTCTGTTTAGTGGCGAACCAATCCACTATGTACTGAAGGTTGCAAAGATGGAGCCAAAAATCCACATAAATTCAATAGGCCGTGATAAATCGTGGAGTCACTAAAGCAGGGAAATTCAAGAGTGACTGTCCTTGGTGTGAGGGTCGTTGCATATGTTCATTTACAATTACTTTGATTGTCCATTGAATATCGAATGATCCACTGAAATCTGCATCCTTCACTTACAGCTCGCTTCCTCATTCACTTGAGAAAATGGCTGCAAAAGAGAAAAAAAAAAAATGAACCACTTGTGGTTATTGTGGCCAAGTCATCTGCACTGGCTGTCATAATTGCGTTTCCTATGAAAACCCTCCAATTTGTGGAGACAAAAAAAAAGGAAAAAAAAATAGGAAGCTTGTCTTTTCCAGATTAATTGTCGGCATATTGTTCTCCACTCGCACAGATGACTAATTTTCACCTTCATTGAGAGCTAATTTGAAGAGATTCATACTGAGCGCAGCGATGCTTGTGGTAACCATTTCACAGGAAGTCTAATAGAAAAACCACTGTGCTTTTGTTGCATTTCCTCTGTCGTGAGTTCGGTCTCAGCTGTGCTTCTGTGACTGGACACCCACATGTTGCCATTAAACTTGCTTTCACACTGGAGTTTTCTGTGTGATTTAAACCCAAAGAACCTGAGTGAAAGCTGCCTGCTGTGGTAGCCAAACAGCCAGACTTCGGCAAACGCACGTCCGAGACTATGGATCAGTTTGAGGCCGGCAATTTTCAATGAGTGCAGGTAGAGGGAGAACTGTGTTGAAAACAAGCAGGCGAAGCTTTCAAACCAGAGTTAGCCTCACCTAGAGGTCGTTGGGTTTTTAAAAACCATCATGTTGTGCACTGGAAACATAATCAATGCTTCGGTAGAATTCACTCATTTATTCACAGAATTTTGAAATATTGTTAAGAGCAAGGAGCTCAATGCACTGTTGTTCGATATGTGAAGAAACGGCACATGTCAAGAGCTTTGTTTTGAGATAGATTTGGAGGCTGAATGCTTTAAGACTCCAGGAGAAGCAGGAACATCACACAGTTTTACATTCTCTTACTGCTGCGAAGAGTGGAAAAGAGCTATTGGCTAGGCGTATAAGAAAATATTTATATGTTCAAATGTTCCAATACTTTTGTACAATATTGTATCTTTTTTTTGCGGAAATATCTCAGTACCCTTTAAATTTTAGTTACATATGCAACAAATATTACAGTGTTTTAATGTAGTCATTGAATCACAATATATCGCGTAACGTATCACCACTCTTGATACATATCATATTGCAAAATACCTGCCAATACACAGCCCTAATAGTGGTTTTGATTTGTGTGACGAGTCAACATACATGTAAAGGGGTGGAGCTCACGAGCAGATGCGGAACTGAAAGCTTACTTCAACGCTAGCAAGCCACAGAACTAAATACAGATTGTGGTTCGATCCAATAATATATCGATAGGACGATATTGCCTCCACTTCAACGTCAACATTGACATTACTCTTGCTTGTTTCTAGCCACTACCTTTATCTGGATTGCTTTAGAGAACCATGGCCTCAGACTATGAGTTACTTCTTCTCATTACTTTTAATTATTTACAACTTTTTGACTGAAGCAATTCTTCTCTTAAGCTGTAGGCACCGCAGCGCAGTGGAAGAGAGTATTCGGGCTGATAAGTAAAGTACATCCTGCTGCCTTATACTTAATGCATTAGTCCACGGTTCATCATTTATTCATACATTGCCATACACTTTGAATGTTTCAGCACAATGAACAAACAATCCACGTCTTGATATTTCCCCCTAACTTGACTCCGAACTTTGCTACGTGCAGCTCACTATGCCAACATTCCTTGCGATGTCTGGAGCCAGAGCTACTGCACACAGGACAGAAATCCCTTTGCTTTACACCGAGCTTTGCTTAGGCCGAGGCTATGAATTGATACCCCACTGATGCTTTACTCCAGGCCACAGAGCCGAGCTCGAGCCTGGAATGATAATAGCAGGAATCAGTGGTTTACTCCTGCTCTTCCGTGTGGTTCTGGGTCGTGGAGGCTTCTGCTGGAGTAGTCAATATCCCCATCGGCGGGGGACTGCAATTAATTTCCCCATCGGGCAATATCGGAGCTGGCGTGCAGGGGCCCTCCTGTTGATCAAAAATCCCCCGTGTGGGGAGTTGTTGCAAAGTATAGTGAGGTAAATATAGCCAGAAAAAAATGGGATGTCAAATAAAGAAAGCAGCGTTTAGAGCATATTCAGTTGAACCAAAAAAATCAGTCATATTTTTTTTAGAAAGGAATCGTGTTTTTTGGAAGGGATTTCAGCAGAATTCATTCCAGAGGGAGACTACAGTGCAGGAGAGGTCTCCCTCCTTCAGGTTCTCTACTTCCTCCATAGAAGTGGGGTGAGGAGGTTAGAGGAGAGACTGTGAGGCTTGGAGACTTGATTTCAGCTCTTGTGAGTGATGGAAAAATTGTAGTTTTTATACGATATTCAACAGCCATGTTTTGATGTGGACTCTTGCAGTCTGTTTTGGATGAAAAACTGTCATTTTAATAGCGAATACTCTCATATTACTGATCAGTAGGGGTGTAACGGTACACAAAACCTTTGGTGTGGTTCTCAGTTTTAAAGATTCGGTTCAGTACATTTCCCACAGCAAGGGACATGAATGGTACATTTTGATTTTTTTTTTCAAATAACATTCAAATTAACATAAAACAGATAAGAAAAATGTGCCACGCTTCAACTAAAATGACTTATTTGACCAATATCTGAACAGCAAATGATTCCTCGCTGAATTTGGAGACATATTCCAGTAATGCAGAGAACATAAGCAGCACTTCTGTCGTGCATTGATGTCACCCTTCTGTCCATTGTACACATACGATGTGGGAGGACGCTCCTAAACTAACTGACAAGATTCCTAGGGTGCGAGCGCAGTGGAAATGAACTGCATTATTCCTGAACCGGACTCATGGTGGTGGTCACGGTTGCAAGGCTTTAAATCTCAATGTATGTCGTGGTGCATGCTTCACAAAATTACCTGCCAATTTACTGGCTATAAGCGACAAAGTCTCGACACAGAGGACTCATCTCTCAAGATCTTCCAGCTCTTCCAGTTGATTCCTTGTGGCTGCTTTGCCGCTTGTGGTCGGGTGGAAGTACATACGCTGCCACACCCCCTGCTAATATGTGTTATACAGAGAGATTGAAACAAACTTTCTCAAAAAGCTGAGCTAATGGCTGTGGTGTAAACTTGTCTTTTTCCAGCTGAGACGCTTAAAGCTGTTCCGCATTCTTTTGTTTTAGCCAGAAGAAAGAGTTCCGCTATGCAGAAGAGCAACTCATCAAAGAACCGAAGTCAATACAACACCCCACAATTCTCAAACAGCATGTTGTCCATTTAAGCTAATTGTCTCGGAGGCAAACTGGTGGGGGGTTCTTGGGAAGATGTTGCAGTTTTGGGGGGTTAGGTGGAAGACAGACTTTTAACACGTTTTTACATGTGTCTTTGTTTCAAGTCGCCTCGAGGAAAACACAACAAATTTGGAAGCCTTAAAACACGCATGACTGAACGGTCAATCATGAAGAATTTGATGATATTTTAGTAGCGATGAAATGAAATGAAGGCTCCAGTTTTATCCTCAACAACCTTCAGATATATGTGATAAAAATTACCCGAGCACACAGAGAAAAACATTGATGTTTGATGACAACTTTTTGTTCACTGACTCATAACTACATTGCTGAGGTCACACCGTCCAGGAAATAGTTAGCAAATGTCAGTGGTTATTGTTCTTCTGGAGCACAAACGCTTCCGTGCAGATGGATTTAAATGGCTTAAATTCCTTTTGGCAAACGGCTGAATGTTTTTCGGCTGTAGCCTTCAAAACCCAAGGTTTGGTCTTGAATCCATCAGGCAGTCATCATCACAACTATACTCCGACTGCAGTGCAAGCCATTCAAGCCGGCAGAGCAATTTAGGAGGGTGAGCGACATCGCACGGGGTCAGCTGGGTTCAGAAATGGCCAGGAGATGAATTGAAAGCAGTCACTTTCTTTTGGAGCCCAAACACATTTGGAAAACTCAGTCGCAACAATGTGGTGAGACGAAATTTCAAAACAACCCTCACCTTTAACTTTTATCACTTCATACAGTATTCCCTGCCTTGCAGCTCACAATTTATATTTCTTGAATTTTATTTTGAGGAACATAGCCATGTTGTCGTCGTATGGACGTCACTAGATTTCCGGACGAATTCCTTATATATGTGTGGTTGTTATCTTTGAGCGAGAGCATGAACAACCCCAGGTGCTGCCGGATGTTTACAAAGATTAATTAAGTGTAACCTTCTCTTTCCTTAAATATATGTAACCTTCACTTCATGTTATCTCAGCTGCAAAATGAGTACCAGTTTCTGAACAGCCAAAACTGGGAGGTGAATTTGTTTCCATGAAAGTAAAGGTTGAATGTACAGCAGATTTGATAGATGTGATTCTCATCTAGTAATGATGTTTGGATGGATGTTTTTTCAGTTCATTTCATGGCTTTGACTAAAGAAGGAGCTGGTCGGAGCAGTTTGGACATCAGTCGGCTGCCCGTGGGACACTGGCTGGCCTCAAAGAGATGAGGGTTGGACAGATGAAGTCACATGAATTGGCATGTATTAGATGGTTGCGTTGTGAAGTTCACACACTGCTCATATAGTCATATAACAGATGTTTCATATGGAGGATTTCAAGTGACATTAAGTGGAGTGGATGTGGGAATAACTTTCCAGGTTGGATGGAAAGCAATTGATGTGGGATTGACATTGAAATTGGCACAGAATGGAAGTTAGATTAATGCTTTAAACTGATACATTTAAAGCGGTTGGACATGACTTGAGGTTGGTGTTGTTTTGGTCAGCAGCAGCGGTTTGAGGAAGTTGCCTTTTACAACAATTCAAAAATTATTTTTTACACGTTTCAGTTCAATTTTAAAGCATTCTACTGTGTGAAAAGATCCATGAAGTATTTTGGTTTATTTATTTATTTTCTTTAAGTTCAACGCTATTTTTTCGTGGTCATATGGGAAATAAAGAAACCCGATCGCTTCACTCTTCACTCTCCCCTTCAATTTATTCAACGGTTCTGGCTTTGATAAAACTATTGTGAATGAAATGAGCCGCCTTTTCCCATCAATCTCTAATTTCCGGCGTGTTTCCTGAAGCTTGTTGTTATTGTTGCCTTTGTATTTTCACGGGGAACAGCAGGAAGCACTTTTGCAGCAAATCTCTGTTGAGCTCTACCTGCACTGCACCGTACAGGAGACAGATGAAGTTTGCAATTAGCCGATGAACATGGTGGAAACATTGAACGCATAAAGAACCAGACATCTCTCTCAGGAGCTGTGGAAGAGAGAAAGGAAGTGTAACTGAGCCTTTCTTTGGAAGAGCAGAAACTGCACCCTTATCTGAGGAAACTTAATAGAATGATGAAAGTGCGCTTTTCAAAAAAGCCTCATCCTTTTTTTCAAAAGGAAATATAGGATACATTCAATGCCAGCAGGAGTGTTTTATACACATTTAATCAGAGACGCAGCAATTTGGGGTTAAGATAATGGATTCTGGAGCAGCCGGAGAACTTTTGGCTGCAGTGTCATTAAGAACTCTGCTTTAGGATCAGATATTAAACCAATTAATTTTTGTCTTTTTTTCAACGTTGTTGCCCCATCCTTGCTGAGAACTGCCACTTGAGCGTTTTTATATATTTATTTTTAAATCTAAATTTGCCACTTTTCATTCTACTCATTTGGATGGATGTGTATTTATTTTTTCCCGCCCAACGTTTTCCTAATTCTGACCAGTCACCCTTTTTGACACCTCCTTTTCAGGGAACCCAGTTTTCGGTTGAGGCCCTACATGACTGATGCCAGGGGAAATGATAACCAGGCATCACTTTTCTATAATGACAGCTGGTGACATCTCTAACTCATATCCTGGAAATAGAAATTGCACATATCTCAAATATCAGTTCAACTTGTCTGAATTTATTTGCATGACCCCGCCCCAGCCAGGTTGCTGGTGGCGACGGAGCGATTCTCTCCCCCGGAGTGTGTTTTGTGTATCGGGATATCTTTAGCATCTTCTGCCCCACCCATGTTTATCTGCATTTCACCCGGGTGGATTCCAACACATCGCTGAATTTAATTAGAGATCTAGAGCAGATTAGTGCATATGTAAAACACAATTTTAAAAACATCTAAAATGCCATTTCATTGAGTAACATTTTAGTTTAGTGTAAATAAAGTTAGGTACTGCTTCTGGTAATTGGTCACCATGAATTGTGACACATACACAGGACGTCAGATGTTCTTTTCTTTTATTCTATGTGTGTATGGTATGAAAAGGCAAAAAAAAAATAGATTTTTTTTTAAATTGTGCAACTGTTTCCTTTTTTCATTTCATTAAAATAATAAAAATAGGGCTGCCATTTTGAAGACACAAAGTGCAAGACGTGATGTAATGGATCGAGTCAGTCCGAGGAACTAAATGCAGAGAATTTCACCAAACTTCCAAGTGCACTTATAACGGCTGGCTGTTAGCGCTGTATGACAGAAAAGAAACTGGTCCACCTCCCAGTGTGACTATAGTTTAGAAAAATGAACCGATGGCGGCGTCCTCATTATCGCACTGCAGGAAACGTGCCGTCTGTCGCCGAAGTTTTGGAGATGGAACGTCTTAACCTTGTGTCAATACAATCTGTCTGGACAAACAAGGAAGCCAAACCTGTCCACACATGATGAATACGGCTAAGTGTTTTGTCAGTGGGCTAATTGTCAAAGCAGCTTTTGAGAAGGAGTGTAATTGCTATGTAATCGGCGAGCTGTCAGAAAGAAGTGCTAAGCAGTCATCATCTGTGTGATGATCTGCCATCTGCAGCAATGTCTGGGGGAGAAACGGGGGGGAGCGAGAGAGACGGACTCACGAATGCACACTGCATCCTCCCGGCTTTAACTCGAACTGATCATACATTTTAGATGAATGGAAGTCGAGATTTGTATCAAATGTCAGTTGATGAACGTCTGCCGAAAGCACAGCGAGGAGCATGCCGAGCCATGTCTGTTTCTATACTGCAATGATTATGTAATCCTTGAAATATTGGTTACATCCTGGTTCGCCTACAGAGAAAACCACTTGAAAGACATTTTTTCCAGCGTTTGATCAGATATAGAAGTGAGCGGAGGAGTGGGCTAGACGGGGAGAGGGGAAGGTGTTCTGGCAGGCACTAAGATGGAATTCTCACAGCTTTTCTTTTTCCATTCCACCTCAAAAACACTCTGCTTCTGGAAATTGCCAACTCTCTTCGTGGAGTAAATCCCCCAAACTCGACCGAGGCTGGGTTGTTGAAATGGTGCTGGATTGGACCGGGTGCAGCCCCTAAAAAAAAAAAAAAAAAAAAACAGCTCCATGCTGTGTCGAATTCTGCTGCGCACATTAGGTTTTTATAGAAATAAAAAAAATAATAATTATCTTTTCTTGACAGCACTGTCAGAACGTTAAATATTTATAATTTCTACTCAAAAATATAGTGATCATCAGATTTAATGCACAACAGCCCAACTTTCACGTAGTCAGTTCACCCGCTCTGCATCACCCGATCACCTGCAGCCCCTTTGGCACCTGCCCCAGCTATACGCCCCAGTCGCACTCTCACAATCTGCCAGATCGTCTTTCCTCCACATGCGACACCTTCCAGCCGTCCCTCTCGCACGGACCACCTGTTGCCGACAGCGAGGTGTCATAAATGAACATGTGTAGTGCGACTTGCACCCACGTAGTCACTGGTTTCCAGTCACCAAAGCAACCCCACCAAACCCATTCGCCTCGCTTTAAAAAAGATGGTCAGTCTGCTCGGAGGTGGGTCTAAAGTCGGTGGCACGTCAACATGGCAGATTGGAAAGGCAGAACTGCAGCCCTTTGTATTCTGTTGAAGTGCAGTAAAAGCAAAGAAAAGTCTTTCTTCAGAGGAGCTATCAGCTCGGTGAGTCGTGGCTTCTCTACCATTTCACTTCTTTGTCTTGATGAATTTTCCATCTCCTTTCCCTTTGATTGATTAACAGACTTCAGTATCAATTTGTACTGTCAAACTCCAGCGTTTGATACTACAAGTGTTGGCTAAACGCACTGAAGCTGCCACCCTGTCGCCTCAAATGTGTCGCATCCCCCGCTTCTGCATGGTAGTGCAACGCTTTAGTTGCATCTAATCTCATAAATGAGTTGCTCTTGTTGCTTTAAAGGTCACAGAGTTAGGAATCCTTCTCTCCTCAGCCTGAGCCATTACTTTGTAAGTGGTGGCAGCAGTGACTCTGGCTCTGCTTCTTGTGCGCCTCTATCTTCTGCCTGTCTGTGGAGCCCTGTCGCCCACACCGCCCTCTACTCCTGAACTTCTGACCATCTGCCTGTCCACGGCTCAATTAAGAGTTGCAACTTTTGCATCCTGGGCTTATTCACCAAGCCCTAGTGAGAAATTGTTAATTTATGTGACATGAAGTCCATCTTTTCATGTTTGGATCGAACGGGTGACTGAACGTATGATATGTATTCACCACGGCAGTCAAAGCAAATGCAGTTTTTCGATTCCATTAGCTGTTGCATCAGTGTCTTAATGGGCGAAATGGCACAAGACCCTCCGTAGTACTTAAACAATGAAGATGAAAAGGCTTTCACTGAGCTCTGCCAGCCCCAGTGAGTGCAAAATGGCTTTTAATTGTGTTCAGACTCAATATTGGAACATTGCAGATGGTGTTCAGACTTTTCAAGGCTTTAATCAGAAAAAAAAAAAAAGTTTCAATCATCACAGAAAGCTTTTGGACACAAACAGCCATGTGCAAGGTGAGTCAAAGAGTTCAGCAGAAAATATCAACTCTGTTTGCGGACAGCACGCAGTGTTTGAAACGGCAGAATCAGTCGGTTCGCCTCGCTCGACTGAAGGTTTTCGCTGCTTAAAGAAAAACTACCCCCTATTTTGTAAACTCACTGTTGCTTAAGTTGGACATTTCAAGTGGGAAACTGTATCTGGTTTATAGTGTCACTAAGTGTCTGGTGGTCTTTTTCTTCAGTTAGAAAGAGTTGTTGAGTTGGTGAAGTGGCAACTGAGTTGAAGTTCCACTTCTCCTTGGAGGTCAGGACTCTCTGGAAGCAGCTTTACATGAGCAACTCCGCTACCCTGAAGCCAGTCATATTCCTCCTGTTAAATGTCCAAAGAGCAGAGAAGAGGATTGTGGCAGGTTCCCAGGTGCCTTTAGTCCGGGCTGGGGTTCAAGGCTCAGTAGTCTGGGTGGCACTCCACACCCACATGGCTGAAGTGGGTGACATGTCTGACATGCTACTGAAATTCCCAACTGTGAAAGACCACTGTCAAACCGGGATGCACTGACAAGACCGTTGTCATGGGATTGCTTTACACTTGACTAAACATTGGACAAGCTGAACTGTTGGAACACACTTTATGCAAATCAAACATAAAGGATAGTGAAATGAGGAGCGATTATTCAACACCTCAAATGTACTTTCCGATCTGCAATACCCTTGCGATCGGATGAGAGATTGTTACCCGTTTTTCCTCCGATATCAAACTGATATCAGACTAGTTTTACTGAACTTTAATCAGTGTGTGCACAAATACGCTGGTATTTCCTTGAAGTAGGTCAATGATAAAATGACAACCATCTTTTAAACTTTGATGTCCTCACTCCTGAATGCAAATAAAAAGCGTGTTTGGCCAGAACTCCAGCTGGGTTCAGAATCTGAAACAACAAAAGCAAAGGTGCTGCACAGATTAAGATATAAAAATACCGGATTCTTTATGTTCCATTTTGCATGTACAGCAAGCATCATTTGGGAAGGAATGACTGTTTCGAGTCTGCGTCGGCATGCAGCATTACTCACTAATGTCCTCCAAAGCGAGTTACTGATGGAGATGATGACAAGCTGATGTTGAGGAATTATGCAAAGCAGACATCCGTCTTGATCTGGTTTCAAAGCAAAGCCTCATAAACCGCACAGCTGTTTCATCCGCCTCCCCGGCCACTGAACCTGCACTTGAAAGGCCGGTTAGAGTCCCCAAGTGTGTCTCAATACGGGACAAAGTTTCTTTAAATGCATTGTTTAGTAGCTTCACGCGCATGTATGTACTCCATGTCTGGTGAGCAGCATATGACACAGGTTGTATTTTATCACACTTTCATTTGGCAGCCTTGATGTATTTGAGTTGAAGTCCTTGAGAATGGCAGAGTGAGTTGGACTCACTCAAGGGTTGTCATCAGAGCACGAATGTCCTGAGTGTAAAACTGTCAGAAATTGGATTCAAAACCCATGCCGTCAAAATTGGAGAGTGAAGAAAACACGCTGCGTCTAACACACTCCTGCCCACTGTGGAGAAGGAGCAATGGTGAAATGCTGGGTAACAAACAAACTGGGGGGGAAATAAATGCCCAGCGTGGAGCTTTTCAAATTCATTTGACTCGTGTCTTTAATAGAGCATGCAATTAAAATTTGGATTGGTTCTTCGCCAACAAAAATCATAAACAAGCCGGAATCATGACCCCGCACTCACCGGGGGGTTTAAAGAACCTTCAACTGGGAAAGATGTCGGCATAAATAAACTTTCCCGGACAGATTTTGGATGCAAATACTGGGAAGCAGGTTTTAATGTTGGGCCATTACTCCGCTGCTTCACTGACCGATGCAGTTACCCATGCACTCGCATTTAAAGTTTTTTTTTCAGGTCATACTAATGAGACTTCAGGGTGGAGGGAGGTATACGTTTAACTGAGGGAGGTTTACTTATCGCCAATATTTAGTACGCATCACTGCTTTACTGCAATTCACAAGAAAGATCATACATGAGTTGAGAAATCCTTTCATTTGCTTCGACAAAACAGATTTGTGAACAGTCGTCTTCCTCTTCCTCCAACAGGATATTTTAGATTTGTTGACACTGTTTTGGTGTGGTGCTCATTTACTTGCATGGCTACGATGCATGACTACATATATTAGCCCATTTTTTTCTACTGTTCAATAGCTTTTTCAGCAAGAGTTCATAATTAATTTTAATATTTTGGGTTAGTTTTTAATCATAAGAAGCAAATCGCTTCATCCATTTGGAATGTGCGACTGGATTTCCGCGAGCTCCGGTCTGCTGTCATAATGATATTTCTTTCAGGACTTTTCCGTTAAAAACTTGCCAGAAACCGCTGTAACTATGTCCACCTCTGTGATATGTTGTTGGTTTGATCACACAAGTTTTCTTCTTTTAAAAGGGATCCTTTTTCTAAAGTCAGGGCGGCTCTCATTTAATTCCCCTAAACAATTGTTTAGTGGAATCTCTGATATTACAAGAAACCGGTCATTTCATTTTTATGGTGTTCCGGAGTTCCATATTCCAAGTATTTCTCACCCACTTGTATGGCTTCTCCTGCTAAGGTAACTGTGCTGTGAAGTTTTGGTCTCAGCTCGTGGTGTGAATCCGGCACATATTTGCGAGAGTGCGTTGTGGTTGGACGATGACGATGTAATGGTTTATAAATAGTGATCTAGCAGTGACGTGGAGAGCTCACTCCCTTGTTTCTTTCTCGTGCATCTCAGCCGAGTCAAATCTAACTATTTGAAAAAACCTCCCACTTCTAGTTACCAATGACCACTAGGTAAATAGATTTTTGATCAACACAGTTCACAGTTCACTTTTGTGGCAACAATACCTCTGATTTTTGTTTAACCCTTATTTTAAGAGCATGAGGTCCTTCTGGTGTAATTTCTACCTCCTCCGTCTGTGCCAGAAACAAGAGTGAACTGCTGTCTCACCTCATTTCATTGCAGACTCCTCCACATCATTTCAAGTGTATGGCCTTATTTATACCCCAAAGCCTTTGTCGGCTCTCTCTTTATATTTTATTTTTTCCCAAAGTACGCGTGCAGGTTTTAATTCATCTCATGGGGTTTAGCGTCTCCTCAGTCCATTGTGGGATTATGCAGTCAGATTTTCTGCATGTCAAATCCCAAGCCTTTGAAGGTCTTAGCAGTTTTTTTTACTAACACCATGATGCTCAGCATGTAATTTTTACTTTGGCATATTGATTTTAATTTTGTATAAAACTTTCCCTATTTTACACTCTTACACAAGAGAAATGTTGAACCTGTAATTGTAAGGATTAGATTTATTGATCCGTTTGGCGATGCTTTTGTTGGATTCCACAGACATTATGTCCGACATTCACAAGCTTATTGAATTCCTCTGGAGAAGGCAAGGCCGTTTGTCTGTGTAAAGTAAGTGACTAAGCAGCAACTACACAGCTTTTATTCCTGACAGCCTCAGCTTTCTTCACACGTCTTTATTCTGTAGCGCAAGTTGAACTCCAATATACTTTAAGACACGATATAATGTTCTGTAACTTGTTTCTGTATCGTTGTGGATAGTGAAAGAAAGAAAGAAAGAAGGAAATGCATCCAGAGAAAAGTGGCTCCCTTGGTTGTATTGTATTTAAAACTTGACTTTAATACAAATGTTTCTGTGCCACTCAGTTCACTCACTTTTTAATGTGTGTAAGGGCCACAGCAGAAGATGCTTTCATTTGACTTATATTTTGAACATTCATGCAGTTTTCTATTACAGACGGGAACATGACCATCACACATACTTTACCCGGAGGAGTTGCTTCCTTAATCGTGGAGTTAGGTTTTGCTTTGGCTCCCATCGAGCAGCTTCAGCTTTCCGAAGTCAAGAAACACAAGCCAGTTTCCCTCTGCACATTACCCACGACTCAACATTGACCTCAGCGCTAACCCGTTTTGTGTGACTTTGATACACCTCCTCATCATGAACTTATTCCTTTCTTTATTTTTGGAAGTCACTTAAGCTCCTGCCGCTTCATTTCCGTACATAAATTATTGATCCGGGTGCGAGTGTGTGTCGATGAAACATGCTTGTGGAGAGAAGCGTTGCTGCTGGCTGCGGTCGCCTTCGACATGAAATAAGACCCAGAGGTGGACAAGGACCAGTCGCTGCTGGAAGATAATCCACATTTCTATTAGTCTGCTTAGCACTTTTCTAATAAAGCTGGCAGCCTAGCCGGCAAGATGAGTGCGGAGTCCTGTAATTATTTTCACCAAGTCATACAAGCCGCATATTTTCCAGATGCCAATTGAGAGCATGATCTCACGCTACTCTTGTGTAAGGATTTAGTATTTACTCAGGAGGGCGGCGGGTTATCAGGGATTATGGTATTGCACGCGCTGGGTTATCTGTTTTGGAATGACCCAAAGTTTATGACACATATATGTTGCTGGTTCTATATTTACATATGTTTAATGATGATTTTGGTGAGCAGTGATAGCTATTTTTTACACGATGAAATGATAATTGAGGTCATAGGATTGTGTACATGAAAAAGATTAATAAAGAGTGTTGTTTGATCGAGGATTAGCGGTGTATTAGTTCAGATTTATTCAACTGAACAATGACCTCTGAGTCACTAATCTGCTTTTGTGTTCACAGTGATTTGTTTTTTGCGTTCAAAAGCAGCAGGGCTCATCGGTCTTTGTATTGTATTTCTTTATTAAGTATTTGTGCATTGGTTGACATTCGCATTCATCAGAGAAATGCAACACAATTTCCCAAAAGGCTCCTCACTCAGTACCTTGAACTTTTTCTGACACCAGTTGCAGATGCAGGAAGTGCTGTTTTTTGGTGGATATAGTGGTCAGTGGAAGTCAACAGCAAAACTACTTAGTTGAAATGAAAGAATACGTGGGTGATGAATATTGAATTCATGCTATTGAGTTGAGCTACTGTACCGGGATGGACCTAAATCATCTTGGCGATCTCAACTGAAGAAAGCCTCATGGAGCAGTGTATTGAGTTTCAAAGCTCCAATAAGACACTCAATAAAGACACCCGACTTTACTGAACGGCAACTGTCATCTGCATTAGTCAGGCTTTGTTTGTCCATTCCAACTACAAGCCCAGAATAGTTTTGGCAACAAAAGTAGGGCATGAACTTATTCAACAGGTGGTCATAATGTTATACTTGTCTGCTACTTATAATTCAAGAGATCGGTTATTTCATTATTTCTCCTTCTTACAACACTTACTCCCCCTTACAAACAAATTCCTCTCTGACGGTTATAAATGAAAGTGTTGGCTCATAAAAAGATGATAGTTCCAATGTGCCCCTGCTAAAGTTTTATTACTGCTACTGCTGTCCTTGCAATTAACTCTGTGAAATGGTCCCTTTTCCACGTTTCCTCCCTTGAATATTTTTACTGTGATTGCTGTCTTAAAGAAAGAAAGAGTGGTACCTTAAAGCGGTGAAAGAGATTTCCAATATTTCAGTGGAACAGAATGCAAGGCACATGTTCCTCTGCTTTGAATGGCTTGTTTTTCATGGCCAGAAGGACAGTGTGAAAAGCCCACAAGGACAAAAATTGCACGGCCATTAAAGGAGCTTCAGAACAACGGGAGTCGTCCTTTAAATTAAGTTACGTCGATCGCCAGTGGAGGTTATTCTGCGCCTCCCTTGTGTTCATGGATGAGAGAGCAAAGGTTAAAAGATTCACTGTTGACGTCCTCCGGCATTCAAATCTGCCTCATTTGACTCCTCTGGGGCTTAAACAGATTCAAGCCTCCGACAAAGAGGAAAAAAAAGTCAACGGCCCAAAGATGCTCGTCTCAGCTCCCTCCATTTTCGGCAAGCGTCTGAACCGGCGAGAAAGACGATACCCATTTGGGGCTCATTGGAGCAAATCAGAATTGTCAGCACTGTGGGTTTTTACCTTTTAAACGAGGAAGATGGATAGATAATCACCACATGCCATTCTGGGGGCCAATTACACAGCTTTGTGTGAAATTGGAAAACCTGTTCTCTCTGAGCTCTAATGGATGTTCTGGTCATTAGTTATTTGAGAGTCTTCTCTGGCTGTAATCAAACGTGAAACATTGCGTTAAGCGCCCATAAAAGAACAGCTGCCTCTCTAAGTGACCTTCTGTTTAAGAGAAGCCAACTGTCAGCCGTGTGGTGTTTTGCGACAATTATGTGAGTCTCTATAAAAGTGGCACTTATTTCCCTGTTTTGTTTTTTTTTTTCCGCTGTGGCGGCATCTCATTTTAATGTCTTGCTCTTAGTTGTGTTTACTTTTTGAGGCCTGTATGGTGGTTGTCAACAACTTAAGTCTGGCAATAAATGAGAGACTTGCGCTTCGTCTGCGGATTTTGAGGTTTGTCCTGGTGATAACGGTCTTTGCAAGCAGCCTTGTGATACATTTGACTTCAGTAATGTGAGGATGAACGCGTGAATTAAAACCCCTCCAACATCCATGATCTTTTTTCCTGACCAAAACAGCAAAATCGATGCTGAAATCTGTTTCTTTAAGAAGATAGTTTGAAATCTTCAGTCAGTGCGACTTTTTTATTTTCCTCAAGAGGTCTCCAAGGAAGGGTTTGGTGAGTGCTGCGATGCTTTTTGTGCAGGTGATACGACCCCTCCCCGCGATGAGAGCAGTGTGGAGGACTGTGCTGATAGAAAGTGTTGCCCAGAGAGATCACATCTTCACTGTGGACTGGCAGTGTCTCGTGGTCTCTCGGCCAGAACTGTCAGGGAAACGAAAATTGCTTCTGCTGGCATCTGATTCATATTCTGATTTGTGAAAATTCATTGTCTTCCCCCCGGCTGAATTCTTTAAATGTTTATTGTGAAACCCTCTGCTCCAAAGGGATGCAGCTCATGTGACCTGTAAATTATGTCCAAAAGAACCATGTTTAACTCAACATCTGTCCATAATCCCACAGTCTTTTGAAGCCTCTCCGACTGTGGTTCTGTCATTCTCAAACTGCTGTTCTGACTGTGATCTTTTTAGGTTTTTATATCTTGTGAGAAGAGGTGCTTAAGCGTTTTATTTTAGAGGCAAGCGTAAACATTCTGTAGTTAAGGTGGTTATTAAACACTGATTTCTAATGCTGCTGTGTGCTTTGTTTCTCTTTAGGCGATTGTCTGTCCAGCCAGCAAGGCCCACCTCCGCTGCCACCAGCCCCGCCCCCTCACAAGCAGCACCCCTCCATCACGTCCCTGAGCCGCGGCTCGCTGGCCAATCAGAGGGGCCCGAGCCCGCCGCCCTCAGCCGGCCTGGCGGCCGACTTGCAGAGCACGGCGGAATGCGTCCAGCTGCAGGACAGCTGGGTCCTGGGCAGCAATGTGGCCCTGGAGAGCCGGTGAGTGACCCGTACTAACCCGCCGAACATCTCCACTCTCCCGGTTTAATCACTCAGCCCTTTTCACTGACTTGGAAACAATGAACGCTGTGAATGACCGAAGTTCGCCGCTGGTCAAATTCCGCAGTCAACCTCAATTTGAAAAGTTTTGTTTTAGGAGCATATGTTATTGATCGTAATACTGTTTTTGGCACGGTTTCACTGTCCTCTGCTGGCTTTGAGTGGCACGTCATTCTTCCTTTAAAAGTTTACCCCATATTTTGCAAAAATTTAAGACGAGAGCTCAATCAATATTCCATTTCCAGACAGGAAGATGGATGAGCTCATGCAGGCTTCTTTTGGTAAAGGTGTTTCCCACAAATACAAATAGTTTTGTTGAGTCACGGAGGGGACAGAGAGGAAGCTTGTCTTAGCGTGGTATTGACTCACTCCCTGGTGATGTAAGAGTAACATTTTCTTTGCTATCAGCATCAACATAACTTTTTTATCAAGTCAGAACAGTGCATTTTTAAAGTCACTTTGAAAAAGTGTCACTTGAAGAAAGTTGCACTCATAAACAGAAAGTACCACAATAACTCTATACTTCGAGGAAGAAACTCAACCGTCTTCAGTGTGTTCACTCAAGCGTGCATATGCTTGGACAGCCATGACCAGTGGCGTTGGGTTTCTAAGTTGGGAATTTAAAATCTCACCCGGAGGACATTCTAAAAAATACAGTACATCTGGAGGATGAATAGATTTGAATATCCTGGTCTCTGGCCAAAGTAAACTTTCAAAACACCAATGTGATGGCCCTTATTCAAGAACTCAGTTGCTGTTTATGACTGAAGTTGACACTGAAGTGTCACAAGGAATGATGCCGAGATGACATTTACGGTCCCCCAAAATGAAAAGGTCAAGTTCAGCATCAGAATACCGTGCAGGAGTTTGATTGTTTCACAGTTTTGGGTGATGTTTGCAAAGCTTTCATTCAGCCTTGGCACACAGCGCCGTCCCTAGCACAAAAAGAACAAAAAGTGATGACTCACTGAAGGACTTTAAATATTTAAGCGTAGCTTTTATTTTGTCTATTTAAAGCTCTCCTTCAAACTTAGTAGAAAAAAATGTATTTGAGTCAAGTGAGAACTCTTGGGATCAAATTTTGCCTAGGTCATTAGTGTATACTCCTTTTGTATACAACGTTTTGTAGCTGTGTCAGTCTTTCTTTTCGTCCTTAAAGCTTGCTCAACGACAGGATGTCTTTTGTGTTCTTCAATAAAACGCTGCTATTTAATGAAAGCTATAAAACTAAATCTTTTTTCATTCATTTATTTTAGCATTCATAAGTCAAAGCAAACCAGAACGAAGGCAGATTTACAGCTTCACCTGTGTACTGCACTCTTTCTTTTCTGCTGTTGAAAATACTTGTGTTTTCCTCAACTGGCCATTCCAACTTTTTTTAAACCATTGCATTATGAGGCAGTTCAGATCCATGGTCAGGTTATGGCCCAATGAAAAAAGGCACCAAAAGAGTCAACGGTTACAGCGCCATCCTCCTTTTCACATTACTGGTAGCTTTTCAACATACTATTCAGCCCTTCTGCCGCATCAGGGAAACCCTACCCTGGGATTTTTGACCCCCTACGATTTTCCCCTGAAGGAAGGAGGACTATTAAGGATGTGCGATGTGCTCATCCATCCTTCTAATCCCCCTTTATGAGATTATACATACCATTTTATAAAGAGCTCTAGTGTACGTTATGAACAGTGATTTTCTATTTGATTGAAAACACCGGATGGTCTCAGCTCTCGGAAACAGCAGGGATCAGATCAGATATATCTTGAGACCAAATTTGCTGTAGGAGTTACACATTTGGGATCAGAGCCAAGTTTCCCCCCTCAGGTACGTCCGTTACGTCTTTCTTAATGAGTGCGCTCTAAATGTTTGGGCTAATGAAGTGTGGTACATTGTGCCCTGACATCCAAATGGCCTCCAGTGGATGGTCGCGATCAGAGGCTGATGTTTCTCTGGCACGCTCTTCTGATTTGAGACAGCGACTAAGACGCTCTCATGATCGTACCAGATCAATGGGGAGACGTAGAGACACTTTCACTTTCTGGGGAAGACGCCGTGATTGAATGCTAACCGCGTGGTGACCTTGGGCCGTCTTAGCGGTATCGACAAAACAATATGTGCACACCTATCATCAGCTGAGGCATAAATCACCATCACCGCAGTGGACTCTAAATCAAGCGCTTGTCAGTGGGGAAAGAACGAGGAGCTGCTGTGAACCAACGGTCCGAGAAGTGAAGAGCCGGTTCTACACGGATGTCAAGAAAAGCAGCGGATTGGGAAATGTAAACACAAGCTCAAGAGAGTATTTATTAGGCCGTCTTTGTGGAGGTCGGAGAAGCAGCGGTAGGGTGCGACACCCATGGTGTGATTTCACAGATGCAACTCATTCCTCGTGGCGCACGCTGCACATACACCCTCGCGTGTCGAGACGGTAAATTATTCCTCACAAGGCTGTTCATTAAAAAAGTGTCAAGTACGAATCACCACGTTATGCTTGTGTTTAATGTATTTCCTCTGACGTGACCTCCTGGAAAATAAAGCACACATTAGACAGCATTCGCCACTTTAACATCAATTAGCGGCCGTGAATTATGTGCACCCTTCTGTTGAGAGTGTTCCAGAGCGTGAGCCGGCTAATTGGTCGGAGCACTAGCTAGCCTCCACCGTCGGCGCCTTCCTGTGCTACGCAGAGTGCTTATTGCTGCATAATATTTATTCTTGAGGTGAGTTAAGAGGTGTTTCAGTGTGGTGGTAGAAGAAGCGACCTGAGTGAGTTCGCCGTCTGACAGTTCAGTTCCCCCACCCCAATACTATGGCCAAATACACAGAGAGATTCATAAGGACATCAGACAATGTTTTGTGGTGCCATTGTTAGTACTGTGTTTTGAGGTCAGCTGGTAGACGGAATGCAAATATATACAGTAGCACCCACTATCTCACTGACAGTCTTATACTTGGCACACTGAAATTGTGTCTGAATTTATCACATTATGAAGGTATTTATTCCAGAGTTGTTGACTACAACTCTGAACTGTTCATCCCTGGTGTGTGTAATAAAGCACTTGGACTCTCTGTTTTTGTCTTTGTGCTGACAGATGCATGTCCCATTGATGCAGTATTGAGAGTTTTGATTATTGGCAGGCATGTTTTTTATCATGCTTTCTGGGGATCTTGAAAATAATCTGGACAGTTTGGATAACCAGGCAGCTGTCCCAAAACAAGCCCAGTCTAGTTATATGTTGGAAAAACATTGAAATATAATCTAATTTCCGATGTTTTTTTTTTTTTTTCCAGACAAAAGCGTTATGAAATACGGACTGAGTAGTGGCTTCACTCTCAAAAATGACCCTGCAGCACAGCGGAAAACTCTTTGATTTAAATAGGCATGGGCTCTAATGCTTTTCTCCTGTTTTCCATTGTACACACAGGCATAGTTCCTCAATCCTCCTCAGCTTCTGCCCTGCGCATGCTATTTAGGATACTATTTTACTGCTTTAGATCATTGCGGTCCCAAAACAACATGAACCATGTAGTTCCTAGACAGATATCAACTCCTGAAATAAAAAATGTAGAACTGATTTCAATGACCGTAATTTCCGAAAGATAAACAACTACTTTTTTCTCACGGTCTGAGCCCTGCAGCTTATACAACGTTGTAGCTAATATATGGATAGTTACAGGCTAAAGAGCATCATCCTACCAAAATACTGAGCCTGGCCACATGAAATGATGAAATCACATCACGATCTCCTGGAGGACTGGAGGTGAGAAGCAGCACCTGAGACCGGCTGTGGTGTTGAAACTTCGGACACGCACGTGAAAACAGCGCATTTTGAGCACTTAATCACGCAAATGATTCAAGTTCAGAACATTGCTGGGCTTGTTTCATGAGTCAGTCTCAATGTTGGACCCCATTTTCATAACTAGTTTAGAAGTGATCCACAGGCGTTTTTACACAGCTGCAGTGACCTTTCTACACCACGGACAGCGACACTGCACCCACAGTTTTATAGACCGGTTGATCTATTTTCTTTCTTAAACTTAGTGGGTGCTGCTCATATTCCGGTACATTCTATAGTTATGGTAGTTAATATGCTTTCTTGCATTACGGATTTTTATTTAAAACAATGTCTACTGTGTTAATTTGTAACTGTTTTTTTCTTGCAGGAAGCGTTTACTGTTAGCAGAAAATATGTCTATAGTGCTTTTCTTGTTGAGAAAGTTCAATCACTCAGATTTTGTATAACAAATTAAATATTCGATCTGACCTGCCACTTTAGGTTTGAAGGCTGCGATTATGAAGTGAAAAAAAAAGCTTGATAAATCATGGGCTCATGTAAGGATCCATGCTAATTCACAGATTGAGTCCATACCTTTCTCGACTAAACTTTCTCATAATAATAAGATAAGGTACTGAACAACATATTTGCGCAATGTAATTCAATATTTAGACTCCGTAATAGGACAATAGATTCACAGCCTTAAAGGATTCATGGTTTGTAGGATGCCAAAACAGGTAGTGCTGTGCCCATTTATATTGCGGAATAAATTCAGTTTAATAGTCAATAAAAGGGAGCAATTAAATATCATTAAATATCACGATGCATAATAACAAAAAAACACCATTTTACACTCATTTAAAAGCTAGTTGAAGCGACATGCTGTACCCCACAATATGGCCACAGTTTTACCAGTAGTAAAATATGACATTCTGATTTACGGACATTTTCAGCATTGTTTTTTTTCAGTAATAGCAAAGTGAAGGGTATGAAAATGTCTTTAATCAGCACATTCAAAGCTCAAGTGAGAGCCTCCACGTGCACAAAAATGGAGGAGATGCAGGTAGCCGGCCTTTGATACAAACGTCTTCGAGAAACCACTTTGGCATTTTCCCACTTAGATTCAATGGGATTCTGCCCGAGCGGCTATTATGACATTTCAGAATGAGTCTTTTGAAGGGCTGCCCGGCCACACGTTTCCATCATAAATGTACTGTCAATCCTCCTTGGATTCATGTGTCAGGGGAGTCCTTTGCTGAAATGAAATTATGTCTCAGCTCTGAAGTCATCATGTGTTACACTGTCCCACCGACGACACGCTCCTGATGGAAAACGTGTTAAGATTGTTCTCCGTGGGCGAGCCGAAAGAAAAGCAGAGGCAGTTCACGAAGGATTTGGTTTGTATGTGTGTGAAGTCCATGTAAATCGTCTGACGGACAGCCTTGCTCAACATAACAGGATTGGTGTGAGTGTGTGTGAGTGTGTGTGTACTGTAGCAGTGAGGGCTATTGCACGGGGAACGATGTGTTCAACCTGCATTCCCAACCTGACATTTTTTTACATTTTTCATCTGTTTATTTATTTATTTTGGAGTCCTGCCAACCCGATGTGTGTTTGTCGTGCAGCCAAAATGATAATCCTAAAGACGTGTTTGTAAATTTTAATGCCAAACACACATTTTTGTGATAAATCCTCAGCCCAGTAATGTCGTCCAGCTTGTGCAACTGGACCATGATGTGTTCTTATTCAAGCTGTCGGTTTCTATTTTTGCAACCGGCGCGAGATACAAAGCCATCCAACTGTGTCAAATGTGCATCAGAACTGGACCGCAGAGTGAGGGAAGGTGTCGGGTTCTGATAATTTAGATTTTGTTTCATAACACCATTGTTTTTATTTTTCTCTGTGTGCTCATGGGACGATGATGGCTTTCAAATCCACAGTCCACATACACAGATGGTTTTCCCCCCTCCAACGCATGTCTTGATATTTTTCACTTCACCATCTCTTGGCTGAGAGTTTGTGAGCACCACCTTGCTTATTAAATCATGATGCTGCTAATGATCTCCGCACCACTCCTGGATGACTACCTTGCAGATATGTTGAGTCATTTGCTGAATAAATCAGCTTCTTTTGCTGAAGAGACTGAAGGACCTGAATAAGGCTAGCATTAGTAATCTGTAAATAAATATGGAGTGAGTGTGCTCGTATTCCTGTGGGTCTTTCATAAGAATAAAAGACAGCATGTGAGTTATTTGTGGCCGTTATCCCACTTCTGGCGCTGTTTGTAGAAGAAGGATGAGAATCCATCTTGAACCAATGAAGCCTGCACACAGACCGCATCTTCTTGTTTTGGCAAGTTGGTGTAAGTACACACTGCTGAGATGGTGCTTCATGCAAACAGTGGTTTATTGCGCGACTCGAAGAGTACTTCAACATCCTGGGCTACTCGTGTTTTCATCTGTAGGGTCCTTCGCATCTGGGTTAAGTTATACCTCTGTGTGCCTCAGACGGTGAACACATTTTTGCACTTGCTTTGGCCTTTGACACAATTTTTAGAGGAGAGTGGAGATCTTGTTCTTGTGTTACTTCATGAAATAAACAATGGGGCTCTCTTGCTGTTAGCACCACTGTGAATCCACAAAGACCAGCATGTGTCTGTTATCTTTCTCCAAAGGAAGGTGAGAATAAGATTTAAAGAAAACTCTTCAACACTCTCAGGGAGGTTTCTTTTTATCAGCGATAATTTCAGAAACTGACAAGACAAACAGCCGTTTTTGGATTGTCCTCACCCAAATTGTCCTCCCGCAGATTAACTGCCACGTAATTGAACGTATGTAAACTTGAGCTGAGCAGCTCTTAGCCAGAAATCTAATGAAACTGGTGAAATAAAACACACTTCATATTCAAACAATCAGTCAGCCAAACTGACTTCTGTTGGCACCATGCGGTGTTCTGAAAGCTTGTGATGTCGAAATGATCTGGAGAGGCTGGCCCCCAAACTGGAGGATTCACATCACCTCTCCCTCTTTCTTTTGAAGTGTGAGCTTCAACTACTTCATAATATAATTGAATTTGTAGATTGTGAACAAAAAGTAGATCTGAGTTTAGAGTATTTGAATATTTTCTAAATGGAAGCACTGACTCTATACATGTCTATGTTCGCGTGAAACTACAGAATAAACATGGTCATGTCAGTTGAGCTCACACTAAAGGCCTCTTCTTCTAAGAACACAATAAGAGACTCAAATATGAATGCACAAACACACTTGGTTAATCTGTACATGAAATAAAATATACACACATTGTATTGTTGCTCTTTTTGTCACTTCTTTTTCCTTTTTGTCCATATGCCCTGTCATAGCAAACCAGACCTATCTTGCACATCTCCAAGTTCCCTACCTCTTCTCTCCATGTGTCTGAGCCATCTGAGTCTCCCTGACTTTCTCACAGAACTTCCTCTCCTTATCTGTCTATCCCAGTCACCTCTGACAAGTCTAATCTCTGAAAGTCACCTCCACCCCATCCACCCTGCCTGGACTCTCTTCTTCACCTCATTTATTCTGTCCATTACGCCGTGTGACTGACCCCAAATACTTGAACCCATCTGTTTTCAATTCCTCCTCTTCACCAACACTCTTGCCTGTCCCTGTTCTTCTGGCCATTCCTCCTCACTCCAGCTCATACACGACTTGAACCTCTCCTGCTTCTACTCCAAGTCATTTGTACTCTCACTGCCATCCGCAAACATCATGACCCAAGGTCACTCCTCCCAAACTCTCTGTCAGTCTGTCCTTAGCCATAACAAAGAAGACGAATCACTCCCTGATCTACTGACTGATGTCTCATAGATGTTGGTGAATAAAATGTCAAAATACATGCAATAGGAGTGAATATTGATTCCTGCTTTTCCTCTCACCGTAGCTCCTATCCCTACAGGGGTAGGAGGGGAACAGCGGAGCGCTTGTGTGTCATTCCCCGTCTGTCATTTCTGGGCAGGATCATGGCGTGGCCTGATTATTCCTCCTCTCACCTTGAAATGCTAATGCTTACACCGGACAGCGCCTAATAGGCAGATTACACGTAACCACAGCAGATTTGCATTGTTTCTCATCCCTCCTCGTGCCCGTCCAGCTGGTGCTTAGTGGAAGACAAATCCGCCCACTCACTGCTCAGTCTTTTGTCCTCGGTGAGGATGTTTTCAAATGTCACGCTGATGACAAGCAATGTTGTGAGAGGAGCTGAGTCGAGGCGCGCTGCTGCTTTTGTGTCGCGCTCTACTCAGCCGGACAGGAGGCTGAACACACAAACACAAGGAGATCACACCGACACCATTCATCCGTTCGCTCTGTCTTGTCTCTCGGCTCCTTGATTGTCTTTCTCTCACCGTCGCAGCATAGCTCATTGCCATCAGCAGAAGTGGCTGGATTAGCATATGATGTGTGGCGTTGCATCATCCTGGCTGGAAATAAATATCTGCCGCTCGTACAGTGTGTTTAGATGCAGACACGCGCGCTGGCGCCGCGTCTCTTAATCATCTCGGGCATCTTCTCTAGAAAAATGAGTCCGATATAAAAAACATCAGCGGCAGAAATTCTGAGTTTGATAAATGTCCAAGGAAGAAATTTGTCTTGATGACAGATGTAAATAGTCTGTCAAACCAGAAAGTTATGGCCTTTTCAACAGATTGGAGTAAACAGTTGTTGTGTCACTTTGACTTATGCTTGCAATCTTGTTTTCTTCTTCTGTGCCCTCCATGCATTTTGGAATTAAGTTATTTTTGTAGAGAAAAAAAATAGTGAATCATGACAAAGCTCCACCTCAAGGTCATCGGAGGCTGCAAGGAAGAGGGAGTGCCATTATTTCCGGGTCACCAGTACTGTACAGTAGCTGGTATTTAAAGTACCAGGTTAGAAATATCATAAGCTGCAGCAACCTATAACTTCAGTCACTAACTAGCAATGGCCCTGTGAATGGAGATGTGTGGATAGAAATTGGGGCTGCACATGACCAATGTGTATCATGGGAACTGGTATGTGGGACATATGAGTTTCACCCTTTCCGTCGGGATTTTTCTGGTAAAAATCATTTATCCCCTTAAATGACCCATGATCATCTTCACCTCCTTGATGTGACATGTGTTGACTGCTTGTTTCAAGCCGTGGCTGTGTGCCACGATCATTTACATGTAGCGGAAACCCTGCTGCATGCTACGTTTTAGGAGTGACTTGTTGACCCATGAGGTTGGCGTGAGTCACCACAGTGTGTATTTCTGCGGTTATTTCATTTGTGATACTTCTGAACTTTAAAGTCAACAGTTTTTGCATTTGCACATGGTCCGCTACAAACCTGCATTCTGACTTTGATCATTATTGAACAGGCAAATGATGTGCAAGGTTTAATTGTGATTTTTTTTATTTATTTAAATTTGTTTAATATGATCAAATATATTCTTCTAAGTGAAAACTATGAAGCTAAATGTAGCTCGAGACGTGACGGTTAGCGCTTGCTCTCCTACTGTCTGAATGGATAAAATGAAACAGCACAAAGATCCAACATTTTCCCTTGCCGAAAGTGTATGTTTGGCCTGTGCTAGAAAGAGTTGCCGGTTCACTATTCTGAAAGATAAGCTCACCTTTTGAACTGTAGGTTTTTAGGTAAAAAAAACATGTCTGTGATCATTTTAAGTTTTCACTTCATTGAGTCCTAAGGTTGTTAGACAGGATATGAAAGGACTCAAGTGTTTCCCACCAGGTTCTGTCCACTCTGCAAATATTCTGTAATGATGAGTAGAAACAGGTAACTCATGTCACGTTGCAAACAAAGACTATAAATACCTAAATGCCGATGCTCATTTCCAGACGACACCTTGTTGAGCAGCCGTATGCACTAGGGTTGTGCACATTTTGTTTCTACTGAAATATTTATGCATTTATGTTCTTCTAGCTGTCAACTTATGCAGGATGGTCATGCACCTTTGCAGATGGTTCTGCGAGATTCTATTTTTTTTTTTTTCTTCCTGAAGGTTGAGGTAACTCAACTCGTATCTTTGTGTGAATAAGTGTGGGTGAGGCGATTTATTTACTGGCAAAACTGTCTTAGATGATCACTGTGCCTCGCAATAAGCGTTCACCTTCTGAGCTTAAACACAAACCTACGCAAATACATGCAGATGCACCAACGCCTCTTTTCTGCCGAGCTCATCAGATTGCGTTCACTTCCACTTTCCTCCCCAGACAACTGCGTCTGTTTGCCTGCGCATGGAAGTTCTGACCTCAATTCATACCCAACTGCATTACAGCTACAGCACAGATTGTTCCAGACACTGGAATCCTTCTCCCCGCTGGTCCAGTGCGTTGTCATTCCAACAGCAAAGCAGTCTAACCTTTATGTCGAATCCCTGTGTGTCCATGACGTACACGTCCGCGTGGAGTTAAACCTTCCAAATCTGACATTTGTCCTGGTATTTGAGGATTGATCAGGCCTTTCTTGCCTTGAGGAGACAGCAACAGGAAGAGTCGGAGTCTGTCCTACTTTCTTAAAACCAATCTCTTTAATAATAAATGAGGTCCAGCAGAAGCATTATGTCGCTAATGAACAGAAAAAAAAAAAAAAAATCTTAAATCCTGTTCATCCACTAAATGATACGTGTGGAAATAATCAATTGTCGATCAAAATATTACCTTGAATTTATAATACAGCCGGTTTTATTACTGCATTTTAATTCAGAGGTCCCGTTCCATGGAGTCTTGCATCTATCCAGGAAAATAAGTTACAACAAGAAGTTGTTTCTCTCATTGATCACAGAAGCTTCACGGTAACCTCCTTGTTTCCTTCTCAGGTAATGCATCTCTTCACGAGGGTTTTTAATAACTCCTGTTAGAGAAACTACAGCAGTTGTTTCCCTCTCAAATAAATCTGTCCCTTCACTTCAAGACTACAGAAGAAAAAAAACATGCACACGCTGGAATAGTTGATGAGCAATGGGTGTATTTCGATTTGCCGTTACCTTGGCAACCAGCTCTTGCGGGAGTTATAGATGGCATTAAAATATAGACACAACTTTGGCCCAAAAAAGTCCAACCTGCTGGAAGGTACGGGGAGGACACTAATGAATCAACAAAATTAAGCTAAGATGTCCAACATTCTGGGCGGATGAATTCATAGTTTATTTCTCAGATTCCAGAGATGCTTTTGAGAATTCTGCTTGTAGTTAGTTTCTCCTATTAAAGTTGCAGTGCGCAAAATCCAGTGATGGACTGGTAGATCTCAATCAAACAAAATCTCCCACTTTGTATTAAAACTTCCATCGAAGCCCAGCTGGAAACTCAACTTCAAGTAGAATATTTATGTTTATATTCACATGTGGTCGCCAAAGAGACTGCAGTGTGGGAATTTGGAGCTTTAACTATTGAAAGTTGATTTTTTTTTTTTTTTTTTAAGCAGCGAGGCGCTGTTGAAAGTTTGCAGTCGCCTTCCTATCATTAGTATGTAGGTTCTATTATAATGATAGTTTTAATTTTCTGAGGCTGCAGTTGTCAAGTGGCACCATTAGCAAGGGTTCTCTGTTCTAACTTTGTGTGTGGGTGTGGAACAGTTGTCATTCATACTCGGAGAAAAGACCTGGCTTTGGTGAAGCAAGGTTACTAACCTTAAGTGCAGTTTCTGAAACTCACCACTTCCACTCAGGAAATGAACATGGAACATGTGGCTTCAATATTACAAACTGTTTCAACAGGTGTAGCTGTTTTGGTGGGAGAACATGGGCCACTTCCTCACTGGAGTGATCACACAGTTATTGTGGTTTGCTTGAGCTGCAGTGAGAAGTCATTTTTAGCTGCCATGTTGTCTGTGTCAAACTTGCATAGTCTGTCATGATACTGTACCTCTAGCTTGCTCCAAATCTGGTTGTGCCGGACCACACAGCTAACATGTAGGTCATGTAGGAGAAGATAAGGTTGTTCAAGCGGGAAAACCAGTTGATAACAGTGATAGATCATCCAGTAAAAAAATAAAAATAAAAATAAAAATAAAAATAATACTAATAATATATATATATATATATATATATATATATATATATATATATATATATATATATATATATATATATATATATATATATATATATATATATATATATATAGGGACAACTTTCATGTAGAAAAACCATCTATAATATACTAGCAAAAAGAGAAAAAAACAACATGAAATGATAAGAAGTCATCTGACTCCAAACAAGCTTGTCACAGGTGTGTGTCGGACTTCTCTAGTTACCTTATTCCTGGGACCTGTTTGAGTGAGCTGATGATGTGTGTGAGGCCAATAGGGGAAAGAGATGCGTTCAAGTGTTTGGGATCAGCCATCCCGAGGTTAAGAGGAGTGGGGAAGAGCGTGCAGGTAACTTGGAGCAGGAGGAGACGAATGTTAGGGTGATTCGTGACAGAAGAGTGGCAGCTGGAGTGAAAGGGAAGCGCTGTAGTAGGACAGCAGTGAGACCATCCATGATGTATGGGTTAGAGACAGTAGCTCTGACACAAAGACAAGAGGGAGAGACAAGGAAGAGCAAGATTAGAAGCAAGTTTATCAGGTGGACGGATGGGTGTGGAGACTCAAGTTGGATGACAAATGTGAGAGATCAATGAACTAGGTAACTGAAGACAAGTAATGAATCTGTCCCTGAATGTGATTTGAAGACTGACTTCTGTCAAATACTGTCCCTTTTCATTCAAGTCTCAACCCATATGCCACCCTGCTTGGAGGAAGTACAGTAAATTGTGTATGTGTGTTGTATTGAAAAGATGACAAATAGAAAACAATGTATGATGAAAAGCAAAAAGTTTGTAAATAGTTAAGTGTCAGTGGGTTAAAATGGAAAGAAAAAAACAGTGCCATAGAGAGGTGCTGGGGGTGTTGAGTCAATATAGTTTATTCCATCCTCCTATGAAGAAACAGAGTTGTAAGAGGCATCTTTACAACAGTTAAAACTTTTTGGAGACTGAAGGTGGTGTCGCCTCATAAATCCTGTGCCACTGGAGACGAAATAAACGCAGATCTATATTGTCAATCAATCACATTAGCTGAGAAGCCAAGGCAATTGTCTAACACCTGATGCTCCGCTTCTGTCCCCTAATTGACCCTCAGGAGCATCATTGGGACACCCAGGCCGGACATTTTAGGGACGCTAACCTGACTAATTCTTCCTTCCTGCCCATTCATGCTCGCCAGTGAAGAAGATTTATGTCTGGCCTTGGCCCTAACCCCCATCACAAATTCCACAGCGACATATGATCGATAACAAAACTACCAGTCGACATGAACATACAACATGAAACATGAGACTTCTAACAAGGTTATGAGTTAATCTTGACCAGCGGGTTTTAATAATGCATGATCGCGATTGGCAACGTCTGTTTCCCGGCGCGATAAAAAACCAGTGCTGATTTTGGAATCATTGAACGATTTTGCTGCAATCCCATTTTTTTTTTTTGACCTATGCCTGAACCCTGCTCCAAAGGGTCCACTGGCTCAGCAGTGCTGCTGATTCTGAAAATTAAAACTGCACTTTGAGAAGCTGCATTCAACTGTGAAGCAGCTCAGCTATTGAAGAGGTGAGGTCAAAGTGTCCAAACTTCAGTTCTCACCACAAAGCCCAGACTCAGTTGCCTTGAAATTGTTGGCTTTTTTTTTCCCTTTTTTTCTCCGCATATTGTGTGCATCACATTGTGGAGACTGGGCTTGAGATAATCTTAAAGGAAAATGACCCATTAGTGAAATCAGGAATCTAGAAAACTCATGGCATATATCAGTTAGATAAAATCTTCATCTGACTATGAGCTGTTCAACATATTCCAGCGGCATGACATACGGATGATCATGAGGTTTTACCTTGGCCTGCCATGCAGTAGGTAGCACTTCACCAGAGAGTCTAACAGGTTGAAAAAGAGAGGTTGGGGTAGCAAAGGTTTGAACCAAGCCAACCAGACCACCTTTGGTCACCGTCTCTGGACTAATGTTTCGTCCTCTATCCAGCAGGCTTTGTCAGTTCTGGTGAGCTGGGCTGAGTTCAGGCTTATGTCAGTCAAGCTGAATGAGCAAGGATGGTATAGTATTGTTGCTGACACAGGTCAGCCGTTTTGTTCATGGGTATGTGTTAACATGCCGAGGGTCCCCACCCGCCAGAGATGGGTATCAGTGGACCATTATGCAAATCCTATCTGACCATAGCCCAGGTGGCAGTGAGGGGCGAATCGGATGTTCATCTCATCGCACTGGACAGGTGTGCAGACCTGCGATTGCTCATGTCAGAAGGTGGTCTGCCTGGGGAGGGTGTCCAGGACAGCATTGTATGAGGTGGAAAGATGGTGTCTATGCCCTCTTCCACTGTTGAGAGAGGCTTTTTCCACTTTCTTTTACTCCTCTTTCAAACCATCTCCTGAGTTCCTGGCTACACAGGGAATAACTATGGACATTCTCCTCTTAGAGGAGATTCTCCTCTCCTCACATCTTATGATGAAGGTCCAAGTTGGGGCAACCCCATTTTTGAAGAGCACCCATGATGAATTCTTCTGCTCCTAAATGTGGCAGGAAAGGAGTTGGGAGCTACGGTGCAACGCTCCATAAGATGCAAATCTTACATGCAGTTTGATATCACTTGGGACATATGGTACCTTTTGCCACCATGGGTGTAACACATGGCTCATGGCTGTGTGGCACAAATAACATCACAAACCTCATTCTTCTTATTTTTCCCAACGTGAAAGGACGTAAATATTCAAAACCGATACTGTATCTTCCAAAAGTTAATATAAATACCTAACACGACAGGAGAGTGGCGAATCACCTCAAATATGAAGCGTCATCTTGCATTTGTTGGAAAGTTCGCCATTTTGTTCGCTGCTAACTGCTAGCGACAACACGTGAGGTAGCCATTTATTTTGCAACAATAGTGCAACATTGTTTAGGTGATGTTTGGCAGTTCAATAAAAAGCTATGACACGTAAATTAGCATTAATAGTCTGGCAATTTTCTATGATAAAGAATAGACAGCCTTGTTATTATACTGTGACAGGGCTGTTTTGTTTTATGGGTTGTCAGCTGTTTTGTTGTTTGTGCGACAGCTAGTTGTGTGTACGGTGCTGTTCCTATAGACGGGCTAGACGTGTGAGTGACTTGGAATTTGACTTGCACCTTGTACAAACCAACTAAGAAACTAAACCCTGCCTTTAAGCTGCTAAAGCTGACGCCTTCACAGAAGTAAGTATGAGATTTTTTTTTTTTTTTTTCTGTGCACGGTTTACACACAGAGTTGGTCCTCATGTTTATAACTTGTAGTAAAATTGTAGTGACCAAGTTAAATGAAGACATTAGTTAGACACTGATATTTCATGTTTTAAACCTCCCTTTTTCCCAAAAGGTCTTAAGCAACAAATATGTTGACGCATTCGGAGCATTAAACACAAGTAAAATACAGCACATTCTGTTTATTCTGACCATTTATTGAGCACAGACAAGGCAAAGTCAGTCATCTGATGGTACAGCCGTACATGTATAGCTGCACAACAACACATGAAAAATGTGACAGTATGTCCCTCCGCCATCTTTGGCGTATGAGGCAGTGGGATGGGTGCTTTCCCTTGCTATCACGAGCCTGCTGAGGCCCTGATGTGAGAGTTCAGTTTTCTTTGTTGGCTAGTTTTGCATGGCAAACATCTGACAGGATATTTCCTTTACAAATGAGCAACACGTGATAAAATCCAGACTGAGTTGAGGCGCTCAGTCAATTTGTGTAATCTCAGGCGATGTCCTGAGGAGTCTGGAGGCGCCTGAGTCTCAGAGTGGTGTCACCAGCAGCGGCGAGTCCTAATTCATTTACTTAAGAGCTTCTCACGTGGGGTTTGGAAGTTAATAGGACGATCACTCCATGGTGCATTTGATTAAAGCTCTTAATTACCACAGGTATAATGGGCTGTTAGCACTGGCCCAGTTGTAAAAGGTCAACTGGGAGATGATTGTTTTTATGGGTTTTCTGCAATCTTTCTCAAAGTCAAGGATTATCCTGGACATGACATTATAGTTCCCTGACTGTTCTCTTCACTCTTCACACTGTTCATATGGTTTAAACTTGGAGTTTGATTCCGACTGGATTTGAAAAGAGAGAAGTAAATGCTTTGTATTTCTATCTCCTTGCAGGCACTTTCTTTTTAAGACGGGCACAGGAACAACACCTTTCTTTGGCGCCGCAGCTCCAGGCTACACCATGGCCACCGGGACGGTTTACTCCACCCCGGCTCGCCCGCTGCCCAGAAACAGCCTGTCCAGAGGGGCGTTCAAGTTCAAGAAGTCCCCGAAACACTGCTCCTGGAAGTGCACGGCTCTCATCGCTGTGGGCGTCGCCGTGGTGCTGTCAATCATCCTCTGCTACTGCATAGGTAGGACCTATGGTAGTAGTCCTGTGTTAGGTCCTGTCGTGCTGTGTGTGCGTCTGTCACTGGTGGCAAGTCTGTCCCGTGCTCATGTATCTTTGAGTATGAACCAGGGAACTCACAAATATACACTCAACTCCGGATGAAGCTACAAAACCATTCTGACGAGAATATCGCACAGATTTGCTGCCCACTTTCACAACACGATGTCAAGAACAAATGCACACACACGTGTTTGTTTCACTCTTTTTTGCTGTTTTTGTGAGGACCTCTCATTGAAGTAATGCTTTCCCCAACCTCTCACCTTTAACTTACCCATCCAAAAACAATTATACTAAGCTACTTTTACTGACATGTTAACCCTCTAAACCTTGTGAGGACAGGCCAAAATGTCCTCACAAGAAGGTGGCTGGTCAAGACGTGGTACTCAGAAGTATGACAAAGCATGCCCCCCACACACACACAGCCAGACGAAGATGGAAACAACCGTGCATTGACTCACAGTTATGTTCGAACAGCTTGACAGAGACAGATCCAGGACATATTAGGGTAAAAAACATTCATACACACTGAACACATGAAAACCTGCACACAAGGCCAGAAAAGAAATAAATAAAAATGCAATAAGTGACATGTTTGAAAAATGGATTCACAGGCTGTATGAATAAATGCACACACTTTATGTGACTACACACACTAAAATATGTATACAAATTCATGCAGACGTGCACCTGCATGTATAAAGAAGCCAGGTACACACGGAAGATATAGATGCACACTGACATTCTAGGACGAAGACTCAGAAAGACGGATGGACAGAAAGAGTGCACAATTTCACAGGTCGATACACACGCGTTCCCAAAGATACACACACAAAAATATAAGGCTGGATAGACAAAGACACAAAGAGAGACACCCATACTAAGGAAAGTAAGAACTGGCCTGGGGACACAAAGGCAGGCATGAACTCATGTGGATGCCCACAAATATACACCCCAAAAGAGACCAGCGAGATATATATATATATATATATATATATATATATATATATATATATATATATATATATATATATATATATATATATATATATATATATATATATATATATATATATATATATATATATATATATATACTTTAAATAGGATTCTGGAGCAAATGAATGTATTTTTATTTTCCTTAAAGAGTCCCATTGGAGACAGAGGAGACAATAAGAAGAGCCTGAATGTGATCTTGTGAACGATAGAGCTCAAGCGGCCTGCTGCCGTAAGAAGTTTCAGTTAATAAGCACTCAAGAGTAAAACTCCTCTGCTGGGTTGTTTTAACCAGCAGCCAAAAGTGCATGGAACTGAAACAGTAAACCTCTGACAACAGAACAGGACGAGCTGCCCTCACAGAGTGGTGCTTGCGCGTCTCCTAATCTCTCCCAAGTTTGATCTCCTCCTGGAGTGTATCGATTTCTCGGCTTTTTCATTTCAGCCGCCGTTGCAGATGTCCTGATATGATTCAGTTACATCTGTCTGACTCATCTGTCAGGTATGCAGACACAAACGCGTTTCCTGTTGGATATTTTTGTCTCCTTCTCCTTTGACAATATGCCGCACATCACCCCGATAATTCACACAAGGGATTTTCATTTCCTCGAGGGCTTCGCCTAGAAAAACAGTAAGAGAAGGGTTCAAATGGACAGCCTGTCAAATCAAGCACAGATTTGTGGAATTCCTGCACAAAAACTCCCATCAACACAGAAATACAAATGTACTTTTAAGAAGTGTGTATAAGAACAAGTCATGTTACAGAGAGATAGTTTTCCTAAATATATGTTTAAGATGTTTTCAGTGGTGATGAAATATGAACGGTTGAAACATTTTTTTTTCTTATTTGGAAGTTTTTATCCCAGTGGTTGAAGCCTCACTTGTGTCTCTGGATAGTCTTTATTGTTTTTGTCAGAAAATACAAATTGAGGTAAAAGGCAGGGCGCATGAAGTGACAACATAATACAGAATAGCAATGAATACTTCCACAAACCAATAAAAACAGTGCCCTCCTGCTGTACTTGCAGAGTAGCAAAAGAGCCACAATGGCATCTGTTGTCCCACAGTTTTTGTTCTCTCACATGACGCCGCCACTCAAATGCCTTCCGGACGCAAAGTCTAGCCCTGCCCTCTCCTGCTTTCACTTTCCTATATCCTGTTCATGGGAGTAAGACTAGCTTGGAAAAAGTGTGGTTTGTGCTAAGACTGTACATTGGTGTGAGTGACACCTGCCATTCGTCCTGATTGAACGGATCATTTTCATTTCACTTCCCCAGGCGACCGATGAGTTTTGTTTTGGACCACTTCATTCATTGGACGGCCACGGTGCGAGTTTCACCCAATAATACCATGCTACATTTGAGTGTTTGATTCAACCCAGCTTGTACTAGATCCAGTTTGTGGTGGGCACAGACTCTAGAAGAGGGCTTCCACCAGAATGTTTTTGAAACCCCATAAAAAAATGTATATCTGTGATGCATTTTCCATGTGTTTTCAATGTTTCAATGTTAAAAAACAATGTTTATTCTGAAGGCATGGCGTCTTGCATTTCAGCCGTGTTGTCGTTTACATGTTGCGGCAACCCTTTAGAAAGTGATACAGAACGTGACCAAAATTTAAAGATCTGTTGATGATCCCTTCATCAGTAATATATAAAAATATATTTGAAATTTGTTCGTAACGTTACACGCTATAGTACCAACAGAATGACAGAAAAATGGCGCCAAAAATTACAATTGTGTTGCATTTGTAGTGTGGCATCAGTATGACAGTGAATGAACTCTAGTGGAAAGTTGCAACCTGATGCTTCCGAACAAACTGTCAAGCGACATTTGATGTCGACAGAGATACACAAGTGCAACATCTAATCAATTAGTCAGTTGTTGAAATGTCCCTTGTTAGATTTGCATATCAGCGGGAAACAATTGGTCAAAGCCCCGAAAAAAAAAAGGTCCCTGACTTCCTTTGACGGTGTCCCACGCTTGAACTCCACAACTCACACAAGGGGGATTTGTTTTCTCCGGGGTTTCCTTCAAAACAAGCGCAGACGGGTTCAACTAGCCGACACAGAAGCCACTTGAAAATGAAACGCAAATTCAAGGAACACATACAAAGCAAAAGACTCTCAAACACTTTTAAGAAATCGTCTGATCATTAGAAGGGGCTTTCATCTTCAACAGGAAGGTGAAATGGTCGATTTTTTATTTATTTTTTTCCTCAGAGTCATGTCCTCTGAGAATGCCCTCCAAAGTTTGTGCCAAAACTATGTCACTCTATGGAGGGAAGTTCAATCCTTTAATCATTTTGTTTTTTACACATCAAATTGTGTGAATGAATTGATAAATTACATTTTCAGAACTACGAACAGCCTCTGTATAATGTAACTGATTGCATAAATATGCAAATGCTGATACTAATACAATGCTGATTGATAGTTGATCAAATGGAAACGGTCAATACGTTTGCTTCAATCATTTCTATATTTTGATGCTTAAGCGCACAAAAAACTTTAAAATACATAAAACAAGGATACAGTTATCCATGTTTTATGTATTTTGTACATTTATTTTAAGAATAAAATGTACAAAATGATGTAGAAATACTTGACTAAATAATAAATATGCAATGGAAAAAAGAATTAAATGACTTGCACTGGGCTTGCATCACAAAGAATGACGAGACTTTTTATAGACGTCTAGATTCCTACACACATGGATGGATAATGGATTTGATGTTGTGCAGCACATTGTTTCGTTATACATGACATGGATCTATTCTTGTATAATCCTGGCACTAGCACATGTCTAGAGTTCAAACAGTCGGCAAGATGGCAAACTGAATATGCAAAGCTAATATTTGAAACTTGCTCCAAGGGAAAATTCCCAAATTCTCTGAAGTTCTTAGATCCTAAAACCTTTGGTGGAGGTGTAAAGGAGGCGCTTTCATTTACCCAGGAAGATAGAGTAATCCTCTTTCTCTCCTTTAAGAGTTATGTCCTGTGAGAATGCTTCCAATGTGTTTTTTTACGACGCGTCATATCTGACTTCTTGCTAACCTTTACAATCTTGACCGCGACAATAAACACGCAACAGATTCATCTCCTCTTATACCGGCTCTTGTCAACAAAGCCCTTAATCTTATACTGTCTTTTTCCCTGAGCAGTTGTATAAGTATTCATCCGGCCCGAGCGGGGGGAGCGTGACACAGCTGTATAAGGTGAAAGATGGCGTGTTGGGAAGCTTGTATAGCCAGAGTTTTATTGGTCAATCGAGATGCGGCTGATCCATTCGAAGGAAGCTCTTAAAACTGCAGCGTCGCTATCAAGAGTCCCAATCCTTTAACTGTTTTTGTTTCCCTTTCCTAATCGGATGCTGTAAAATTAATATTTATTTTATCAGCCTCTGCTGCTTTGGTTTGCACCGCAGTTGAAGGACGGATGCCCTTTTGAATGAAAATTGGATTCAGTTGCATGTTCTTCAACGCGACATTCATCAAGTTATTTGATTGTAAACCTGTCTGGTGGTGTGGCGTTACTACTGCCCAGTTTCCAGGGTGTGTTTCCAGGGTGCTTCAGCTCCTCTCTCTGTATGTAGCTTTCTGAGAGAGAGAGAGAGGGAGAGTTGGTTAAACAGATGCAGTCCTTTGCCATTTGCCTCGGGTGTCTAGGAGTGTTTCCACAACTTCCTTTCGCTTTCATCGACTGCCAATTCACCTGCCAGGTGCAATGACTCAAATAGCTGCAGTGTGTGCACTCGTACTTTCATGCTTTTCTTACTGTCGGCTCTCCCGCTCCCATCAGCACAAAGATGAAGAACGATATGGCAAAGACTGCATCTGCCTTTTCTTCCAAACCACTGCTCCATGGTCCACACCACTCCTGAATTTGATCATGGGCAACAACACCTGTTGGGAATAGTCTCCATTTATTATATTATAATAATTTTTAAATACGATATCCACTCAAAATATGTATTACAACAAAGCAAGTGAAGTAGATGAATTCAAATAATAACATTAGACCAATCGTGAGTCGCAGGAAATGACATCATGCCTTGTCTGAACTGGTTAACTTGGTGGCTATTGCTACAAATAGACTCTGCGATCTTCTGCAAAAGTTTCTGAAAACACCAAAAATTTGCCGTCTAATACACGAGTTGAAAAGATTCAGACGTTCCATCAGAGCTTGCTCTTGTGACAACACAATGAATTTGCGATATGTTGAACTGGCACATTTTCCATTGTTTTCCGTCATTAGTCAGAATCATATCACGCCTCTGGTGGTCAGGAAGTAGAGGAGTATTCATGTAGTAGATGAATGTGTACTTAATTCACAAGTATGGATCTGAGCCAGACATTTTCCACGATCCGATCATTTGATATGGTTGTGTGGTGTCCAGTCCTAAGCCCAATCCCATTTCTCACCTTTAACACTAGCTCGTGGGATGAAGTGACCTGTGACGTTGCCATGACAAGTGAGTTGGGACAGCACTTGACGTCATGCTTTACATATGAGAACATCCGTTGTTATATCCACTCCGTGCTGCATGCAAAGCAGGACCAACTCTGGTAATTGGCAGCTTTATATAGCTGGTACATGTTGCCATTAATCACACCATATTTCTGACAGTGAATGGCGCCACTTCAGGTTTCTACTGTTCGCTCTCTGAAGTGTCTTATTATGGAGGCTAAATCACACTCATATAGTTTAGATGACTTGTATGGTCTTCGGATTTGAAAGAAAAGTGTATCTAGGCAACAGCTACCCTGCATGTAGCCAGACACTGTTTCCTTTCCATATCAGGAATTTGCTTGACCATCTTCATGCCATTCAGGGCCAGTAAATCTCCGGACTTCACAATGTTGTCTTGCATTGAAATCTGAAAATATTGTTTTTGTCACTGGAACATTTTTTTCAAAATTCAAAAGTCGACATTTGCTGTGTAAACTGGGCAGTTTCACAGTAGGTGCCAGAAAATGTCTTACCATTTGTGCGCACTAGTTTGACATCGATTTGATGTCATTCAACAGTGTATTTATGTGAACAATAACTTTTTGAAAACTGCTATTTGAAAGTTGAAGGGTGGGAATATTGTTTTTTCGAAAACGTCTATGGGTAAATGTGGCTGTAGTCATGACTCACTCACAACATGACATCCACCACCAAAATATATAATTGTACAGTAAAATGCGGGTCAAAGTTTGACTGGAATTCATGTACTTTATTTGAAAGACAGGAAGCCTACGCTAGGAATGTAGCTGTTTGATGTTTTCCCTTTTCCAATAGAAAAAGAACCAATTTTCCCTGACATTTTTGACATAGCAAATCTCAAACCAAGTACAACATCTTCCACTATGTTTTACTGAATAGATGATAAAACAAAAAGGTTCAGAGTGTTCAGAATTATTCTTTTTTTTTTTCAACAGTCAGAAGGTCCTTACCTTCATTTTTTTTCCCTTTCTTTTTTCCTTCTATGTTAAAAGTTCACGATGTCCCTGGACGAATCCACGACATTCTCCATTGAAATTAGAAATAGATGGTCGTGAGGCAGAAATATTTCTGCTTTAACAAAGTATTGATTACCTCTCAAATGCTGTGATGGAAATTTACAAAATTGATTTGCGGCACACGTCATTCATTGCAAGTTTTAAAACTGCCTTCTGCTGCTTTTCATATTTCGCTTGAAATGATAAAGCAAGAATTAAACAAACGCTGTTTCCTTTTGTTACGTGAGCGTGTTCCAGCACCATCAAAAGGCATCATTTCCTATCCAAGTTGACTTCGTCTCTTGCATGTTACTCCTCTTCTGTGGTGGTAATTGCCTCACAAAAGTGCTCCAAGGAAGGAATGCGAGTGAACGTGGATCTCTCTGGCGCTGTATAGGGTCAACAAAGCCTGATGCACAGTGTGTCCTGACACTTCTCCGTCAGGGCAGTTGGCCTACTTTTCCTCACGTGGAGTCAGCTTCTTCAGGAACACAGCAACACTGGTCACATTCCTATGTATGATTCACTCTGCTATTGAATTACATGTAATTTCATAGATCACCATGAGTCGACGGGGCCTAATATTATTCATGATTTTATAATTACAGACGTTAAAAAGGAGTTGAATGTCTGTGTGACCAGTTGCCATGGCGTGTGTGTGTGTGAGCGTGACTCAAATAAACCTGCTGAGCTGAAGCTTTTCAGTTCCAGTTCTCAAAATTGGCTTGATTGGAAGGATTTGAGCCTGGGTTCAGACAAAGTGAAGCCAATCAGGAATAAAGCCAGCTGTGATTCTCTGATTGTACCACGAAAGCCACATGTGGACCTTTGGAAAAGCAGTTGAAATTGAGCCCCACAAACATTAGAGAAAGGCTAAGCATGTTATTGTTCGAGCGGCTTGATTGAAAAAGTTAAGGTCAGGACGATTGCTTTCCATTCTGCCTTGACTCTTTTGATTTTGCTAAACTGTGAATTTGATGGGCATTTTTTTTTTCTTGGTTTAATTTATGTGGACTCAGTGTGTCCGACAGATGAAGCCTCTTGTGAGATTGTTGACAGAGGTGGGCACTTGTGGTTTAACAACACTGTTTACAGCTGAGAAGTGGATGGTACAGGTGGCCCCACTTGTCTGTGATGAGCAGCAGATTCTGATGCTTATCTAAAGGAGACTAAGAAATCCCAGCGAGGCATGTCCTTGCTGTTTCATCAGTGCAGGGATGAAATACGCCAACAAGTACGCTTCGGTCGAGCTCCAACCATCTGAGGCTTGCTGTGCTCCGAGCTCAGTGACTTGCTTCCAAGAGCCCCATTGGGAGGATTCAGGTGGGATTCTCGGACGCGTTTCGGCATAAATTCAATACTTTTATCAACATTTTCCGGGCTGTTGAGTTTTGATAAGTAGTTTCTGACCAACTGGGATTGTGAATGAGGCAACACTCCATGGTATATGAATTAATAGAATGACTGAATGAATAATTAAATGACCTTTTATTGGTCTTGTCACTAGTCATCTTCTTGTGACAAGGTATTTGTGCCGCAGCAGACTTAATAGATGCGCTAATGCTACCTAATACCAGCTTGTGGCATCCGACCTCTCTTTTCTGATGCAGTGAAGGACACGTTGTGTTGTGAGTGCTACGGTTATCATTCAACTCAGCTTTAGTTTGAGCCCTTTTGGAGCCAGGCCAACATCAAAGCTGTGACCCTTTGCACCTGCAACCACTTGAATATGCACCATGTCGTCATATAAGGGGCAAGGGTTGTTCGTCCAGACCCGGGGCTGTAAACTGTGGGGAAATAAATCCTGGTACACACTATACACCAGAAAACTCAGAGGGCCAAAAGTGCCAAAAACTGGCGCACACTGACCCTCCAACAGCACTGGTTTTATGTATTATGAAGTGTGCGTGGCATGCGCAGTCGGAGCCTCTGTTGTGGTCGTAATTGACTATTGAATTTTCTATTGTGCTGCTCATGCTATGCTGTCAGGTGTTGAGAGCAGCCGCGTTTTTTTTTTTTTTTTTTATCTGGGTTCATGCTACTTTTCTGTGAGGCTGAAGTGTCTTTGTACACTCTGAACATGTGGGTGTCAGAGCTCAATCAAACATGTTGTTAACTCCAAAACTGCTCCTCACATTTGTCCTCGGTGGAAGTGTCTCGCTGACATGGCAGAGCAAAGGCTCACTTCTCCAGGTTCGTCCTCAGGAACAGAGTTGCTCATCATAGCCCATAAATATTAATTAAAGTGGCCGGGCTCGCAGAAATTACTCATGCAAATTCATAAATTGAGGGCTATTCACCTCAAAGCAATTTGTTGATGAGGTAAGTGGAGATTCTGGGTCTGAGAGTGAAGCCACTCTGTGGCATTGCGGTGCGTCTGATGCACAAGAGCCTGCCGCCACTGACAATTTCCTTTCTCCGTGTCCTTGTAGTGGGTGATAGTGGAGGACAGGCGAGTGTGCTGGTACACAAAGAGCATTACGTGTTCTTGATTCAAAGCCCCTTTTGTCTGGGAGTCTTGGCCTGTTACGTCTTCACAAAGCAACCTTTTCACCTCTAGGTCCCTGGATTATCTTCTAGACTTTTTTTTTTCACGTCTGCATTTTTTTTTTGTGACCGTTTCATTTGAAATATTTTTGCTTTATAGTTGATTTATTTTCAGTCATTCTGATCCTGCACATTTCATTCATTGAGTTTGAAGAAAGGTTGGATGTGAATAATTCATAACATGAATTACGGTGTAACAAAAAAATCCAGTAAATAAAAGATAATAATAAATAGTACAAAACCCAACAGATACCTAACAGGTACTGTTGAGAATTCTCTATCACCTGTGAAAGCTCAGAAACCTGCTCAAAGCATTAAACTGTAAACGCAGACTCAGCACAACGACCAACAGCCAACTAAAGAGCACGCACCACTAAAGCAGGAGCTCTACTTTTGTTCACGTGAACATAAACAAACATTAAGAACTCGCATGGAAATGATCATTGTGTTTTGACTGACCAGGAAGATCTGTGGTGCTGTGCTCCTGGTGGTTATATGTGACAATTATTGCATTAGTTCGGCTAAGTTTGGACTTTTAAAAAGCATATAAACAGTTTAGTCTGACTACTGAAGGGAAATTTGAATTCATCTTCAACAGCTGGTTCATAGCTTGACTAAGCTAGAATGTAACCAAGTAGCTCGAACATGACCGGACTGGGTTCTGTGGGTTGTGCAGAGACGTTACATCCATGTTAGCAACAGTAAGCATTGTTGCTAACATGGATGTAACGTGCTGACAAAAAAAAAAAAAAATTCGGGAGAACATGATGCAATCGTACTATTGTTTTAGGCAGCGTTCTGCATGTTATAGCAGTCATTGACAGGGTGCCGATTCACATTCTGCATACTATGGTCCTGAGTATGCAGCGACAATAATGGAACAGATATCTTTAACTTTGGTTAAAGACCCATCAAGCATGACTTTTACGATAAACTTGCCCTTCCCTTGTCATCTCAGCTGAATCATGTCACCACTGCTCTCCATCCTGACCACGCAAACAGTGGTAGAGATGGAGGATCGCTCAACACATGCACACGGAGAAGCAGATGGTCATGCAAACAAGTGCGTGCTAATCTCGCGTCAGAAATATTAGTGCCGTTACGATCGATGACAGCATTATCAACGAGTTCACATTGACTCTCCCAATATTCCTTCTTAATCCAGACTCATCTCTTCCAATGCTGTCATAAGGCAGGTGGTCATAATAAAAAAGCAGACTGGGGTATTTATTTATACCTTCATCCAGATGAACCCTGACATGTTTAAATTGCCAAAGCAAAACGCTGAGAGTTGTACATTCCCTCTCTGCAGCGCCGGCAGGAGCAACCGCACTGATGAATGGACGTCAGAGTCGATGTTCTCGAGCCGCTAATGAATGTTCAGTCATGCCACCAAAAATATAGCTTAAGTATTGAGTGTTCCTGACATATGTATAGACGCTTTTAAGAAAATGATTAGCAGTCGGTTGACGAGACAAATGGAGCCAAGCCGCCGCACTTGTTTGAACCTGTCTGTGCTCTAAGTGCATTCGCACATTTGCACTTCTCTTACGGCATATATAGCCAGGAGCCGCCCGACGCTTCATCTCACCGCGATATTAATAAAGTGGGAGTCTGACATTGAGCCGCAACGGTACATCACCGTCGGAGATGTGTCAATCTTTCACATCTTGCATGCTCGACTGAGAAGTTTTATGTTCATGATCGCGCACGTCCATGGATGGATTGTTCCAATGAAACCTGTTTACACCCTGCACAGCACAGTACCGACCAGTTGACAGAGCTGGCTTTTCCTTCCTTCACATTAGATGTTCTCTCCAGCCCCACGTGCACCTTCTCCAGTTATTTGCTGCAGTCGATATCTATCTTTGCAGCCGGTGATGGGTGTTGGAGAAAACTTCTTAGTGCCGATCAAATAGTTGGAAATCAAGACGCTTGCTGTCAGTGTTCACCAGCTTGTTTCTCTGGAGGAGATTGGCTCACACAAACCCCACGCCGCCCCCGAAACAACAAGCGCACAGTTTGATTGCATCCAATACGCCGACGACGAAGGCTGAACCAGAGCCAGAGCCGTTTAAGTTGTGAGGAGAGGAATGACACGGCTCGTTGCACCGATTCCTCGGTGATGAAAAGTCCAGCTTTGTTGGCATGTTGATCTGGATTAGATAGGAGTTTGGTGGCTCTACCTGTAAAGCTGGTCGAACTGGTTCATCAACAAAACCAGTCAAGCTTGTCCCAGGTGGTTCACTTGTTTTGCCAGACCAACACATACTGTACATCATTTTTCACCCTGCGACATTCATTCTCCATGGAAAACTGCAGTAATACTTTTGTGAGCTGTAATAATTTCTTTGTAGTGAAGTTCATTTTTTCATGTTGTGAATGCTAGGGCCGTCAATAGAGTCATTTTTTATTTGTTCTAAATGTATCTTGAAGCAAGATGTTATCAACACCAAAGTGGCCTTAATCCTTTCTTCATGCAAACTGATGTTTACTCCAACAAACCAATGTAACAGATAATGTCAAGAAGATTCTTTAGAATTACCCCAGTAGCACTGACAAAAACAAAAGCATATATCATTGTAAACATCATTGTGTTGATGTCTTCCTTTAAGTTATGTTTAGAACAGATGCAAAATGTGTGACTAATTTCCCATTCATGGCGAGTTAACTCAGCGTGAGTGTGATGAATTGAGATTAATCTATTGATAGCCCTAGTGAATACATTGTCTTGAGATTGTCAGGATTGGTTAACTGACATGACATTGGACTGTGGTGTACTGTAGCTCCATGAGGATGTAGGAAGGTTTTGTTGGGTTCCTCATTCACTTGTTCACTACGTACCAAACTCTGTGGAGAACACATTAAAAACAGAAAACAGAAAGCTTCCAGGACTTTCATGTGACTGTGGCATGTGCCTAGATGTGTTGTTCATCCAACTCATTTTCACTTCTACTGGTCTGTTGAAATCAGCATTCCTTGTGGCATGTTGACCCATGTAAGCTCTCGTAGTTTGCTGTGGTGCAAAGTTCTTCTGACGTGAAATTAAATTTCAAGAGCAGAGCCTTGGAAGATCTTCCGAAAAAGATCACTGTTCAGGACTATTTTTATTAGAATAGTTTCCTTATTGTTGCAAATAAATGTTCTCTTCAGTTGTGTTCTTCTTCATGAAGGCCATCTTTCATTTATTTCTTTTTCCGGAAGATGATGTATTGGCAGCCGTGCAGAATAAAATATGACTCATGACTTATTTCACCTTCTTGCACGGTTCCAAAAGACAAAACATCCAAAGTGCTGTTGCAATCGGCAATGTTTGAAGATTACTTATACAAATACTGTAGAATGAATACAGTGTTCGCGCTTCTCCACCTCCTGCTGTGATTCAGCCCCTTTCTTCTCTTGCCTCTACCTTCAGAAACTTTGAGAGTGAAAAACTTCTCTGCTGTTGCTGCTCTGTGAAGAGAAGTAAGAGAAATCCTCCCTGCTGTTCTCTTTGATTCTCTGTCTGTTTACCCGAACGTTAATGAACACGCTGGGTTCTTTGCGTCGATTCCACTGGACTCTGGTGTTTTCACAGAAGCCAAGAAGAATTCTGAAACTGTTTAATCCACCAGCCGGTGCATTACTGGATTTTTGTTCCCTCGTGAACTCTCATTAACCTGTTGGGGAGTAACACTGTTCTTGCCTGGAACATTTCTGACTATTTGAAACCTCACAAAACTGATTCTGAATGAAGGTTGAAATAGACAGTGTGTTGTGATGTCAGTCTGCTTAGAATGTTTAGAGGAATGAGTGTCTGTGGATTTGTGTGTCAGTGTGCTTATTTCTATTTTACATGTGTTTTGACCCAGTTTTATTATGCAGTTATTGTGCTACTCTTTCTGTCTGCTTTTGGGTGTGTATGTTTACAGTAGATTCTTTAGTTCTTTAGTACAGTAGATTCTTTAGTGATTTGTTTTAAATGTATATTTGAGATTCCTTTTTTGTATGTTTTTTACCACAAGATTTTATTTTATGTCAGATTATGGAACTGTGTGTCTAATTGTTAGGGTTGTGTTATGGTGTGCTGTGTTTCTCCTACTTTGCTGGGACCAGTTCATGATAAAACATTATAGCTGTGAGGACCGTATGACTTTGTCGGGACATTTGGTTGGACCCCACAAGGTGAACCCACAATTTTATGATGAAGACTTCAAAATAACAGGGTCATTGCATTTGTGTTTCAGTTTGGTTCAGAGTCCTGGTTATGGTTAGCCATTTGTTTTGTGTTTTGATGGTTAGGTTTAGGGAGAGAGGCTGGGGAGAAGCATACTAGCAATGAGAACCTCACAATGTCTCCACAAGGATAGAAATGCATGCATTATGTGTGTGCGTGTGTGTGTGTGTGTGTGTGTGTGTGTGTGTGTGTGTGTGTGTGTGTGTGTGTGTGTGTGTGTGTGTGTGTGTGTGTGTGTGTGTGTGTGTGTGTTCATGTTTTGGCTTGTGTCTGCTTTGGTGGTTTGTGTTATGGTTTTGGGCATGTTTATCCCTGTGTATTGACATTATCATTCAGCTATATACTGTATTATTGTTTTGGGGATATATTTTGGGGTGTGTTTGTGGTGCTGCGTTTCACCATGTGTGATTGGGGATGTAGGTAGATGTGTGTTGTTATGTCAGTGTTTGTATTTTGATGCAAGTTTCTGTGTGTGTGTGTGTGTTTTAGTGTGTTTGGCTATTTTGGATTTGTTGCATTGTGTTCTGGTTTGCTCAGGCATTTGTTTGTTCTGTGTGTGGGAGTGTGATTTACATGTCTGCATCAAAGCCTGTGTTTTCTGTCTCGGTTCGATGCATTTGTGTTGTCCGGTGCTTGTTGTTGGGACATGTTTTAGAGTGTGCATGCGGTACTGTGTTTTGCGGTTGTTATTCAGAAGAATGTGCTTGTGTGTTGTGACTGGAATGTGTAGTGTGTGTTTCAGCGTGTTTGATGCGGCTTGGGGAGGGTGGTGCTCTTGCGTCCTCAAGTCTTATCCCTGTCTGTATTGAGGTGTCTGTGGATGGACAGCGTTTATGTGTGTTTTGGTATTTGTCCATTTGCGCTCCTATTTTGTTGGTTTGTTGAGGTGTGTGTTTCAACATACACTCACCCCTGTGTTGGTGTGTATTCAATCAAACTAAATGACACACAAAACTAAGTATTTTTAAAATTAGTTATACAAATCTACGAAAAACATTGCAACTTTTATAGAAAAATGAATAACAATGCAAAAGGCAGCGCTTAATATAAAATAAAAAACTTTTGTTTCCTTTTCAATGAACAATGAACAGACCTACCCAACAACGTAAACTTCACTCATCACTTGTTTAACACCGGAGCGTCGCATTATAACCTGAGCACCCACCACTCCTCGATCGACTACATGTCCAGGGAATGAGTATACATGGGCTATAGGTGCACTATTAGCTGTTGAAAGTGTCGGTCTTCCACAACAGAACACAGCTTCTCGACCAAAACTATGAACTCTGTTAGCATTGGTTTTGCCTGAAGTTCACTTTAGTTAGCTTTTTTTCCTTTATCCTCTCGGTGGTGTGGTGATTTGAGGTGCGTGTCTCATCATGTTTTTGGTGTTTTAGCAATGCAGGCGATCTGTGGGTGCACATCTTACAATTTGGTTGTCATGTAGCTTGATGGAGTACTATTGCCAAATGACTGCCTTTGTGGCTGGCTGACCCACTAATGTCTGTTGCTGCAGCAGGTAGGCGTCTCTGCAGCATCACAACAAGTTGTGTGATCTGTTTTGTCATGTATAACATCTAATTACAAAATAATAACAATAATAATATATTGTTGTTAATTATATATATATATATATATATATATATATATATATATATATATATATATATATATATATATATATATATATATATATAGCCAGTCTTTCGTGAAGGGATTAGTGTCACAAAATGTGCCTGTATGAAATATTTGATCAATTCTTTAGAATCGTCACTCCGTTCATTTTTTAAAATTGAATTGTGTGTAATTATATGTGTACAGTTATTACTGAATCCGTCTCCACTGTTTATCTTTGATAAACATCTCGCCTGATCCCTGTGATTCGGGGTATTTACAGAGGAGTAGCTGGCTGGCAAGTGGCAACAAATGATGCCACTTTGTTCCGATCGGCAGCTTCACGGTGACGTTCCCACTCTAACCAAGGACAGCAAACTCTACTTTTGACTGTTATTTTGTGCTAAAGTGGCTCTCAGTTTTATCTCTTTACTTGTTTATCCACTTCCACAAACATGCCTTTTTTTTTGCTTTGTTTTTTTTGCAGCCATGCACCTTTTAGGCCTGAACTGGCAGCTGCAGGAGGTGGAGAACCAGCCGGCGTTCGAGAATGGAGGCGGCGGGAAGAACAGCCCGACTCAGACCAGCATAGTAACTGCTCTGGCTGCTGACGGTTAGGATGCTGATTCTTATTCTACAATCGTGTCCACCGAGCTGTAGAACTTTTGAGCCTTTAAAATGTGACTGGCTGAGCAACAAGACTAGTGAAGCATCTTTAAAAGCTTATTTTTCACCAAACAGCAAACCCCCTCAATAGGAAAAAAAATGCTCTGACACTAGGACAGTGGGACTGGAAAATTAAAATGTAAAAATGAAAATCAGAATCTGTCCCGACACTTGTGTTGCTCCTGCATAGCTGTCATCCCATCTTCCCCGACGTGACGACGGAGGTCAGAGCTGGGTCATGATTGTTATTAGCGCAATTTGTTTTGCTGAGCTAATTAACAAAAAATGAGAAGGAAGCAGCAGTAAATTTTAGGTTCATTTTTCATCCCAGAAACTGCAGGGGATGGGTCCAATGTTGCCCCAGAATACGTTTTATGAGGACTCTCTGGGATTGTTTAAAACACAGTAAATAGCCTTGTTATTTAGTTTGGTATTTGGAGCAGGATCATGGTAAAAACCATTCTTTTTAAAAATAAATTCACAAGAGACATACAGCGGATTCGAACCGGCAACCTTGTTATCACTGGGCTGCGCTTTAACTACAATACTACTGCAAAGTCATGTGGCTTGATGCTCAACAGAGCACTATAGCCTTTCTGCTGTATTGAATTGACTCGAATTAGAATCCTTCATGTAGCGCAAAATGATACTATACTTTTGCTGTCGCTCAAAAAGGACAGGTTTAATCTATTCAATTGGGTGGGCGGCGCGGGTGAGGCAGGTTCGCCCGGCGAGTAATTCAGCCAAGACTCAAATGTAATCAATCTTGAGTGAATTTCTATTACGGCTTAACAATATGTTGTTATCGTATCTGAAAAATGAAAAACATTCACAATATAAAAATCACAAAAACAGCTATATCAAATCTTCGCCGGTTCTTCTTGCAATGTACCCTCGAGGCAGCCGCCCTGCAATGCGCTGCTAGTACTAGCCAACCACAAACCTCCTTTCAATATTGTTGTTGATTGACAGCTGAAATCAGCCAATGACAACCACATGTTAAGGAGCGCTGCGAGTCAGACGGACACGGACACACGCACAGAGCGGAAAGTAATAATATAAGCGTGGAGTGTACTGCTGGTGCAGAGTTGCCATGTTCGACTCATTTAGTTACCAAAAAAATCCAACACAAAGATGCAAAGCAGAGTGAGGTGTTGTGCAGGTTGTGTCTCGCAAGAATAGCGGTCAAGCAAAGCAGCGCAACACACTTGTTCCATCACCTGAAATGGCACCGCCCACTTTACGAGGAGTGAATTGAGAGAAACTGTGGCCATAAAGGAGAGAGTTTGTAGTCAAGTTAGTGGAATGCTGTGTGTGGGAGGACAACTGTCACACTGCTGGTGACTTCAGTGAAGCATGACCGGAGCGCTGACACATGTGCAAACTAACTAGAATAAACTGGCGTCCCATTCCAAAATCAACGAAGAATGCCTTTGTCTTTAAACCCTGAATATATTAATGAGGGTCGCTGGTGTGCCTGCTACTTCGCCGACAGTTTAGATCCTCAGGAGTCAGACATGACAGACCCCGATTACTGCTGCTGTGCATGTTGGCCAGAGACTGAGAGGCAGTCGCGATAGCCATTTCTGAGAAGAAAAACTAAACTTAACAGAAATAAATTTAAAAATTTGGGAAAAAAAGAATTTAAAAATCCGTACTCAACATGTATGTCTGTCAACATCATGATGTTGTGTCAACGGATCTTGGCTGTACTATATCGCCTCTATAACCGTATATCCGGCATGCACTATCAAGACATGAAATGTAGTCCATATTGTTCAGCCCTGAAGTCTACGATACATTAATTTGCCGTGCAACTGATTAATCTAAGCCAGGCCATGTGCCTCTTCACCAAAAAAGCTGCCGAACCGGCGGAGATTTTTGTGTGGAGTTGTTGTGGAGTCGGAGGGCGGGGCTTGGACGTTGCACGTTCAATGGCGATGTGAGTCACAGTCATAAGACTTGGAGCGTCCTCAGATCCACGATGAACACCATTTACATGACTTAGTTCCACGTTTCACTTTGTCATTCCCATGTAGTGAAGTCTGTTTAATTCGGTGGAGTGAATATGAGACGCTCCAACCTGCAGCGTCGCTCTCACACACACACAGACCGGGGCGATGTTGTAAGTAAAATAAATGGCACACACATTTCTATCTACGCCACTTGATATTTCAAGGAGGATCACGGTAAAATTTCAATTTTTAAAAAAAATACATGCACAAGAGACATACGCCGGATGTGAACCAGCAACCTTGTGCTTTCACTGCTATACTGCCGCTAAGTCACGTGACCAGCTGTTCAGGTGAGCCTTACATATTTATAGGATGTGGCTCTACTCAACAACACAGTAAAACAAGTAGCCTCTGACTGGTGGGTCTCACCAATCGATTGAATTCAAACAGCTTTTCTGTGATGCGTAGAAAGAAAAAACAACAGTTGTGTGGTTGTGGTCGTTCAGCCGGCCTGGAAAGTTTATGGAGATCTTTCACCTTCTGCATATGAATCAGTGGATTCCCGCCAGCTTAGTGCAGCCTAATCATAATCTGGGGCCATTTGATATTCATCAACAAGCGGCCGGGCCAAATGGGCTCACCTTTACAGCAAACGCCAGCAAATGAATCTCCCAGCACGCGGAAGTGCTTAAGATGCACGGCCACGGAATCATTAAATGACTGGAGGAGGCTGGGCAAAAGCTCAATTGTTTAAACTGCGCTCCATTGAAACCCTCATAAGTACTGCTAATAAAGATGGTAGTTTTTGAACTGTTTAATGGCAGCCAACAGTCGGCCATGACTCTCCCGTGAGGTAAACTTGCCGTCCATCTTTGCGGTGACAGGAGCTCACCAAACACGCGCACACCTCCGACGTATGCAAATACCCCAGTCCTGGTGCAAACTGATACAGTTTACCCGTGTCTATAGACCGAGTCACTTTCAAGGTTGCTCTTCCCTTGTAGCACAAGTCTTTAAGGAGGGGAAATTAATGAGCACAGCGACAGCCACTTTAGGCAAGAGCTGCGCGCCGACACTATTTGGATTCCTCCTCTTATCACATCACTTCAGATTTTATGTGTCCGTGACTCAGTGAGAGAGAGAGAGAGAGAGAGGGAAAAAGCGGTCATCTCTTTATTTTTGTCTGGCTATGAACGTTGTTTTAAGGACGTCAGTGGGCAAATTGTTTTGATTTGGTGTTATTACCAGGCAAAGGTAGCGCTCAGTGTATGTGACAGATTCCATTTAGGCTTATCTGATATGAAGCGGCCAGTTTTGTGAGTCACCAGGACCAGAGGAAAGATGGAAGATGAGGACGTTCCCAGTCTTGTAAAAAGGCAATTATATCTGCTCTATTTTATTCGGTGAGCTGTGCATCATGGACCGGGGGAGTCGTAACTTTTTATCTGGCGCTACATGGCCGACTCTCATTTTGGGGAAGACCCTACAGCCCCTTTTAAAGTCTACTTGAATCGGTAAAGGTGGGAAATGTAACCACAATTTAAGGAGTTTTTGATAACTTATCAGTCATCTGTGCAACATTATCCTGCTTGAGGTTTTCTAAACTGTTGTCCTCAAATGTCCCCTTTTACATGACAAGATAATGACATGGAGATACAAGAACAGCTTGTAAGATAGGAATAGAAAGAGTGCAATACAAGATTATTAGCAACAAAAGATGAGATAAATTGAAATGGAAATAGTTTCTATCGTCAGAAGAAATGCAAAACAGCAAATGTAACTTGAACTACAATAAACCGTTATATATTATTTGATAGTCCAGGTTGTGTATCACTGCATACGTACAGATCTGTGAGCTCAGAACCGTCGAGAGGTGATCTATAGATGTGATTGTTGAGATATAGATAGCAGGTCAAAGATCAATCCCACCCAGCTGTAATAAAATCACCCCTTGACTCAGTCATGTCTTTTTTAGAAGTTGGAACTGACTTAAAAACAGGATTTTTCATGATTGACAAACATTATAAGCACTTTATTTTGAAGGTTGCTTAAACCTTTTAGGCTTCCATCATGTTCACAAGGAACAGTGAGTCTCTGCCTCTTCATTTCAAACCAGAAAAGCACTAAGAGAGTACAAACCTCCTCCAAGCAGCTTCACTCCACCCCAACGGAAAGTCCCAATGATGAAGTATCATTAAAGACATGTTAAAAATGTTCCCAACACCCAATGTCCAAAGAATCTTAAAAAAAAAATAGAAAAAAAAGATCCAGACAGTTGTCTGGATCACTCACGAAACTGAACCGTCTGTTCCTTGTCCCATTTCACATAGTTACAGGAAAAGATTATCCTAATCCATCCATAACTTTTCAAGTTATTTTAAACAGAGACAGACAAGCCAAAGCCTTGGAAACCATGACGTCCTTGGCGTAGCTTAGTATTGACAAGGGGCGCCAATAAAAATCTCTGCACAGTCTTCCACTTATAGTGGAAGGATGATGTCATGGGTGAAACGTTATGGGGTGAAAGCTCTGAAAGAGTGAACAAAAAATGAATAAAAAATACAGAAGGAAACTGCTAGAAGAAGAAAAACTGACACGTAAAAGTGGATGAAATGTTTACAGTCAGTTCTAAAGGGTCCAAAAAGCCAATATTGTTTGCCAATTCCGGTTGCCCAGCCTCCCGACAGGTCCGACTTCAAGCACAACACTGAGTGGTCAGAGTAGATGCTATTGTGGATAGAAATCTGGCAAAGTGGTGTCATGGTTTTCAGTGTTTCATGGTAGCCTCTATTACTTCATTTCAGGTCGCTCTGGCGTCCTTCATCAGGAGAACAACTCTATTGACACCGGACAAGTGGATGTAGGGAAGAGGGCTGCTCAAAGTGTTCCGCCTGGAGTCTTCTGGCGTTCCCAAGTCAGCATGGAACAACCCCGCTTCGTCAAGTTCAACATTTCAGTCCAGAAGAACGCTTTGATCGGGGTCTACGGAAGAAAAGGCCTTGCACCTTCCCACACTCAGGTACGCTTGTTTCTAGAATACGTTTCTAACCTATCGATTTTGACATATGTCTTGCTTTTTTGTTTTTACGTCGGATCCGTTTTTGTTGAAACCAAACAAACTAAACTACCTAAGCTGTCCTCGCCAACATAAGAATATATAGAACCATGTTAGCGATTTTTAAGTTATAACTGATTATTTTGGTTGGAGTTGAAGGAGAAAGTATCACATCTTGCTTTATGAGAATGGGCAGCAGGAACAATGGCACAGCAAACACGTCAATTCCACATTCAGTCTCTAATTGTTCAGATGGGCCCGGGGGTCATTGCCAGATTCTTAGATTGAAAGGTAGAAATGTGCGACAAATGAAAGCAGAGCATGACTGAGGCAGATCACACTAGTTCATGGCTCAATAATGAAATAAGGAAATCCGGTTTTACTGCAATGACAAAGTCAGGATATTAACACACACGTGTCACATACCATGGAAAGTAGTTTTATCCTGAAATTCACGATCCTTACTATACCGCTGTCGCAGCAATGCTGGAGTGACTCCGTGTTTCCGTGTCCGATTCTGTGTCTTGGAGGCAGTTTTTCACACTTCATTTGCATCTCCGCAGCTCCAGCTGTGATTGGCCCTGCGACATTCCTTGGGTGCGCTGATATGTTGAATCATTCCGATGCCCCTTAAATTGTTGGTGTGACTCCAACTTTGACTGGGAAAAATAAGGAGAACAATTTGGCGGCTAAATGGACATCGATGAGATGAAATCGTTCAGTCCCAGCTTTGCTTCGCCTCTCAGATGCATCTCTTTCACTTCCACCAAATGTCTGCCATTTACTAAGAAAAGTGTTTCCAGAACGTCTGGTGTGTCACTTGAATGACATTTGGCGACATCTGCACGCCAGTGATGGAGATGGAGGCACTCAGACAATGGCCATTTTCCACCACACTTGACTGCAAAAGCTCTTAGCTTCACCTTCTTGACATTCTCGGCGCTTAAAGACGGGCTTCACTCGAGTGTACGCGGTCACTGGCACTTTCTGATGGAAGAGAGTCCGATGGCCGTGACAACAGGTGAGCCGGCCTGAACTTTCCCCACTGAAAAAGAGAGAAAGACCAAAGGCTACTAATTTACAAGACGGCCTTTTGTGTCTTGAGCCAATTGTCGCCCAGACACTGGTGCCCATCAATGCTGGATGCTGCATCCATTGTGGCTGCTTCCAAATTGCATTCCACTCAGGTACTGGGTGCCCGAATCAATGCATTTACTTAACTGAGCATGAAAGACCCCAATGAGGGATATCGACTCTGCTATTCACTGCTCGGAAGACAAGACAACATTTAAGTGCCACAGCTTTTCCACCTTGCTCAAATATAGACTTGGCCCGTCTGTTATTGAGTGTCTGTCTGCACTTCTTCAAAACACACACGACAGCAAGCGCACTGAACAACAAACAAGTGCTCAGGAATCAAGAAAGACCTTCGGGTTTTGCAGGGTTGGAGTCGGTAGATTACTTAAGGTTAAATATGATACAATAATTATAGAATCTTAGTGGATGATTTGGTCTTATTTTCTATTTGATATTTATGAATAAAATGGTGACTTCACAAGAAGACATTTGAAAAAACCAATGAGATGAGGTGAACTGAAAAGATTCTTTTGTAACCACAGTTGCTGTAAAACCATTGCTGCTTTGTCAAGAGTGGGCAAATTTTCCTGTTTAAGGAAGTTTATTTTTTTTTAAATTTGGGAGCAAAAGTCATTCATCTGACTTCATGATTTCGCCAAATGCCCATCTTGTGTTTTTCTTTAACCTCCAATTTCTAGCAACGTTTGCCTCATAAACATTTGAGAAGAAGACCGAGGAGTTTCCAAGGGCTGCTTCTGCTTCATGTTGGTTGTTCTTCACTTGTTTTGAGGGGGCTTACACACCAGACAACCAAGATGTTTGCACTCTGCCTCAAGGTTAGAGGACTCTGGATTGAACTCTTTTATTACTTCCCCCCGAAGCCAGCAGCACAAAGAAGTCAACTTCCGCCAGGTTAATATCTCTCCACGGCCCCCGCTCTCTTCACAAAGGGTTTTAAATCACAGTGTTGACTTCACCTGGCCTGTGCTTAATGCTCTCCCTCCTGTCGTTTGCAAGTCCGCTCAGGGTAGCCTGGTTCAGTGTTTGCCACATTCCTGAGCACTAAATCCTGTTTTAATGTGCTCTTGAGTTTGGGCTCTCGCACTGTTCAGACCCTCTAGTTTGAAACAGTGTTGCCTAAACTAATACACAGCGTGAAACTCGATTCATGACACTGGAGTGGACGGGGTCAGCTTGTAGGGCAAAGTTTCTCAGAACATTTGTGTGTTTCAGTTGCCGGTGAAGCACATCTTGCTGAGCTGCTGGTGAAGTCTCCATTTCAAGATTTTTAATTTATCTCAATGGCTGTCAATTGGTGCAAGATACTTAAATTCAATTGTCCATTATGGTAAGAATGATTGTTCTAAAGTGCAGCTCATGTGTGGAGCACCATTATGCAACTTACATCTACTTTACGTACCACGCAGTTTCCCTTTTGGTGGTCTGCATCAGCGGCAGCTCACATTTCTACTTGAAAACACGGTGTTCTAAATCTGAATTGACTGGGGTTTAAAAGTAGGCCAGCATAATTGGTTGTCTGAGAAAGTTAAAACTTTATTGTGCTGGTAAAATGTGTTTATTTCTTATTATGGTAATGTATTATTATTGAAACTTAAATATGCTAGAAAAGCGGTTTATGCTCATTATAAAGGTCATTTCCATAGCCAGCTCCAGACTTCATTTGCTTGGAGGCGTATTGCGTCCCAAATTTAGAAATCGACCTTATCTAATGCAATATTCTTATCGCCCCAGATAATGGTAGAATTTACAGATCCAAGAACAGACGAGTGGCTTCCACCAATCACATTCAACTCGGCTGCTCGCAGGAGATCATTAAATGCAGTTTTTTCCCTGATGCCGTTCTGCCAGTTTACCAGAGATTAAGTCTCGGAGACAGAATGCATCTGCGTTCATAAGAGGCGAAGAGTGCGTCATTATGCCTCTTTTTTCTTTTTGCACTCACGAGAGTTCTCAGGGGATTTTCTGCTGAATTTCGCTGCAACCATGAACTTGTCTGACTGTCCGACCTTTTAGGCAACATGTATAAGACTCTGTAAAAGTTAGTGCTATGATTTAAACATCACTTTTATCAATTATTTAGCCCCTTTTTGAGAGGAAACCTGAGGCGCATGTAAAGTGTCTGTCATGAAAATGGCATTGCTATTGAGCTTGGGAGGGCTTTTGACCTTTTGTATTTGGAAGTTCACCAACTTTAGTTACATGCAGCGCTGCTAATGGCTACAGAAAAAAAAATCAAATATAATATTAACAGAAACATATATATATATGTGTGTGTGTGTATATATATATATATATATATATATATATATATATATATATATATATATATATATATATATATATATATATATATATATATATATATATATATATATATATATATATATATATATATATATATATATATATATATATATACATACTTAAAAAAAACCAAACTGAATTATCAAATGTAGATGACTGCAGTTCACCTAAAAGTGTCAGCTATTTAGCGGAATTAAGTAGTGCTCCGACTATACAAACGGATCAGTATTCGGCTCAGTCCTAAAACTTCTCCTCTCACACTCTAAGCCGGTGTGTATCCGAATATTTCCTCAGCCAGGGGATCTGCTGTCTGCATCTGCCTCTGCATCCTCCTGCTTGTTTGGGGATTTCTGCGTATGTTAGAAGGTTTTCTGCTGCGCTGCTCGTGGAACGTTCCTACTCGCCGGAGACGAGGTTCAGGTGGTGAGCAGGTGCGCTGAGAGCAGATGCACCACTTAAATCGTTTCACTTGGCAGGAATGACTCGCTACTCCTTGTTTACCCTGTAAATCAATGTTTGTTTGGGGAAACAAAAGTATATATAGAGGTTCTTTTCGGAGTTCCACGTATAAGGCAGACAGTCGCCTGAGGTGCAGAGAGATATTTTTTGGGGTGTTTGTTTGATATATCAAATTTAATGTTGTACACTGTACCTGGCGCGGATCTGTTGGGTCCTAAACTTTAAACAGCACAATCCAAAAAACATAGCTTGCTGTGTACAAAATTATTTTCTTTAAAAATTAAATTATCAAAATTCAGGTTACACATAAAAGAAACTGTTAAACCAGCTGGTGTTTCAGGATTTCTAGATTTAATAAAATCCTAAATCCAATAATTCAGGTTGTTGTTGTTTAGCTTTCTCTTCCTAGATCTTCCTAGAACTGTTTACCTGCTTCCAAGGGATGAAGGTCCAGATCAGTGTGACATTTCGTACAAACACAAACAGCTAGTTCTACTAAAGATCGAATAAGACGTGTGAAGTATGACAGCGAAATACCAGTATCAGCACCCAGCCAATCGCGTGAGTCTTAAGTTCCTCGACTCTTGTCCCATTTGAAAGAGACCCAACTGAAAGCACCACTGAAATGGAAGTTGGCTTATTTCCATCCAACCCTGCATTTGTTATTGTTATTCAGTTCACACACAAATGGATGGGGACCACTAACCACACATAACCTACTTGGCTGGTGGAGGTCCAGCATGGTTGAGATTGTGATTGACGACTGAGTCTAAATGCAGTTAGACCAAGAGCTTGACCATGTGGTGATTCCAGTCTTCAGACCGACTCCGAATTCCACACTTTATTCTACACACTACACTTTATTCTGCATTTAAATGGTTTAGTTACTCATCACATAATTTAAGTCAAATAATAAATACATTTCCCATTCTTTATTAGTGAATAAAAATGTCTCATATGACACTGTGTTTTATATAGAGAAGAGAAGGGGGCAGTGGTTCAAGACTCAGTAGTGGTGGATGTGTTGACCTGTCACCACCTTTTATTATTCTAAAGGTGTTTGCCCAAAGAGCTCAGTTTGTTATCAAAGCCCCCTTTTTTAGCAGGGGAAAGTTTTTCAAGCATCCATTAACCTGAGAAACCATTAAGGCGGTACACACACACGTGTTATGGCTTTTATGTGTATTTTAAGAGATGCACTTTTCTGTAACCCCAGTGAGCTGATTTTCTTCTGGGGTTAAAATTGTCGTCTAATGGATTATCTTTTTTTTTTTTTTTTTGTTCAGTATGACTTTGTGGAGTTGTTGGACGGCAGCCGACTCATCGCCAAAGAGCACCGTGCTGCCGGTGAACCAGAGAAAAGGGCCCGGGTGGAGCACCAGGTCGCAGTGCATCAAGCGGGATTCATCCAGTACCTAGACTCCGGCGTGTGGCACTTGGCCTTCTACAATGATGGTCGGAGTGTGGAGGCCGTCTCCTACAACACCATCATCCAGGGTGAGAGTCGCTGATGGAAGTGATTTGAAAGACTTAGGAGTCTCCATAAAACTGTTGGTAGGCAAACTTCAAGCCATAAGTGCTATGGAAGTCGAGTGGATTATTGTGCTCAGTTATAATACAGGAGCATACATTGCATCGATTCTTCCCACTAACAACCTCTTCTGCTTCTGAAGTCTGTGAAGTTTCCTTGTGGGGTTTGAGTTGAGTAAAAAACACCAAGGTTGAGTTTTCTTTGTCTATTTCCTTCGGGGTGTTCTATTGATCCGGCTCTACAAATATGAAGGTATCGATGTATGAGTTCAAAATTGCCTGGCTCCAACAAATATCGCACACACAAGAAAAAAAAAAAAAGTTTGCCCTCTTAATGCTGATCAAAATGAAGGCTCCCGTCCTCTGGGGGTGCTCTTTATGAGCGATGGTCTGTTGAATGAACACAAGATCTGTCTGTAGGATATGTCAGATTAACTTCAACTCCGAGAGGATTTGGGCTGTAAACACTCAGGAGATTGCACAGCTTGTGTGGGCATGATCAGTCATTCAAGTGGTTCGGGGGAAGAATCAGATGACGGGGGAGACGGGGGAGAAAGAAGAATGTGTCACGGAAGTGGAATTATTTGGTCTAATTTGAAATGCCTGCGTGGCTTTTACTTAGCATGGCTTAAGCGCAAAGAGTTGGGCAGTAGCCATCATGTTACGGAGGCTTAAACTTCCACGGGACAAGGACAAATAGCTGTAAATGTATGCCGTGCCGATCCAAGAAGAGCAGATAAGTGACGCTTAGAAGGGCAAGGGAAGCGAGTAGGTCGCAGCGCGTCATTTCGTTGAGCAGATGCGTCCAGGAGATCTCTCAAATTTGACTGTAATTCAGCATTCGATGTGCTGTTAATAACTGTAATTCTCCTTTTCCATGCAGAGTCTGTCACCGAGTGCCAGCACAACTGCTACGGCAACGGAGAGTGCGTCGCTGGATCATGTCACTGCTTCCCGGGATTCATCGGACCGTACTGCTCCAGAGGTAAGTACGAAAATCTTCTTAATCCCTTTTCAATTTCCGTTTTTTTGTGAGTGTTTTCCTCATGTTGCAATATTGCCATCCAACCAAAGGCTTCCTGGTACTGATAATGACTGCAGCGCCGCGCACACACAACTGTGACCAGGCTGGTTTTGTCCGGATTCTGTCCTTTCCTGATCAAGGATTCAGACGATGAACAGTCAATTTATCCTTTGTCAAATAGTCCTGCGGTGTCACGTGCCTTAACAGATCATTTGTCCTGGCAATCGGGCTACAGCCACCAGTTTTAAGTGTTTAAATGTGTTCAATATTGACGATCAAAGAGCCGATCGCTCCGACGGGAAAATGGTTTCGAGTGATGGACTGTTAGCAGCCCACGACTTGGACAGTGTTTCATATTTTGGCCTGTTGCATGACTGAGTTTGACTTCTCTGATGTCACCTGTTGATTCATAATTCAACTAAAAGTCAGGAAGCAGGTCTCAGTTGCTGACTCTAATGACTTTTTATATTTGATCTATGTAACATAAGGAATATTAAACCCAAAATTTTGACTAACAATGAAGATCAAAAACAAGAGTATATACAATCAAGCTCTCTTACTCAGTCAGGGTTGGGAGAATATCTGATCTGCTGGAACAAAACGAGGGATGAATTGAATTTTTTCAACGCTTACAGTAGCAGAAAAGGTCAGTTGAGCGAGTTGACAGCTGGAATTATTTCCACAAATATCCTCTTGCTCCTGCTGACTCTTGCGTGGACTTCACCATTTCACTCGAGCAACTCCTAACCAAAGAAGATAAGTCCAATAAAACGTCGCCTGCGCTCTAGTTCTCCTATAGATTAATACAGTTTCTGCTGAGAATGCTATTAAACATTGTCCTGGAGGTAACGGCGTGTGACGCTTGACCAGTTCAAGGGTTGCCGCTTCAGATCAGTGAAATCATTTTGTCGATTTTTTTTCCCCGGACAATTTGTATAATGAATGACCCCCGGCGGATGTGCGGCAGTGACTTTGTCCGTCTCTTGACCCGTTCAGATCATTGGCCCTTTCACTTGGATCAGAGCTTTATGAATGTGATGGATTGCGGTAGCTGTTCGCCTCAGTCGGGGGAGATTTCTTTGTTCATGTGTCGACTAAATGAAAAAAAAAAAACTCTGCGCTGAACCCTGAACACTTTTTAAGACACGGAGCATTTATACTGGATGCACAAGCGCACGGTACCGCAGGTGTGCGTGAGTCCAATCTCTTAAATTCAATTTCTCTTGATAAACCGGATCACTTCATCAGCCACACATTTTCCACTTAACTTTTTAAATTGTGGATCACCAACTTGTAACTTTAATGAAAGAACTTAATGGAACTCAACTGAAAATGATTCCATTTAATTAAAAAGCTCAGCAAACAGGATGGAGGGAACATTACTGAATCGCATTGAACTGTATCATTGGAGCTTATTTTTAATCTTCCCTTGAATTTTCCTCTTCTAAAAAAAACCTTCCCGTGAGAGAAGACGGCAGGCCTGCGTGCCTGCATCTGTTGCTGAAAATAAAAACTATCCAGACTTTTTCATTTTCATATTTTATTCATCATCATGATATTGGACTGCGGCTCCTAATTATAGTGGTTATGATACTGATTTTCCTGACTAATGTGATGCTGCTAAGATGCAGTCTTGTGTGTTAAAAATATTTCTGAATAATCTGTATTTTTTTTTTTTTTTAATTTAGTTTAACTGCATTAATGTTAGTGTTTTGTATGCGCTGACCACAAAACCCATCAACAGTCTATCCACTTTGTTCATGTGACAGTTTATGGTCATGTCTCGCAAGAGTCAGACTTACTTCCTGTGTACGATAAGGCACTTCCTTTTGCATTTGTGTGTCAATGAAAGTCGACCCTTATTTCAAAACTTCCATTGAATACAGTTACTGAGCAGTTACTCACTTTTCACGTGTATATTAGTACAGAGGTGGCCAAAGTGTGGCCCGGGGGCCAGTAGAAAATACTCTTCAAATATAAATAAATAATCTTAAAATCATTATTCATTTATTATTGTTTTTTGTTGACACATCAGTGTAATTGTTGAAAGCCTGGGTGAATGAATAAACAATAATAAGTAAATATAATTCTCCTCAACTCCGCAGCTGCTTGTCCAGTCCTCTGCAGTGGAAACGGCCAGTACACCAGGGGGCGGTGCCAATGCTACAGCGGCTGGAAGGGCACCGAGTGTGATGTGGCGTCCTCCCAGTGTATCGACCCCCAGTGTGGAGGGCACGGCGTGTGCGTGTCAGGCAACTGTGTGTGCAACACCGGCCACAAAGGAAGCAACTGTGAACAAGGTAAAAAAAAAACAACTGTGGTGCGCTAAGCTCGAGGGGATGGACGCAGACCACTGGCAAAACAATCGGTGTTTTCAACTCCGTGGAGCAGATAATGTTCTGGATGCTGTTATTGATACCGTGCATTTGCATTAACTCACGAGTGTATCAGCTGGAACAGATTGTTCTGGGCCGTCAAAGCACTCACCGATGGCGGGGCTGCACACTCCAAGACACCTGTTCAAATCGATCTGTCGATGCCACATTTTTTTTTTTTTTTGCCGAATCCAAGCTCCTTCTCCTCCTCTGTTAACCTCTGTTCTGCGGCGCCGTCTCCACTTCATTTGCCTGCATTGATCTGTGCGAGCACAAAAGACAATGAACAGCTCACATTGACACGTGCAGGTGGCTGACCTTACATGCGAAACGCTATCGAGTTCACCGACTGAATATATTCTGTGGTTTCCCTGAAGTGAAGCATGATGGGAGGACAGTATTGACTGGAGACGGCGCCTGTGAATAGTCAATACCTCCATGCAGTCCGGTGCAGAGAAAGCATGTTGTTGCTTGTTAGTAATGGTTTGATTATATTGGTCATAATTGGCAATTATTAACCTAAATCGGCGAGCTGATCGGCGAATTGTTAATAGTAACTGATAGATCTGTCTAGACACTAATTGTGCTTTTTCTCCTCCTGGCTATAATGGACCGTAATTGTGCTGTCACCGTATTGGAAGTGCTTTGTAATGTACTGTAGAGCTTGGAGTTTGAACACGGGGTGGAAAATTGCTGCCAGCCGTCAGGAAACGGCGCTAAAAAATATGAGCGGCGATGTTCCAGTCATCATCTGGCATCAGTGCACATCCTCTCCCAGAGATTTGGGCTGCAGTCAGAGTGTCGGGACGTAATGACTAGGTGTGATATCCTGTCGAAAAACTGACAAAGCTGTCGTCTTTCACAGTGGACTGTGTGGACCCGAAGTGTTCGGGTCACGGAACTTGTCACCACGGTGAGTGCCACTGTAACCCCGGCTGGGGAGGGATCAGCTGCGAGATTTTGAGGAGCACTTGTCCGGAGCAGTGCTCCAGTCATGGCACCTTCAGCACTGACTCAGGGACCTGCGTCTGTGAGGCCAACTGGACCGGGGCCGACTGCTCTATCGGTAAGCACCGCTCCTCTCCTACCACACTCAAATAACATGATCCTATCCATTCCACCAACACATTCAAACATGCAATTCAGTGAACAGCAACACTTCAATAGTGGACCCCTGCTGCACAGCTGAGATGCGTTACGCAAACCAGCAGTAAAATGTTCAGGAGTGGACTGGAAACTGAACTGGAATGGACCAAGGATCGACACTGACTCCAAAAAGTGTCCATTCCCTCTGAGCTTTTCTACATTTTCCTCCATATTGTAGCCACAAAAAGAAGCGTTTTATGTGACACACAATTGTGTGGGAATTGTGCTCAAGCAGAATGCACACAGGTGTTTAAAGGAGTTAAATAAAATAACACTTTTCAGTTGGATTTAATATAATTTAGTGTGACCGAAATAACACACAAATGTATTTTTTATCTCTTCAAGGTTTTTAAAATAACATTTGCCAATTTGGAGCTTTATTGCAATACCTTTGTTGAATAAAATATTTAGAATACATGAATTACAATATATCCACAGCACAAAGAAGCAACTGAGTCTGTGCTCCTGACCACGCCTACTCTGTTGCGATTGGTCGATGTTTGAGAGCCCTCTGCCACTGGTCAGTGCTTCGGTTGCGAAATGAGCTGACCAGTTGCAGGCTCGGACCATGCCTAAGCGCGCACATCGAATATTGAATGACATTACTCTGAGGAAAGGACAAAGACACAACTTCACCACTCTGAAATGACACAGTATGGACTTTTCCAATAGCTAGTGTGACCAACTCATAGATGAAGACGCATAGCATATTGGTCATTAAAGGACTTGTTGCTGCCTGATCTGGGCCACTTGCAGGATGTGGTCCGGAAATTCCAGTGGTGGAAAAGGAAGTTAGTGACATGCATGCGTGAATTCTACCAATTGACGCTTGCTGGTAAGCGTGTGCTAACACGGTTGTATCTGAAAATCATGTACGCAGGAGTTTTTTTTTTTTGTTTTTTAATAGTCTACGTTTAACATTTCAATCTGGAAATTGTATGTTCAATGTTTCCGATACATTATATAGTGTATGGGAAAACATTTCTCCTTTTTCCGCTTAAGAGAAAATCTCTTAAGAACTTGAAGTAGGCAAAAACCTTCATCTTTACGGACACAAGTGGTAAACAACCTGCTGCTACTGGAAGATTGGACAGTGGCAATGTGACAACATCATGATGCGCTAAAGACAGCGTCACAGTGAGCGCTCGTGCATTGCGTGCTGTTAACGTCCAGTCCACATCAGTTTAAGTCCAAGTTGGCCGGCGCATGCGCTTACCAGTGAAGGTCAGTTGGTAGAACTCGCGTGTGCACATTACTAACTTCCGGTTCCAGCACCGGACCCTCCGGGCCACATCGGGTAATTGGACCAGATCAGGCAGTGACGGGGCTCGAAAAAGAGCACTTGATCTCACAGTGCATTGTGGGACGTGGCTTCCATTTCTATTCATTGTTACGTCTGAAGTAGATGTGGCATTGCGAGCGAGTGAGAGAGAGATACATACTCGTGAAAAAATGGTGTTGAATCACAGCGAGAAATGGCAGCTTCGGTTGTGTTGTCTGACATGCGTGACATGGTAAAATAGATCAGAACATGATCAATCGTGACCTTTTATTATCCTGAGGTTGTACCACTTTTCTTGTTGAGTTGACTGCTGCATTCAGTCGGCAAACATCCATTTACTATTGATTTATTTGAACATCCACCAGGGGCATCTGAGTCGAACATGAGCTAATTCAACATTCTGGCCTTAATACCATCAAAGACTTGTTAAGCGACTTAGAGTTGTAATCTGCATAGACTTTGATTTCTTTCATTAATTCTTTTAGAGATGCCATCAGTGCTCAGTTGTTTGTGCCACTCCCACCAACTCTCACAGGGACTGAACTTTTAAAACAATTATGTTTGTCAATGCAAGTTTCATTTATTTCAGTGTTTTTCCGAACAAATCTCCCCTGGCTGCTTTCAGACAGATGATGTGTGCACGTGGTCGTGCTCGGGGAAAAGAAAAAAAAAAAATCTGCAGAGAGTTTTGCCTTTGTTTGTCCAAAAAAATTGAAGCAAATAAATTAACGTCAAGTATCAAGTGTTAAGACAGATCAGAATATTATACAGTATTTGTCTGAACCATATCAGAAATCAAATAATGTTGTGGATTAAATGTCCAAAATGTATTTATGATTTTTTTTTTCAGTGCACGCTTTTTTTGTCTTTCAAAATAAAAGCACTACGATGCATGTTCAATACATTTGAATAAATAAACACTTCAAGTGTACATTGAACATCGTAATTCAGAAAAATATCATAAATCAATTACTAAAAAGAAGTCAATAAAAATAAATAAATAAATAAATAATTGAATGAAGTTAAGCTAAAGTGCCAAATCTCAGCTCAAAACATGTAGTTGTGAACATCTTTTGGAGCATCGACCTCGATGTCACACCCATCAATCGGAGCACTAAAAAAAAAACTTTCAATGTCACTTATCAAAACAACTCTTTAGTGTTGTGTGGCTTGAAACTGAGACTGAGCACCGGTTGGTCCAGTCGAGTTGTTACAGTATTGTCAGGGGGAGAGTCTTTCATTTTCTTATTGTAATGCCGAATGGGGCAACTGGTCATTTCTGGGCTGTGCCAGAATAAAAGTGCTCAGTACGTCTCCAGCAGGAAGCAGAAGGAGTCACCCTGGAACTTCCTCCAGTTGATGGTGTTCTCACATATCTCCCATGATGCAAATTTACTTCGCATAACATGCGAAATGAATCAGTGAAGCATCACAGCCACACAGAGCGAGAGGTGGGGAATACCAGCTCCACTCACCCACTCACTCACACTTGCTGATACCATGATTCAACTTGTTATTCTGCCATGGGAGGTTTTTTAAAACTGGCCTGCAAGGATAAATGTTTTTCTTCCACATGAATAAGATTAAAATACATCGCGCAATCAAGGAAATTAAAGGGGGGAAAAAACCAAGATGATAACAAGAAACTTTGACTTGACACTCTCCCTCTCGCCTTATTTTGCTGTCGCCTCTTCTTCTAAAAGCGATGTACTTTCAAGGAAGAGTGTTATTTTGCAAGTGTCAAGCATCTTTTGCTGCCATCTGTTCATAGTGAAGCATCTTCATTTGTCAGTGGATTAGTATTCAGCGCCTTCGCTTCTCTGCACAGGTAGGTGACATGACAGTTCAAAGGCGGACTCCTCCCATCTGTTATCAGATCCAGGAGATTCACCCAGCGTTGCAAGACAGACTTGAGGGAAAAAAAAAAAAAAAACAACACATGGAGCCTGAAAATTCTAAACTGTGGTCGCACTTACTTTCTCTCTCTCCGATGATCTTCATCTCATTTGGCAAGGATCCAATGGAGGATAAAAGCATTTGGAGGATGGTTCTACAATTTAAGATGATTGATGTGTGTGTGTGAGTGTGTGTGGGTCAGGATTCTGAGCGAGCATTGAAGCGGGCAGGAGGAAAGAAGATTCTTATTTTGGTCAACGGGGATTTGCTCCTATTTGTCCCTGGTCATTTTTCATTCCCTTAATAATGTTCCAACACAATCCTTTTATCATGCGAACACAATACATTGTTTGATTGACGCATGTATTTGACAAAAAGCTACACAAACCGGATGCAATATATATATATATATATATATATATATATATATATATATATATATATATATATATATATATATATATATATATATATATATATATATATATATATATAATGTGTTAAAATATTTTAAGCGTTTTAATTTAATTTAATTGTTTGCTCTCTAGACAACTTGAAATTCTTATAAAATTGAAATTCTTATACAAATATTTTCAAGACATTAAAAGAGCTTTAAATAAGGTGATTTAAAAACTTGAATATAGCCACCATCATGATTTATTGTGCCGTTGTCAAACTGATCAAACAAAATCAACAATATTTTGTTGTTTAAATGTATGTATGAGTCCATCATTTGATTCACTAATATACCAAATTCATTCAAATTGAAAAATGTTGCTTCTTGTGGCAAATATTCTGATACAATTAAATTGCGATGAATTGAGATTAATTAATAACAAATTCTCTAATTAATTATATAGATTTTTTTAATCGAATCCCACCCCTTCTCGAATACAATCCGTTCCAGACGGCCGTTCGAGAAGTGAATTGTTCGAAATCGATTTTTCCCATTACAATGAATGGAAAAAGAAACGCGTTCCAAGCCTTAAAATAGGCTTTTGTAGGAGTGAATGTAGAGTGTCTGCTGCAGGTGCACTGTTCCTCCATGTGTGTGGCCGCTGCATGTGGGAGGGGTTGCCGAGTGAGTGACGTCTCTCCAGAAGTGAAGAGGTGCCCGGTGCGTGTCCAGCTCTGAATGTGCGCTGAAATCCGAAGCAAAAAAATCTCGAAATTTTTGTTCGAACTCCGATTTGTTCAAAGTCTGAAACGTTCGAAAACCGAGGTACCACTGTATCTATATATATATCATATAAGTTTATTATAGTTTATAAATATGATGATAAACTTAAACTTACATTTCAACTGGTCACTGGGATGTTACCGGCGATGTTGTTGATTCTGTGAGTTGCGTTTCTGTGCAGCGGAAGGAATTATTCCCCACCAAAAGTCCGTGGTTGTAAAGATGCACTGAGATAAAAGTGAACAGCAGCCTTCCAGACACAAGCTGGTTTTGCTCATTTGTCTTCTGATTGATTGCGTTTTCAGTCTCCTCTCTTTCGTCTGGTGGATTTATGGGCGACGTAACAAAATGTTGTTTGGATAAGACAACTCAGTGTACCATCATAATTATGTTTGTAAATCAATCACTTTTGTCTGGAGGATTAGGTTTTCCCTTTGGAAGCATAATGTATTTTTTGGTTATTCTTTGGGCCATATTGTTGACTTTGCAGATTTTATTTCATATACAAAAATGGGACTCGCCCCACTTAGAAAATTCAGGGTTCACTAGCTATTAGCAGGTTCCTCCTAAGCTCTGAAATGATACAGTAGTTATTCTGAACTGGTGGTGAACCTTTTCCTTGCACACCATAAAGTGTTTTAGTTGACTAAACTTAATTCATAGTTAGGTTGTTTTCATGGCATGTATTGAATCAAATATGGTTGGATTTACGTCCAACGTTTTGGGGTGATTGTCTGTAGTTCCCAAAAGCTGAGGACTGCTTCACAGTACAACCTGGTAGTTATTGGTTTTCAGTAAAACCTTATTAGATTTATGCACGTGTCATTTTTGTGTGATGAATGAAACATGAAACATCAAATATTAAAAAATACGATATATATTTTGATTCATTTGGAGTTTTCATTATGGAAATTTGTGTACCAAAAAAAAACAAAACAAACCTTTATCCCTCATGAATGACCTGATGAATGTCTATGAACGTTTGAGTTTGAAGTCTTGAATTTAATTCCACTTAAGTTTCCAATGGTTGGTGAAAACTTGATGTGTCAGCAAGTAGACGTCTCCAGGAACTTCAACACTGAATAAAGTCCAAATCCGCTCTATTTCTGAAGTTCAATTATGTCGCGCGACTCTGACACTTAAAAGTCCCACAGTTGTGACAGCGCACAAAAACACCATCTCTGTTCGACGGCTGATCAAACAGCCGATGACTTCAGACTCAAATAAGTTCTCATTCGCTCTTGAATGTGTTTGAAATATATTCTGTTTACTCACTCTCTGGTGGGAGAGAGCCGCGGATGTTCATGAAGCAGCCGTTTCAATTGCCGTGAAGTCGGAAGAGTGGAAAATCATTAGCTGGAAGCAGGACTGGAAGAAGGGTTAAAGAAGGGAGACTCCTGTGGGACGGTTGAGGAGAATCAGGAGCCACCGCAGCAGAGAGGACTTTAGTTTGGAGCACACCGTACTGCTCTGCAAATGAAACAAACAGACTGAATCACAGTTTTATGTCAGAACAACTCATTCAAGTGATCACACTTTGGACCGAAAAGCACATGTTAACAATTAATAAACTAACTCACTGTTAATAACCAGTAATTGTAGTGTTGTTAAGAGTGAACTTTTGGTGACCATCGCATGGTGAAATATAGTCAGTCTAAATGAGATGCTAAACAGTACTTTATAATGATTTATTGCCTACTAAAATGCTGCTAATAAACATTGAAATAAGAGGTTTTATTACGGTATTAAATGTTCCCTAATCTTAAAACATGAGTCAACAGATTCAGACAGAGTATTCATATGAAGCTGAGGGTGTTTAAGTGTGTGCACTTGTGTTGATACAGTGAGACCTTTACTGAATTGAACGTCAACTGGGTGTCTCCGGAGCGTGAGGAAGTGAGTTTCATACACGTGATCGAATGCAACATTGATATTCAGCCCACGTTCGAGATGACAATTCCCCTTGTTACAATGTTGATAAGCCAGAAAAGACAACACAGGACCTTTAAGAGTCTCCGCAGTGCACGACAGAGAACAACTTGTAACTTGTATTTGAGCTCAAGAATCATAGAAAGAAAAGAAGGACGTATCTCTGCAACCCGTCAGAAAAGACTGGGGAAGGAGAATTAAATAATAATAATGAAAGAGATGGATTCTGCCAGAAGTGGAGCAGGCATTATAAAACATAACCAAAAGAATGTGACACAAAGACGAGATCTTGCTGTGTTTAGGGATTCCAATAAATAAAATAATCACCTCGGGTTGTGGTAAGAGGGCAGCGGTTAATAAAAGATTGGAATAAAATATATATATTGGGAGGGAGAGATTTCAACTGGAGAACCAGGATTGACGACAGTTGCCTTTGCAGAGCTAAATACTGGCATATTGCTTCAATGTTCGGCTCCAGGCTGAGACAGAGGAAAGTAGAGAGTGATGTAACCCACCTGGACATGAGGGTGAAAGCCGGGCGGTGTCTTCTAAATTAAAGCTGCTGTTCCTCTTCAATTAAATAAACGTTAATTAACAAGCGCGCCACGACGATCGACCGCCTCGCAACCCCGGCGTCCAGCTCACAGCAGAGGCATGTTGAAGCCTGATAAACACTTTTTTCTCTACTAATGAAAAATTGATTCCATAGATTCTTTGGGCAGGAGGCCTCCCTCTGGAGTGAAATGCCTCCCCTCCAGAGACGCCTTTAATATTCCACAGTGCTGGCTCTACTTAATCAGAGGCATCCAAGGACCTTCAATCGAAGAAGAAAAACTCCATTCAGGGACGAAATAAAGTGCAGCAGTGAAGTCAATGATGGTGTGCGTAACAGCAGGGCCGAGCGGAAATACTAAAACTACATGAGAAGATATTTTATCCATGACTTCCCGAGACTTTCACACAGCTGAAAGATGTCTCTTGGCTAATTTGCACTCCCTGCAGACTGTGGCAACTTTTGGAAAGAGGAAAAACTTTTCAGTTATTCAAGTTGGTCTATATGAATTTCCTGGAGCATAGTCACTTAAAATTTTAGGACATACTCGAGGTACTTTCCTCCTGAACACTGACGGCTGTTGTCACACTGGAAAGCTTTTTACGCTGCCTGGGCTCCGAAGCTTTGATAGAAAATCTCGGTTCCAGTAAATGAACATTTCTTATTCTCAGACAAGAACAGCCGCAGCTTGTTGGGCTTCAGCCTGGTACACACTGATCTGCTGACCACCCATGCATCCAAAACGAAGGCCTTTTTTTCCCTTCTTCCATTTAAAGGTGCCACACATTCACCATACTCTGGATACATGATCAGAAAACATTTATTAATTTATTAGTAAGGAGCTTTTTGAACAATTCCTAGGGATGTGAACATAGTATTCACACACACACCCACACACACACACACACACACACATATATATATATATATATATATATATATATATATATATATATATATATATATATATATAAGGGGAACTGAATGAGTTCAACAATATAATATAGCAGTTCTAGGATGAACTGAATAGTAGTTCAGAGATAAGAGGTAAATGTGAACACTGCAAGCTCCTCAGGCAACTTTTGATACAGCCAAAGGCAGTGATAGATTAAAGAGGTTTCTCCATCTGTATTTTTCTGACAGTGGGAACAATTAAAAGACATGTATAACCAAAGCAGATAAATAGCGAGACCGTTAATATATTAGCTAAACATCTATTGGAATAAGTCCTGAAACACACAGGGCACTGAGGAAGGTGAAGATGAGATTCCATCATCTGAGGATTTGAGGTGTCAGCGTGTGAGAGAGACGCATCTGATTCTTAGGTGGATTTGGTGCTGTGTCTCCAGCATGAGCCAAAAGGCAAAGCTCTAAATTACTGCTTATTCGCTCCTCTCTTCCCGTCTTAAGCAGTGGAAAATGACCCTGTGGATGAGATTGCTGATGCTTGTGACAAGTGTTTCTGAAGTCAGGGGGACACACTTGGACCCTGTTAATTGCAGAGCCTCTGCTCGCCTTTACAGTGGTAAGCAAAGAGATAATGTTATCTTCTCCTGACTGGGAGGATTCCTTGGGGCAGTGATGTCGTATCTTAGTTGTTCTGGCAACATCCATGGCAAAGAACTGGGAGCTACAGTAAAGGCAAGTTAAGACTGCACCACAGAAAACTGTTTATTTGCTTACACTGTATATTCAGGTGTTTAAAGATGTCATGACTGTTTAGAATTGTGGATGACAACTTATATATGTTTAAAAGTCACAGGTCCTTGAGTGTTTATAATCCACAACTTATAATCTTATCATAAGTTAACATACATGATGATAAATTCATAACATCTCCTACAAAGCATCATAAATGCACCATGACATGATATGAATGCACGAGTTATTTATTATAGATGTTGTCATTTATTTTTTTGACCGTACTTATTTTAACAAAAATAGAGAAAAAAGATTAAATAAATAAATAAACTTTTGCCAAAGCCGGAGGATGGTATTAGCCAAGTTCTAATAGGAGCTAACTGTTAGTGCTGTGAAAAGTCAAACACATTGGTGATTTACTTGGATGACTTACTTCATTGCCGAACTCAGCATTGAAGAACATTAGTCTGGCTTGACTTATCTTTTGCAAATTTTGTATGACATAATTGAAAAATGTTAATCTTCTCAGTGGATTAATTGCCTGGAACGTGGCCAGAGCCGTTGAATAAAAAATAGAACGGAAAAAAAACACATCAACTGTGTGGTTGTCCAAAGAAAAGTGGATATCTTCAGCTTTTTAACTTCCTAATTTTGGTTCCGCCAAAGTGCGCCACGCGTCACCCGCCGATGTTTTGAGAAATGCGTGATTAAGTTAAAAGAAAACCATCGACTTGGAAAGTTAATTGGCTTCATGTGTTACTGTTGATTACATTTAATTAAAAGAAGAGTTAAGCTGTTGTATTTTTAAACGATAAATGATAAAAAAAAATAATAAGTACAGCCAATGCTTGGAGAAAACTTTTGCTAAGTCCAAGCGCAATTTTACCCAGGTACAATGGGGCGACTTCCCTCCTCTATTTCAAGGCCAGTGCACCAACAGGCAACTGAACTGTTCAATATCTTTCATTTGTTTCATTGTTATGCCAGTGAAATCGCTAAGATCACATTTTTCTATTCTTATTTTGGCTAAACTTTATTCCAACTTTAGTGCTGATTCATGCAGCGTTCCATTGATATTCTGGTGCGCTGGCCAAAGGTACATCTTGGGAGCACAAATGAAAATAAGGATAACCTCATGTTCATTCAATCAGGTGTCTGACTTCCATGTTCTGTGTGAAGGCAGACTTGACAGCTCGCCATGATAACCTGGGAAAAGTATCCGCTGAGCTTGTAGCTAACAAGCAGTTTGACTGCAGCACAGATTTTCTGTCAATTGAGTCCTTAACGCTTCAAAGAACAACAGTACATGTTGACTTCCTAAAGAAGGTCATATGACCAGTCAGCACATCAATCCGAGGCTCAGAGTTCACCTGAGTGTGCTTCCTGACAGAATAATGCCTGGCGCTTATCAGGTTGACCAACTGTTAGAGCATGTTGTTTTGGGAAAAAAATGCTGCTTTAAATACATTTAAATATTAAATTGATGCTTCAATATTTGCACATTTTGGCGACTGTAACTCTATTATATATATATATATATATATATATATATATAAACACACTCTTTTCTGTGTTTAATTTTATATATATATATATATATATATATATATATATATATATATATATATATATATATATATATATATATATATATAATAAAAAAAAAATTAAACACAGAAAAGAGTGACTATATTTACATGGCATCACTATTGCTGCAACCTGGTCAAACACCGTCGTCTTCAACAGTATGTAACAGATTCATCAAACATGCATGTAACTGCACTTGCATTAGCTTCTGTGTCGTCTCACACAAGCCTCAACCCCCTGAGTGTCAGAGTTCAGAGCCTGAAGAGACAAACCTGTCCACTGCGGTGTTGTGGACCGCGATGATGGTGAGCCACTGTGTAGATCTGGGCTCCAAACTCATAAATTCACACCTTCTCAAAGCTGGATCCTAGCGGTGATTCACTGGTGGTGTGGTAATTTTAGTTTTAGTCTAATCTTTGTGTCAGTTTGTTATTTCAGCCCTTATTAGTTTTAGTCATAGTCGTCCTCTTTTTCGTCTTGCCAAGTTTCAGTCAACTCAAAGTTTGAGAATTTTACTCTGAATTGTGTCCAACTGATACATGACTGTTTTATACCAATTTTAGTGGATGGACACCGATGACATTTTGATCTAGTTGTACGCACTGAAAGTTGTGCTTAAGCCTCTCTTTACACACATACACTTTCTAGCAACACACCATTGTTTTTAACATTGGTGACGTTAAAGCTACGTGATCGGTAAACAGCCCGAGTTGACGAACTTTCTAAAACAGAGAGGAACGTAACGTTCATGTCTTAACTTACCTTAATTTCATCATGGACCTTGAGGTGTCTTCTTAAATTGGTACTGCTGTGCCGGTGATTTTGTAACTGCCTATCCTATTTCTGTACGATACATTTTTGTTCTTCTCATGTTTGGGAACAAAGTTTGTCCAGATGTCACTGCACCTCTTTCTTCCCTGCTACGACCGCTGCCACTTACCGAACAGCATCAAAACTTTGCCGATAATGGGGAATGAGGACTCGATGTTTCCTGCATCGGTGCAGTAAGACAAAATATGTCGCTAAACATGATAACAATATTTGCTCCCACCTTAGTTTAGTCAACGAAAATGAGGAGAAACTTCAGCGTTGTTTTTCCAGTTTTGTGTGTGATAGAAAGTTGGATATATAACGCCTGGCTTTAGCTCTTTACTTCTCCCTACACATGGTGAGAAGTAGGATGACGATTGTCAGTGAAGGAACCACAGAACTGGTTGTGATTTAGATGATGTTTCCATGACAGACCCACAAGTGTGGACGGGACTAGACAAAGAAAACCATGAATGTGGCGACTCTCTTACTCTAACCCTCTCACAAAGCGCAGATCTGCTAATTCACGTCAGAGGAACTATGAATATTACATAAAGTCTTCATGTGTACAGTGTTTACGATGCTGGAACTTAGCGAAACACGAAATGGGTCACATAGGTCAGATGGAGGTGTTGAACTCTGCCGAGCGAAGACATGTGTTTAAATATGGATGAACTCGTGCCGCAGAGGAAATCTGCTTCACACATCATTGGACCGCTCAATGGCCTCCTCTGACGCAAGTGGTGAAGCTGTACAGGGAGACGAGTCATGTTCTACGTGGCTGGTGTCATTCTTCATATTTGTCACATTCCAAACTTCTGGTATCAAGTGGACCTGCTCTATAATTGATGAAGGCTCTTACAGAAGAAGTCTTTCAGGATAATGGTCCCGCGGCGCCGCAGTGCAAAGGGTGAAGAAGTCAACTTGCAGTGGGGAGCGTGATTCCTCTTCTGTGCGCATTGGGTTGTGTGGGCTGGAACTCCTAAACCTCTCAGCCCGCCATGGTGGCCATTAGAGTGGAGTTAAATGATTAATGCCTTTCAAATCAGACACTACGGCGTGGCATGACTCCGCGCCGTGTTGACGCTGGACTTTTTGTGTCTGTCGGTATCATCGCCGGCGTCTGAGGCACATCATGTTAGTGCATGACGTGTGAGCCCTGTATTGATTGTGTAGAACGTCGGGAACAAGATCAGACGGGTTGACCAGGTTGACACCAACCGTCAGTTTGACAGGTAGCCTGCCACACTGTCTGCTGCCGTACAGATGAACATCCTGTTGCCATGACATCCTTTTCTCTCTGCCTTGGTGCTTCTTCATGCTTCACTTCACATGCACTAAAAGTCACCTTTCTCCTGCATCATTTAACCTCATTACCGGCCCACCACCCCACCATGACTGCCGTGTGATGAACAGCGATGTCTTAGCAGTGGTCTCAACGGCACACATCGCCTGGATTTACAGGATGAACACATGACGGTTGAAAGGAGGCACTACATTTTTAGCAATGTTGACTCTGTCATAGTTCAAAAACAGATCAATAAATGCCCAGCCTTTGCTCTGGGAGCGTGTCTCAGGGAGTCCGCTACAGTTGCACAGGCAACAAAAGGGGGGGAAACTGTAGCATTTAAGCATTTTGTCAAAGCCATCTCCATCCCACTGAGGCATTCAGTGAGAAACTTCTGTACAGTTGAACTTTTTGACCCACTCTGACATCCATCACCTCCACTTCAAGGGAAACATCAATGAACAGACATGGCAGTTATATCCACCTGAAAACAAAAACAGACCGGAACTGAGGGATGTTTCTTTTTTTCTTTTCTCTGCAACAGAGGTGTGCGTGGTGGACTGTGGTCCCCACGGTTCTTGTGTCAGCGGTGTGTGTCACTGCGAGGAAGGCTGGGCAGGACCGGAATGCGAGCAGAGGGACTGTCACCCACGCTGCATTGACCACGGAGTCTGTCGGGAGGGCAAGTGTGACTGCCACCAGGGCTGGACTGGGGAGCACTGCACCATAGGTGAGCAGCACCGACACTTGCCGAGTGCCCACTTACCTGGAAAAAAAAAAAAAAAAAAAAAAAAAAAAGGTCAACAGTGTTGTAACTTTTGGGAGAAGTTTCATTCTCATAATGTCTTTGCTGCTCTTCTTTTTATGGTATGTGGCTTCATACGCAGAAAAAGTTTTAGCCGTTCAAAACTAGATTGAAAGACATGCAAAGGCATTAAACTGAGAGGGAAACACAGTATTGATGCAGTCTTAACATCTCATCTTGGTTAAAAAAGAGGTTACACATTAAGTGTTAAGAAGCTAATTCCTTGCTTATGTACTGTTAATTGTCAGTTATTATGGTGTTTAGTGTGAACTTTTGGTGACATTCCAGATCCATAGTCGACCTTAACAATACCTAAATATTTACTCAATAATAATTACAGGCTAATATTTTGCAATACACATATTTATTTATTGTAATTCTACTATATATATATATATATATATATATATATATATATATATATATATATATATATATATATATATATATATATATATATATATATATATATATATAGGTATAACTGAAATATCATACATTGTTTCAACATTTTCAAGTATATTTTACGTCCTGCATGAATGGTGTAGAACTGGATTTATAATGTTTAAAAACTGCACTTAAAACAAGATATTATTTTCATAAATGCAATTGTTGGAAACCTCTTTATTGGGCCAAATATATTTTTATTTGCTCAAAACGGTCTTCCATGATGCTGTCAATCCAGACTTCATGTACTCTGTTGTTCACTGCATAAATGATAATGGTTAATAGGGGTTTTGAACCAGGAATCTGTAGATGATCCTGCGAAAAACAACATATTCTTGTGGTTGTTTTAATACATATTCGGCTCGGCCACTTCCGTGTCCGCACACGTCTCGTCTCTGATGGCCCGGACTGTAATGCAACTGGACCCGCGAGCTCTTAAGGTGCAAGTAGGGGTTAAATCTCATGCTCAGAGACACTTCAGCTTCCCTTCACAAGACGACAGGAAACAAACCAGTAGCCTCCCAATTACGAGCCTGCTCCTCGACCTCCTGAGCCACTTTGCTCCACCTCATTTAAACTGTGATTAAACTTTCTCCCGGTGAAGGGAAACGTTTCTCTGGTGTTCACGTTAAAAATTCCTTCCCCCCGCACCTTTGAGGATACTCCTGCCACAATGAGTGGAGGGCCAGGTATTGCCGGAGCTAAGAAGCCACAGATAAGTCTGTCTGGAATCTCACTGTTGTCACTGAAATAGCTGTGCTTCAGCTGACGTTAATGAGGATAATGAGTTCTCAGATGTCGCCTCTCGATCGACCTTTGACCTGCGCCGGCTCGACACCTTGCCCCTGCGTCAAGGGTCCTGTAGTTAAAGCGTGACTCGCAGCGCTAGACAGCAAAACCCCTCGAGCGTCATTTCTAATCTCACCACGATGACATATTCCCTGGGAGACACTCCACACTGTTCACCCCCAATTATGTATTTACCATCATCGGAATTCTCCCATCAGCCGCACGGATCCCTCTCCGAGGGGCGCCGAGACGTGCGGCGAGGAAGTTATTGGAGGGCTCCACATTCCTGCTCTGATTAATCTCTCAGAGCTGGACCGTTCCTTTGCCGCTAAAACTCCTATCAGGGAAATACTGCAACGCTGCAGGCTCTGAATGGCTGGTGCGACGACCAGCAGCTTATTTTGTCTTTCAAAACCCTGAAGAACTGGCATTTGCACAAAGAGGTTTTTAATCACATTACATGGACAGAGGCTCAATAGAGGACTTCCTCGGCCAGTCTTTTGTCGCCAGCATCTAGATCCTGTTTTGTATGCAAGGCTGAGCCCATTGTTAGCCAGTTCTCAGTGCTGCTGTTTAAGGTGTTTTGGGTTCCTTTTGTACAAACCCCACACCGCAACACTGCTCCACTTAGCTCCTTATTTACCCTAGGGGTCCCTCTACAGTTGTGCGGGGTAATTGCCGAGTGTTTGGACCAGAGCCTGATGTTTTTGTGATTTTTCTGAGAAAACCTCAAGCTGCAATTTATCCTCATCGACAATCTAAAAAAAAAAAAAAAAGTGTATTGTTCTGGACCAACTGCTGGAGAACGTCGATGCATCGCACACTAGCATTTAGTAATTCCCGTGTTTTGATGTTCAGCGAAATTTTCCAATTACAATGACCGAATCCCGCTCTAGTCTCACGTCTCTACTCCTCAAACAACCTCATTCACGGCTGTACAGCACCTGATGGCTGTCATTTAACAAAGACCAATGTTATTGGAGGAAGCACCGATTGCTAACGGCAGCGCTAATGGCTACAGTTTCATCACTGACTTGGAAAGTTAATTTACTTCATGCGTTACGGTTGATTAAATTTAATTAAAGGAAGAGTTAAGCTATTGTATTTTTAAATCCAAAATGATAAAAAAGAAAAGTAGTACTACTCAGTCAATGCTAGGAGAAAACTTTTACAAAGTCAAACAATAATTTTACTCAGGTATTGAGCGGGCGACTTCTCTCACAATTTTAAGAGGAAGTTTAGTCACGATACAGTGCAGTATTTTTTGGATTTGTTGTTGAATAATAAAACATTACTAACGTTATCATATATAATGTTAAGTCATTAAAATAATATAGATTTCATTTTTTATTTTATTTTGGTGGAACTGGTGGTTGTGCTGGTTCATATGGAAAGCTAGATTAAAATGAATACATTGGTCATATATATATATATATTAGTGCTGTCAGTCGATTAAAAAAAACGGAATTAATCACAGGATATTGTTATTAATTAATCGAATTAATCGCATTTTTTATGTCATATCTGCTAAAGGTCTCCTGATAAAGAATTTGAGTTCTAGGGTATGAAAAAATTGTAGTGCATGACTGATCGATTGAATACAGTAAGAAGAGAAGATTTGAAATCCAATTATTTATTGGTGAACTGTGCTTCAAAAATGAAATCCAAAAGTAAAGGTCAAGCACATCCGCAACCCAGTTAGGCCAGGTGCATTATTCAACAATGTCAAGCAAATACAGCAATACAGTGAAATAAATAAAATAAAGTTGTCTTCAAAAATGTAAAACAAATACAGCAATACAGTTAAATAAATAAAATAAGACTGTCTTCAAAAATGTAAAACAAACAGCAACACTGTTAAATAAATAAAATAAGGCTGTTTTCAAAAACGTAATACAAATACAGTGATTCAGTTAAATAAATAAAATTCTGAAATAAAACTAGGCTGTCTCAAAAAGGCACTAAAGCTCAATATAGCAATTCAAAAATGAATAATAGAAATATAACACGCCCTATATATATATATATATATATATATATATATATATATATATATGTACCATTACCTGTAACCTCAGAAGTGGGGAGCCAGAGCCGAGTTCAGTCCCAGCTATCAGAAAATGATGACGCCCACAAAAGTTGTTATCCCCACGGGTACCTTCTCCTGATATAAGCAACTTCCTGATAAATATGCCTTTCATTTCCTGCTAGAGAACCTGCAGGATGAAGAGGGAACACTAAATCTTGGATTGCGTGCTCAGGGTGGTGAGAATTCTCCCTCATCAACGTCTTAATCGGGAATTTTAGAGAAATGTTTTTTTGAAGAGGACTTTGTTGGCCAAGGAGCAAAAGACTCACTTCACTCCTCTGTGAGTGAGCAGTACAAAACAGAATAAACACCCTGAAAGCAACTTCAGAATACTTGAACATGGTCCAGTCGAGAGGCTCCAAGTGCTTTGTTTAAGCTGTAACTATTCAAGGTTTAAATATCCATGATATCACTTTCATCGTAAATTTCTTGCAATCCTTTTTATTAGATTCATCTGCATTTCTCAGTCTTGTTGGGAAGTAAGACGTGATCATTTTTGCCTGATGCATTAAGTGTTTGACTGGTGTCCAAGGCGTTTTTAAACGGGGGATTTGGCAAGTCTCTGTGGCTCACTTTACTAATAATTGTGGCGCTTTTCAGATGAGTGTTTCAAAATCACGAAGGAAATAATGATGTAAAGTATTTATAGAAGTCAGTTAACCACGGCTTAGTCCTGTTCAGGTATGCAAGGGTGCTGGAGCCTATCCCAGCAGTCATTGGTTGAGAGGCAGGAATACACCCTGGACTGGTCGCCAGTCCATCGCACACCATTCACACACACACACACACACACACCGGAGGAAACCGGAGTACCCAGAGAAAACCCAGGGGTAGAACATGCACACAAGGCAAGAGCGCCAATAGAAGTGACAAACAAGAACAATCCCTTGTTTGACACTTATGTCTCTCCCACCCCAGAGAAATAAAGTCATGTATTTGAATTTCAGTAGGCAATATTAAAAAAAGAATATATATATATATATATATATATATATATATATATATATATATATATATATATATATATATATATATATATATATATATATATATATATATATATACGTGTTGATAGTTGGCCCCGACTGAGATAGTTGAGCAATTTATTAGTTTCACTACTCCTTGTTCTGAACTAGGAGTTTCTTCCCTGAATAGAAATGAAGAATTAGCGGGGAAATAAAAAAATGCTGATCTTAAAAAGTCTGCTCCCGCACATCAGAGTGAATAGGAGTGACTTTGCATGCTGCCTCACAGTTCTGCGGAGAAACGTGTTTGAAGCCAATGAAACCAGCCCGTGCGCTCCAAAACTGTGGAGAAAAAAAAAACCCTGGCATCAATAGAAAATGACAGCCTTTCTCTTTGCTTTTGCCTGTTAGTGTCACACTTCTTTTTTAAATCAAAGCGGACGGCGGTTGTTAAAAGATGAATATTTCACTCAGTTTTAAGATGTTGGAGTCATTTATGTTCGGTGATGTGCACTGAAATAATCGCTCTGACTTACCGTGGTGTCCGACCACAGATGCATCCACAATTCTGATGAATCACTCACCACTTGAATCAACATCTTCTGTCAAATACTGCTTTGAAATAAGATTCAGACAACTTTAAATATGTTTCTCTTTTGTATCCCGACTTTAAACTGCTATACCTGTGCATACCTGTGTTTCCTCTCCTCTGCTAACACCTTTTTAAACCCTCTCTTTTGTCTATTTTGTGTCTGTATGCCTGTCTGCCTTCCTCTCTCTCTCTCTCTCTCTCTCTCTCTCTCTCTCTCTCTCCCTCTCCTCAACTCCCGCTTGGCTTACATGTGTAGCCCTGGATTCAAGAGTATCAGGTAAAAAATCACTTTTCTCACTTCGCCTGTTTTTTTTTTTTCTTCTTTTTTTTTCCCTTTCATGCTGAATATTTTGTTTTCCTGATTCAGTTGAAAATACTGCTGGGCGGTACAACGGTCAAAGCTGAACACCAGTGTTACATCTCCATATAATTTCAAATTGACATGTGATCGAAGTATAAATCATACATGGAATATTGAAGGATTTCTGGAGGGAAATAAGTGTTATGGAGCACAGTAAATCGAAAAACATCGGAATAAAATATGTCCTCGCAACAATAATGGGAGATTATGGTGCGATTGTTTCAAACATTATTTTCTGCACCAATAACGTTTCAAGTTATATTTACACTTCAGTGTGTTCCACTTGTGTTCAGAACTTTCTATCTCAATTTATGGCTGTAAAATTGAAAATAAGGTACCCTCTGATGTCAATGTGTTCATGTTCAATATATTGTTTCTTCTGCTCAGTTTAATGCAAAAATGTGCTTTATACTGTATGGGCTTTTATGAATCATACAGCAGATCATGACACATAGGAAGGATGCATAAATCTTAAATAGGTCAAACACCTACTGACTGGTGTTTGACTCTGGAGTTTAGTCGCAACTGAGTCACCAAACAAACCACATGATCAAAGTAGATACCATAGAAGTTATGAAATATGAATGAGGATTTCTTCATGCACTGTTCTGCTAAGTTATTTTGGTTCTTTGATAGATTCATTTTCCTGGTTGTTTCCTAGCCTCAACGTGTACCTATCATTTGGAGCGTTCCAGCATTTGGATCATGGAGAATTCATTTTCAAATTGTAGGGAAAAAGAACTGAAGCTGTGATCCAGTGTGAAAGCATTTAACACATGCTGGTATAAACAGGGCAAACATTGATAGAAGGCATCAGAAGTGAACATGCTTTCAGCTTGTCAGTTCTGGAATACAAGTCATTTCAACAGCTAGTGAGCTTCAGCTCTTCAGGTTGGCTGATGTTAGTGGACTTGGCTGTAGTAGTTCTGACCTGTCAGTAAACTTTAATGTACCCAATGTAAAATCATCTTGTAATTTGTTTTTAGTAGACTCTCCAATTGTGTTTGGCTCCCGACAATTTAACAACCGTAAACCAAAGCTTTTGGCAACAAAAGGATTACGGCGCCGTGCAGGTGGTTGTGATGCTACTAATGTATTTGAGTGCATGACATGCAGTGAACCCGAAAATGCTGTGATAAAATTTGAATGTGTACCGCCCAGCACGTGTCAGGCATCCTGATTTTTGGCTCAAAAACAAGAATGAAAACAGGTGAGCTCTGACTTTCAGCACCTGAATTGGAGGAGAAGCCAAAACATGCTTTACCTTCCCCATTGGCCGAGAGCGTGCGGGTTTTCTTTTCTCTGCTGTGCTCCCTGTAACTTCTCATGTGTTTGTCAGTCTCAGCTCTCTGCCACCAACAGAGATAAGTAATTTTCTTTTCCAAATGTTTCCCTTCTCCTCGGCCGTGTAATAGGAGCAGTCAAGATAGGATATAAAGGTAAATTGAACCCTGCCACGGGAGATTGTCACACACAATCCTTCCCCGCTCTGTCTTTCCCTAGCACGGCGTTTATACACCTGTTCTATGTCCGAGTCGACCATAATGTTTCTGCTGTGATCCTGCTCCCTCGATATGTCCCCTCATCTCCTGTCCGTCTGAACCAGTCTCACGCAGACGTCACGGTCCCACTCCCCCCTGTCTTAATTCCCTGTGTCTGCCAGATTAAACGCCCCAAAAATGGTGTGGTTTAGTCATGTTTGGGCTCCCTGTCTTCACCCTCCACTAGAAGGAATGCGATTTGGCAGAAAGTGCTCTGTTGTTTTTTTGTAAATGTTGAGACTCTGAACCCCTCCTCCTCCTCCTTCTCCCACTCACCCTCCCCTCTTCCATCTATACTTCCTTCTCCCTTTGATGTTGCTGTTACTTCACATGAGTGTTAATAACGTCTGCATTGGGCAACTTGTGTTATTTTCAGACGTAAGCCAGCAGCCCCCCAAGACAGACTCTGATTTTCAGCCTCTTAAACAGGATTTGTGCAACTTTCAACTCACAACACTGTAATACAAATTATGTCTGTGCTCAAGGTTTTTTCACACCTGCAAACACATACATGGTCATTTTTTAGGGGGTGGCTGAACATCTTTAAAAGCCACTGGTGGTTCTTCTCAAAATCCACCATCACTGCCACCAATCCCTTCGACGGTGCTTCCACCTGGATGGCACCATTTACTGCCACTAACAACATCAATACATCCTAGGGTTGTTTTGCTTTCAAGCAGATGCTAAGTACCTTAGTCTTCATTTAGCTCATAATTCACTGTTGTTATACACTTAGTTTCCACATACACTGATTATATTTAGGCATGGCACTAACAGTACTTAGGACTAATCTGGTTCATATCATTTATTGTAGGTCTGACAAATTCTTAATATTATCTTTATTGTATAACCTGACGCTAATACGACTTTTTCAATCATTTGAAACACATGCATTTCTTGTATCCTTTCGTCATTTTGGGGTCAGTATTGGGAACAAGCAGTACAACCCAAATCTAGGTGTAACTTCTGGCAGGCCAACAGTTCCCTGACTCACACGTGAGAGTGATCTCAGGATGCTCCAAATTCTCTCTCCAAATTCTTCCTCAAGACAACTCAAAAAGAGAAGTGTGCCGAGTCCCCACGCACCTCTGTGTATTCATTACTCTTATAGTATTATCGTGGTTGAGGAGTGAAATGAGCCCAAGTTTGAGTTTTGATCAGAGCATTCTGAAAGAGCTGCTTTATACCATCATATATGTATAGTAACATTGAAATTCAGATTTAAAGATTTAGACACTACATTAGGACACCATTTCATGAAGCCATCACTACTACACCAGGCAAGGAACATGACCATGAGACATGACCTCTTGTCCTCCACAAGAGGTCACAATGAGTGGGAAACCTTAGTGGGAGGAAGCCTGTTCTTCCTCTTTGAGGCCTGTGAGGAATCATTTTATCTATTTAAAAACTTTAAAACATTGTCATGGTCCACCAATCCTCTGCGTAGCAGTTAACATCTCCTCCATGATTGAGGTTGTCCATCTCAAATCAGATCCTTCCTCATTAGATGAGAACCCCTGGAATAGATTTAAGCATTGGGCAGCTGGACTGCATGGCTAACTTTTTTGTTGTCGCCTTTGACTGTCGACCCGCATCCACATTTGGGACACATCATGGAGGAGCCACATAAAGAACTGTGACATCCAAACTAACTTCCTTCTAAGTGAGGATGCTTCCCTCTTAGAGATAGGGCTGACAACACCACAGTCATCCAGGGGAAAGTGGCGGGGCCCTGGAGGAGGTGTCCAGGTGGAGGAAAGTTCTGAGATGTATTTATTTTTCTTATATATCTACACACAAAAGTGTCCAAGGGAGTGGAGTGAAGGTCAAGTTTGCCACCTATTAGGAGTTTAAAGGGCAAAACAAGCAAAAAAAAAAAATCTTGCCCCCTGGGCTGCTGTGTAACTGCATGATGTGCCGTGATTTTTTTAGGTTTTTTTTTATGTATTTGTTTTGACAAAGCTGAACGCTACACTGCAACAGCTGGTGATTCTTTATCAAATAAGGACCAACATTTAAAGGCTTTCTTTAGATTAAACGCAACATTTTTGACCATTTATCTGAAGAGTTTCATTTGATAATGCAGTGTTTGTTAATATTTGACTATTGTAGTGTATTAAAAATGTACAAAACTTTCAATTTTCCTAAAAAAATTGGCTGAACTTCCTCATTATTCTTGCCCGTCCCTTTCCTGACTGACCATCTTGCCGTCCTACGAATCATCTCAATATACCAACTGAAAGCTTCAGTATCCTTTAGTCATTATAATTTCTTCATAGTTGTCTTTTTTCTATCAGTAAATCATATTAACAAATGTTTATTTTAATCTCCTCGAATGCGTTGTAACTACATTTGACATCTGTATGACCCTCGAGGATTGTTCTGCTTCAATGTAGCAAAGACAATGTAGCACTTGAACAGCAAACGTATCACGGCAGTAGAGACTCATCTGTTGCCCACCAACAGCTTCACTTCACTTTCCTTCCACAACACTATGCAAAACCACCCAAACCTTCCAGAGTCTGTACAAACCCTGTCTGTATTTCCCTCCAAAACTTGTTGTGGGTTTGACTCCGCCAAAGCTGCCGACGATCACGCGTCCAGGATTTGTGCGAGTAGATTCGCATTAACAACAAAGGAGTCAATCTGGCTTTGATTGTGCTACAAAAGCTCACAGACTCTGGCGTGGACCGGACTCTGCAGCACCAACTCACGTTCACAGTCTCCAAAATGGGCCTATTAGCGGTAATTAGTCATCTCAGCAGCTTTTCCCAGTCTTTGTCCCACACACTTGACGTTTCACTCTGGCTGCTCTATCTCCGGAAACTCATGTGAAACGACAGCAAGTCCCAGCACCCTCCTCCCACATCCCCCCCGTCCCCGGTCCTGTCCGAGGTGTATCGTTATTATATATATATGTTCACTCAATACTGTCTTGACCATTTTTTGTCCCTCCTCTGCTCCTGTCCACTCTTGTCCTCACCCTTTCTCCTCCCTGTCTGACTTGCTGGGGCTGCCTGACACGTACATGATGTGTTGACAGACGGCTGCCCTGGGCTCTGCAACAACAACGGGAGGTGCGTCCTGGATCAGAACGTCTGGCACTGCATCTGCCAGTCAGGATGGAGAGGCCTGGGATGCGACGTGGCGACGGAAACACTCTGCTCAGATGGCAAGGATAATGAGGGAGGTAGGGACCAGTCAGACAAATGCTCTCGTAGGGTCCTCGCTTAAGTTGTGTTTTCTTATGGCACCAGACGAGACTTTGATGTGGCTCCTCTGTGACACGGCAAACAAACACAACAAATGAATCATACATAAAACATCACGGGAGAGCAATGACGCAACAGGGTGAGACTGTTAAACAGCGATGCCCCAAAATATACAGTTCAATTATAAAGAGCACTGCTGACCATAGATTATTCATGCTCCACTGCCTGGATTTGCAATGAAGCATTTTTTTGAAGTTCATTTTAGGTGACACGCTTTTGAATAGTTGATTCTTTGATGCGAGTCTGAGATCTAGGCTGTCGAGTTAACCAACTTCAGATCTCGGAGGAGGCGCGCACAATAATTGGGACGGTTATTTCGCCTGCCAAAGGAGCTGACGCATCCAGGTCGACAAAGCGGTCCCTCCCTGCCGTTGACATGTTTTGCTGTATTCCAGACGGGCTTGTCGACTGCATGGACCCCGACTGCTGCGCTCAGATGGCCTGCCAAAGTCAGAGCTACTGTCGCGGGTCGCCCGACCCCGCTGTCATCGTCGGGCAAGGTCAGGGCATCGCACCTCAGCCCACCTCCAAGGGCTTCTACGACAGAGTCAGTTTTCTGATCGGACCCAGCGGCAGTCATGTGATCCCGGGAGAAAACCCGTTTAATGGCAGGTAAGAGGCTCAAAACGACAGCTCTTTAATTGTCCCGTCACTTGTCTGATGTCTTGTTAGCAGTTGGGAGAGCGGCGCTCAGTCAGAACGTCCGTGTCTTTCAGGCCCACTTTCCACCTTGTGTGTTGATGCCGCTGTCATATAGTTCCTTTCAGAGAGAAAATGAAAGTGCGAAAAAGTAACAGGAGTTTGCTTTTTCCATGTCACATATATGCCACAACGTTTGTACAGCTATCATTGGTAGCCATTTAGAATCGAACACCTGCCCTTAACAGGAAAATCTGTCCGTTTATATTTTAATAAGACAAGTCTGAGTCGTCCTGACTCTGCTCAGCACTGTCAGACGGAGGCACAATGACACTCAAGCTTTTTTAGTTCAGTAGTGTTGTCAAAAGTAAAAAAAGTCAAGTTGATTATGAGAGTAAAGGTATGACATTGTTGAGCTCAGTCCATTATTATAAAAACATTTTTCCCTAGTTCTGTATCATATACTGCACAATAAATCATATCTGCTCCACACGTTTAAATGCCAAATTCAGAATTCTATGGCTTCAGGACTATCCATAACTACCTGGACTTCATTCTGCCACTTCGAATGCTTTCAGTAGTTTTGAAGGTTAAATAAATGGCTTAATTATTTATGTGTTTTTTTAGAGAGTCATAATTGAAGTATACTGGTCCCATACTTTATATGTTAAGTTTCACTACCTACTTTTTTTATCCCTTCATACACAACCACAAATTCTGCCTCACAGTTTATTTTATTCTTAGAAGCACTACACTGCAAAGCCTCTTTTTTATTGGTGGGTGAATAAAGCTTCATGGAACAATGAAAAGTTTTTAGGGGTCAATAGGTCGCTGTTTTGGTTTTAAAATGATGGAGGTTTTTGTTTACATTGCAATTCAACACCAAAGATCATAGACCAGAATGTGGCAACTCGCGGCCTCTGAAAATGAGGATTGGACATCGCAAAATTTAAGTTAAGAAGAAGCATAAAACTTTTCAGCGAGCTTTTCATCACTCTAGCACTTCCACCTTCCATCCAATTTATTAGATTTTTGTTAAATTTAAGTTCTACCCCGAGTGAAAATATGATCATGGTTCATCATTAGTCGCATCGGTATGAGCCTGAGAACATCGGATTAGAAACACAAACATGTTGCAGAGGGTTCACTGACCTCTGCAGCACTTACACCGCAGTGTTTAAGCTTTTGTGTTGAGTTTCTACTTCACACTGATCACTCTGAATTCAAATGTTGCAAAAAGATTTATCACAATTAATTCATTATATATATATATATATATATATATATATATATATATATATATATATATATATATATATATATATATATATATATATATATATATATAATAAAATCAGGCCCTTCACTGAGTTTGAATAAATGGGCATTTTCCTCATCGCTTCCTGAGGTGATTCCTGGGGTTAAACCCGGTCAACAGTCTGAGCGACTCATGTCTTCATGTCCTTTTAGTTGCGCTACATAAGTTACGCTATGATGGCGCTTGACAAGTTCGATAAACACATCCCAGTAGGCTTAGTTTGCAGGTTCATAGCCAGACAGAAATGAACCAACGAGCCACTGACCCATCGCAGGATTGTCCCGTTGACAACTTCACCATTTACCCAGACTCAAAAGCAAACCTGATTCGCCACACCTCAGTAGGATTCTGAAGTATCATCAGTGTAAGTGGAAAAGCAGATTTGGGACTGTCGGGTTAAAATGCAGATCCCGTGAAAGAGCGTTTCAGCATCTCACCACAGACAGTTGATGTTCTCGGCATCCGTAACAAAACACTGCAGGGCTTCCCTCTCAACTTTGAATGGTTCCCTTGATGTTGGTTCATTTTATTTGAAAAGAATCCAACTAACTGTCTACATTAGTGCAGCGGCTGCTTCTCCCGGTGTGATTTGTAAAATAAAAGGTGAGGTGAGCTGAGAACAGAGCGCTGGAGCGGAACACTTTTCAAACTTAAACCTCCACCCGGCTGGTCAACAGCGTCGCTGCACACCCACACTGGGGAAGATAAAAGAAAGAATCACGACGTCGCGCATCATTACGACTGTTTCAACTGACTCGAGGTAAAAAATATATGGCATTCATTAGCGCGTCTTTGTACATGTTTCATCCAAATGAACAAGAACATCAAATAAAAGTAGAAAGCCACGCGAAGCTCCAAATTACAGTTAACTCCCACGTCTGTTCAGAATCTCGAGCCGAGTTTGTTCACTGACTGACGGGGAGGGAAATGATTGCCAAGTGTGTGTGGAAGGCTTTGGGAATATTCCCTCCAATTGTTTAAAGTAATCCTTATGTAAATAGCATGCTTTACTGAAAATATAGAATGAGGCAACACCCCCGTCCACCCGTCCTCACCGCCAGCCGGGTTCCCCGTAATCCTCACGCTCATTGTCTTCAGCTTACAGTTGATTTCGTGTCTGGCAGCGGCATTAGCTTTTCTTGCTGAAAAATATTCATTTGCAGCAGTTTCTTTCTCCCCGTACACAAGTTTGCCTCATAATCGAATCCACAATGGCGCTCTTTAGAGGCTCAGCAGACGCCCGTGCCGCTAAATCTGACAAAACAAATTACCTTTTTTCAGTGTATCACTGTTAGAAATAACATTAAATACTGAGTTTTGCCGTCTTTCATTTAACGCTGGTCTGTTATCTCACATTCATTAAAACGATAAAGTAGTCCTAATATTCCACCGTGTTATAAAGGCATTCATTTATGCCATAAAGAAAGAGCTTGTGCGACGACAAAATAAGATTGGACGTTCCCTTGGACGTCATCTCTTAGTTTCTCGAATTCTGGAAGTGGAGCAAGACAGTGACAGTTTTTTTAACCAGTCAATGGAGATCCATTTTTAACCTGAGCCGGTTCTCCCAAATCCTTAGCAATTTTCTTGAAGAGACAGAATCTTCTGTATTATCCGCTGGTGAATAACGTTCCCCATCAGGCTTTTAGCTAGGATTTTGAAACAAACCACGCCCCCAACACATAACCACGCCCCTAACCCCTCCCCCTCCTGATACACCATGTCAACAACTGACAACTAACAACGTGCTTTGTAGAAAACAAAGCTGTAAACATCTATTTGTACCAAAATAACTTGATGAAAAACAGATAAACAGTCAAATAACAAACGTGAACAGACATGAACTCAGTATCTGTTGCCACAGTAACACTTTGAGATGCAGGGGTCCCTTGGGAAATTGTTTTACTTGGCTATACGGTTGCGAGAAAGTTTCGAGAATGTGCGAATTTGGATCGTATTCAGCGAATTTACCGGGTGGAAACCCAATTTAATGTAAACCAGTGAGATGACAGTAAGAGTTGGACAATATACAGTACAAGCACTAACAATACATTTAGGGCGTCGTGCTAAGGGAACAGGGCGTCCATTTTTGAGTGCCGGAGAGCGTTCATTTTTTCGTGTTTTTTCATGTTTTGCAAGACGCCCTCTAAAGCTTGTTCCCCATATAGTAGGTGGCTGCGCCGTTGTCGCATGGAAAATGAAAAGAGTGAGAGTCAATCAGAGCACTCGCACCAAATTCAGCATGCCACCTTGCAGCCACGATGTGGCTGTGCCAGTCAAGTGAGAGATGAGAGGGTTGCCCATGCGGAAAATCAGGTGATAACAGTAGAGGTGCATCAAAATAAAGCAATGTTTCCAGACTAAGAAACACATTCTACTTCATGTGTGCGTCACCATGACGGTGGTGCACAAACACCAAGGCTCACGTGATGCTTAACACCAGTAGTTGGTCAGCGATGTGTTTTGAAAACGGCACATTTAGTTCTACAATGTATATGAAACACGTGTGATGTAACGGCAAAAATCGAATTGAACGATCGCATTTTGAACCGTTCCTGTAGTCTCCGTCTCTGACCGTAGTCAGGAGACGCAGGGGAGGCGCGGGGACACATCACCACCTGTGCTGAAGCAGAGACTCAGAGCACCACTCCTGTCATTTCAGTGCTCCATTAGCAGAAGCAAAAGAGTGACAAGTGCTTTTCAGGAACGTCCTGCTTTATTTTCTGGCCACAGTGGCAGTGACAGGCGCGATTCAGGACCATCACTAAAGGCTTCTTTTTTTAAAATCACATCCACTCTGCGCTCACTGTTATCGCACACGCAGCGATGTCTCAAACATGCGCCAGACAGAAAGCGCTGTTGCTGTGCCTCAGCACGGGCTGCTGTAAATCACGAACGTGTTTGGTCTGGGTTAGGTGTTAGCTTGTTTTTCCTGAGTTTAACCACCCCAAGTTATTTTAGTGAAGGTCATGCGTACGCAGTATTGGATATCCCGCATAAACTAGAATGATGCTAAGTGCTCCATCATGTGGCAGCCTCAGCATTCCATTGGATTTGAGGAACCTGAAGACTCAGACAATATATGAATCATAAACCTATACGGAACAACCAACTTTGTTTTCCACACTGGTGGTGGTTTCATTACGATGCAGGTTTCTTGTCACCTCTGTCATGAATGCATAGCGTAGCGGTGACGGGAAGCACATTTGAAAAGGGGTGGCTGGGTAATATGAGCACGAGGGAGCAGATATCACTCCGGTTTCAGAAGTCGCTAATAAAGGAGTCGCCAGGACGGCACAGAGAATAAAACATGTGTTGTGTTTCGGAGTCTGCCCCCTGTCTCCGTCGCCCCAGCAGTATCGCATGTCCCCACACAAGTCTCCCATCGGGTTTTCACACTGTGTATTTCGGCTGCCAGCGTGGTACAATGACAGATAAGAATGCAAGAATTAAATGATTCATTCCAAGGGATGCAGCAGGTGGTGAGAGTCGCTGTTGTGTTTGGGACTCAGCTCTCTTATCATCCGCCTGTTTCTCTGAAGATTAATCGAGGCACATTGGAGAAACAGGGACCATTCGCTTGAGCTCTTAAGTGGCCCTGGGTCCTGCTGGTAGCATGGAGTTTTCAAGTTGGCAACTGGTATTGATGATGACAATAATAATAACCTATTTGTCACAGCAAATGAAATTATATGTGTCATATACGCTCATAAAATTGTTATCATAGGAATAACAGTAGTTACTTCTCTTCGCTGATGCTAGGTTTTGGCACTTCATATTTTGAACTAGCGTAACTCCTCGAAGGTTTGTCCTGGCTAAGAAAGCAAGCACCATCTGAAAGCTCACAACTGGGGACGTGCATGCATGTAAGTGTCATCACAGTATTCCCCGAACTTCTGCAGTTGTCCTGCCCATACAGAGGCCAGATTCACAGGCACATGTGTCAAGAGTTACGTGGATGTGCCAGTGCCTCCTCAATTAAAGAAAGGAAATCTGTTCCTAAAAGCAGACACCTTCCAGTTGTGTATGACATTCATGATAAAGGTAGAAATCTGCTCAATGCGCCCGCTGAGATGGGGCGAGCTGAAGAGAGAGCAGTGACTTTAAAGCTGTCGGAGAGTGTTTATTGAGTTAGAAAGTGATTTGATTGTATTTCAAAGGCTTGTTGCAGAGTGTTGCTTCACATTTTTGAGCGCGAGTCTCAAAACCATGCTGCACCCACCAAAGTGAGAAGACCACCAGCTGAGTCCTGACAATGACTGTAACGTGGCTGACACTTATTCAAACATTTATTCAAGCTGCGCTATCAACGGAGAGCAGTTATTTGGCTTAAAGCAAGGTTCAGCTTCATCGCTGCACTATACTTGGACCAAAATTAGATTCACTGTCATCACTATTCATCACGATTTTTCATTATCTCCTCATAAAGTTACTATCATCTCTGGGCTATAAGCTGCTTCTTTTTTTCAGGCGGTCGTAAACCTGTGTCTCAAACAATGATGTGGCTGTATGGATTTTTGCAGGAAGACGAGCTTCATGCCGCCGAGATATTAAGCCTCATCACATCAGAGAAATGAAATTACAGGTGCTATATTAATATGAAGGCCATTCTTGGCTGCAGCGTGGAGCTCCGCAAACACTGAAGCTCAGGCGAAATACACCGGGCGACAGCTTGACAGCTCTTTGGGCGCCTTAATGTTGCTCAAACCGTCACAGAGTCAGTTCTCATGGTTATAGTCTCGATGTTGTGTACATACAAAATCTATTTTCTTCTTGTAATATTGTCAGTGTGGCTCATATTGATGCTCAGTAGTCCAGGTCTTACAGCGCTTTATTTTCAGCTTCATTTTCGGAGGTGTTTCAAGTCCTACTACCGCAACTTAAACCTCCGGGAAATTCCACATCTCAAACAGAATAAGTGAATAATGCAACACAAGCGATGAACTTTTGTAAATATATACAATAGCCTAATTTTGTCATCTCACTTTGCTTATATATATATATATATATATATATATATATATATATATATATATATATATATATATATATATATATATATATATATATATATATATATATATGCTTGGCATCCAGTGACAAACACAGGAGTCATCTTTTCAACATTCTGCCCTGCGTCCAAGAAAAACTGAGGAGGCTTCCATTTCCTTTCAAATGAAAAAAGAGACTTAACAAATCACTTGTGAGTCTGAGGCAGATTTCACCTGAACGCCCGGCAGTCATGTTGAATAATCACCGGCAGACTCGCCACTTTAATCATGTATGAAGCCTGCTGATTTATGAAGCCGGATCGCTGAGAAAATACACTTTTTTTTGTGTGAAGACATTGATTAGAGGAAAGTATATTCGCCAGCAGGGTGAGGTCTGGGAGGAGCGGGCAGATGACTGATGCTCTTTCGGGCCTGACCGAGTGTGACGGAGGTGCCCTGAAGTGTCACATTTAACACCCACACTGTTTAACCTCTGAGGTTGGGCAGCCGCAGATATGAATTCGTATCAAATACGAGTGGCGTTTGGTCAATAGTGGCGCCCATATTTCCTCCTGTGGAGACACTGTGCATCACACAGGTAGAAAGAGGGCATTACATGGGAATGAAGTAAGGAATTAAATACATATTTTATGGTTGAAATCATTTAAAGATACTGATATTTAAGAATGTACATATGAGGACACAGTTGCGTCTTGTGAACTTATGTGACTTAATTCCTCAAAGGTTTACATGGGTTCTATACTTGTTTGTATTTCATTCATTCACAGTCATGCAACAACTGAGCTGTTTACTTTTTATGTTTTTAAGCGTACTACAATGAATTGAGTATAAATTGAGATCTGAGAAAAGCATGTGTCCCAGCTGCCACCTTCAGGTGACACAACACTGTATTGACTCGGAATTATTATTATCACTATTATTTTCACCAATAATTTACACTTTAAATAGGCATTAGGTATCAAAAGCTATTTTCACATGAAAGATTCATAGACACAAGAAGATGAATGTTGTCAATGATCTATCCTGAAAAATCTGTCCGGGCTGATGCTAGTTTATGACGCACAGTGAATCAGGCTTTACTTGAAGAGTAAAATGACTTGTCTAATATGATGATGAAGGTTAGAGCTCCTGGACGCATACACTTCATCTGATACCTAGGGTAATGTCATCCGAACTCACAGGGTCTACCCACCCAACAAGTCAGTCAGTCACTCTTCCAGTTGTTACGACCGCATGGTTGTATAAATCCAAATCACTAAAAACCAATTACAGCCGGAGAATGAGCAGTCGCGTATGACTTTTCGAAGAAGGAGGAAAAAGCCCGTAGCTTTTGGTTGCCCCTGCCGTGACCTTTAGACTTGACTAGCAACAGATGAAGAGCTCGGGGACATGTTGGAGTTCTTCAGGCAGAAGAGCTGACCCTGGCCAAGTTGCTGAAGATGCCTGTTTGTGTGAGACTTCTTCAATGTCAGGTTCAGGTTGGTTATTCAGTTGGACACCTGCTCTGTAGCGTGTCAGTCCCATCGCTTGTATCCTCGACAGCGGAGAACCGCAGACCCTCCGGGGACCCAGGTCCTGGAGTCGCCAAGGCGGCTTGTTGACACCGGCTGCTGTTGTTTGTTCATTCAGCCCTTTCTCTGTTTGTTTTTTTTAAATTTTTTTCTATCACAGCTTGGCATCAGTCATCCGGGGTCAGGTCCTCACAGGAGACGGGACGCCGCTGATCGGAGTCAACGTGTCGTTCCTGCACTACCCAGAGTTCGGCCACACCGTCACCAGACAGGATGGAATGTAAGAAAAGTGGTTTTTGCCTTTCCATTTCTGCATGAACCAACACGGATTTACATGTGCAAACAGCATCAGTAGAGCACAAACACGACGTCCAGAAGGAGGGGGTCCTCCTGGTCGACATCCAAAAAAAAAACAAAAAAAAAAAACAGTGTTGCCCTGGAACGATTCCTCCTGTAAATGTCATGGCAGCGGAGGCCATTTTGAACCAGTCTATTTAAAATGCATTGAATCAGTGCGAGTGGAATCAATCCCCCCGCAGCGTTGTAAAACACGGGATTACTGTCTGACCTTCTATTACGGCAGATGGTGCTTTCATAATAGCAGAACAAGACAAACCTATGTTACATATTTAACAGACGCAGTTCACCTGAGGTCGGGGCTTTACTCCCGGAGAGCGTCCCTTAGTATATAGCCGGCGTCTTGATGTGCTGCCAGCGCGGAATACAAAGGTTTATGAGTGGCAGCGAGTCGGTGATGAAGCGCAATCCTTGAGTCCCCAGATACACGCAGATTAGCTGATTTCCTCAGATATTCCGCTTCTGACAAGGAGCATGATAAATGGCGCTGGATAATCACACATGGTTGGCCAACAGATCCGCTCGGCGCGCTAAGATTAGAGGAAGGGGGCGGCTTCTCCGCCTCGGCCTCTCGCAGCTGTGAGCTCCCCTCTGCCCGAAGTGGAGAGAAGGGAAGCTGTTTGAGGTCAGCTGCACAGCTTGGCTCTCATCAGTGCGTGTGCTTGTGCGTGCGTGTGTGTGTGTCCGAGCACAGGTGTGTGTGTGTGTGTGGTGTTCCCAAGCATGTGCGTGCGAGTCCCCACAAAGACGCCTGTGGATAGAGAAGATCCAAATTTAAATGAGTCGCTCTTCAAAGTCTTTTTTGCTCCAGTAACTTTTGCCTTATTAATGCCACTTCAGCCCCAAAACTACTCCCAAGAGTACTGAATCAAACCAAATGTTTCGTTATCGATGTAGTTGAGCTGCCCCTCCAGTTCCGCTTCACAGAATAAGAGGAGAGGAACATGTTGTGCGGAGAATAATGAATAGCATTCATTTAATAGTGTTTATTCTCAATTATCTATGGGTGTGTACATGTGCATGTATTTCTTAATTCTGAATTTTATGTACCGCTACAAAAATGCTAGTTGACTCATGACATGCTGAAATATTGGTATGTTTATTGTCATAATAAATTGATAGAATACAATTTTTAAAACTACTTCAAGATATCTTTTAAAACACATCCAAAACTTTAAAGGTCAAAACTGCTTTATGACCTATTAAGTTCATTTTTTCTGTCAATAATTTTTCTCTATTGTAATTTTTAGAATGCAAAGATATGAATTTAAAAAATGAAAATGATGATTAAATGCAATGCAGCTTCATATCCTTTTGCACAATTTCAGCAGCAGACCTTTGCCTGAGATTCTTTAGAGGCGTGGCGGTGCATGAAATGTCCAAATAGCTGTCAGTGAAGTCGGCAATGGATTAAGAATCTATTTGGAAAATCTCCAAATCAACTGCAGAGCTGTGCTGGAAGAAGCTGCGTGAGATCTGAATTGATTTTACCTTTATGATATATTCATTTGAGGTCATGAAAAAAAATAAAAAAAGAAAATTTCTGAGAATAAAGGCACAGTGGGACATGAAGAGCCAGAAAATGCAGAGGACTGTCTGGTGACAATAGTTGTTAGAGGAGATTTCCACAATCCAGTGCCACAGTTTCAGTCATACTGTATAGGTATTGCATGTTTAATAACAGCAGATTCTTTTGGCAGAATATGTTGTGTTAAAACATAAAATACCATGTCAAGAAAATTGATTTTGAGCAGTGTTGCTTCAGAGATATAAAAGTGGTCGCAAGTATCTGAAAATACATTTCGACAACACGCATTCGGAGGTTCTCGCAGGTGTGAAAGCTTGTCTTTGTGTCCAGGTTCGACCTCTTGGCAAACGGAGGAGCTTCGCTGACGCTCAGTTATGAGCGTGCCCCCTTCCCCACGCTGCACCGGACAGTCTGGGTTCCCTGGAATGTTTTCCACGTGATGGACACGGTGGTGATGAAAAGGGACGAGAACAACATTCCCAGCTGCTACCTGACGGGTCTGATCAGGCCCGACCCGGTCATCGTGGCGACGCCCCTTTCCACGCTCTATAAGACCTCACCCGAGGACAGCCCCATCATCCCGGAGACCCAGGTGAGGACACGAGGTTCTTCATGTTAGCTTTCCTTCACAGTTCTGGATTTTTGGAATAAGTCAAATGACGTTTGTAACATAATAATAAGAAATGGATATTATAAAAAGTCATTTTTCCAATTAAAATATTCTCCTACTTACTTATTTCTTGTGAATTAAAATGAATAAAATATTTTTATTTATAAAAAAAAAAACAATTAAAAGAAAATAGAAGCTGTAAAGAAAGCAATTGCTAGAAGAATAAAATAAATACACAAATAATTACATTTGTACAAGAAAAATGGCTTTTTAACTTGAGATATATTTATTAAATTGTTCATTATTTTCTTTGACAAGTTATCAGAGCTAATGCATCACCTGACAATATTTACAAATATATATTGTTAGGTTTACATCCTTCCATACATCCAAAATCTTTGTTTTGTTCCTTGTCATTTATTATTATTAGTTTTTATTTAACTTTCGCCCTAACATGAAGCCTGCCTAGTTTGCAGTTTGTGTTACTGGTGCATCCACCAAAGGATTTCAGAGTGTAGCGCCAGACATTTTAAGAGTCAATATAATATAGTCCTCAAAGCTAATGAGACTTTTATGTATTTTGTGTGAAAACAATTCTTCGACTGAACGATACAACAGCCATTTCAGCAGCGATTTCCAAAACGCACTAGAAGTGAGCAACAGCTGCTATTTTTCATTTCCTGGCATTCATCTCAGACTTGTCTTTCAGTTTGGCATTGAGTTTGATTAAATTGAGCTGTCTCCCAAAAATACAAGCCAATAAATTGCCTGAGAGCCGATAAATTCTGAGGGGGCATGGCGCAGAGGAAACATGACCCTGGCTTTGTTTGGTAGCCGTTTGGCCCCAGTTTGAATCCTTGAATGCAAATGTCAGTCGGGGGAGGCTTGCTGTAAAAACTGATCGGCGATAAAATAAATGTTTTTTTTAGCAAATGGAGACATCCTTCAGCATCTGCTCTGGAATCAAACCTGGTCAAGAGAAACTGCTTTGGCTCATAATGAATGTGGCCGTGATCAGTGAATGATGAATCCTCCACGTTGGAGTTTATATTTACCGAAAATATGAAGGGAAACAGAGGGATGATGCTTTCCTGTAACAGATGAGCCTGTCAGTCCCTCTAACTGCTGCAATAAACCAAACCTTCCATTTCATTTGCAAAGAAAAGTACACAGACAGCAACCCTTCGTGACTCAGGAGCACCAGCGCACGTGAATGTCCTACTGCAGCTTTCCACGTTATTACGAGATGCAGCACATTTCATCCATTTGTGTTTATGTACATTAGTTTGACAAGCAGTTTAGTTCTGGTCCAAAAGAAACAAGGGATAAATGATCTATCTGTCCACCCGTCCAATATTTGTTTTTTGTATCACGATTGCAGCAGCCTATCCATTTATTTATTTATTACAGATCAATGTAGCAGATTTAAAATGCATATAGTTGCTAATTCCTCACTATGAATCCCATGTTATTGTTCGACTATAATAATGTTCATGTCTCAGTGACGCTATATGCATAATTAATGAAGAAACTCGCTTGATGTGATGGTGTCCTGTCTTTGTTTTGGAGTTCAAATAAACTCCGCTCTCTCATAAATAAACCCCCAGGTTCTTCACGAACAAGTGGCCATACCGGGCTGCGACCTTAACCTGGTCTACCTGAGCTCCAGGGCGACTGGCTACAAGCCCATCCTCAAAGTGCTCCTGACTCCAGAGCGACTGCCCTTTGGCCTGATGAAGGTGCACCTGATGGTGGCCGTCATGGGCCGGCAGTTCCAGAAGTCCTTCCCGGCCTTCGCCGACCTCTCCTACACCTTCATCTGGGATAAAACAGACGCCTACAACCAGAAGGTCTTTGGCCTGGCGGAGGCTGTCGGTGAGTTCGCATCTGTTGAGTTGTTGTTGCGAGAGCGTGTTTACTGCCGGCTGCCTACAGGCAATGAACCCTGGTTGAACCTCAGAAGATTGATCTCCTTTTATTTATTTATTTATTTGTTCTGTCAAGATTAGTGAGTCAGACTTTGTTGGTCTTCATGCGCAGTGTAGGTCTCGCTCAAAATCCCCAGGTCAAGGCCACTCAAGAGCTATTCTTTATCATACGTTTCATTAAAAACAGGATGCTCCTGCAGTGACATCACATTTTTGGGGGAACTAAACTCCAAATCTGGACACACACCATGGCATTTTAGCATGCTTTAACAGCACAACTCCAACTTATTGACTGAGTCACGTACAACATGAATGGCAATTTGACAGTGAAGGCAGGAGGCTGAAGAAAACGCTGCTTTGGCAGTCGGCTCCACAACTTCTGTTAGTTGGGAGACTTTTCTGCACGTAAACAGCTTCTGAAAATCGATGATGGGCATCAGCCAATATATTTCATTCATGTATTGGGAATATCATGATCAATATATTTATCCTTGGAAAGAAATGATGCATTAGATTTTGGAGTGAGAGGCAGACTGGCCCGCTGTGAGGAGTGAGAGAAAGCTCACGGCCCGCCAGGTTCTCTGCACCATCTTGGATTTAATGAGGAAAACCTTTAAAGTTAATATGTGCTGGTTGAAACAAGCAGCCTTTTTTAAATTCTTATAATAAGAAAAATAACAATATTTTATTATTATAATTTTTTTTTTTTTAAGTTATCAAATTTGGCCTGGTCGCAGCCAGATGGGCTGTAAAATGGCTTCACTCACTTTCCTCCATCAGGTTTGTCAGACTGAGAGTCACTTCAAGAAACAGAGTCAGATTCAGACTGAGGAAATAGCACGATAGATGATTCAACTTTCGGTATAATTACTCATTAATAACCACTGATGTTCATCTCTGAAAACAAGCAAATCGTGTTTTTTTTTTTTTTCCAAATAACAGAGACATGGCATAAAATGTTCCTTTCACTGGGAGCATTTTTCAGCACAGCAGTTTCAGGTGCGCCACATTATCCACTGTGATGGCGGAACCAAAACATCCGTGATGGAGACTCAATGAGATGTGCTGATGGATGGAGAAACTTAGGGATAGAAGTACAAACAAGTTTGATCTGTTCCCTCATCTCTGGAGCACTCTGATGTTCAAGCTTGTGTACAGATACAACTTCAGTTCGATCATTCTGGTGTTAAATATTAAAATGCATTTCATCATGATTCATGAATTATAAAACCGATGCTTATTTTTCAAGCCCTAGTAATAAACAGTAAGACTTGATGAGTCATTTGAAAAAACATACATTTTCCATGTGGTATATTTGACAAAAAAAGACGTGACTTCATATCGAAAAACGTAAAATATCATGAGGTTTTTTCACTGCTCACAGTCTACACTTAATAGTTTAACTTTACTGAACAGAAGGTAAAAAATACAAAACATTGAAAATATACAGTAAATGTCGATTTATAGAAACTGTTTCATTCAGGAATTCAATGAGTCACAGAAGGTTTTCCGTTGGGTAAAATGAACTCAAAGCTTTTGAGCTGGATCTTGGTAAAAAGAGAAGATGGACTTTGAGTGTAGAAGAATTGTGCGTGTGACTTGTTCACTAAGGTACACAGTGTGAGTGAAGCGAGAGAACTTCCTAACATCCCAGCGGAACGTTTGTCTGCAGATCAGCAGCTCTTAATCCAAGTGGCAGAACGGTGACATGCGTGTCAATGTGCTTATGAGGGTTAATTCTCTGCTGGCGAGACTGTAATTGACCATTTCATGATCACACTTTTGGCCAATTTCACCTTCTGAACTTATTAATTTGTGAGTCACTGAAGGGCTGATTAATGCGTTGCCTCTTTTCCCTTTCCGGTTCGTGAGTGAGTGCTAGTGTTTTTTCTATTTTTTTCCCCCTGAAATCACCTTTATTGGAACCGCGGCCTCTTCTCGGTAAACAACTTGTCTTGCTATTATCATCACAATGTGACACAGATAGGTAGATAAACACCAGCTGTGCAGGTTGGACTCATAAACACTCCGGGTTCTGCTTCAAATTGTCGTCGCAGCTGGATAAAAATGATATAGCGGCGAGCAGTGGCGAATGTCTACAAGCATCATTGCTGCTGCAAATGTCAGGTTCGGAGGTTGCAGCGTTACTCACCATGGGGATCTGCCATCATTGCTTCCAGTGTCGGTGGGATACGAGTACGAGTCCTGCCTGGACCTGGTGCTGTGGGAGAAGAGGACGGCCGTGCTGCAGGGGTACGAGCTGGATGCCTCCAACATGGGAGGATGGATGCTGGACAAGCACCACATTTTGGACGTTCAAAAGGGTAAGAGACACTCCATGTGTTAAGTGCTGGCCGGCGGAGATAGCTCCCCTCTGAGGGTTACTGGCAGGTGGTCTTTACCCTGAATCACAGCAATAAATAGTTGATTCAGAGTGAAATATGGCTCGTCATTCCATCTGCAGATAATGGAAGAGAGTCTTGAAGGGCCAATCATTCACAGTAATGACAGAATAAATCAGAGAGTAAGTCACAAGGGTGCGGGACTCGCCGCAGCCCAACGCCACTTGGCTATTTTAGAACCAAGCCTTCTGCTGCCCATGAAGGATTACGGTGAACGGACTTCATTTTTAATCCCTGCATTCATTCAATGAAGTAAATTAATTTCTTGCTCTGTCATCCATCAGAATTGCTTTAATCGCCATGTAAATAACCAGAATTTGCCTGTATCGCGCCCGGGCAGACGGGCCGGGTCGTGAATGAAGTGTACATTAATGCTTTGTGAGATCGTGTTCACACTGGCTGTGAGAGTGGGAGCAATTATGAGCAGCAGATGGAGAGCATTGTCTGCTTTCTCAGGGTCTTGTTGTTATATCAAACCAGATGCGGCGAACAATCCTTGTTCCAGTTGTCCAAGACAATTTGTCTGTCTTTTATCTGGCCTCGTGGAGGCTGCAGTCATGGCCTTCAGCGCGGCATTTAGCCTGACAGTGTCTACTGTTAGTGGCTGTAAATATGTGTTTTGCTGTTGCTTTCAAGGCTCTTCTTTGTGAGCATTGTTAGTTCGAGACTGTTAGATTTAGATGTTACGCTAACCTTCCAAAAAAAGCGACGGTTTCTTCGCCCAATGCTACGAGATCTTTATTTTTCCTAACAAGTGCTGCCTAAGGGAAGATTTATTTCATTTTTTTTTTTAATTATAGGCTTTTAAAATAAGTTTCACTTTAACCAACTCAGTTAAACTTTTAGAGTGTTTTCTAAAGCATAGGACGTTGCTGATGAGGGTGTCCTGGATGTTGGGTACATACAGTTAGCATCAATAGCATGCAAGTAAGCACTGTAGTTAGACTTAGACTTTCTTTACTGTCATTGCACAAAAACATAGCACTTTATAATGGCAACGAAATGTTGGTCTCCAGTTTTCAAAAACTACATGTCCAAAATAAATAAATGTCAGATAAATTATATATATATATATATATATATATATATATATATATATATATATATATATATATATATATGTATAATTTTTTTTATTATAACTACAACAAGTTGGACAATAGCTGCAATACTGTTTATTTGTAAATATATATATATATGTCCAAAATAAATAAATATCTAACTATATATAATACTAACTATATATATATATATATATATATATATATATATATATATATATATATATATATATATATATATATATATATGTAGCTATATATAAATATATATATATCAAACTTGTTGTAGTTATAATAATAAAATAATAGTTAACAATTCAAATTTATTTCATGTTTGTGCTAGCTAGCATCATATTAAAAACACTTATTAGAATAATATTCGAGAGACAAGAATATTAGCAGTTAATAAGCAAGTCATTAGTTCATTAATAGATCATATGTGTCATATGTCATAATATTCCCAATATTTAAAACACAATCTTTCAGTGTCCCAACATAAGTCAGACCGAAAGGCTCGGCCAACTGCCGTTTTTCATGATGAGAAAATGTCACCTTTGATTCTAAAGGAGTCACAACTTGAGTGGGTTTTAGACGGCAAAAGAAAATTGGCTAATGTATCCAGCTCTGATTCCGAAATAGAGCTGAAACAAACGGTGAGTTAAAGAACACTTCTGCAGGTTATCATTTACTGTCAGCACAAACATCGGGCCGCCAGCGAGAGGTTGTTGCCGCTGAGCAATTTCGAGGGCCGTTGAGCCTGAGATGCTCATAAGTGTAGTCCATTTATCTGCTTTGAATACCAACCAGTGAGTGTAGGTGTCCACTCTGCTGAAGTTCACCTCAGCGCGGTGCTTTTTCTGGAACTTAAATTAACTCCACAAAAGGCAGCAGACATGTCGAGACTGAGACGAGCTCGGCTCCGGCAGTTTGGCCCCCAGCAGCTATCAACACTCCAGTGCGCATCATTACCAGGACTGCTAGGACTTAACACCTCAGCGTGGGCGATGTAAGACACTTTGAAGATGATGCAAACCCACAGTCTATAGATTAATTATCAAACTGATGAAACTAAGCAGGTGCATGTCGCTTACGGAATTTTGAGCACTATTGGCTTGAAGATTTGGACTTCATGGGGAGTTTTATTGGTGTGATCTGCGCTCCTGTAGAGCCCCAGTGACTGTCTTGACAGAGGCTTTTATGTGAGCTCTGCTTTTAGTCACATCTTAGCACAAGTAAATACTTTTACTTTTCAAATATTTTTTTAGGAAAATGAGCCACTGGTGGGAGAATGGTGGGGTAGTGGTTAGCATGAAAATGGGAAGAGTGTAATTGTGCTTTAAATATGTTATTGTGTTGTATATTATTTCATTTCATTGACAAATTAGCAATAAAAAAACATAAATAATGTTGTGAATATGTTGGCAACAGAACTCTATGAGTAAATGTGATTTCAAAATATCACTTTATTTCAAGGTCTTTTTATTTTAGGTCATTTTTTTTGAGGGACAAAAATATTGTTAAACTTAAATCCCTTAAGAAACTCATTAATATGATCTAATTCAGAAAGAACAGAAACTCCTAAGAAATAACCAGTGAGTTTTATTTAGAATTCCAATCTAAACTCACGAGGGCCACATGAATGGAGGCAAAGGGCCACATGTGGCCCCGAGCCTGCACTTTGCCTAGCTGTAGGTTGCCGATGCCACCTGGCTGCAAAAAGGTTGCAGGTTTGGACCCAGCTTCAGTCTCCTCTCTGTGGAGAGTGCATGTTCACCCCATGTTTGAACTGGTTACTCTGGGCACTCCAATTTCCTCCCACAGTCCAAAAAAACATTCAGAGGTTTAAGTGGTCCTCAGGTGCGATTGTGTGTGTGAATGGTGTTTGTCTTTGTGCGACCTGTCCAGGGCCTCAGCCCCTGCAGCCCACACAAGGAAGATAATAGAAGATTACATTTATGGTGATCTAAGCGTTCAAAAATGTCTCGTCCATATTCAGTATTATTCCATTTTACAGCCCTCAATTTGCGTTGATTTAAATCCTATATAGCATGAACTGACAAACCAACAGCTCTATTAAAACAAATGTGTTCAAAGGGCCACCACGACTCATCTTCCAGCTTGAGGACTCAAAAGCTGACGCTAGAAAAAAAGAGGATCGATCCTGGGTTAACATAAGGGTCTGGGTTGGGTGGACTCCCTTCCTGTTGGCGAGTCCCGAAGTGAGGTCAGGTTCAAGTGGAGCGCTCTGAATTTGCTGATTTACTACTCCATACTAATGAATCAACGGCTCCACAAGTCTGCGCGCCGTTACTTGAGGATTCCCAATCGGCTCTTCCGTGCAACAGGTAGCACTTTGATGAGCACTGATGTCAGCACATATTTAAACTTTCAACATACCGTGTCCGTCCATTAGGGCTGGATTGCATCTGAGTAAGTAGAAAAGTTGATGGGCGACTCCTGGACTTTGTGAAGATTTAAAGAGTCTGTACACACACATCAACAAAGAGGGTGGTTTTTTTTTTCTTCATGCAATTTTTAGTGGGACTGGGGTAACGCCTCAAAAAAATAACATGGCATATTTTTCAGTTCAAGCTTTGACATGAATCCTTGGCAACACGCCACTTTCTAGTCTGCTCATTGAGTCTGATGGTACAATATATTGGCGACATCAGATCCCTGCAATCTGCCTCACCTCAAACAGACTCCGCAAACCACACAACAGTTGGCAACGCTATTCTCAGCGGGCGGGCTGGTACCACCCATGTCCTGTGCATGTTATAAACGTCTTCTCTGATGAGCCGCAATACCACAAACTATTCTGTGTCTCTGAGTGGAAAACTTGTTTGTGAGCGCGCGTCAAGCTTTACTTTGTTCAGACTTTGATGCTATTGTGTCCTGCGTCTTAGCCCAACATTAAAAGAACAGACATAGGGGCCATCGCCGAACCCAATCTGTCAAGCCATCCGGAACGGGAAGTTTGTGAAGTGCGCAACAGAACCTTGAAATGTGCCTCCAGCATGACTGCTGCTTTCATCCCACCTGTCTCAAAGTATAGAGCGCCCTCACCAAAGCCTCCAGCGAGGCAGCACCAACAGATAGTGCTGTGTTTATGAGGTTCTCTGCACGTCTGAATTTAACATTAAACACGCAACTACGCGTGAGAGAACCATCGCGTGCGCGCCGCGACATAAATGACGACTGAAATAAACCCACAAGCAGATGGCGCCGCGTTTCCTCCGGTGCTGTTAAAGCTGAAGCCCCCCTAAGGCTTTTTCACACTTGTCCTATTACAGCACCTCCTCAAAAACCCCCCACTGCAAAGTCAGACTAAAATTAAACCACTTCCAGAATAGTTCAGCATCTTGTGCGGTTCTGTCTCGTTTACTCTTGTCTGACAGGAGCTTAATCAATTTGCCCAAAACGGTTCCCCGCCGGAATCTTGTTAGCAGAAATCAGAGACACCGGACTTTGCGAAATGATTTTTGTTAGTGAGCCGAGAGTGCGTTCACATCCAAGTGTTATAACCCTGTAATTCCATCCGTCCTCGCCATCATCCTTTTTTATTCAGCAGTTACGAAGCGGCACACCGCTTTATATCCCACGTTTGCTCAGTCCAAACTGAATAATTCAGCTGTGCATTCAGCCACTTTTTGACGTTTGAGATTTATGGTCCGTGTGGGCTTTTGGGCTTCAACTGCAGTTCGATATCCTCAGCCAGCAGGAAGATAAATGCAAATATCAGCGCTTGCCTTCACTCCGGTCTCAGTATTGATTCTGTAGCATTGCTAACCATGACTAATGTTCTCACCCAACATGTTAGCAAGCATTGCTCCTCGGCAGATGCAACGGTGGCTGAGCTCCAGACATTTGAACTTGTCTTCTGTTGTGACTTTTTTTTTTCCCACACTTCAAACATCTTTGGATTTTTTTCTCTCTCTCTCATCATTTGAAGCCAAAATCCCCATGCTTCGCTCTCTTCATGCACTTCATAGTCTGTCAGACCAGATAAGGCAAATTGCCGGTGTCTGTGCTTTAGTCATGTCCTCCCGCCACTCCGTACCTCATTACAAGTAGATCGACCTTCCCTCCGATCTGCTGCTCTTACATCTGCATGCTTCTCCCCTCCACTCTAAAACAGCTTCTTTTATCACAGAAATGCTCTTGCTTTTTTTGTGCCCTGTTCAAGAAGAGGCCGGGGCCTGGCTGTTTCTCATCCAAACTCCCTTTTAAGTCACACACACTCGTTCAGACTGGATCATTTTAAGAACCATGTTGCGCATCAGTCAGATGGAGATGTGTGTCACCAGCTATTGGACAAGTTAAAACACACACACACACGCTCGCACACAACTGAAATCAATTGGAGAGTAAAGTAGGGATGGCTGATGATCCTGACTGCAAAGTGGTTATGGATTGTGTGTCCTGGCTGCCATGTCCCGCTGTGCAGTTAGTGATTCTTTAAATTTGTAAATGACACTGCAAAAAAAAAGCATTTTAAAAAGCAGTTAATACAATAATATCCACAAAAGATTCACTTTGTGATTGAGTCTTGGTTATTCCTTGTCGATGGCATCACGCTAGACATGGTTCAGTCCTGCACAGAGATGAAGGATTTACTTTATCCTGGACTGATCTGAACGGGTTGAGTAGAAGTATGTGGTGAGTCAAGTTATCCTGTCACCATGGAGGTAGGGGGACGACAAAAACTGAGTTTCAGCACCACAGGGTTGAGTTTTAAGGCGGATGCACAGGTGTATTTAGCACAGGGCGACAACGGTTGTTTACTCTTCATGAATAAACAAAGCAAGAATACCTTCTGTCAGTAAAATTTTAGGGCTAATTGTGAGAATTGCAAGCCTGTGGACCTCTGGAGAAGAAAACATAGCTGGTGCCACACTCCGGAATGACCCTTACTGATCTTGTGACTTAATCCAGTGTCAACAATCTCTGAGGAACCATATTGAGTGGCACCAGCAGAGTGGAGCTAACCGCAATTAGCATCAGCTATGTGGATCCAGCCTACGAGTCCTTGTTTGATTCAGGTTTAAAATAAAGGTTTGCTGCGTCTATCATGTATAAGTAAATAAATAAAATTGCAGGAAAAATGACTCACAGAATGTGATGGTGAAGGCTAGAATTTTTGAAAGGCTATTATTACTTACAATATTTTTTGACTGAAAAAAAAAATGTGCGACTACACAATTTAGACGCAACACTGAGTCTAATAATGGACACAAGCTTCAGCTTTTATGCTTTATTAGGTCAAACACAGGGCTGACAGATTAATGTGGAGATGCAGGCAATCGATTAGCAAGGGTGAAAATTGAGACAAGTGGTCGTGTCACCGGAAAGGTGAAGGGATACTTCCCCTTCGTCTCCCCTCAGGAAAAAAAAAAAAAAAAAAGGAAATCTAAATCCTGCATTTGAACTTGTGCATCATCTGTCTATATCCAACTCTCAGCATCTCTTTTTGACCCATTTAACTTTAAAACATTGCCTTTCTTTTATGTAACGCTTCATGTTCTCCGGCTGAATTAAACATCTGCTGTGTCGGGTGAAGGACTGAGTCAAGAGTTCACTTACCTCTTGTACCTGACAAAAGCTTTGTGATGGAGTGAAAGGATTTCTGTTCACTTTTAGCCTGGAAGTCGGTACATCAGTGGGAGCTCGGCTGCTAGGGTACAGTGCGGAGGAGAACAAGGAAGGACATGTTGCAGTTAAGACACAGTGCCGCTCCTCCCCTACCAATCTCTGCTCTCTTGATGTGTCACCAAGGTGACATTGCTCAGGGCGCTCCAGTTATTCTACCCGGTGTGGAGCCTCGGCCTTCCATTCCTGGCAATTAATCATCTGGCAGGTTGTGATGTAGGCATGAAAGTCTTCCTTTTCCCCCTTCAATCGCTCAAATTAGCCTTTCATTCAAGAAATGAAGACGGTAGGTTGAGAGTCAATGTGAATCAAACGCTGACCATCAATCACTTCATGGCTACACACATGCTTATTTGGGAGCTTGATCTTTGGAAACAGGGACTGTGTTTTACGTTTAACTAAGGCTTGCCTTTCAAGCGACGTCCGACCGAGGGGCAATTATTTCTGACAGGCGATGGTCACGGTGACTAGTAACCAAAACTACTCTCAGAGGAAAAAAAATAAAGAGCGGTTTGTTCCAAAACCAACTCTTACGATGCGTGATTTGCCTTTTGTTGTCTGTTAAATGAACTTCAAGAGACAGGCTGAGCATCTGTACTGTGCTGTTTCATCTGACACTCTTTTTATGAATACGGTCCACACACCCAGTTAAAGGTCTCAGCGATCTGTCTAAGGTGTTCACACACTAGACCTTAAGCTCAAGTCACAGGTTGAACACAATTCAAGCATACTTGGTTTTTCTGCATTTGTCTTCAACCTATATTCCATCCTGTAATCTATAGACACTCAAACCCTTCAATCCACACCCGTCACTGTTCTTTAGCTTAACTTAAATAATGGCATCTTCATTGCTCACGGTCGCTGCATTACTCCTCGTCCTCGCTTTCGGGACGACCATCCCGGGAGCCACATCAAATGGCCGAGTTGGATTTGATCCCGGCTCTTGAGTTTGACACGTGTTCTTAACAGTAAAGGTGAATCCTCTTCTGATCACTGCTCCCAGTGAAGCCATTTGACTTCACTGACTCATTAGAATATATCAGGCCTGGCCAACCCGTGGCTCCCGAGCCACATGCGGCTCTTTTCCTAGTTTCATGCGGCTCTTCACCAAACTTTGTCATTCCCTAAACTAAACGTATGGCCTGTGTTTCACCTGTTATTCATTGTCCTTACATATGTGTAGGATGTGGCTCTTTTCAGCAACAAAGTAAAACAATGTGGCTCTTAGCCTCTGACTGGTTGGCTGGAATATATAATAAAGTTCCATGACTCCTTGAGCCATGGATGGTTATTTGAGAGTTGCGCACATGTGCTCACGGAGCCCCCTAGTGGACACGATAAAAGCTTTATAAGAAACACAGCGTTTTTAGGGAGCTTCCCAACTCTCAACATGACTGGGCTGCCAGCATTTGCAAAATCTTTTGCCGTCTTCCATGCCAAAATTTAAAGGCCCCGTTTGTTTAAAGGGTTTTCTGAAGCATTTGAAGCGCAAACAGCCTCAACTTTTTTAATGAATTAATCAACGAACCGCTGTCCCTAATGGTGCATCTTTCCGATAGCTACACTTTGACATGACGTCTCCCGTGCACAACGTGTCAGGCAGCAGGCTTCTCCCTCCCGGCTCATGAAAGCGAGACTAAGTTTTGTTCACAGCTTTATACATTTCATTGGAACTCGACTACAAAAGGAAACCAAGTGAAATAAAAGTGCAGAAGATGTCTAAATATACTTTTAAGAGCTTGAAGAAGCACTTTTACCCGGGAGTCCGTGGGTGTTCTCTCTTCAGCCCGCAGCACTGGATTTTCCGAAGCCGAACTTCCATCAGTGCAGAGCTCCTGCTGAGATGTCACAAGTTTGATACTTGCAACAGTCATCAACAGTAATGTGACATGACCGAGTGTCCTTGAGGGAAGGAAGCAGAACCTTAATCTCCTTCCTCTAAATCACATCAGAGCACAGAAGTTGTGTAAGAGCGGAGGGATGGACAATATTCCCGCAAATGATTGCAGGGGGTGCGTGGTGATTGATTGGAGTATTTAAGCCATCCCATTACACTATCTAATAGCCTGCGGTGTGACGTGTGTGTACTGTAAACTATGATGGAAGTGTAAATAAGGAGAGACGGAGCGGCTTGCCAAAATGACCTCAGCATATTTTCTTCACTCTGCGCTGCCAAGGCTGCCAGACAGATGCGGCGCTGCAGCTTATCCACGTCCTCCAAGCGGCATTAGTCTCCTGGATATTGGAAACGTCTCCGTCTTACATGAGAAATTAAATAGCCGGGCATTCAAATCCTCAGCTCATTACAGAGCTTATGTGTATTCATGTGTTTGGGCGTAAGTGCTGTCCCTGAAACGCCCAGGCTTCTTATATAGCTGTGTGATTCCTGCCACACATTTATGGCTTTATTGAAAAAAAAAAAACATCCTCCGAATGGTCACCGTGGTTCAAGCTGTCGCTCGCTTCACCGCGGTCTTATTCTGTCCTGCTGGTGGACCTCACCGAATTAGGAAATTCTTGACCCAATATGCGGGAAATTTGTGACGATAACTTAAACAACTTTAGACAGAGATATAACTGAGAGGAAAAAGAGAACTCAACTGAGATGTCTCAATGTTGTAACCTGTGTTTGGCGCTAGTAATAGGACAGTGATGTGGCATTTTCCGGGGTTGGTCCTACTTTATTCTATCACCGCAGTTGTCGGACAAATTCGCCAAAGCAGCTTTGCGAAAATATCCTAATACTGTTGACCAAAGATCACACTATTTTCTATTAAAAAACAAGCAAGTAATGTTGTGTTTCCTTCTTTCCAGTAACCAGGTCTTTATTCGGTCTTATTCTTTCCTTAAACGGATTAAACATTGGACAAATGTTGATAGAGGTTAAAGTGTCCTGCTTGACCCTGGACTAGTTCCTGTAATGTAAAGTAGTTTAGATTCTGAATGTAAATGAAGAATTGACTCCAACTTCAAAGCGTTGAATTGTGACATCCATCATTTAATTTACATAAATTTATAAAGCATATAACTCTCACTGTAAGGTTTTGAACATGTTTAAGTGAAATGATGAGCGGGGTGGTGTTTTGGAGTTTCGTCTGGACTTAAGATTTAAGACGGATTCTTTATTAACCTTTACTGACCTTGCACCAGAGCCAATTCTATTCATGGCCTGCACTGGAATAACACTGGAATGTTACCTAGACAACATCCCAGTTGCCAAGTGATCATCATACAATAAATTTTTTTTTTTTTTTTTTTTTTTTAACATTTTGCAGATTCGTAGCGCAGCTAGCAATGCCAAAGGTTTCTGCGAGCAATGTCAGACCCGGGCTTCATCACAGTGCTTCAGTCAGTGAGCAGGAACATGGCTCACAGTTCAATTCAAGTCCCAAGGTCGAGCGTTTTGATGGCGTCATGCTTCAAGCCGTCCCTGGGACCTATCCGTCTTTGTTAACGGCACTCGTGTAATTCTCCCGGATACAAAGGAGGGATCAGTCCGATTGTCCTGTCAAGAGTCCGTGCCCCAACCTGGCTTCATTTGAATTCGCCCTTCAATCACTGAAATCAATGAAAGGAACTAATCGGAGGAGTTGGCCGCGCGCTCCATTTCACACGCAGGTTACGAGGGGTGGCTGCGCACCGCTGCAGGATGGCGACGACACGGCCGCTGGTAGCGGTGCTACACATTGTCTAATGAGGACAGAGGCAGTGTGAAGTCAAACAAGTTGCTGGATGTGAATAATTAAGCGATTGCAGCGTTCACGTCTTGGCTTTGATGTGTTGCTCCGCTTTGAAGAGATTCCTACTTTAGCAGAGCAGAGACGCCCGATATATCTGTGCCGCGTTCAACTATTAATGTGTCATGACTCACCAAATCTGGTTCACGTATGCGCCATTATTAGCCGGAAATGATGTTTACTAGCGCGCAGTGACTTTGGGATACGACTCCCAGACACGTTATTATTTTCAAAGCACAAGCAGCTTTTTTTTTTTTTCGATTAAAAACAACTGAGGTTCACTCTCAGAAGGGAAATAAAAGGATTTATCAGTTGGAGTGATAAGGCATCCTTGTGCTCACTTTCCACTCTATTTATGTGTGATTACAGTCGAAGCTTTGTTCTATTATTGGCTTTTGTTGAGATTTCTTTTACACTTTCCCCACTGCGCTGTGGGGGGAAAAATGAGCGCCATAAAACCGGACTGAAGTCATTTTAGTCGGGAATGTGCTTTGCACAAATGAACCAAAACCATCCAATTTGCCTCCGTTAGCTGAACAAAGACCTGAAAAGTGCCGCAACAAAACAGTTTACAAGAAAGAAAATCTCAAGCTAGTTCCATTGACTGTATTTATTGCGATGGGTTTCATTTTTTGGCGTTTTTGCTCGCCATTTTTCACAATTATTTTCTGCAAGAAATGGAATGGAGTCTGGCTATTTCAAATTATTTGGAAAGTATGAGGTGATGCTTTGAGCCCTCTTCGACTGGATCAGTTTTATCTGGGGCATTTTGTGAGGCAATAATTCAGAGACGTTTATGCAATGTCAGTAGAGATGATAGAGAATTTTACCTTTGCTGAAGCAGTCTGTGAAAATTACTCCAGGTAACACCCATTGAGACTAAAGTTTCCTCCTGGCCACAGCTTACTAAATCCACTGGCAACACAGCTCATTTTAGTACCTATCTCTAACTCGCCGTGAGTGCACCTGGACGACATCACTCAAGTGAATACGATACTTCTTCCACATAGTGACAAACTAACACACAACTCATGGAACAACCGCTTCAATTTGTGACACAGATTCTGACTGGAATACAAAAAAAGCACCTAGGTGTTCTCTATGGCCAGTGCCGTTCAGTTTCGTATCTAAGTGCATAGATTTCTTTCCTCTTCCAGGTCTCACCCGGAGGGTTGTTTGACACCAATGACACCACCATCATGAGGTGGTGTAGCACACACGAAACAACATCATACACATGATTGAAAGAGGAGACTACGGGGTGTGACAAACCGTACGATCATAACTGACATCCCGAGGTAAAAGTAATTTGATCGGAATAGTTCTTAACACACATTCACAAGCGAGTCATTCTGCGCAGTGATCCAGTCCCTTTCTAACCAAACGTAGTGCCTGTTTCATGCTTAGCTGGGAACCACTTTAGTGGCGAGTGGAGTACTCGCTACTAAATTCACCCGAAAAAAGGGATGAACTGAAACTGTAAGGCTAGTCCAGATGAGCAAGGGCTGCAAATCATCAGCATCACCTCTGTAGCACTAGCCACGGGAGGTCTTCTCGAGTCCTTTCCAATCCCCGGAACACAAAAAGACCAGTTGGGCGAATTACGAAAGTCTCATTCTGTGTTGTCAGTAGATTCTCACCACAACAGCCACCACGTAAATTCTCCTTCACATTTATAAGTAGCAGCTTTAGTAAAGATTCTTGGTCTGTTCAACAGGTTTTGTTTTTAAGGGCCTAAGGGGAAGGTGTCACCTGGTGCGCTGTGTAAATTGGAACATGATGTTGTAAAGCGATCAGCAGTTCACCAGACAGGGTACGAGGGTAACAACACTGCGTACCAGCTGATGCGACATCACTATGGTAACGGCACATCAGCAATGGAATGGTGTTGGAGGTGTTATTTTGGGTCAAAGCCTGCAGAGCGGTGCTTTAAGGATCCTAAAGCAAATCTCAGAAAAACCATAAATCACAAACCTTTAGCAAAACCACATTAGTCGTGTAGCCAGCGCTTTTGCTTTGCAATTACTGCAGTTTGAAGGTGAAAAGGAGAGATTTTGTCCAGGGTCACCGTTACGAAAGCTCAATTAAACACCTTTATAGCATCACATTGCATATTTATCATTTCAGCGGTAATGAAATAGTGCCTGCTTAGGTCAAAGGGGAATTCTGTGACCTTGCTTTTCCTTCTGTTTCCGAGAAAAGCCAATTTATTTTGGGACATTTTATGGCTTTATCGCACAGTTAAAGAGGAGAGAAAGAGGAAATGAGTGGAAGCAGGTGACATGGACTGGAACAGGGGACGCACTACTGAGGGCAACGGTGCCCCTTGTGATATCCATCATCGCTCTGAGGTTATGTGGTGATGGTTATTGTGTTCTCCTCCAGTTAGGCTTCATGAAAAGTACACCTAAAATACAATAATATATTCATCAATGGTGAAACAGACACAATTTAATCATGTCTCTATATGTTTCACTTAAGGCAATGTCTGCTCTCTAAAGCAAAGTGGTCTAGACTGACCACTGTCTTATCATGTGTTTGTACTACACTTGCTGACATTCCCAAACATACCAGGTGAAATACAAGACTTGTGTTTATCTCCAACCTCAATCTGGTTTTTTTCTTCCCTTTTCCAGAAATGTCAAACACTCACTCCTTGTTCTCTGTGCAGAAGTAGAAGATCAGAAACCAAGAAACATTTTTAACAAAAAAAAAAAGCGAATTATTTCCCTCCACAAGGTGTTGCACTTCTGTGTGCGCGCTGTATTGACCAGCTGTGACAAAATATGAGCCAGTGTGTGGCCACCCAAGTGGAAACTATCACTGAGGTGGTTCTTAGCAGGACTTTATCTGTCTGGGGACAGATTGTGTTGCCACTCAGCCCCTCCACTTTAAAGTTCTGCAGTTAAGCTGAAATTATGGATGATTTTAAAGTTGTGAAGTGATTTTTTCCCCCCCCATTTATCATCCTCTACACATGAGATGTGAATCATACGACGGACAGGCTAGTAGAGTCGACCTGGAACAAATGTAGAAAGTCTATTTGGGAACCTAGGGACGTCCATGATTCCCAAGAAAAGGGCCTGTGGAGTGGAAGAAAACATTCATTTCCATCAGCACTAAATGCATAAGAAACACATTGATACCCTTTGGATCCTGACACGTTGCTTCACTTTATCAAGCTCGCATGACATATGATATTTAATCCAGGCAGATGAAAACAAAGGCTCCCGGGAACTTGAGAGGTCAGAACACCACTGCGCGGTGCAAACGTCAATAGAGTGAAAAATGATGTAACGTAATCTGCTTCTGTTCTGGTGTGATCACTTGGAGTCTCCTGTGTGGTCTGCCAGTGAGAAACTGTGGGTTCGCGGTACCAGCCCCTTATTTGTTTGTCTTCCTTCCAGTCAGCGAGACTATAAAATGGTGCCAGCACCAGTCACAGAGAAACGGCTTATACTCATAATAAAAGCACGGCAGGGCGAGTAATTCTGTGCATCAATATTGACTGTATCACATCACAAAGAGAAAGGCAGGAGTCTGTAATTGGGTTATTACTGTCCTTGTTAACACAGCCATTGACATTTCTCCCAATTGTTCCAGTGATCGAGAGCTAACCTGCATTGCGGTGCTGCTGCTGTTTATTTTTTGGTTGTACTCCCAGAGTGAGGCCCAAGTCGGGGTGACAAACAAATACATACCAGCAGGAAGAATGGGGTGCAGGTTTGAGTATTGTGGCTCTGCTGACATAATGGAGTCTGTTGTGTCTAAAAATGAAGGAGGCCATATACTACAAATGCATTCCACTTATCCCCACCGGGAGGCTGCAGTGAATCGTAATGAAATTGGACGAAGACAGGGGGACGCACCTGGAGAGCTTGTCATTCCATCACAGAACACTTAAAGACTAAACTAAAGACTATATAGAGGCACCAAAAGATAAGGAACTTTGATGGTGTGGTTACACGCAGAGGAGAGACGGGACATGTTGGACTAAGAATATCGGAGCCAAAGGTGACTGGTAAAGGCAAAGGAAGAAGACGACCAATGAGATTCACGGACACAATAAAGCATAAGGGGAGGATAGATGTGAGTAGGCAGGACGATCAAAAGGTTACAGCGGAGGAGGCTGACTTTCCGTGATGGCAAATGCTGAAAAAAGAAGATTAAGCAAATGTACAAGAAAAAAAGAGAGTGACTGAATTGCATTTTAAAAAAAGCAATTAAAAGTAAAGGGTCTGTAATGTTATTATTTTTAAATAAAATCCCATGGTCTACAGTTTTTATTACATTTTGAGAGCCCACTAGCAATGTTTGTTCAATACTCTTTTCATAGAGCGAGCGCCATCTGGAACTCTTCATAAGGCTTTATTTGTCCATCACTGGTGGATACATGTAAGCTGAGTATGAGGCTCCCAACCCTCCAGATTTTATGTCGGGTATGCGTTACTGGTTATAATTTGCGACTATTCCAGTGAGGATCAGAGGCGTATGGGTGCGCCCCTTTTTCACTATTGCTAATGTAAATAGCTTGAGGTGGAGGTTGAGCTCTGAAGAGAACATTCTGGAACTATTACATACTGTTCATTGTATAGAAATATATATCGCTCTTGGGCAGGTACCTCTCCATTCCCTGAAAAGAGGACGGCTTCTCACAAAGAATGAAATGTATCATTTCATTTATAAGCCGAAAGATAAATAGAATTAAATGTTTCACATTTAATAACGCAGAGCAACCCTGTTTTCAGGAAATCCTCAGGGTCCAAATTCAACACCGTGACGCCTATTCAAAGCAGATTAATTTAAATAATTGAACGGCTACTAATTGAATAAACATACTGAGCTGACATGACAGAGTTATTGATCTTCTCATCAGCCCCTCAGGAAGTGAGCCAATAAGCTAAATGACATTATTGGATTTTTGTGTGCAGGATTATTGAATGTATCTGGATTGTCATGCTCTTCAAAGTCACCAGCTTTCTTTGCACACAGTGAGGGACAAATATCGCGAGTGACGCTTTCATGGCGTTTGATTTCCCAGGTATTCTTTACAAAGGCAGTGGCGAGAACCAGTTCATCTCCCTCCAGCCGCCTGTGATCTCCACCATCATGGGAAACGGACGCCGTCGAAGCATCTCGTGCCCAAGCTGCAATGGACAAGCCCAAGGCAACAAGCTGCTGGCTCCGGTGGCTCTAGCGTGGGGCATCGATGGAAGCCTCTATGTGGGGGATTTCAACTACATCCGCCGCATCTACCCTTCTGGCAATGTGACAAGTATCATGGAGCTCAGGTAAGTTTCTGGCCAATTTCCTCTGGTATGTCCTGCGGCGCATCACTTTGGCTAGCCCATCGAAACAAATAAAAACCTGTCTTCCGATTTTAACTGGAACGAAGTGTCGTGCAACGTTTCACGTTGACGTGTAGGCATCAACAGCCCTCTATCGCTATGTTGCTGCACCAGCAGGCAGCCACAACAGCAGGACCACCTTTATTTTTTTCCTCAATGTTTACATATGTAAGCACAGGCATCCTGTCATCTGCAAAATGCGTAGGAGATGCCAAACTCAGCGGGAAAATATACCCCAAAAAAATCCAAAAAGCTCCTCTTCTGTCAGAGCTCTTTGATATTGTCTGACTTCAAAGCCTCCCATTGCTCATTCTTCTTATTCAGATTTGCGGCCCGGCACTTCTCCACGACAGTTCCTGTTGAACGTCTGCCTCTGATCCTGACATCAAAACTTATCAAACCAGTTTATTTCTTTATGTAGGTCAAGTAGCACAAGACCGGTGTTTGTGGTCTTGGCACAGCTGGTGGCTGGATTATAGCATGATGGGGTCAAGACGTCCATGAGTGACTTTGCTGCTTGTGGTTGAAGTGAAGCTGTTGGCCCCGTCAAGCTTCAGCGATCAGTGGTGCGTTTTTCAGCTGGAACTGGAGGGCGAGGCGCCGCCATTCTTAGATGGCGCTTCTTTGAAGTGGAAGTAGGTTAAGCCAGGACAGGCAATGTCATTTTCCCACTTGTTTTAATCAGACATTTCTTGCCTGTAAAAATAGTGAATGGGCCGTTTTATCAAAATCTTTCCGTCGGCACTTGTTCAATTGGCTCGCGGTGAGGGAAGTAAGAGCTTCCCGATGGAACTCATGAATCAATTTTAAGGAGTTATAGACTGACGGCAGGAAGAGGTGGCCAAGACTTCCGAGGTTGTTTACGACGTTGAAAAAAAATGAGGCAGCGTCGTCTTTTTTTTTTGCGATGGAGAATTTCGTAGACAGATTAGCGCAATCACCGAACTGCGTCGACTGGATCCTGAGATGCAGACAGATCCATATTGACATAACCCACACGCCTGTTTCCTGCAATCTGCACTTTATTCAAAAACATTTCCCTGATTCGTCTTCGTGATTAGAAGAGACAGTAAGTAGCGTGTAATTAGCAAGAAGCCCGCCTCAGGCCAACTTTGCTCAAATTAGCGCGTCTCTGATTCCAACATGTGGCTTATATTAATGCCAGTTGGGATCTCATTCTCCTCGACCCCATCATCACCTGCTGTCACGCCGTGAAACCGACCACATGAAAACCCTAAATATAGCCGAGATTCTAGCAAGACACGTTGGCTTTGAAGTGGTAGCCACACTTATGAAGGACAGCCCTGCCATTTATCCTCAGGAGAACTTTGCTCTTTATTGAAAGTGACACTTTTATCCGAAGAGGCTTCCACTGGAGTAGGCATACAACACCAGTGACCCTGCCAATGGGAACCCTCACCAGGATTTAACCCCCAACCTTCTCAACCAGATCCATCTAAGATAACCAGCTGTAGGCAGCAGCTGCACGGAGACTGAGGGGGACAGAGGGCTGCTGGATGTAACATTTGCAGTTGTCTCAGAAAAATAATTAGTCTCGGACATGAACAGAGTACAGATGTTCGTGACAGTGTGTGTGTGTGTGTTAGTCAGTCCAATGAGGATAGCAGTTTTATAGAAGGCACTTCGATACGGATTATAAATTGACAGATAACTGTGATTGTAAAAACGTGCGGTCAATCTTTAATTGTATTTAGCTGTTAATATTCAGCACAGCAGAGTAGTTTTTTGCGCTGCAGCCACACAGCAGTATGTTTTGAACAAAGCCAAAGAGAGACTTTTATTGCCCAAGCGCTCCCAGTCCGAGCGACTCAAGTGAAGCCACCGTGAACTACACTCTTGTTTCATTAGACTGACTCAGAGAGTTGTCTCAGTTCACTTATTCAGAAGAACATTTGTTTCAAAAACTAAATACCCGGAAGCCCTGGTGGACTTTTATCAGGAGTACATCTGCACATTTTCACTCCTAATGCGTCAAATATCCACCGTTCTCAAGTGTGCTTTTGCGTTGTGGCGTGTCGCAGAAGTCAGCCATTTGTGTTAAACATCCTGACGCGTCACGCAAGAATAGGAAAGCAGTAGGGGTAAGGGCTGTGAGTGAATCGAATGGCTACATAGTGTGCTATATATACACCAAAAAACACCCTACACGTCCAAACTCCAACCACTCTTTTTTGTATGTCGCACATTAGCGTGGTGGAGAAACATTTCATCCCATCGAAACTCCACTGCGTCAACACGCGGAATATTGACTTCTATATCATACGCAAACATCCCAGGTAGCCGAAATAGACACCTCTGGAGTGAGAATGTGCTCAACATACTGTACATAGTGAGTAGCTGCCTCAGGCATTCTGGGGCACAACGTGAGTGTAATTGTCGGAACACGTGACAAAGTCTCTGTGATCATTACAAAATGGCAGCCAATATGGCTGATGACTTTAGCTGGTGCTGACAGCTCGCCTTGTGGAGGGTAACTAGCGCATGTCCATCTGGGGAGAGACCCATTTGCAGACCCAGGACCAGATGGAGGGATTAGGTCGCCACACAGGTCGGAGTACTCCCCGACATCTATGAGTAAAGGTGCTGCCAATATGGCCAGGCAAGCTGGAGTTAGCGGCCAGCTCCCAAGAATGGTGCCTCCAGATTGTTCCGTCCCGGAAAGACGCTTGCTAAACAATCGCCTCGTGAGGTCATTAGCCCAAAGGATGTTTTCCCAAATCTATTTCTGTTGGTTCTTGGATGTAGCCTGGTGGACATTAACACATTTCTGCATTTCAAGCACAGCCTGACCTTTTTATTCTTCCACCGCTGAAACCTGCTGATGCACACATTGTGATTTTTGGCCGAGCAACTCACGTTGGAACAGTTATTGAGCACAAATGGGATGCAGGATGCTTTTGTGGCGCACAGAAAAGAAAAGCTCGAATGCTCAGCAGCTTGGATAAATAATGGTTAGACGCATACAGTAGCTTCTGTCTCCAAGCAACCATTTCACACTGTTTACAAGGATAAAACACACACACACATCGGTGGCTAAATTAAATCGACTGTGGCATGAAGGCCAATTTCATTATTGCTGTAGTTCAGATTGCAACCAAAGCAGCGCTGAAGAATGAACAAAATTATATTATGAGTTAAACCTGTTGAGGCGTCTTTTAATCTACCACTGAGGACTGATGTTCATATGAAGTCGTAATCTAGATTCTGGCTGCGGCCGCCCGAGTAACAAGTCGCCAGATCAATATTTCAATAGGAGCAGCCAAATTGAGAGAAGCAGCGGCATTGCAGGAAGGAGCTTTATGAAGATTGGAGTTCACATTTTCTCCCAGGGTTGCTTCAACAACGCCTCTCTGCTTCCCGACAAACCATGTTTTTTTCCGGTGACATTCTGCGTTGATTGCTCAAGGACACTCTTGATTTTTTTTTTTTTTGTCAGACATTGTTGGGACAGAATAAAACTGTCATATCTGGAGCAATTTTCAATCATTGTGTGCATTATTTACTGACTGTGATTTCAGCAAGGATTGAGTCACTGCAATCCAAAGTGGCACCTGTTTGCTTTACTCATGTGACGGAATACGTTGTGAAGTGTTCTCATGATCCCCATTCTCTCCTTGTCTTTCCTGCTCCCATGTCTTGTCGTAGAAATAAAGACTTTAGACACAGGTAGGTGTGACTTTCACAGCGCATGCATCTTCCTCACCACCCATCCTCATCTTCAAAAATAGAACTCTTTCTCTTACAGTTTGCGCCGGGGATTGTAATTCGAACAAACCAATTGGATCCAAATTGCAGCTCCGTAGAGCCAGAAGGTCGCGCCGCGACGGAAAACAACAAAATTGCAAAGAAGGAGACCCAAAAAAATAAACCCTGATCGGTGAAAGAAAAAAGCTCCTGATTACATTAATAGTGATGTTTGGCAGATGCTCCGATCCAGAGGGCTGAAGCGCGGCTGTCTTTGTGATTAAGTCCCCAATCAAGTAAAATGGCAGTAATTAGCTTTTCATTGATTGTGTGGTGGTGAGTGCAGGAGGTGACAGATGGAGAAAAACTGTGAATCGGATGAAAATTCTGGGCGAGCTGAGATGGATGCTATACCGTTGATGAGTCATGTGTTTATGATAGAAGGGAGGGCCATGTTACGTCGACGGGTATTTAACATGTCAGGTGGTTTGTTTGTTTTTTTTTTCATAGAATCGTTCAGAGCAACAGCTGCGAAATTCACTTCTGCTGTTCCCTTTCTTTCCTGATAATATGTACAAGCTAGTTCCTCCCTGGTGAACCTGCTGAGCTCCACCACTCTAAAGCACAGTCATTTCCCTGAATTGTTTGAGCGTCTGAACGCATCAGCCCTGACTGGCGTAGCTTTGTTAAAGCTATGGTTTCAAGAAGGCTCAGGAGTTCAACTGCGAGTGAAGCGCTCAAGGAAGGTTTGGGATCAAGTGAGCGCTAAAAGTGAGCATTGAATGCAAAGGAGAGTTTTAGTCATTCAGACAAGACAAGAAAACAGTAACATAGAAAAATGGCCTGTTGTTTCTCCTGGAGTTATTTTAGTAGCTAAATAACTCACCCATCTAACTAGTGATGTAGTTGAGACTCCTTGCCTGAGAATGAGTCAAAACCTCAAAACCATGGACCAAGTCCAGGACAGAACACATAGTTACCATTTTAAATCCCAATGAACCTAGAAAACACCACCAACATCAAATCCCTTCTCGGTTGCCTCAAGTTTCACTTGAAAGACACCCATCCGTTTCAGCTATTCTGTTTACAAACGGATGGACAGAGACCCCTAAGATGGTGGTCTTGAGACTGATAATGAGTATTATATTCATGCGATAAAGTCACTTTCAACTTTCACTTTCACTTTTGAGGAAACATTTCTCTGGACAGAGCTTGGAAATTGAATGATCAAAGAAGGTTAAAAGTTACAGTCCATTGAGTCTTTTATCTTACTATATCTGAATTTTATTTTTTTATTTTCTCTTACAAAAAACTAAAAAAACATGAATTCTCCTCTGCCCTTGATTCCATCTCATCAAAGTTTCATGAGAATCTGTCAAGCAGTTTTTGGCTAATCCTGCTTGAAACAAACAAATAAACCGACAATAAAGATGTCAGTGTTGAGAGAAAACAGCTTAAAACCAAAACCAAACAGTAATCTTCTGTTCCAAGATCAGCCATGTATCATTCTTTTACTTTAGAGCTCTAAAAAAATGAGATAGTGATACAGCACTGTAAGTTACAACTGCTAATACGCAACTCTTCTATTTTGGCTCACAATTAATAGACTTAAAAGTTGATTTTCTGACATCAAAACACTCTGAAATTTAAGATGTTACACAAAATTGTGGCAAAAAAAAACATTAAGAAGGAGAAGTGTATATCAATAATTAATAATGCATAAAAAGAACAAATGAAGTGCAGCGGTAAGAATCACAAGATCTTGTGTCTTAGCGCGAGAAGTTCATTTCAATCACACAGGTCACTATTTAGGTGCAAGACGCAAAGTGGAAGGACAAACAACATTGAAACATTTTTTATTTAATCCAGTGATCTAGAGAAATAAGTGGCATTATTAGACACCCTCTCGTTCTAAAGACAGCAAGGTCAACAAAGGTGAACCATGAGTCAGCCTGGGATCACTGTATCTACAAAGCCTTCTTGTTTCCCTTTGAAAACAGACTGGACTAAAGACAGACAACCTGAAGCCTGTCTTTCCAATTCTCACTATTTGCTATTTTACTATGTGCAGCTTCACAACCTCTCCTTGAAGGTCTGTAAAAATGGAGAGCAGCACCACAAAGCTGCTTCGTCTCCACCTCCATCTTCACTGCAAGAGAAAGAGTGGTAACGTTGGCCTGCCCCAGTTCTTTATGGGAAGCCAATAGCAGCCACTGATGTTGCTCGTTCACGCTCACTCATAATCGCTGTCAGGTTTTTACAACTTCATCTTCATCATTTTACAAAGATCTTTCATTGCCACAATTATTTCTGCTGTCACATTATACCACTTCCTGCGTCGCCTGCCACTGGCTCAGGTACCATTAAGTTGGAGAAGGACCAAAGAAGCCGATTTTACGGCGCCGCTATAAAGCCGGCCGTTGCTCATGTTAACAGCCGCTGTTTTGAGCTCTTTACTGACACTCACATGTGATGTTCCAGTGTCCTGACACATCAACCACATACTCATACTGTGGCACCTGATGAACCACTTTTGTCAAACATTGACTTATTGGTTTTGTTTTTCGAGAACTGCATGGAGCATAAACTAAGGCGAGTGGTTTGCAGTCGACAGATTGTTAAACACAATGATGCGAACTGGAACAGACAGGAAGGAAACCAAGGGCATCACTAAGCCAGGAGAGAAGATTCGATGGACTTGACCAAACTCGGGCACCAGAATATAAATCATGAGAGAAAACAAACTTGGAGCACAGGAAGGAAGCCCATTTACCAGCGTGAGATCAAATTTAGTCTGGGACCCACGACTGCTGCGTGTTATTAGCAGAGCTCTTGGGAACAAAGAAGAGACAGGACAGGAAGAAACTAAACAAAATTTACATTTACGGAACTATGTGCTACGGCTCTCCTATAACAGGAAATATGAATCTGACTGTGATGTTATGGTTTCATTGTTGGAGGCTAAATCTAGCATAATAATCTGAGTTCATCTCCCTTCACCAAACTTGGTGCCTTATTTCAGAAAATACATAGGCACACTAATGTAATTCCTTCCCTTTCTACTGTTTTTTTTGGTTTTAAAAGTGAGCTGAAGTTTGTTTTCATTGCTATTCTGTTTATTAGCCTAGTTTAAACACTGGCATCCTCAGAGGTCACCATAGCAACGTGAACTCAAACCTGCATTAACCTCCGTTTTCAGTAAACTAAAAAATAAAATCACACTTCAGGCCACACTTTGGCCCCCAGCTTCTGGAGGATTGCTTCTGAAGGGTGTGACAAGACAAAAAATCAGGCAATAGAATGAACACAGACCAAAGTTCAATCCACTTGGAGAATCTAAGGATTGTATTGTTCTGTCTTGACAGCAGTGATTCTGGACTCTGCAAAACAAGCTAAACCCAGAACATCATTTCAGGATTTGTCCAGCAGTTTGTGAACTCAAAAGCTCTGAGTCATTGCTTAGGCACCTTTGAGACTCATGGGTTAATGCTGCAAATCTGGGTCATTTTAATGAGAAGTGTGTTGGAATAAACTAGTCTCACAGTTGCCAATGAAAAAGGTATTCAACAGCGCAGAGCGTCAGTTTTTGTTTTTTAAGTGTGAGAATTCTTGCCAAAAGACAGCTAGAGGGAATATTGCGCAATAAATGTTATGTTGTGCCTCCGACGCTTGAGCTGCATGCAATTCAGCAGAACCACAAGCCATTAATTGCTTGAGTTTGTTGGGATAAGTCAGTCGGTTCAGTAAATCCCGGCGGCTCTACTACGGGGGAGTGATCGCGAACGAAGCGATCTGGTAAGACTTTGTCATCTCTTTGATTTAAGCTGCAATATTGATAAATCCTCGCAGACATTTTTCCATCTCCCCTTTTCATTCTCCCTCGCTCTGCCCTTTGTTTTCCCTCCTGAAAAATGTTCACACATATCTTCTCACCTTTAAAAAATAGACGTTGTTTCCCACCTCAGCTCATTATCGGTGCACTTACACGCGTTTGACTGCCTGCCAGTTGGCAATAAGGCTCTTCAGAAACTGAGCTGCAGTAAAACATGTTCATAATTTGTATTGAGTTGTATTCAAAATAATCTTTCAGGACACTGAAAATCAGCTAGCTGGTGTCTTGAAGGAGCTCAGAAGCAGTGGCTGTGAGCGTGGCTGTGCCTTGTTTAATGGTGGGTTCTCTCAACCGCAGCAACAACCCGGCTCACCGTTACTACCTGGCCACCGATCCCGTCTCTGGACAGCTCTATGTGTCCGACACAAACTCCCGAAGGATCTACAGGCCCAAAACATTAACCGGCACCAAGGATCTTCAGTCCAACGCAGAGGTGGTGGCAGGAACTGGGGAGCATTGTCTGCCCTTCGACGAAAACCAGTGTGGCGATGGAGGGAAAGCTCCGGAGGCTTCGCTCACGGGACCAAAAGGTACATCCTTACTTACTTACATACTGTCTTTAAGTCTTTATTTTACATTAGAAAACCTTTTTTTTTTGTCAGCTGTACAAGGGAGATAAAACTACTAAGTACTTCCACAGTACTACTAATAAATTCAATTCCAATTGTCGTGATTGCTTCGGTTGTTAATATTTAATGTGTTTGTAATGGAGGAATAATCATTTTCCTTGCTTGCTTAATGCTTTATAAATGCTCAACATTAAATCGTCATCAAACATTTAAATGTTCTTATCACAGAATTGCAAAAAAAAAAAAAAAACCACAAGTGGACAAGTTGTTGTAGTTGTTGTAGTAAACTCACAAAAAGATGACTCATGATTTATTTAGTAGCATGGTTTGGGTTTTATGCATATGCATATATATATATATATATATATATATATATATATATATACATATATATATATATATATATATAATTTTTTTTTATGCAGCTTGAGCACTTTTGTGTTCAAACTCCTTTCTGAAGGAAAAGTTGGAGCTTAGAGGGATCAAACAATGTGATGTGGAAAATAACAGTTTTGGTGGCACGGTTACTCTGCCGAGTTGATGAGAGCAGCTAATGTGAATGTTCTGCATTAGCCGTTACCTTTTAACGGCGCTTCCAAAGAGTTCTGAGTGAAAGAGGGCGACCCCTAATGATGGAGTGGGTGGAAGCCACGGCCGGAGCAGTCGCAGCAGATGGCTCTGATTTTTCTACCCACTCCTTCCTCGCCTCAGACGCTCGGTGAACTCTGCTCAAATGTGACACGTTTCATCTGTCTAAAAATCGGAAACTGTCAAATAGCGGGCTCCCAAGGATTCGCAGAGGGCTCCCTGAGCTCGTCAATGTTTTAGCAGAAAGCAATCATGTGTGGACCTCGCCACGGGTCAAACACAGCCACTCCGCTCTCACTCAAGCTTCATCAAACCAAGGTCAAAGTGTACAGGCTCATCCACAAACATTTACTAGCGCAGAGATCACAGCAGCGACATGGTTCCCAAGTATGCTGCTTGAACTGCACTTCTGCTGAAGATCAATGGATGACTAGAAAAGGTTGCATCTTGAGAGTGGAGACGTGTCATCGGTGAAGCCAGGGGACCTGGAGGATTTGAGGTTTTATTTTAAAAAGCTTCCACCACGTCTCCACTCACAGCCTCACGGCACTGAGGTTGAGATCATGTGCTGACTCTAGCACCCTGTTAGCTCCACCCATCCCGGCTGTCTTCTAACCAGCCTTCCAGGTCTTCAGACTTTTTGCATCTTCTCTACTCCCTCTTTTTGTCTCCTACCCTCACTCACAGTTTCTTCTCTTTCTCCATCCTGCTGTGTGTCCAACCTTCTGGGCAACTCTTTCACAGATTCTGTGGGTCACACTCTACAACCTTTGTCTTTCCCTTCATTCTCACTTCTCTCACCCCATTATTTTTTCTCTCTCTCAGTCACAATAACACTTCCCTTTCCTTCTTCCAATCTTAGTTTCACCAATAATTTGAGGCAGTAGCACAGGAATGTGTGTTACACTCAGAATAGAGCTCAACAGGTTTGACACGCTCAACGGTTGCTGCTGTTCCTACCAAAACAATGGTTGGATTATCATGGTTTGTGAGCACGGATTTAAAAAAAATCATTCCTTAAAAAAGAAGAAAAAGATTAGTCTGTGTGTATATTTTCACTTAAAAAGAACAGAGACTTTCTTTTCTCCAGTTTTGGACAGAGCATTAAAATAGACGTGTGGGATGAGAGCCGTCGCCCTGCGTGCGTTGTGAGATTGAACTCCCACTCCAGGCTCATCACTGATGTAGACGCGTGTCACCGTAATATATTTTCTCAACCCGGTGACGAACGCCGGCTGTAACTCCTCAGACTTGACTGCAAATTGCCGCTCTGAACCTCCATCACACAGAGAATTTGTCGCCATGGCAACTGCATGTAGTTTCTACCCCATTCAACCCAAAAGTGGCCAAGGCTGCCGATTGTTAATGATTTCTGATGCCACAAAAGAAATCTCTCCCAAATATGTTTTCCCCGCTGCCACCAAGTCGGCTTCCTTTTTTTAGAGCGCAAGTGCATCTATACGGTCTGAATACAGGCTTTCCCACTTCTGCCTGAGAAATTATTTAATAGCAGAAAAGCAGCTGGTGAATAATTGATGGATGTGCTTTTTGCAGTGACCTGAATAATGGGAAGGCAAACTTGACACATGTATCCATCGTGTTCCGACCACTGAGTCATGCCAGCAGCGTCGCTGCATATCTGCCGTGTTGTCTCTTATCACGTCTCTCTCTCATTGTCCCCCTCCCCTCCCTCTCCCACCTGATGTCAACAGGCATCGCCGTGGACAAGAACGGACTGATTTATTTCGTGGACGGCACAACCATCCGTAAGGTGGACCAGAATGGCATCATCTCCACTTTCCTGGGCTCCAACGACTTAACATCGGCCCGACCTCTGACCTGCGATAATAGCATGGACATCAATCAGGTGACTTACACGGCGAAATGCCAGACGGCCATTAACGGCGCCCGGGCGCGTAGAGTGAGCATGTCGCTGCGCCACCTTGTGCCCCCAGAGCTCTATCCTGCTTTTATCTCCCCCACCATTGGTCACAGTCTTATGTAAGTATAGATTACATATGTGGGCCAGCGCAACCACAGCACGAGTAATAATCCTGCCCGCTGAGTCATGCAGCGCTTTAATGGTTCTGCTGAAATATGGATTTAAACAGACAATTAACTCTCCACACTCCGCTGCATCTAAATACTGTCGTTGTACCTTATGCAAGCGTACTGCTTCACTCTGCTGCATGTGACCAACTGTTTTTACATGTGTCAAACTCAAGGCCCGTGGGCCAAATCCAAAATTCCAAAATTCGATCACCTTCAGTGCATGTCCAATAGAGTATATCGTCGCTGACCGTGTTTCAGGTTTCACTACTGGAGAGTCTGTTTTCCAGCTGGTGGAGATTATATTTATCATGGCGCAATGCCAACAGTTAATGTGGGGACCTCAAAATAAAAAGTGATGCAGTCAAAGGTCATTTGATCAAAGGTTGTATCTGAGATGACCGTTGCTGGTGAGGACGGAGACTTTCATGGTAAAAACTCACCATTAGTCCGTTGCCGAAATAGAATGACATTTGTGTTCAGCGCACCACCGTGTTGAAAAGGCCCCTCGTGCGACTGAGTTTAAGGCCCCTGCTGATGATCAGTCAATTTAGGAAGTGAATGTACGAAAACAGTGAGTTCTACATTGGATACTGGAGTATTTAAGATAACGTTAATAGTAATGAAAACAAAGACCAAGAATTGCAGTGCCTGTATGTCGGGGTGATATTAATGATTAGTGTCATGGAATTTAATAATATAAAGCATTCAAATGTGACAAACAAACAAATTGTGCAAGTGTTTTGATCGTAATAATCGGCAGGCGTCCGGAACCAAGCCCAGCTACACCGGGCGAGAAGTGAGGAACAATTTTTCTGCCCATCACTCCACTCATAACTTGTACTCAACAACTACTGTAACAAAAAAAAAAAAAATTAAATCAATTAACTTCTACTGAAGCCTGGTGAGTCGGGCATCAAAAAGGTGACAGTAGCTCTGCCTTCAAAACCATGAAACAGCCCGAGCACAAAAAATAATCGGCATTAGTGACAGTTCAAAGACAGCTTTTGGCCCTCCGACCAAACTTACAAAATCAATTCAATATCAGAATCAGTCTTCAAATGCAAATGGGTCCTTTTGTTGTTAAACATTCACTTGCAAACAGGTTTCAGTATTTAAGTTCATATGATCTAAGTGTATTGATTTTGTATTATCTTTGATAGTCAAAGAGAATTTTTAAAAAGTCTCTTATGGTGCTCAAACACAGATGGACTCGATCTCCCCCGCAGTATTTATTTCTTTTTTACTTTCAAGTTCATTTTTTCCTCCACTCTAAATCTAACGTGGTACATAAAATTCTTGTCTGATCAAAGTAGGATTTAGACTAAGAAACTCCGTACATAAGGATGGACTCACTCATACAATGATATACCTACAGAAACATGAACAATCACTATATCAGAGGTGGGCAATTAAATTTCCCAAGGGGCCGGGTTATATATTGTGACCGTTGAGAAGGGCCGTCAAACACAAAGAGAGGAGGACAAGAGAAAATTGAAAATAAAAATCATGTGTGATTATTAATTTACACTGTAAAAATGCATAGAAACTGTTGGTTTGTTGTGTTTTATTTTATTTAAACCACATTCCATTTAAAGATTGTCAATGTGTCTCATACATTTCAAAATTTACTTACTGACAAGAAATGCTCCTAAAATAGCCACGAGAGAAGATTTAGAAAAAATAATTAAACAAGAAGGTTATGTTTCAGTTACATCATAATAAACAAAAAACAATCCATAAGACAAAATGTCAGAGACAACAACAATGTCAGTTTTATAGTTTTGCTCTGACTCCAGGAGGGCCACATAAATACAGTCAAAGGGCCGCATTTGGCCCCCGGGCCGCACTTTGCCCAGGTCTGCACTATATCATGCTGTACTCTACACGCTTTCATATTGCGGGCACACTCATGCTGGTCACTAGCGATACCATAGCTTGATTTTTAGGTGCACGGCTATATGCAAGCACACAAACTCTCTGAGTCATTCAACAAATTCTGAGTCAGACTAGCACTCTGTCATTTTATCAGACAAGTAAAAACATTGTTCACACTCTTACTCAAGTATCAGCAGATGCACACACAGATGGACAGCCATACAAACGCCCAACAAAACTAAAAACGCGTGCAGACAAACCTGACACCTGAATATTTCACAACCTAAGCACTAATGAAGAAACGCAAACTGCCATTGGGTAAAGACAAGCTCTTTAACATGTACACACACACACACTGCTACACACTGCACACAACTACAACTAAAGTTATACTCTTTTACAGACACATAGTTTTACACACTCACTTTCTCAGAAACAGTCAGTGATGGCACCCACAAACAGACGCACACTTCAGGCTGTTCATTTCGCTGGACTAAGTGCTCTTATTTTTTTATGTCTTATATTTACTAAGTGACTTCATGAGTCCTATTATAACAAGACACGTGAAAATATTGCCGTGGAACAGTTTTAGAGGACAAAGAGAAGAAAAAAAAACCAAAAACAAATGAACTTCAGCAAGGATTTTCTTGTTCTAAACTGAATTAAGAAAGAGCGAGTCGCACGAGAAGAGGTACAATCACATTTATGGACTTTATGGAGTGGAGAAACACATACAGCCGCAGTGAAGAAGAAACAGCTGAAATGAAAATATCGTTTTTTTTTTCCCTCGCTCTGGGCGAAACAAAAGCAGGACATTTTTGCTGCTAAGTGCAGGTGGAGAAAATGAGCTCTGGGTGAGATGTGATTTGGGCAGCAAGTAGCAAGGTGTAGTGTTTATTGTGGAGATGAGTTTTCAGGTCACGGAGGATGATACAGCTGCGAGAGTAATTACTGCGCTTGGGCCGGCGGTTTGATGTGGCTGGAGCAGAAGCAGTGTTCCACGAGAAAGTCCGGATAACGCTTCCACTGCTGGCTCCCACAATAAAATATATCTCTGCGCCAATACTTCATCTTCGCCTTCAACACCCTCCATCCTCCTCACACTCTCATCTCTCACCTGCTCGTCCATAAACCGCCTCTGTGGCCTTCCTCGTCTCCGGCTTGGCAGTTTTGTTACTCCTCTGAAAATCTCTCTTGCACACGTCCAAACCTGCTCAGTGCCTCATCTGTAACTCTCTCCCCAGACCATCTTTTCTCCTGTCTCTCTTAAACTCACCATCTTTGTCTTTAACTACATCTCTTGTCATTCTGTCAGAACCCCTCATAACATCATGACCGCCTGTCTGTCACCAAAATAGCATTCCTATTTCCACCCTCAAGACCTGCTACTGACCCAAGTTAAGCCCTTTGAAACAAACTAATGCTGACAATAACCTTCTGGCTACTTTCAGTTCTTCGGCGTTTGCCACAACAAATTAAAAACGTGGGCCAAAATATCAAACTGGAATCATAACGGCTTGTGTTTGCGCAGCAAATTTGGCAGTTGATGAGTGTGCAGGGGATTCAGGTTCCTTCACCTCCTACACCGGTGATACAATGCTTTTTGACCAATTTACATTTTAATTGGAATTATCCCATTCAAATGGAGATCAGCTTACATGGGGTGAGAAAAACAAGACAACAAACAAAGCACTTCAAACGGTCGGTTGCCGGCAGTGCAGCCGTCAAGGAACCGACAAACATCATCCTATTAAAAGGTCAGATAATAACAACATTATTGGGGAAAACCGAAATGGAAACATTTCAATGTAAACAGAAGAAGCGATCTGAGCGTGTGTCTCTGCGGGTGTGGGTGGGACAGAAGACAACATGAAGACAAAGGATTAAGCTTGTCACTTTTTTTCGCTAATTAACTCAGTCGTTTGGTAGCAGCCAATAAAAGACGGCGTTGGCGCGATGGCAGCGTCCCGAGGCACTGGAGCAGAGAAAACTGGCTCAGTGGAGTTTAACTAGCAGCCGCCTTGAAGGCAGTCGGCTTTAATATTAATGGCCCTGTGGAAAAAGCAACAATTTGGGAGCATTTTGGCAGTTTTAGCGGCAATTTAGTGATATGGAGGCCGAGCCAGACATACGTGGTGTCACAGTCACTCTTCTATCACAACAACATGTTCTTGATGAGCAGAGCAGAGCTCCGTTAATGAAACACGTCTCAGCTCCATTTCGGATGTTTTTCTGCCCATCAATATTTCTGTGAAGACTATGCGACACCAGTCTTCAATACACAATGTCAATGGTTGGAGTTCATAATATAAAAACACCAAATGAAGAGGCATGACTCCATAGCTTTGGTATTTAAATGATACTATAACCTCACAATAGCTAAGGACGCTGCCTGCTGCTGACTAGCATGACTCCACATAAAGAGTTCAGAGTTAAGAATACTTCAGTACAGGCTAAGTGAATGGTTTTGTCCAGGAAGTGAAGTGAAAACCAGCTGCAGAAGAATTCTGACTGTACCACCATTGTCTACAAGGCTAGTGCTGGTTCAAATGGCCGCCCTTCCACCCTTGACAATGGGCTTGTCATTTACAACCATCCAGCTCGCCTTAAACTGTTGAACTTCTTAAGCTAAAAAATACGTATTTTGTTTTCCGTCAAAATGGCCTCGTATCAGATGTAAGTGGACTCTTGTTATTACTGCAGCTTGATGCTTGGAACTTCAGGTCTAAAAGGCATCAGAAAGTGTTGCCAACTCTACATAATCGCCGCGAGACTCATGCAAATGAAGCTCGTGACACACTCACAGGTCATACTTCCCATGCATTACGCATTTCTAGCAGGGTGACTTTACGTGCGATAAATGCACTGTGCAATGAGTTCCGCGAAACGGCAGCAGCACGGTGCCTCCGCCTCGCCATTCCCAAAATGCAGCCACACTTTAGAAGAGCAAGGGCATCTAATGCTGACATTTGTTGACATCATTCTGGTTGCACTAGTAAAGGCAGGCAGGTAGAGGCTGCAAACGCACATTACCCTTGCACAGGGTGTCTGTTAGACACTTCCCCACGAGACAGTTTAATGTCTTAGCAAGAAATATAATCACAGTTTAAGCTTGCAACATCCTGCAGTGTGGGATTTTGTCAGACCTGCAGCAAAATTCTAGCTAACCGACATCTTCTTTCTTTGTCCAGCAGTGGGGAAATGAGACAAATGAATGGTATCCTTAAAGCACTCGCTGCACAATGTTGGTTCTATTGATCTCCCCCAAAGATAGTTGTTCTGTTACACTGGAATGACTCAGAAAAAAACATTACGGCAGCATGCACTCAGCCACAAGTCAACTTGTAAAGCTTTGACAGAAAAACGCTGATGTCACTAAAGGGACTCCTGTTTGTGTATTTAAGTTGTCATTTCTTGATGACTGTTTGTGTAGTTTACTATTCAGACGTTTTGTTGGTCGCTTTTTATGTTTGCCTCGACCTAGGTGCACCTCTCTTGCAAAAACAAAAATCCATATAGGGCCATAACAGGCTGTTCCTAATCTGTAGTACCTGGTTAAATAGTGGCAAAATGTCTCCTGTGACTATACAGAAGGAAGAAAAAGAGGAACAACATTATCAGAATTATCATTCCAAGATTCAAGGATGAGAAATTAAGGCTTTTAAAATCTCATTTTTTTTGGTCCTGCTGTCGTCTTGATGCTTGTTGCTCACTATTTTGACCCAATTTTATAATCGTGTTCCCCAATGGGAAGCCCAGTGCTAAGGTCTCAGCCAGAATTACACAGAGGGAAGGTGTGAAGTGTTCACTCAAGGTTATTGTTGCACCCACACCAGAGTGGAGGGGAGCAACTCGCCACTTCATTTAGCTGAAACATTTCAATTCAAATGCCACATTTAATCTACGCCCAGTAGTTACCTCCGCAAATTTAATCAACGGGGGAGACAGCTTAGCAGAAAGTGACAGTCTCTGCAGCCACTGTTATTTTGTAAATTTATGCATCCACAGAAGTTTAAATAGACATTAACAAATGGATCAAAACAAGAGTTTTAATCCTCCAGCTCAAATGTTCCTTCATCCCTTGTTTATCTTCCAGTTTTCTGAAACGGCATTCTAAATTTGACAATAAAGAGATCCATCCATCTGCAGACGTCTCGATCCAAATGCCTCAAAGGTTTAGAAGGATGACAGGAACATTTGTTTGTATGAAACCGTAGTCAAAAGATTAAAAGAGCTTTTTGTTGCACGCTTACCTTTAATTGCTCAGAGCCAGTGTATCATGACTGGGAGGTAAACATATTTGCGCCCAGCTGAATTCATTAACTTCCTGTTGCAACTTCACTACTGAGGCTTTCCTCCTGTCTGGTAATTATGCAAATGTAGGATGCATGCCAGGGTACTCATGCAAGTATAGATTCTGCACCTGACTGTAGCATTTGAATACAACCAAGCAGCAGTAATGGCTCAGTCTCTATAGAAAGATTATTTAAATGTCGTTTAAAGGTGGTTGGCAATGTTTATTTAAAAGGGCTCTGTTGGGTACTTTATGTTACGATAGAGTAGCAGTGCATCAAAACAACATTTTAAATGCTTGTATTTGTCAACTGATATTTTGTAGATGTTTATGCACGACTACAAAAATGGCCGATGGTCGGGCAATGCTTGCAAATTCCGTTGCAGTTTAAACTGATCAAAAATAATAATCACAAAAGCATTTCGAGTGGCTTGAATGGACCTATTGCTTAATAAAAAGAAAGATGAGAACAAAGGGAGTCAAAATCCAAGCATAGTGCTGCTGCAGTGGTCATGAATTGAAGTACCAAGACAGGTATAGTGTTACGATGATAGTCTTAATTGTTAAAACCATGAATTCCTCCCCATTGAAATTGGATTTCTTTAACTTATCTCTCAAATTCCAAATAAAAATGAGCGGTATGTTGTTTTCCAGGTGATTTTGGAATGGCCCACTGATCTGGCTGTCAGCCCCATGGACAACTCTCTCTACGTCCTGGACAACAACATTGTTCTACGCATCACAGAGAATGGCCAAGTGAGCATCGCAGCAGGACGTCCCACCCACTGTCCGTTAGCTGGGCTGGAGCGCGGCATGGCCGCTGGTCAACGGGCACAGCTTACACCTCTGGAATCGGCAGTTTCCATAGCCATTTCCTTCCATGGCACCATCTACATAGCTGAGACAGATGAGAGAAAGATGAGTCGGATACGGAAGGTGTCTGTGGATGGCGAGATCACACACCTGGCGGGAATTCTGTCTGACTGCGACTGCAAGAATGACGCCAACTGCGATTGTTATCAGACCGGGGATGGCTACGCCAAAGATGCAAGACTGAATGCGCCTTCGTCTTTGGTGGCAAGTCCCGATGGAACTCTCTACATCGCAGACCTGGGCAACATACGAATACGGGCCATTTCCAGAAATGGTCCCACGCTAACGTCCAACAATGGGTATGAAGTGGCATCACCAGATGCACAGGAACTCTACATGTTTGACAACAATGGCACTCACCAGCACACAGCCAGCCTGCTGACTGGCGACTTGAAGTATACGTTCAGCTACAGCACTGACAACGACATCACAGCCATCACGGACAGCAGCGGCAACACCTTGAGAATCCGCAGAGATCCCAACCGGCTGCCAGTGCGCGTAGTTGCTCCGGACAACCAGGTTATCTGGCTAACCATGGGCACCAATGGTGGACTGAAGACGCTCACCGCCCAGGGTCAAGAGCTGGTGCTTCTGACATACCACGGTAACAACGGCTTGCTGGCCACGAAGACCTCAGAGATCGGCTGGACAACTTTCTACGAGTAAGTGACACACGGACCACAGACAGGCTACGATCGTATCGGAACTCTTTAAGATGTGTGGACAATAGCGAGGGTTGATATTCCATATCTACTAAGTCAGACAAGCTAGAATTGTCATGTAATAATCGCAGTAAGGGCTGAATTCAAATATCATGCTGAATACATTTATTTTAGTTAAACTTGGTTTTCCACAAAAGAGCTCTCCTAATTTACCTGTCTAAATCTTTAACTGACTCAGCCTGACACTAATGTTCATAATTGTCTTTATTTGGAAAAAAGCACCGGAGGCCACAAGACTCAGAGGAGATATTTTGGACAGTGTGTGTGTGTGTGTGTGTGTGTACTTAAGAGTTTTGTACACGTTTATGCATGAGCCATCCTCACCTGCAAAGTGCTTTAGGGTGTGAATTTAATTGAATCCTAATTATAAAATGTGCCTAGGTTCAGCATAATAGCCTACTTTGACTGGCAACTTTGACAGAGCCTACTTCACTTTCGGCGTTAAAAACAGTTGTGTACTAGCTTGGCGTAAGTTTAACCTGTCAGAACAGCTGTAGAGGAGTTCGTACATGACAGAAGCCAACATAACAAAGATAAGTTCTGTCCTGTGAAACGAATATCTGGGTCAGGAGGTGACTGGAACTCTCTCGGGTAATGCGCAGTTCAGCCAACCTGCACCTGTTGTGCACCAATCACTAAGACGACTGGTGCTTTGATCCACTTGTTAATGAAGTAGTGGGTTCACTTAGCCGTCGCCTGTGAACCTTGGGCTAGTCTGCGAGGCCAGAAAGGCACAATGCCTGTTTCAGACCTCGACTGAAGTACATGTTGATGTGTCATTCAATAATGTGATGAGCAATTTTAACCTGCCGGGGACACACCTGGACCGGACAGCGGCAGCTGTGAAACCTGAGATCAGTTAGTTTTGAGGGAGAATAATATTTGTTGTGTTGTGATAATGTAATAAGTTGCTATCATGAACAAAAAAGAACAATCCTTGGCTGCCCTTGGCTTGCGTTGTTCATCTATATGTCCAAAGATTGGTTGGTTGTTATCTACCAGAGTGAGGCGCTCAGTTTAGTTTTAAGATGCACTCCTTTATGAGAACGGAAAGAAATTGAAATGATTGTGGAAATATAATAACTAAAGCACCATGTTCCACTCCTACTGTACAGCTTTTCCGTACAACGCTTCCATAATTCAATGTTGATAACGAAAGTGTTGTGAAACAAAACCCATTATTATTTTCACATTTCATTCCACCGTACCAGCAAAACTCCGTGGAGCTGTTGCCTCACTCGGTGACTTTGTTCTCCCCCCAGTGTAATTTGCTGTCACATCCCATGACATGCAGAATGATGTCCTCACAATACCAATGAAAGCTGAGCATTCACCGCCCGTCTGACACATCGATTATCCGAGCGATTGAATTCATTACCAGTTTGCTCTTAAAAATATAAACCTGATTGCAGAGGAGATGTTCGGGATCCAAATCAAATCGTGCTTCGGCCCGTTGACGCCTTCCACTCATTGCAAATTGAATACATCTAAAGAGATGGCGTTTTAATTGCGATGCCAATGGTGTTTCTCAAAACGGCATTTAATTGAATGCACTGTGGCCATGATGCTTTTGTCATTCAATGTTGTTTTTGCCAAACAGCTATGACGGTGAAGGACGGCTAATGAATGTGACGTTCCCCACCGGAATGGTGAACAACTTGTATGCAGACACCTACAGTGCTCTGACAGTAGACATCGAAAGTTCCCTGACGGATGAGGAAATCAGCATCACCACCAACACCTCCAGCATCCGTGCGTTCTACACACTCTCGCAGGGTAAGGCCGCTTTAAACGCCTATTTTCTAAGACGTGATTTGTCATTGTTTTGAGGGGTCATCGGGGGAGTGGTGCGTAATCTTAAGATGTGTATCATTACAGCGAGGAGAGGATGACAGGTGCCAATGTAAACGATTACTCTCTCAGTGTGGGTTTGAGGTGACAGAGAGGCGCATCAACCTTGTATTCTAATACTCCTACTCTCCTGATAACCAGATGGTCCAGCCACCTCTCGGCGTCAAGAGTCATGCTGACTCTTTTCATACACGAGGCATAATCCAGCCTCTGTGTCATTAAGGCTGATATGTAATTCATTTCTAAATGTGCGTGGTGTGAAGATTCATGTTGCATGTCTCCCATTTACCTTTAGTTCACTGAGCACTGTCTGGTTGCTGCTGCGATGGTCTAATTTCTTACCCATGTGACAAACAAAGGTTCTTCTTGTCTATCTTTCTTAACTACCAACAGACCAATGTAAAAGCAGTTTTCAAGTCGGGTTCGACAACTCACTTCGGATCACCTACGCAAACGGGATGGACACCCACTACCAGACAGAGCCACACATCCTGGCCGGTGCTGCCAACCCCACTGTTGCCCGACGCAACATGAGCCTGCCAGGAGAGAGCGGGCAGAACCTGGTGGAGTGGCGCTTCCGCAAGGAACAAGCGAGAGGGAAGGTTATCGTCTTCGGGCGCAAGCTAAGGGTACGTCTCACCAGGTCTCTCGACGCTCTCATTAAAACCGTCACCCTGAGTCCTCCATCAGTATGGAGGATTTATGGTGGTGGTTTACCGTGGTAATGACACCGTATATCTCAGCTGACGCAAAACTTGTGCCGGGGAATTCAGTTTTCCCAGTGCAAGTTCTGGTTGTTTCTAGGTCCATTTTCCATCTTTCCCTGTGAATATGTGCTGGTTAGCTTTTCGGCTTATAGCATGTTGTTTCAAAAGAAACAAAGTTTGTTAAAATTGCAAGCAAAGGAAAAAGGAAATCATACACGGTAAAGATCGCTTCAGTCCGAGTCCCTTTTTACCTTTCTTACTTCCATAATACATACAGAATGTGATATGGCAATTACGGTGGTTTGACATGCCTTGCGCTGGTTGAGCTCATATCCCTCCGATCTCTGTGGAACTCCAAGTAAGCAAGTACAAACCCACCAGGACTCACAGATATTTCCATAATTTGTGAAGTACAAATTGAGATAAAAGCAAGATCTGTGAAAGTTGGTTAGTTCTCTCCTTCCTTTTGGCAGCATTGTTAACAAAATCAGGTTAATGGAAGCACAAGTGTTAGCTCAGTACAGAAATCCCTGATATGTATAAATATATAAATGGGAAAATGTGTAGCTGCTCATTGTTGCTTGAAGTAATCTGACAAGGTCATTTGCAAAAAGTCTTGCTGTGTTTTGCCACTTTCTGAAATACATGTATGTATGTGGGTAGTGTTCATAAATTACTGTAAACATGGAAATTTACCAACATCCTTATAATCAATAATCGCCGGAGGACAAAAACAGAAATGAATTCCGTAGCCAATACATGGCAGCTTGTCTACATGTTCTGACCTGACAGATAGTTCACCAAATGGCACAGATGAACTCCCAACAGAGCGATAGTTCTGAGTAACTCAAACTACATTTCAGTGTCTGTTGATCCTAAAGAACTTTCAGTTCAGCTGTGTGTGAAGTCAGTGCAGTGCATAGTTTCTATTAAAATATAGAAATGTAATTACAATAAAAGCCTGCCAAAATATCCCAGCGGTTGAATTCATGCATTAAATCCACTTCCACTTCCTGACATACAGTAAAAGGTCTCATTTAAATTCTTGTTCTGGTCGGGTCTCTTTGTGTCGCGAGTCCTCTATAAAAGCGACTCCAACGTTCATGATTTAGGATACTGGACGAGGTTGGTTGGGCAGCTATGCCTCAGTCATTTTAGCCTGTGAGGTGGAGATTTAAGTGCACCTGAACAATCGCCAGAGTGTCTCTCAGTTTAATGATCCTCATGAAGCCGACGTAAATCTCTCTCTGACAACGACAGCGGAAAAAGACCTGAACACGAGGACGGCTTTGAAGTCCAAATCAATGGCCTTCCAGACGTTCTCGTGTAGAGGGATTAGCTTCATTATTTTTAAGCGCTTTCCAATAATTATTGGCTAATTGTACCGTTTTTTTATCTTCACGCAGGTAAATGGACGCAACATTCTCTCGGTTGATTATGATCGCACCCTGAGGACGGAGAAGATTTACGACGACCACAGGAAGTTCCTCTTAAAAATTATATACGACACAGCAGGCCACCCGGTGCTGTGGCTGCCCAGCAGCAAGCTGCTGCCGGTGAATGTGAGCAGAACCAGCAGCGGGCTCATCAGCGCCTTGCAGAGAGGTCCAACTACAGAGAGACTGGAGTATGACGGCCAAGGCCGTCTGGTGTCCCGTGTGTTCGCTGATGGGAAGATATGGAGTTACACCTACCTGGAGCAGGTGAGAGATTATAATCACGGAATCTAAATGTATCACCAGCCGCTTGTTAAGTCTGGATCACGTGGTCCTCGGGTGAGTCAGTCGACTGAAGTGGGGAACAACTGAAAACCTTCACTTTCAACTGCTGAAGTCCTGAAGTACAGATGATGCCAAAACAACAATAATTCCAGGTTTTAGCCTGTGCTAAAGGTATTAAATCTCAAATACACTCAAAAAGGCTTCATTTAAAATTCAAAATAAAATGGTCTCTAACTAGGGGAAGCAGCAGGGAGCTCACACACTGTCAGAGTGTCCATCCAATAACCCAAATTCAGTCCACGCGAACATGGAACAAGGGAGCGAGTGCAAATGTAGCTGGGCCTCACGCTCCTCTGAACATTGAATTTAATACTCATATCCAGAGCAAGAATATTAAAAGTGGCACTTTCTTTTCTTTTTTTCTGAGCTCAGTTGGCTGGATACGCTCCAAATGCAATTTCTTAGATACACTACTGGATCTCAATGTACCAGTAAGGAGTGTAGGACTGTTTAACACCTTGCCTTTGATAAAAAAAAAATTGGTGTGTTCGTCCAGAGATCATATTCAGAGCTTAAAAACGTGGCCAGTATGGAACATTCACACTGGCAACATCGCTGCCAACATACTGTACATGTATTGTATCTGTTTCTAAATGGCATCATACATACATCTTCAGCTACCACTGCTAGTACTGTTCAGGGTTGCGGGGACTTTGCTCACAAACTAAAAATAATCCTCAACTTTTCAATATTTATCTACAAACACCAGTTAAAAAAGCAAAATGCCGATGGCTAACTCAAGAGTGCTGCCCACTGACTTGCCCTGCACTTCTTAAATCCAAATACCACTGAGGTTGCCGTCAGTCAAATTTTCCCATGGTTTTGGTTACGTAGACCAATTAAGTTTCTAAGGCAGTAAAATAAAAAAAACAAACATGGCTGTACCATAACAGTAATGTCACATTGACACGAAATGCTGTATCATGTTTTAGGTAGTACGTAATACTACATGCATTACATGTATTACAGTTGTGCTACAGACTGTAGTATTAGTTTTGTGATGCAATATATTGGGCTGTTTAAGAAGTTCCATGGTTATATATTCAAACTATACCGCAGTAGGATTCACCTTATTTTCAGGATTTATATGTGATGTGCATGATTTGCCGAACAAAAGAATATAAAAAGTTACCAAAGGAAAGATAATTACTGTCCTTTGTTATTCAAATATTATCTGGAATGGGAATAATACATGAATCAAATGGCATCTCAACACGGCTGACTGCAACATAACTAAGGAGTAAAACTCAATAGCCAACCAGGTACAGCAGTGGGGGCCACATACACACCACAAGGTCATAAAGAAAATCAAGGGTAGTTACCAATACTGTGAGCCTGTATGCTCTTTCTGAAAAGTACAAAGTTCTCCAGTGATTCCTCAGCGTTCCTTCCTTCGCTGACATCTCATCTTTAAATGATTACTCTTTAAATTTAATGGTCTGCATTGTGGAAACTGCACAAAGACGCCGCACTAAGACCTGGTCCAATGCTTGCGTGACCTGCAGAGACCATGTCAACGCTCTGACAGAAGGAACACGAGGAGCTGAGGGAGCACAGGGAGCCTCAGTGTGTCTGCGGATGACTGGGCATGACATTTTAACAGAGACGCTGGTAAACCTTTGCAAGACAGACTCCACTCCAAACTACATTAACTGGCAGTTAATTAATCTGCTTCTCTGTGCGAGAACACACTTCTGCCTTTTGAAGGGGAAAAAAAAAGGACTAGTTTGGTCCCAGTTCTGGGAGCAGAGCCAATGTGATGAGGCTTTTTTTAAATACTGTCAGGAAACACAGAAGTGATATTTAAGGCATTTGGAGCTCAAAAAATATTGCAGGTTTTGAGCCACACTTAGCTGTTAATGATTGGTTGAAATAAAAATTGCGAGAATCTGAAAGAACGAAATGGACAAATAACAGCTTGCGATGAGTGGTATTCTTACCCAGAATTAAAAAGGAGTTCTTGACATGTATAATTAAATTGTCTAGCATTCACATGAGAAGTTGTATTCCTGCAGAATCAGAAACTGGCTAGCAGATTTACACTGGTATGTGGTTAGGGAGCGGATGGGTGTGACTAAGCAGTTTTAGCTGTTGTGAATAAGTGAATACATGTTAACACTTTTTTTGAGAGTAGTGAGTTGCTCTCTGTTGTCAAACCAAAGTCTGCTTGCCACCAAAATAGAGAAAATGCATTGTTTATTGAAGCATGGAGAGGAGAGGATGGCAGATTAATTTTGGGGTTGGCTTAACATCCAATATTTTACTCCTCATCTTGAATCAATTTCTCATGTTATAGCCGGTGAAAAAACTAGGCACCCAATAGATTGATATGAAATGGTACAGAGATGTTCTAAATAGGTCACGGTTGCAGTTTGTATTTGGTGAAGGTGAAGTAAAATATAAGAGCAACACAACATACCGCCCGCCCGCCAAGGCACCTCCAGTCACAGTCCCCTTGCCTCTTCCTGTATGTAATAGTACTCTGTTTTGTACCCATTACTAATGTAGCATGGATGCTTGTGTTCTCTCCTCAGTCCATGGTTCTCCTGCTCCACAGTCAACGACAGTACATATTTGATTTCGACTCCCTGGACCGCTTGTCTGCCGTCACAATGCCAAGCGTAGCACGTTACACCATGCAAACAGTCCGGTCTGTGGGCTACTACCGTAACCTGTACCACCCTCCAGAGAGCAACGCGTCAGTAGCAGTGGACTACAGTGAAGATGGTCTTCTATTGAGAATAGCACACCTCGGCACTGGACGGAGAATACTCTACAGATACCGGCGTCAGAACAAACTCTCCGAGATCCTTTATGACAGCACCAGAGTCAGCTTCACCTACGATGAAACAGCTGGGGTCCTGAAAACAGTCAACTTGCAAAATGAAGGTTTCATTTGCTCCATACGTTACCGGCAGGTGGGTCCATTAGTGGACCGGCAGATTTTCCGCTTCAGCGAGGACGGAATGGTCAACGCAAGATTCGACTACACCTACGACAACAGCCTACGGGTAACGAGTGTGCAGGGCGTCATCAATGAAACCCCACTTCCCATCGACCTTTACCAGTTTGATGACATCTCGGGCAAAATTGAGCAGTTTGGGAAATTTGGCGTGATTTATTATGACATAAATCAGATCATTTCCACGGCGGTCATGACCTACACCAAGCACTTTGATGCTCATGGACGCATCAAGGAGATCCAATATGAGATATTCCGCTCGCTGATGTATTGGATCACCTTCCAGTACGATGACGTCGGCCGGGTCGTCAAACGTGAGATCAAGATTGGCCCCTTTGCCAACACCACAAAGTACAGCTATGAATACGACGTAGATGGTCAACTCCAGACCGTGTACTTAAATGAAAAGGTGATGTGGCGTTACACATATGACCTGAATGGAAACCTGCACCTGCTGAACGCGGGCAACAGCGCCAGACTCCTTCCTCTGCGCTATGACCTGAGGGACCGCATTACCCGCCTGGGAGACATCCAGTACAGAATGGATGAAGACGGCTTTCTCCGTCAGCGAGGAGCTGAAATCTTTGAGTACAACTCAAAAGGCCTATTAGTCCGGGTCTACAGCAAGAGCAGTGGCTGGACAATCCAGTACCGGTATGATGGTCTTGGTCGCAGAGTCTCCTCCAAAACCAGTTTGGGACAACACCTACAGTACTTCTACGCCGACCTGAGCTACCCCGCCCGGATCACTCACGTGTATAACCACTCCAGCTCTGAGATTACCTCCTTCTACTACGATCTCCAAGGTCACGTATTTGCCATGGAGATCAGCAGCGGTGAGGAATTCTACATCGCCTGTGACAACACTGGCACGCCTTTAGCGGTCTTCACCAGCAACGGCCTTCTTGTAAAACAGCTCCAGTACACGGCATACGGCGAGGTCTACTTTGACTCAAACCCAGACTTTCAGTTGGTGGTGGGGTTTCACGGAGGGCTGTACGACTCCCTCACCAAACTGCTTCACTTTGGAGAGAAAGATTATGATATAATGTCAGGCAGGTGGACAATTCCAGATATATCTGTTTGGAAATCTGTTGGCAAAGAACCGGCGCCTTTTAATCTATACATGTTCCGGAATAATAATCCCATCAGCAAAGTCCACGAGGTCAGAGAGTATGTTGCAGGTGAGACATTTTTTTTAAATCATTCCATTGCCTTACAACAGTGAAATTCATATTCTACTTTTCCAGGTGAATAAGGGTAGATTGCCTACTGAGGGTTGGTAATGAGTTCATGTGTCCATCGAGAATTCTTTTTACAAGTGAAGGTGAAAGCGGTGGTTTCGAGAAGTCCTGCTATTCACAGTAATGGGTGACGGATGATGAACCAGGAAGTCACACTGCCTGTACCTGCTGAGTAACCTTTGATAAGCAGGAAATGATAATAAGTGTCGAGTTGAGGTGTCATACACCAAGAACAGACTGAAGCGTGTCTTCATCATCTTCTGTGTGTGACATTAGATTTATAGGTTTCTAGCTCTTGTGAGCAGAGCAGAGTACGCCAACATTCACTACCATTTCAACCCCAGATCCTTGTTGTATACAGCTGTTTTAATATTTTTTAAAAGTCCATTATTGTGAGGAGTGTCACTTATTTGTTGAGGATTGTGTAATGAACACGATAGATGAGCTGTCGAAGAAGAGAAATAGAGTTCAGGTCGATTTATCTTTGAAGACCATCTGTTCACCTGCCCTCTGTGGTTGTAGAAGCCTGGCACAACAAACGTGGCGTTCTGCATGTGCAGTCCGGAAAGAATTGAAAAACATGTGGATCTATAATCCTCCATTTTGAAATGTGTTTGACAGACGTCAACAGCTGGCTGGTTACCTTCGGCTTCCATCTGCATAACACCATCCCTGGTTTTCCGGTGCCAAAGTTCGACTTGAGCATGCCGTCTTACGAGCTAAGGAAGAGCCAGTTGTGGGATGATCTGCCGGTGGGTTGACATTCATACGTATTAAATTTTTATGCCTCTCCAGCTGCCAGCGGTTGTTAAGCTAAGACAATAGTTTTGTTTATCATCAGTAGTTTGAAGTCTTTTAATGGGATTTCTGTGTAATTTTACAGAATGACCTTTTTAATTGGTCAGATTTGCATAATATTATGCATAAAGAGTCTCCTTTCTGCTATCTTACTGTTAAAATCTGTGACATTTAACAAGTCACTAGCTTCCCATGCATCGCAGAAATGTGGTGCAGGTCCAAAGTCTTGACACAAAACGTGTCGCAGTGAAATTGTCATGGAGGATTTATCAGGCCTTGGCCCCAGAACACAGCTTGAAAACACCATTATCTTAGTCGAGGATGAGCAACTCTTTGAAGCAGAGCAGTAGCTGTTTCTAAATGGCCTGGAGAGTCAGGTTCTGCCATGTTAAGGCGTTAACGTTTCACTGCACTTCTCCTACAGTCTATCTCTGGGGTCCAGCAGGAAGTAACCAGACAAGCGCACTCTCTCCTGTCATTCGAGCGGCTGCCAGAGGTCCATCTGAGAAGAGGTCGCAGAGGTGAAAAGTCTTGGCTGTGGTTCTCAGCGGCAATGTCTCCCATCGGGCGAGCGGTAATGTTCGCAATATACAAAGGCAGCATCCACACTCACACACTCAACGTGGCAAGTGAGGACTGCATCAAGGTTGCGACAATCCTCAACAACGCCTTTTATCTGGAAGACCTTCACTTTACCATAGAAGGACGAGACACGCACTACTTTGTCAAGCCCGGACTTCCGGACGCCGACCTTGCCGCGCTGCACCTCACCAGTGGACACAAAACTCTCGAGAACGGCGTCAACGTGACCGTGTCCCAGTCCACCACAGTCATGGACAGTCGTACTCGCCGCTTCGCTGATGTAGAAATCCGCGCCGGAGCCCTCGCTCTTCACATCCGATACGGATCGACGGTGGACGAGGAGAAAGCGCGAGTTGTGGAGCTAGCACGGCAGCGTGCATTGGCAGGCGCTTGGGCAAGAGAACAGCAGCGGGTGCGAGACGGTGAGGAGGGGGTGCGTCCTTGGACAGAGGGGGAGAAGAGGCAGCTTCTGAGCAGTGGCAAAGTCCTGGGCTATGACGGATACTACGTGCTGTCCATCGAGCAGTACCCGGAACTAGCGGACAGTTCTAACAACATTCACTTTCTTCGGCAAAGTGAAATCGGTAAGAGGTAACAATACGAGAGCTGCATTTTCTGCCAAAGAGACTATTTTTTGGTAGAGACGAAAAAGGACACACAAGCAGCGCTAATCAAGGTTGCTGACATGTACCATGAGTGTTGATGTGCTTTTGTTAACAAAAAAGAGAAAAAAAAAAAACGGGAAAAGAACGAAAACAATAACGGGGTCAAAAGCAATGCTGTGCATTGTGACTCGGGACTACAGAGTAAATGTACAAGTACACCGAGCCTTAACATGGCAATTACAGGTCAATTCCTCTGTAGCACAAGACTCTGAGGCAGAGGAACTGTTGTGTGTTTGGGGACACCGTGAGCCTATTTAGGTGTTTTGTTTTATTTCTCTTTTTGTTCCTATGTTTTACTCAACTTCTGACTGAACAGATAGTACATGAGCAATGGTAATGTTTACATTTTTGCATTTCTGCACTTCTATGGTACAGAGCTCACGTGGAAACCGCAGTGTACTGAGCAAATGTGTGTTTTTAGGATGAAGTCATTCTGATGTTAGCGATATCCTCACCAAACAGCCACTACGTATGCCAGATTTAGCACTGTATACATCCAAATGTCTTTCTTTCTGTATGAGATGCTTTAAAACTAAAAAATAAACAGTTTTCATGTTTAAATATCCAGTATTCATTGTGAGAATAAAGATTGTGAAAGAATGATGAACTCTGTTCGGGGGTGAAAGACACCGACGTGTCTTTGATAGCACAGGGACACCATGTTTTGTAAATTATGAAAGAGTTTTATGGCTTTTTTTGTTTTGTTTTCTATTGAAACTGAATCAATGTCTGTACTAGTCAAACTACCAGTAATTTATGTTGTGTTTCTACATAACAAATAAAGTCCAGCTGATTGATTGATTTAATTGTGATGCATTTTTTTCATGAGAAAAATGACAATATTGTATGCAAGTAGCCAAACTTAATTTAACATTCTGACACTAGGTAGTGAGATGAAATTAGATTTGTTGAAGAGAGAAAGATGGAAGTTGGAGCAATTGGTTCACATTGGGCACATAAGCCAATGAGCACTTCTCACGTGCAGAATGTGAATGTATGTGAAAAACAAGTTGTGGGATCACAACGCAAAGATAAATAATCCCTACCAGCAATTGAACTAGGATCACACAGGTGAAAGCATTAACCTGTTAGCTCATGCCAAACAGTGATGCTAGCTTGATAAAATCACAAAACATACTAGAATTTTGTCACGGCAAGCACATCTAAGTCAATTGATTTAAGTGACTCAGTTGTAAATGGTGTTTCTTGTTAGCTCTGATCCGAACTGCCCCCAATTCCTTCAAAAACTTAACTCACACAAATTTTAATCTTAGGGTTACAGTTCCATTTTCAGCACAGTTATCAACAATAACTGCTAGTAACAGTGCTTTACTTACTTTTTGCAAACAAATGCACCGACAGACAAGCAGCAAGAAAAACCTCCTGGGTAAATATGACCAGCACACAATAGTTAACCATCAGCTCACCACCAAGTAAAAATACAAGTCAACATCAGACCACCCACAGCAGCAGTCATTGTTGAATTAGGACTCGCCTATCAAACGAAACATTTTCATGTTTGGATCAAGGGCACTCTGACCTGTCAACATTATCCAAGTCTGAAAACAGACAAGCACAACGGGCCTGTGAGATCAGCACCTCCCTTTGTTTTTCTTTGCCATGTGAAAGTTGTCAGATGAGGGATCCATGTGATGAAGAGCATTTACGAGTGGTGATGTATCAATAACATGAAGTCGACTGTTATTTCCACTAAATTTAATGTTTATCGGGCATAATGCCTTTTGACCTGCCTTCCTGTCTGATGAATATTTCATCAACACAAATATTTCATGAAGCCATCTCACACAAACACGGTTACAGTGGCGCCAAATATAGCGCACATGCATGTTCTTGACGGATGAGAACTCAAATGGATCGAAAACACCTCGCGTTTTGCAATGAACAGTGGTTATTTAGTGTGTCATTTGACAACGGGGGGAAAACACTGATGGCGGGATGTTTGTGATATAAATAATAGAGATAATATGGGATGTGATGACAGTGAGACTTTTGGAAATAAACACTCAAGTGTGGTTGGTTATTCATGACCTCACTCTTCCCAAATATATCAAAAAGTTTCATGCATATTTAAAACACATTCACTGTGCACCCATGCAGAAACTGTTGCAGCTCCATTTACAAAGTCAGTTGAGCCAACCAACCTGCGTTCATAACCTCTAGGGTTCCCCCTACAGTAAGTAAGAGGTATTGCCCTTCGCTGTGAACTGCATTTGAAATGGCCTCCATTCATTCAGAAGACATTAAAGCAACCTTTCTCATTGTAATAAACAGCAGCACTTGACAGTACTCACAAGAGCAACAAGAGAGTCGCCAAAATATTTGAATGAATAATTTAAAAATATCAAAACTGTTATTTTTCATTGGTCACGGTAAATATGTCAGGAGCTGATCATTGAGCCCCAAGTTGTACGGCACGGCATCATGACCAATGTATCAGACATGTGTCAAACTCAAGGCTCAAGGGCCAAATCCGGCCATTTTTTATAGCCTGCAAGAGGGAACCACCCTCCATTGTGCGTCAATATCAAAGATTCAGTGTTCAAGTCCAACTTGAGTAACACTTTAGATTGTGGAGCACATATTAACTATGAATAAACTAATTACTTATTTATGGTTATGTCTGTCAGTCTTATCAATACATTAATGAATACTTCATGGTCAGTGATTACTGCTTTATATTAAATAAATATAATATTAAATGTTCCCTAATCAAAGGTGTGACCCCAACTTGCTATTTTGTCTCGATGCAGTCAATGATGAGGGATAATGTACGAGCTGAAATGGGAGAGTGATGAATATCACAATCCATGAAGTCACCGAATTCGAAGAAAGCCAATGAAAGACTGTTCCATGAGAACGAATTTTGTCTGAGCCGCCAAGAATGTTCAACTTGGCATTGGCTATGATAGATGTCCATATTTTGACCGATCAATCTAAATATGGACTACGTCAGATTACACACATTGGCTTGAATGAAGGTGTTTTTAGTCCCATTCAACCAGTCAATTCAATTCAATTAACATAGAAGATTCTTGACAAGCTATTCACTGCAACTTTGTCTTATTTGTGAAACAACAAATGATGGAAAAATGTTGCGACTCTCGGAGCTAACAGCATGAAACACCAAGTCAACATATAACAGAAAGGAGCAGAATATAAGAAGATGCTGTATCTGTGTAATTTACAATATGGAGTTATAAAAATAAAGCACTTTTTTCTCTTTCTTTTCCAGAGAGATGAGGGCATGTGTTTATAGTTGTGAAAGAAAAGGACAGGTTATTGTGTTTCCTCAGAGGATGAAGTTTGTTTTTCAAGATGGGCCACTGCGGCCAGGTTCCAGCAAGCTCTCCACATGCAGTAAACATTTACAACGGAACTTTTGTTTTCTTGTCCATCCCTCGTCCACCCTATGCTTACAAAAACAATACCAAAATATGAAGCGAAGTTCATACTAACCAGGGTAAAGGCATATTTTTATAGCAGCAAATTACCTGTCAGGAAGTCAACTGCTAACTGTAACATTCATACTGCAGATGTATAAAAAGAACTGAACACTTTCTCGAACGTTTAAGAGTCATACATCAGCAATACTGACCCACTTTGTATAGCCAACTCATGGTGCGCATGTAAACTGTTATTTGCCAAAGCCTTGCAAAGTTCTTGATGAGCAGCTCAGAAAACAAACCCTTCATATGAAAGCCATTCCTTTTTCATGGCAAACTTCAAACGGCATTTCAAATCAAATGGGAGCGGCGTATTCTCTGCTCAGAGGTTGTTTCATGCCATTGTTTTTGACCTCCTCTCCGCTGTGCCGGCATCCTACAAATTCTTTATAAGGTCTTAGAAATTAGACGGGAAGAGAGAAAACGTTTGATGATATATAGAGCTCAACAAAGCTGCAGTCGACACACACGCCTTTCAAAGTTCTCGTCCAAATCCTTCAGAGCTCTTCAACAGCAGCGCCGTTCCTAAAATGTCTCATTATTACTGTTCTGTTTTTCCATCATTCTTTTAGAATGAATTACAATGGACCTTTAATAAAGGCACATTTGTTTTGATATACCTACTCTCAGACTCTCCAAACCCCGGCTATGCCCTTTGGACTTAGACACATGAAATATTCAAATCGTTCATGCTCTTAAAAGTTCTGCTCCCTTGTGGTGGAAAGTGCATATAGTTCAGAGAAGCATCTCTCTCAACATGTCACCATAAGAAGTGCTCTCATTACATCAGCAGCCATCACTCTTACACCCTCTTAAAACACACAGTTGCTGCCTTTGCTGCTCAACTCGAAGCAATCACTAGTTTTGATATACAAGACTCAGGGAGTAAAAAAAAAGACCTTCATTCCAGGTTAATTTAAGGAGACATCAAATGGAATTGATAAGCAGTGATAATAAAGCGATGTCGTCGCTGCAGTATCACATAGCGACTGCAGTGGCTGGAGCCAGGGCGGCAGCAGTGCAGTGAGGCTTCAAAGTCGGATAAAAGAGACGGAGCGACTTTGCTCCGACATCAAACACGAACACAAGCATCATGCAATCACAACATTAGAGAGTTTCATAATTCAGCTGGGACACGTAGCGGCCTGGTAGACGCACAGAGGCAAGTCTGCAATGCAGGGCTGCAGGATGTTAGAAAAACATGCAGCGCAGAGATTTTTCAAGAATGACTCACAATAAACACACATTGATTGCCTGAATAAACATTTGCCAGATAAGATAATGCTTCAGAAGTGATTATTAATGTGGACTGACCAAAACATGCTGATAAATGAGTCATTTTATCACGTGCATGTCCCACTAAGAAATCATGCAAGGACGGTCGTTACAAATAAACATGAAAAATCCAGCCGATATCAATTCCAGAAAACCATTACAAGCAAAGTTGATTTTGTTGTTTTTATTTATTTGTTTTGTGTTGACGTAGTAAATAAAAATTTGTTTCTCTAAATTAAGCAGATTTATGGTCAATTTACATAGAAGGTTAGAAATTGGTCAATCCATGTGACGTAGTGGTGCAGCGATTCACGTGAACTGTACATGGCCCACGGAACGGTCGATGAAATAAACGTATGTGTTCATGTTAAGGCTGTATGACAGTGGAAATACATTGACCGTAGACACCCATTTGAAGGAGCATCACCGTTGTGAGTCAGCGACTGCAGCCAAGACGGAGGCAGCCGTCATCACAGCACCATTGAAGGTGCTGTGCGGGGGCTGCCAACTCTCATGCAGTTGGCATGAGACTCATGCATGTCGAGCGACTTCATTTATAAGCACTGAGTCAATTATTGCCTACTTGGTGAACTCAAACACGCAAGCTGGGGTTGAGCTATCATCTTTGGTCGCAGTAAGATGTTGGTTGATCGACAGAATATACAAACACGCTAGGCCTTAGGAGGGGATCTATCTTTTTTTTTAAACAACTCATGGTCAGTGTCATCAAACCGCGTTATCAAACAAACATACATATGATCACTGCAAACACTGTGAAACTTGATTAATGCAATGTTTGGCAGCGTTCACCATCTGCTTCCACTGTTTAGCCAGAGATACAGGAGTTTGTCCTCACTCCATATAATGAAGGCATGTTGCTTGAAAATGCTGTTCAAACAGGAAAAAAAGGTCAAAAATGCATATGACCTATGGTTACAGACACATGACCAGAAACCCATTAGGCAGCAGTGTGAAATATTCCACTTCGATATCACTACTTCAAAAGGTTGTAGCTTGAAAACTGTTGGAGATAAAGCCACACTGTGACAGAGAACCAAAGTGGTGACAAAGTTGTCAAAGTGACCAAAATTTTAGAACAGAAAAGCAGTAAATTCACTCATCTAATTAGTATATTACATATTTATATTTGCAAATTACATAACTTTTACAGATGTTAATCAGAACCACAGGAAAATCTCTTCTTCATCTCTGAAGCAACATCACTGTCGTACACGACAGGGACGTAAACCCCACTGCAGCCTCCACTACCACTCGCAGCGTGTTTGCTGTCTTTACTGCTATTTATAACATGATATTAGCATGTGACCACCTGATTCTGATCCACTATAAATTACTCTTAAAACATTGAAAAGCAAAATAAGGAACAGTTATTTGCGCAGTAGGTAATAAATTGGGTTAAAATCATGCCATATGTGCAAGAGAGTTGTTTCTGGCTGCAATTATTGCCTGTTATATTTGCTAGAAGGGCTTCATCAAAGAAAAATGACTGGTGACTAACTCTCATTGCAGTTAAGCAATTGCACCGAGTGGCTCCGAACTTTTTCTTCATGGTATTTACAATGAAAGATTTTCACACCTGATCGATCCTGAGATTTTGGAGTGGCATAAACAATGAAACGGACAACTTAAACCCTTGGAATCGACAGCGACACCTAGAGGCTGAACCTGAAAAAATGGAAGTGAAATTTAACATGTAGGTCAAGAGTAAACAGGAAAAGTCACCATCACTAGTACACTTCAGAATTAAAACAAGTCACTGAAATCGTGTTCATTTATGTTACAACGTTAGAATGATGAAGGGTCCAAACAAAGAAAAAAATCAATTTGATTTCTCTTTCATGCTGTCAGAAGCTTCAGAGTTTCACTTTTGCTCAGTGTGTGATATTCAATTAAATTAGCAATTAACGTTTTTTTTTCCATGTGTTTTCACTGCTGGAAGTGTCAACGAACTCATTCAAATCCAGCTTCAAAGTGAAAACTGTAAAAAGTTACAATTAAAAACTTGTTAATACACATCAGACAAGCCGATGTGATTATTATGAACAGTCGCCAGATTGAGTTCTCATACGAGCCACCAGTAAATAAAACAGCCAGAAGCCGATTGCGTCTCGTGGGATATCAAGTGCTCTCCAACGTACGTCTGTGTTTTAAACATTAGTGCACTTTACGCCAGAAATTCCAACCTTTAAAAGCAATGTAAACATCATCTGCAAAGTTTTTTAATGCAGTCGACATTATGCCACTGCGTAACTGCTTTCATGGTCCTGTTGATGTGTTTTTCAGTTGGAACTGTTGTGAAATCATGATCACTGTTGACAGTTACCATCGTCGCACTTGCAGTTGAAGCTCAAGTGACCTTCACTGCTTGTTCTGTTCTGTTCATACATCATTCACTATCTTCCTCTACCCCCTATAACCGAGTCAAGGAGATAGAGACCATCGCAGCAACATGCGGTAAGGTCGCTAGTTCATTTCAAATACTAATTTTGTCACATAAACGCTTACCTATCTTGAAGCAGCAGAAGTGTTGCAGACTGTTATGTGCATGTCCATGATGTTGTGGCTCTTGGAGCCCATTTATTTTCAACGTTTCAAATGTTGGTTATGTCACTACGATTCAAGCTACTGTTGCAGTGGAAGCCATTATGGTTTGACTGTTTGTTTCGGTTTTATTAGCACAGACAAGTTTCAGCAGGCGCTGGCAATTCGGTGTAACTGAATTCAGAATGGATTCTACGGGTTGGTGAGAAATGGGTTAACGTAGATGTGATTAAATTCATCTGGAGTTCAGTGGATTTATTTGGGTTTTGAAGGTTCTTTGTTCACCAGAATGGCTTCCCTTCATTCTCATCACAAAACACAGCAAACAACAGGAAATAAAACAACTTTAATCTGACTGTAGCAAGGGGTTGAGTATTGTTCATGGCCCAAGGTAGAACTAGAGATTTGAGGGCTTGGAATGTAGTTCCTTCATTATTTTATTATTTCGTTTATTCACTTTGTTTTGCCAATGTTACTGTAGCCTGCTCTCATGTACTGAGGTGGTTGTTCTTTTTGCGTCATCACCTGGTTCGCTGCTCTTAGTACCCTTCTAGATTTGTTCTACATTTGTTATCCTCAAACACTCCGGTGACTTCTCCAGCTCATACATGAGTTCATGTCCCACAAAATGCTGTTTAATTATTTCACCAGGAATGTAAACTTGTGTTTCCCCCTGCCTCATGCTTTGTGGAAGCGTTTGTTCTTCACATCAATCAGCCGGAGGCTTTCTCTTCTTTTTTGTCTTATCAGCTTTGTTTATAAAGGCTGCCATCCTTCATCTCCTTGTAGGCTTGGATCGACAGATCTCAGACTGAAGTACCTTCTTTATTGTCTGTCAGTGAGGTGTGCTGTTGCTCATACCACTTAACAGACATGTGATTGTTGTTCTGTTTGCAGCGCCACTTAAGATTTACAGCTGTTGTATTGTTTTATGAGCAGCCAGAGCCTGGGTTGTTGCCACAAAGAACATAACACCAATCTCATCAAGACAGATTCTTAAGTGTCCTGATGCACATGTAATCGAATTCAAGCTCCAGTTCTGGGCCGCACCACAAGGCTCCGGACACTTCACTAGACATGTTATCGTTAACCGCGGATACGGAACAGGCACATATTCGCAAGACTAAAATCAGAACGAAAATGTCATGGTGATTTCAATATGAGAAACTAAAGGATGTCGTATTAGAGTGCACAATGTTAAACCTTCCAGTAGAAAAGTAGCTTCAGTCTGTCAGTGACTGATCATCGTCCACTTGTTCCTAACAAGAGCAACCAAGAGTCAGCTTCAGCGAAAACCCATGACCAGTGGCGACTCCATGGCAGGATACAAAAGACTCAAAACTGGTTTTTTCAATCATCTCTAATCTGTATATAATATATTAGTTGCACTGGACATTTGTGTTACATTTCTTCATTGCATCCAAAGTACTACATTTATGCAGTGGCTTAATTTCATCTTACATTTTAGAGCAGAGGGAAGAACAGTTCTTTAAATTTCTGCCTTGATTCTGTTTTTCCCGAACAGTGGTAGTAGTCACACAGTTAACCAATTGTGTCTGTGGTGGTCTGTATGTTTGTTACCATCAGTCCTGATCTTTGATGGCTCTTCGCTAGAGTCCATTTCTGGCTCAAAACATGACCAGCAGCATTTGTCTTTCGACTAGGAAATTTCAGTACTTTTACTTCAGTTCATATGTATGTGCTCTGTATTCTACTGTTCATATTATTGCACTAGCCTTCTTCTGTAGCAGAAGCAGTGGTCTTGAATTACTTTGTAAGGTGTTCCCCCACACATCAACTCTGTAGAGCAAGTGTGGGAGTATGAGAGTACAGTAGAGTGTTCTCAGCGCTCTCTCATTCAAGTACAATTTGCACTTGTCCATGATATACAATCTGGATATTTTCATTCTGCTGCTCGTCTGTACTGAAACCCAGAAATTTCACCTCTGACACTCCATACACTCTATATAATCTTATTCTCAAGGACATGGTGTTGGCCACATTCTAAAAAGAGAAGGCCAGGAATTTAGTTTTTTGACATTCAGGGAGAGTCTGATAGTATATTGCCAGTTTTTAATTTTCTCTGTTTTAGCTTTGTATTTCAGTGTTGTTCTTATTCGCCAAAGAAACATCAGTTTACTCAATTGAAATAACTCACTTTTGTCCCTAAACACACCAGATTTCGATGTAAAATGAAGCAAAGTGTCACTCAACATGTGTTGTGACTCTCAGCACTGCACACTTTTCTGCACACTTAGCCTCTGATTTAGCCATTTCCAAGTCACAGCTTATCATCAGAGCCTAAAATGTCAGGAGATAACTGTGAATGCCTTTTACTCTTACAGTGTGATCTTCTTTCTTTGATTATCAAGACGCTAAAACCATAGTGTTTGCTTGTCTCTTTTTGGCAGTAAATCTTGTGATCAAACCAGCAATAAGCCGGTTATTAAAGATTTAAGATTGTTCACTCACATCCATATTAAATAATGCATGAGTTTGTGGCAGTCCTGACCCCATCACTTGCTGAGGGCAGCACACACACAGGCCAACAGTGACATTGACGCAGACTCACAAACCTCTGTTTAACCTCCGCTTCAAGCACACTTTAAATGGGTCATCGCGCCCTCTTCAGCCTGGACATAATTCATTCATTTCACTCACCGAGCTGTAATTCCCACTGTCTGTCAGGCAACAAAACACCAGGTTCACAAGTTGTTTCTTGTCCATGAATGAGTCCATATTTTATTTGTATATTTTGTGTACATTTCCGTATATTTATTTATGATTTTACATGGTGGATTAGATGAGGACAACCAGACAATTGTGTTGCTTGTTGCTAGATTACACCGGCGGTTCACTAACTGCTTTAAAATGAAGTGATGACAATGATCCTCATTTCCAGAAGTCAAAGGCCTTAAAAGGAAGCAAAGTAACATCACTGTGGTCTCACAGTCGCATGCTCAAGTGATAGTTGGCCCGATAACGTTGCGACTGAATTGACAAAGTGTAACCAGCAGTTTAAATACTACTGAGATGGCTAACAACAACAGTCAGTCAGAGTTCAAGGATAAAGAAAAATGTGTTGGAAAAACAAGCCATCCCCCCTTCATCTTTTAATCAGTCACTCACTCAGACCTTGGAGATAACGCTCCGTGACACGTGTTTTTTTTTTTTTTTTTGTTGAGTTTTACGCAGGACAAGCTGCACTGACAGGCTGGTGCAGAGCACACACACTATCTCTATGCAGACTGGACCCGGCTTAGATCAAAAAAAGAACTGTATTGTTTACTTGGTGGTAGCTAATCGTCTGCTTGTTTGGAAATAGCTGCTTGTTAGCATCCCTGTGATCCCAGCGTGAGAGGGCTGATGGCACTCTAAACCCCAGGTCTCTAGATGCACGTAGGCAACACCTGAAGAGACGAGGTTAGCTGCTTTTCCTGATTCTCCCATTCCATCCTTCGTATCAGTCAGAGACAGTTTAATACCCAAATGAACGCCAATGGGCAGCTTTGTGTCATTCAGGATGACGTACATCATGTTATTGCACTGAATTCCAAATATTCCAAATATTCTAAATAATATATATATATATATATATATATATACCAAAAATCTCAAGAGGTGGTTAAAACATTGCTGGTGAAAATGAGGAAACGCACAAAAGTGGAATCAAGACGGAAGTTAGAATAAGATAGCGTCGACAGAACAGGCTGACCATTGGCTGTGTGTTCGATCACAACTTTCTGGCACCGCTGGAACAAACACGTGTGAGTGAGTAACAATTGTGAGTAACAACACTGCACAGACAGATCATCGCTATGTGTGACCTTTCCATGGCACCCCTGGTTTGCCAGTTCGAATGTTTATACAGTTATGTGTAACTTCCACCCAGCCTGAGACAAAAAGCTTGTGACTGAGCACATACATTTTCATGAGTCTTCACTAAATGACCGTGAAATACATCTTCATCAGTTGCTTCTAAAGCTTTGATCCTCAAGTCAATATCACATCACTTCACTTTCACACAGTAGGCTGGCCCAAAACTTTTTAAGTCAATAGGTCTCTCTTTAAAAACCTACAAAACAATCCGTTGTTGTGAGTCTTTTCTATTACACAAACGAAATGTTGACCAATGGACAAATATTGAGAAATTACACACACATCGTGGAAATAAGCTTAGCTTCAGTCAGGCACAACAACAACTCGTGACCTGGACTTGAACTTTTCAATGATACCCGTTTGTGAGTAAATCTACTTTGATGACATTCTGTCTAGTGATCCAATCAATGTCAAAACAAACAGGAACAGCTAGTGCGACCTCAGGTTTTCAGCCACACTTTTAAAACAAATTACAGTTTAACTCGATCTCAAACATTACAAAATGCATCGAGAACATTCTGAGTAATTCCAATAGGTGAGAGACATCTTCGAATCAATGGAGATAAGAGTCTAATACTTGAGGAGACCACTGACACTGATTTGACAAGTAAATAAATAAAATAATAGACAACTGATGTTTGTACTTATCAACTAACGCAACAATTTAACATAATGAGGGAGAAAACTCCAGAGAAAAATTTGAACCTGCTGCGAACAATGAAAAAAAAAAAAAGCATTGAATATTTTCATTGGTGAGCAGGTGTCACTGTGCCATCATGGCAAGAGCAAACACTATCACGTAACCTCAAAGTAAACACAAGCCCTATTCACTGAACTTTAACTCTTTTCCAAGGATGCCGTTTTAAATTCTTACAATGTTGACTGTGTACACTATGTAACCATTGTGAACGAACAAACAATGGCGTGATTTATTTATTTATTATTTATTTATTTATTTATTTTTTATGTGCCAGTCAAGGCACCTCCAGAACTGCAGCCAAGTGAGTCGTCATTCAAATATGAGCAGAGAATGAAAAGTTAACTTGAACAAATGCAACACTTCACTTTGACGTTTGTACGCCATTTTTACCTTGAAAAACAAAAACTGAAGAAGAAGCTTTGTTTGTCAACGCTAAACCACTGCAATGAATCACTACAGCCCTGACATACAGCATGAACACACACAAACAGAAGGAACACAATAACCATGTGACTGCGTTGAGAAATGTACGTCACACTGACTCAAATGTGTAAAAAGTCCCAGAACAACCTTGAGGCAACTAATTAGAGTTGATTTTTATTCATTTCCAAATCTCTTAATAGTCTTAGTCCAATTGCTGTTCCAAAATCAGCCCCCTCAGACCACTCAGTCCTCGGCGGGTGGTCTTTTAATCACTCCAAGAGCTAGAACCTAGTGAGAGGCATGCTTTAGCTATCATGGTCCAGAACTGAAATTTTTTTTAAATGCAAATTAAACCACTGTTTTCACCTTTTAATGTCTATTACATGTTACTTTCATTTGCTGTCTTTGGCGTGGCTAGTCCTATTTTGAGGAGAGCCAGCTCCTCCTTATTATGTTGTATTGTTTGTCTCATCATTCCATTTAATAATACAACAAATGAAATAAACTGCCTTCTGTCACACTGTGAGGTTGATTGTGTATTGTTTATTATGTAGTTAGTTTTCTTTTTCTATCATTCCTCTCAGCCTAAAGTTGTTGGTTCGCTGCAGGGTTCGACCACCAGCAGCACTTTATCCACTCACCAATGGCTCCCTGGGGCTTCCAAAAAACAATCTTAGAAACTAGATAAGGGTTATTTTTACTGGGGGAGCTTCTTTAATTGTGCTTTGTATGGCCTGTTTGGAAATCAAATTGATTCAGTAACAGGCAGAAAACAGGAGGGGCATCTCTAGCACCCAAAAATGCATATTGTCTTCCTTTGAAATTGATTCTCACATACTGATTGAGTAACTTCACATCCAGACAATTAAAAGCCAGTTAAAGCAAGAAGAGTTTGACCTTAAAAACAAGGGTAAAAAACTCAAACACTGTCAACAAAAGACTAATATTCATATTTACAACGTAAAAAATTTCCAAAGCTGAATAGCTGAAACACAATCTGAGGTTTATTTTCCTTTTTCACAGCTGCTTTCCAGCATTTTCCATTTCCTATTCCCAAACACAAACAATCCAGAGGCAACAGTACAATATATGACCGGCCTATGGTTTGAGTGGAAGAGTTCTAATTAAAAATACTTGCGGTAACTTAAGGTCACCAGCAACCTGACAGAGTGAAAAGGCTTATGATGTTAATGTGATCAAGAACAGGAATGAAAGCCCCAGTGTCTCTTTCCTTCCCTCTCAGAGGACGCTTGTCTGACTGAAGGATGATGCTCATACTATGGATCAGGGGTGTCCAAACTGATCCACAAGGGATCTGGACAGTGCAGGTTTTCGTTCCAACCGATCAAGCACACGCAGTTGAATCAATGAGGTGTCAGGTGAAACAAGCAACACATGGTGAAAAGGTTTCCTCTTCATCGGTTGGAACAAAACCCGGACCCACGGCAGCCCTTTGCGGAACAGTTTGCCCAACCTTGCTATGGTGTTATGTAACAGGAGAGACAGGGTGATCAAACATGACCGGAGATACTTTTGTCCGTATTCTGAAATCAACAAGAGTCAGAATGACAACAGTGACTTGCTCGCTGTTAATCTCGTCACCGAGCAGGCAGTGACACAATTTGTGCGGACTTAAATAAAACAGGATTCCTAATCTCTATGACCAGATGAAAGACTTCTAGTTAGTCATTGCTCCCCACGTGCATTACAGTAACATTGACCCTGGGGGCCAGTTCATCTGTTAATCTCTCAGGTACAACAGGTTGAAACGAGGGGTACAACATGCTTTACACTGGGGCAAGTCAGTGTGCATTTGCTCCCAACTGATAACAGGCAACTATGACGCATTTAATTGCACGTACTTGCTATGGCAACCCTTGACTGGAAATGCTAAGGGCAGAAGAAGAAGAAGAAAGACATGTGGTGGTTCAATACTCACAAGTTTGGTGTCTTTGTCTGCTACAACTTTAAAGAAAAAGATGATGTAACAGGCCAGCCTGCCTAACTTCAATCTTTGGCCAATAAAGGCACCACTTCACAACATTGCACAACTACTGAGTCAGAAATACTGGCCAAGCTGTTGGCTCCAGATGTAGCCGAACCCATTTGGCTCACCATGTCCCTGTTGCTGTTTTTTGTTTGCCACATACAGGCCTAGCATGTGTATTGTGATGTACTCGGTTATTTACGGTGGAAACAAATTCCAGAAAAAAAACTCAATTTTCCCAAAACACTGGAAAATTGCAGGAGAAAATACTGGATTGTATCGGATGTGTTTCTCAGTGCTGAGAAAATTCATAAGGTCACAATCTCAGTGACTACTGAAATGCTAGCAGTTTAGTTTAGTATTTAAAACAAGTATAAAACCATGATGACAAACCCTCAAAGTCCCCCAGATGATATCCACACACTTCTCTGAGTGTCAAAAGCAAAGGCCGAAACAGAATGATGAGGAAAAAGACAGCTCACAGAGAGTCCATAAATACACCATAAACAACTTGCTCAATCTTGTGGACTGATGGAGGCAATGGGCATGAAAACTCTTCCATAATGTATCTTGCATTGACAGATTATTTGTTTAGGTTCAGCTTCGTGTATTTACTTTGAGCAGTCAAAGTCCAGAAGGCTGGCGCAGTTCAAGGAACTTTGAGCAATTAAAGGCGTGTTGGGATGGGAACGGAATCCTAATGGCGGATTGGTTGACTGGAATCTTTAAATGTTGGAAGTTCATTGAGGAAGTCTTAGTCAATCCCCAGCCATCGATTTTGTATCATGAGTGGATGTCCTTACTTTGAGAAGAGGCATTTGTACGTTTTAATTTGGATACACTTTTTCTTCCGTGCAACTTGCTACACTTTTGAAAAAAAAGGAAACATCAAACATTAAAATTATTTTTGTACTGCAGGTTGTTCAAAAGCAAGCCTCCCACCCCAGAAGAAGATGATGCCTCTCAGGCAGGAGAGAACAAAGCCAGCAAAGGAGGGATCATCTACGGAGACTACCTGAAGGTAGAAGAGTTACATCTGTGTCTCTGTTAGTCAATACCAAAAGGCGTTTGAAAAGTGCTATATTTAAGTTTTGTTTTGTCTTTTTCCCTCCAATGCTCAGCTTGATAAGATCGTCACAGCCCAGGTTCTGCAGAGCGAGCTGAAGGGGAATAAGATCCACGATGAACATCTTTTCATTGTCACTCATCAAGGTAAATTGGATTCACAGCTATATGTGTGTTAAAGGTTAAAGGGTACCATTCATAAAATGCAAACAACCATGAAAGCATCCTTTCTTTATCGCACTTTTTTTCATTTAACAATTTGAATTTGAATCTATAAAAACAACTTAGTTTCTAGTTGAATGAAGTCTGTCTGAATTAGCTTGTTATTTATGTGTTGGTGTTTGATTTGAAAGGTTTTCTAGGAAACACTTATTCTTTCACTAAGGCCAGAAAAAGAACTTTTTTGTGCAGACTAGATGGACTTAAGATCAGATGATTCATTAACATTGTTCTTGTGTGTGTGCTCTGTTACAGCCTACGAACTATGGTTCAAGCAGATTTTGTTTGAACTTGATTCAGTGAGACAAATCTTCATCAGTGGGCATGTGAGTCACATATATTGTTATTATTATTATTATTATTACTACAATGTTCTATTGAAACTATCATGTCATGATGCAGCATTATCATGCTGCATAAGGCAGACACAGCAGACTTCCCTCAAAATTTTGACTGCCGACATCTAATCCCATCTTGCTATGAATTATTGGCAAACTAGTGTATCCTAGTCTAAAATCATATTCATGTGCTTTTCAGGTTCGAGATGAACGGAACATGCTTAAAGTCAACACTCGCATCAACAGGATTGTCATGATTTTCAGACTGTTGGTGGATCAGTTTTCAGTTCTGGAGACGATGACTTCGTTGGACTTTTTTGCCTTCAGGTACAGTAATTAAATTTCATGCATTGTTATCTGTGACCCGCAACTTCCATGCTGAAGGCCGATCTTCATCATGAAAAGAACTAAAATGAATTGTTGATTTAATTTGTGAATAAATAATTTAAAATGTGGCACATTTCATCTTTTCCCCTGAAGTGATGTGCAAAATATTTTGACTCCTGCAACATATTGATGAGTTTAAAACTATGTCATCAAATTCCACCAATTCTCCATTTGTGCTGGTGGATGTCCTCCAAAAATCCTCCTCACATACAACCAGTGTAAACCTTTCACAGCTAAAGCCAAAATTTGAAGAGGAAAAGTACATGGGAAATTGCCTTGCCATGTTGCGGGGACATTAGCATTACGTCATTAAAGCAATTTAAAGTAGCCATTGCACAACAGGAGAAGATACAGATTAAACAGATCAAAAAGGGAAATGGTTAGCAGTGTGGTAAGTCGTTTTTTGATTACATTTGATGCAGTGCACAAATTATACAGAAATAGGAAGTGTGAAAAGAGACAGACGTGGCAGTTAAACATTAATGTTGTGCCTACCTGCCTCTTCAGGGAGTATCTGGCTCCGGCATCTGGCTTCCAAAGTCTTCAGTTTCGCTTATTGGAGAACAAAATTGGAGTCCAGGACAACCTGCGGGTTCCATACAATAAGCGTCATTACAAGGACAACTTCAAGGGTCTCGACTCTGAAAAGCTGCTGGCCAGTGAACAGGAGCCAACACTGCTAAAACTGGTGGAGGTACGTTTCCCACAGTTTCCCACAAGTATCTGCTGTTTTATTTTGTCAATAATAGCAAATAATTACCTGTTGAATCAATAATTACATCATTGTAATAGACTCTGAATTTTTTTTAGGTTATAAAATGGGCAGAATGGTTTAGTAAGTGATCATCAACATTCCTAGCAGCTTTACTCTGCTTGTACTGCAAGAGGATTTATTTCAGCACAGGGAGATTTGTCACACTAAGCAAGCCCAGCACACGTCTTGTCAACTTTGGAGATAAAGCTGATGGTCAGTCAGACAACAAGCTCTGTGACAAAAAAACTGGAATCTTCAGTTAAGCTCCGCACTGTAGAGGAGTTATGTGATGGTGAACAGAAAACACTGAGACTTGTTGCCGCTCCCGACATGTACCAAAATCGCCAGATAAATTCTGTCTTCGATAAACATCAGTAAGAGTGAAATGGTGCACAAATGTAATGAAAGCCTGATTCTGCACTCCTCAGGAGTGGTTGGAGAGAACCCCTGGCCTGGAAGCGGATGGATTCAATTTCTGGGAAAAGCTGGAGATCAATATAGTTCACGGGCTGAACCAAGAGAAAGAGAAAATTGAGGTGCGGGATGACTCTGGCTTTTCACAACAAATTTGCTGTGCGTTCCCTGGAGAGCAAAGTTGACTGACAGGTTGTTTTTCTATAAGGCAATGGCAGAGTCGGATGAAAAGGCGGAACTCATGGCTGAGTTGCTTAAACAGAAAGAGATCTTTTCTTCACTTTTCGATGAAAAGCGTCACAATCATCTAGTCAGCAAAGGTGAGTTACGGTAACAAGGATGTTTGGGAAACACACAATAGCACAGCCTCACATTAGAGCTATTTCTCCATGACATTTTGAGAGACGACTGCTTTCTTTTTCAAACAAGGTGAAAGGCGACTGTCTTACAAAGCTCTTCAAGGAGCTCTGATGATCTACTTCTACAGGTATGCAACGACTCTCTCACCTCATTGACAACTCCTATTTAATGGGGAAAAAAAAAACTTAAATTATCACAACCATGTAGCTCTGGCTAATGAAAGAAACTAAATCTATATCTATATACTTCTAAGTGCAACAAAAGGATATGGTTAAAGAGGAGTGGCCGAGATGTTTTATCCATTTTTTTTAAATGTTCGATCAGTTGCGTTGCATTGTCTTATACTTTGTAAATAAGAAATAGATATTAGATATTATTAGATGGGGCACAAAAAATGTTTTTGCCTATCCATTTGATTTATTGAATCATGGATTGTCGAACTGTATTCCTTTCATAAATCAGCAAACATAAGCAAACATACAATGAAAAGATCAGAAGATAATCTGAATGTTGATTTATTTATTTGTTTGCTCTATTGTTTCCATGTAATATCTATGGTTCCTAATAGATATGTTTCTGCCCATATACATTAGGGACTAAGAGCTATTTGGTATATCATTTGGCATAATAAAAATGAATGTATTTGTCACAGCAGTTTGTTTTATTACTATTATTATTATTACTATTAACAAATTAAACTCACTTTAGTTAGGAACTCTTCTTCATTGTAACTGCTACATATTTATCATTGGATTTCAGTGTATTAATTTTGTAAGATGTAACAAGGCATCAGAAAAAAATGGATTGAAAACAATCTGCTAGGTCGACATGGAAGACAATAAACTGAAACTATCTTCCTACCATGCAGGGAAGAGCCGAGGTTCCAGGTTCCATTCCAGCTGCTCACCTCCCTCATGGACATCGACACTCTCATGACAAAATGGAGATGTGAGTAGAGAAGCTTCCCCACCAGCTGCAACTCACCAAAAAACAAGTGGGAAAAAAATCAGTTTCAGGAAGGAATAAACTAAAAATCAATGCTTCAGTATTGCACCCAGGGGCAGCCTAGACTAACAGGGGAAATAGCTGGTAATTGACAAAGTTAGTTTGGGATCAGGGGAATACTGGGGAATCAACTACAGATCAATCTGGCCGTGTGTATACCTTTTTGTTCTGCTTTTTGACTGACCTACTGCTGGTCTGTGTGTTGAGCTTCAGTGTTTACCGCCCAAATTAAATGTACTCACAGCAGCCTTGTTTTTGCAACAGACAATCACGTGTGCATGGTGCACCGCATGATCGGCAGCAAAGCCGGCACAGGAGGATCGTCTGGCTACCATTATCTGAGATCCACAGTCAGGTACTGAAACGAACAATTTATTTCATGGCATGATCCTCCATATTAAAATTGACACTTGGGTTATAAGAGGTATAGCGTTGCTAACTTTTTCGGAATTTAAGAAATTTAATTTATTAGAATAAAATTTCAATTTGTAGAATTTATAGAATTAAAAAAATAAACTGGGATCAAATGCGCTGCATTTACATAATTCAATTACATATGACTGTACATGAAATAAAAAACAATGTGCATGGGGACAAGTGATAAAAGAACACACATTTACAAGCCTCATTTATTGGCCTTTTTTTTTTTAAACAAGGTATATCATATAAGTAATGAATATAGGCTTCAAATGATGATAAATTGAACCATTATTGCAACATTTAATGGAGTAAAACTTTGCTAAAACTCTCAGGATTATCTGGATATTAATGAGACGGCATTATAAAAACTGACATATTTACCTTGCCATGCAGTGACCGCTACAAAGTGTTTGTGGACCTCTTCAACTTGGCCACATTCCTGGTTCCTCGCCACTGGCTACCCAAGATGAATCCCAACCTACACACCTTTCTCTACACGGCTGAGTGCTGTGACAGCTCCTATTTCAGCAGCGAGGACTCCGACTAATGGCCGTCTTTCACCCGTCCTGCTTCCTTCATCTGCAACACTGACTCTCAAACCGTTGGTCACAGAAAGGCAGCGCTGCTCAGGTGACAAGAAAGCTGATGTTACCAAAAATACAGAATATTGCCACTAATTACCACATAATGGAGTCCAATGAAACTTAGTGCATTTTTGTGCAAGTCAACCCCCGTAAACACAAATCACAACATCAGAATACAGATAAAATGTGCCTACTTACCACACATCAAAAAACATGTTACGTTCTGACCGATAAGTCCGTCAACAAGTGGACTCCTAGTAAATATATCATTTTTAACCCCTCATGAATTCCAAGTTTTGAAATTTTCGAATCTACAGTATGCAGTTGTTTACATTATAAATTATCAAATGGATAGTTGACTATCCTTAGAATAAGTGAATTGTTAGACATATTAAACATTAATGGATTTGTAATAACAAGTCACAAGTCAAACAAAACACAGAATAAAATTTCTGTTTGTTTATTCACTTTTCCCAGAGTCTCATTAAACACATGTAAACTGTTAGCTCTGACCTGACAGAAATGATGAACCATAATGGCAAAAATATTAAAGCAAATGAAATATTAATGAATCAAAAGCAACATTATCTTTATTCACAGACAAAAGCTGACAAGTTCATTACAAACAGATACTGACGGTCGAAATATCACATTTCAAAGCTGCGGACTTGTTATCTTGCCCTGCATAAATCAAACGGACCAAATTAACAGCGCTCTAATCTCTAATCTTGACCAGTCACAAAGTACACCAGATGGCACCTTGATAAGATTGGCTTTGATTTTTTTTCATCAATCAAATTATGCAAATGCGCCACCGCTGACCTGAAAGTGAATGGCTGGGGGAGAGAGTGCAGTGATCAAACTGCAGGCGTTTTTTTTTTTTTTTGTTTTTTTTTCCCCACAATCGCACCATATTTCAAATCGCATTAGTCATTTTTAGTCAATGCTATGGTGCGATTTTACACCATGACTCATGTATATACTGTTAATAGTGTTGCTTTGTATAGTATTATATTAAGTATTTGATGTATTTATGCAGCGACCAATAAATGACATGTCTGTGTATGACCTTGTAGTGGGAGATACTTTGTGCAGTGTTTTGCTCTTCATAACAGTGCTGTGATCACACAAGACATCATGGTAAATGACTTATTAAGTCGATATTTAAGCTATATCTAAACATTCTGGTCTAATGGGAGAGCCATTCACAGAAATACAGTCGCTACAGAATCAGCAATGCCTGGAAAGAGATAAGGAAGAGGAGATTAACCTTCGAGGAGAGTGACCCGAGCACACACACCAGTGATATTTATTGTAATGTTATCTTCTCCTTACCACACAAATTCCCACCAATTTTTACATAGACATATCCAGCATTGCCCCATGTGGTTCCCCAGGAGTTCTGCACAATCCAGTAGGGAATCTCTCCTTAGATGGAAAAGGTTGAATTATTCAAGAAGTAAAAGGGAGGATGGCATGTTTGTGTGTCCTGCAGCTAGAACCAACCGCCGCTGTTACATGAAAGTATGTGTAACTATTGATGTTTGGAAATATGAAAATGAAAAAGGAAATACATCTTGGATAGACAGATTTCAGGGTGTGGAGGTACAGTACGTAGAGGACGGCGCCAGTAAAAGAGAGCCATGTCAACTGAAGAGCCCCAACAGTCAAGCAGACAATAGCTAAGCAGAAGCGCCCTGAACTCTCTTTGAGGTGCTCGTGAAAGAAGAATTAAGTGTGAGATCACTTCCTTAAATGGATGCGTACATGCTGGGCACATTCCCGGCTACTTGGCAGAAAATCTGGAGCCATTATTGAACTTCAAAAAAAACATTCACTCACTACTACTTCACAACAGCACTACTCAGTTGCTCTTTTGTCTTCCAAGACAAAACTTTGGCAACATTTAACAAAGTCTTGGTACTCATTCCATATACGTTTGATAATATACTAGTACATACACAATAAACATTTTCATTGCAGTGGTTTTACGTGATTTATCTACAGCATCCAACCTGACTAAAGACCAACTGTATAGTATGTTTCCGGACTGTGAGAGGACAGAGTTGGATCAGTTCGTGGAAACCTATACACCACAAACTCCTTTGAAAAGGTCTCAGTATTGTGTCGAGCTACAGAATGCACCACACTTAAAACATCAATGCTGGTATTGAAGCTTTTGATGTAAAGTGAAGGCTATTACCCTGGCGGGTAATTTCACTGGCGCAGTGTGAAGCTTTCACCTTCCCACTTTTAGATTCTATGAACTTACAGGGGGTGCTACAACATAGATACACTCGCTCGGTCTGCCCTTGATCTGCCGGTTCCCCAGTTCAATAACTGCTCTTTGTGTCACTGTGTGTCCTTAGCTAACACATAGATCGGCAACATGCCAACAGGTCTTTACAAAAACTCATAACCATACTTGATGGAATCTATTAACACTGGACAAAGTAAAATTTGCTTGTGTCTTTAAGGTTTTGGAAAAATGACCATAAAGTTATTTTAAAAGCAAGGACACCATGGTGTGTTGTAAGTGTAAGTCACATTAAGGAGATTTATTGCTTGCATTACTGTAGAGCATTTTGTGAGACCAGTGACATCATTGACATTGGTTATAACAGAGGGGAAGCAAGACAAGCAGCAGGAACGTTTATATATGTCTGAGCTTGTGGACATGCATAAGTTCCCTTTAGGTCCTTATTGCAAATTAAAGCAGGATTAGTATCGGGCAACTGGTTGAGCTGTCAACCTTCAGGACCCCTCTTCTCTCACACAGCCCAAAGAGATTACAGAGCTTGAGGCTGACTAAAGCTTCCGTACATTGACACCTCGACTACATCAATGGAGTTTAAAATCATATATTGCTAAAACAAGTTTCTCTCAAACAGGCTGGGATAGGCGTCGATCTGTACCTGTTGTGTCATATCCAACCACCAGGACAGCATGGTTGGACCAGTGGCTGGAGCAGTGATGCTGGATGATTCCTCCCAGGTAATCCTGCCAGCTCACTGCGTCCACAATGGCAGTCAAGGGGCCGTGACTCACCAATTGACCCATCATTGCCTCCTCTTGACCACTGTGAAAACAGTGCAGATGAAAAATAAAACAGGACTCTGAGTGGTAGGATCGGGCATTGCTTTTGAGACATTATCATGTAGATTAAACTACAAAGTCAGAGGCCTTTGAAATCAGAGGGCTGGAGCACTGCACCCTGCCTGATATGGAAGTAATTAAGTCCAACATTAACATATGGCCTATTTTTCAACCACATGTTCCGCTTTTCTCTCATCATGTGCCTGCTCATCTCAATCCACCAATCCCATTCACAAAACTTTATTTTCCCTTCTTGTTTACAGAAAAAATACATTGGCTATAAAATGCTCTTTGGAACCAAACGCTGTTGATCTGAAGGAAAATGAGTTTGTTACAATGTGGCAATAAAGACCACATTAATATCTCCTGCAAAATACAGAAGGGAAACAGGTGTATGAACCCTGTGACTCACACTGTGTTGGTGGTTGTAGTTATAGTGGGTAAGCTATGTTACATTGTAATAACTCCAGTAATTATGGTTGTTACAGAAGTACGATCAGACCTAGTGCTGTAGTGCTTAGTTTTTAGGAAACTATTTCTTCAAAAAATGAAACTTAATCTCATCTTTTGTAAGGACTGTGTTGTTGCTGTTGTTCTAGTTTCTACAACTGTTGTAGGATACAGTGCTAGCTATAGCTGACTGAGGTGTAACATAACACATCATTAAATCTGTTAACCGGCAATTCTAATCTATTTTTCTGTGTAATAATTTAGCTCCAATTTGATTATTTTGATAGAAAAAAAATACATTTGATCAGGAAGAGATAGTATTACAATTAAATGAGTATGGTGTTTACTTATTAAGCGGATCTTTAGCATGAAACAACCCCCGCAACAACTTATCAGTGTTGACAAAGTCAATAATTGTGACTCTAATGCACTCTGACTTTGTTCACTCTGCCTATTTGCACTTACTGCAATTGTAATTATTAGCCAAAGCAAATGGAGTGACAGGCAAACAGAATATGTTATTCACCTGAAATTGTGTGCAGTAAAGTTCTGTAAAACAACGCCAGCTTGTGAGTCTGAGAAAAATCGGCAGATGCCAGTCTCGCCTGTGTATGGATACTCCGACTCTGGCACTAATTTCACTCGAGTCTGCATGAAAAACAATTTAGTTTAGGAAGTGTGCTATCTGAATACAAAACATCCTCTTACTCTTAAAACATGGCCACAGGCTCTTCCTTAATTCATGAGAAAGGACTAGTTGAATATAAATGCAGATAAATATGTCCAGTATCTTAGTCAAAGAAAAAAGTCTCTAGTTTGATTTTACTTTTTCAAAACTTTGAAGGCCAACTCACATTTTATACATGCCAGTGAAAATAACTTAAGAAATACTTTGATCTGAAGGAACTTTAAAGGCGAGATTTGATTCCTGATGATAAGAGAACAAAGGACCCTTTACTGGACTGAAATTAGTAGCACCATATGTAATGGTTGAGATTCACATTCATTTCTACCTTTCTACTAAATCACATTGGCTCTCGAGCCAGTCCGATGTTGTGAGTGGTTCTCAATAGTTGGCCCCAGAGATCAAGTCCACAGTTGGGGCTGAAACATAGACACTTGTTATCTGGCTTTGTTCATTCACTGGGGCCAACGACACTATTTGTGGAGTGTCTGTTTTCTCATACAAAACCTAAGCAACAGGCTTGGTGGTTGCCCTCACCTCGACCCCAGCACATTGTTTTGTGAGCATCTCCTGAAGCCAATATAATGTCATCTCCTGCAAGAACTAGTTACTGACTGATGGGTCCTCAACATCAACTGCAAAGTTTGAATGTGGAAGAAAGGCACCCCAAACTCTAATAATCGGTGTCAGTGTGTGGGCCTTTACAACAGAGAATAATGACATTTTAATACTATAAACTTATGTTAGCTGGATGCTCCAGACATTCGGCACTTTACCTTTTAATCATAACCTTCTATTTCCATGGTGAGAACACCATCAGAAAAGTTTTTTATTGAATATATGGCTCTAAATAAGTTGGAGAGTTGACATGAGAACATTTGAAACGAAGTTGAAAACTCAGAAAAGTGAGTTTGCTTAAATTTGAAATGCATTTACATGAACAAGAGGACTATGAGACACACTTCGTGTGTGTTCAGGTATAACATGATGTGAAAAGGCAACGTGAATAGTTTACCTTTATTTCTATACAATGTTTAAACATATGATCACAAATATAAAACACTGCAGTTTTACATTCTGACTACTGTTTTAAATTTGTATTGCTGCCACACAACATTAACAGAAGCAATTCAATTCAATTCAATGAATTGGATAAAATTTTCTGAATACCTGCTGAAGCCATGTTAGAGCTTTGGTTGGGGACCCTCCATTGCAACCATGATTTAGGAAAGAGCAGTCAACAACCTGCTGAACACTGAGCTGCTGCAGCGGGGATCCTGTGATGGCGTTTGCTGCCTGCACTGCACCAACCACGCTGAAGGCCCAACAGCTGCCACACTGAAAATGTGGATGAGAAGAACATACAAGGTAAGCATGAATGCAGAATATGAATATTATTGAATGTCACAGTATCAGACAGATCCGTGGCTGAGTTAAATGGAAGCAGCAATAATGTGAGAATTGATATAAGTCACCCTACTGTATGTTTCCTCTTGTGAGGAGAACAGGATATTTGTGGATAATTCTGTTAGTCGTTAAGTTACTTCATTACTTCCAATCTAAAAACACAGTATAACAGCACAGTATATCAAAGATCACAAAACATTTCCATGTTTTTTGTTCATTTTTTAACAGGGACGTGAAGTTTAAGGATTTCAAGTGACCTCATGCCATTTTAAAGCCCCCTCTCCAAAAACAAAAACAACAAATAAACTAGTGCATCAATATATTTGTAAGTGTGTAAGTACAACAACAAAGTCCAATGCATCTTTAATAAAGATGTCTACAAAAGCTTAGGATCCTGTTTGTAGGATTTGTCTGATTAGTCATAGTCTTTCAGCTTCTATTTCAACAGCCAAACATTGTAAGAAGGTTGCCATATAGTAAAGTTCTCTAATGATACTGCACTCTTTCCAGGGAGCTGCCTCGCATCAGCATGGAGCCTTAAACAAGTTTGTGGGTTGTAGTGATAAGAACTAAATGGATCTCAATTCCGCAAAGACAAGGAAACTAATCATTGATCTTCAGCATATTCAGGATACACCACAAACGTTTGGAGCTTGTACCACAATTGTTTGTGACGTACAAGAGAGAGTGGAATAAACAAGGATTGATGGAAAAACAGGGTCAGCTCCCAAACAGTTCTGATAAAACATAGGTATACTACATGGTGTCTGTGAAGAGAGTGCATTGTTTCAGATCTGTTATTGCCCCTATCTAATAATAAACACATAATGGACCAAGTCAAAATTTTAACAGAAATTGAGGGATTTTATACAAAAGGAGAAAGTGCCCCACACCTCCAAACATGTTCCCTATGAGACTGTTACAACTGATACCCTGAAGGCTGGAAGCCACAAACAAAGTCTTTGTCAGGATGGATGAAGAAGTGCTTTGTCTGACAATGAAAAGCTTAAGAAGACAAGCATGTGGGCCATCCATAACTGACTACCTCCTTTTCAGAGAAGCATTTGCACTACTAAGTCATGACCAAGAATTCACAGCTTCATTTACGGATTGGCTTAATTGAGGAAAACCCAAAACGTAATTTCTTTTTAAAAACATGTTTTAGCCTGAATGAATCTGTGTTTATCGCATGAATTCAAGAGGTAACATGTTGGATCGACTTTCACAAATAGGTGGTCAGAACGTCTCACATGGCATCACAACATTTTATTATTTTATTTTATATATTATTAGATTATTTGTCATTTGTTTTTGACTGTAGACAGATTTAAAGTAAAATAAATATTGACATCCCTGATGTCATAGTAAAAGAAAGCTGACTATTTTTAGGAGGGGTATCCTCCAGTACAGTAAATTATCAAAACTTTTAAATTAAATCAAATTTAATTTAATTTAAATTATCAAATATTTTAAATGTCCTCTTTTTTAATTTGGTTGATATAAAAACTACAGTATACAATTCAGGTGATGACGTTTCTTCCAAGCATTAAAATATGTTTCCCTTCTGTTCTCATTCTTTATCCTTGTAAATAAATGTATGAATTTGCTGCTATAAATTTCTACCAATGCGCTGTATGAAGGACCAGGAATATCTAGCAGGATTAAATGAAAGTGCAATGAATGAATGCGCGACAGACTCGTTGGCTTCCCATGCGGCGTTCGGGGTCATTAACAAATGCCAAAGAACTTTGCTTTCTGCCGCCATCTACTGACAAGAGCTTGCAACTCATAACGTTGGGCCTTCAGCTGAAAGCACAGCCGATACTGAACGCATTAACAACAGCAACAGATCAGAACAGTTCACCACAACACGTCCCTTTTCGGAGATAGATTAGATTTCAACCTTGATAGGAGAGGATTATTTCCTGGGAAACACTCGCACACACAATCTGTGCTCAGTTCACTTGCTCAGCATAAATCCCCATCACCGTGATGAAAACCTGAGTCCACAGAGTAGAAATCCAATATCATGTTGCTCAGTTGCTTAAAATCAATATGGAAACTCAAATCAGTCATGATTGCCGCAACTGTAGATGAACTGAGCGCGCCAACATATCTGGAGCATCTGCTGTATTTTGAGACAATTACACGCTCATAAAACAAGTCATGAAGAATTAGATCAGCTAGCGGGTAAAGTGGCTTGAAGCTTTTGTCTGAAACTGAATTTTATTTTTACAATTTCTACCCAGCTGCTGTGCCTCTGTGGTGAGGCAGTTCAGGCGGGTCCACACATAGATCCACAGACAAAGAACTGCAGGTCAAAAAGCCTGCAGGAGAGCAGATTTAGTGGTGCACAGACTCTCCCTGGAGCGACTGGCTTTACCTGGCTTGAACAGAATACAATATGTATTTTTGTGTTTGCTGTCTGGGCCTCCCTCAGGACTAGAGTTACAGTGGAAATATTACCCCCAGCGGCTGTTTAACGGACTAAAGAGATAAAAGACAATAGGAGCAGTCTGTGAATCTTCAGCTAGGACAAGCGACAGCTCCATCGCGCTACAGATCTCCCTGCCAGTGTCCCCAGGACACACAGTCACACTCTGCAGCTCCATTTGAAAGCATGGAAAAGTTTGCATTCCACCCTAAAGATATCAGGCTTCACATCCCCAAAACCAGATCAGAAACAGAGAGAACAATAATTCCAGTCAGGCCTGGGGGAGTTATCCAGTGTGAAACCATTTCTGTTCACTGCGTATCTGTTAAACAAGCTTATATATTGATGAGTCATAAGGAGACGACCAGTGCGAGGAATTCCAAATTGAATGAAATGGCGACTCTCTTCATGGGTCTATGGTTTGCAAGCACGTAGACAAATGCTTTTGAGTCTTAGCACCGATGTGAAGCTGGGCGGATCCTAACATTAGTGCAGTGTACAGGGTTGATTTACAAATGACTGAGTCACTTCATGCTAGTTGGGCCGATGAAATCGCGTGACAGTGAGTGCAAAGAGAGAATTCTCCGATACAAAGCGAATACTTTTTCACACCAGTTATTTACAAGGAATAAAAAAAAATAGCCTTTGCATGGAACCCAGCAGAAGAACTGTTGCGTCGCGTGCTCTCAGGATTTTATCTCAGCTCGTAGTGTGAGGCTGGCAGGTTTGTGACCGAGTGTGCGGTGGCTGAGGGTGACTGACGTAAGAGTGTGCAAGATGTATAAAAGTTTATTAGCAGTGAGGGAATTTTGCCATTTGAATAACTGACATTGAGGAGATGACACATTTTTCAATATTGTACACATAAATAAATAAATAAATAAATAAATAAATAAATAAATATGTTTTAAAAAGGGAATAATGCAAATAAAAGGCTTTCAATTGTAGTTGCCCTATATAGATTTGTTAAATACATATTTAACAGAATAACTAGGTAATTTATATTGAATATAATGGAAATGTTCAAGAAATGTATAGAAGGTTTGAGCACTCTTCTAAAAATGTGCATATCATCTGCAATAAAAGTACTATGAATAGAAGAAGGGTGTGAATATGAATAGAATGAGCAAAGCAACTTGTGAAATAAAACTTTACAAGTGAAACCACATTTGGCTGAATTTGACTTCTCTGAAACGTTGTTTTTGAACAACACTCACTGCTTGTTGGTTCTGGACAGGAGCCACTACTGATCTGTCCCTCCAGTCAAATCTGGCCGGCAGCCCTTTTGCCTTTGGACCAGAGAAGAGAGGCGCACTGTCAGTGATTGTCCGCAGGTAGACATCTGTAATTTGGAAACAGATTAAGAACGCTAATCTCTACTCATGCTCAAATACAAAGTAACACAATTAGGCGTGAAAAATGCAGGTTATCCAGTTACACTTCTCTATCAGTGTCTTTTTTTTCCATCAGACAACATTGGAGTTGACCAGACGAATGTCTACCCACAGATTTGTCAGCAACGTTGATGTAGAGAGAACATGAACTCTTCGGCGACTTAACTGATGGTATTCGAAGTGATTGGTTTCAAACATGAAACTTTAGTGATGCTGTCTTTATTAAAATGTTTTAGAGGCAACAATACAAATATATTCTGGATTGTTTTAAGAGATGGCATGGCTAGAGTATGTACTAATAATAGGAAAAACTAAAAATACTATTACTCTCTTCCCTCCACAACAGTCCCAACACAGCAGCTAAATATCAGCACAATATATAATCAGATGTATTAATAGACCATATCTGTGCCCACCTCTGAATTCCTCCGGAGTGAGGGAGGAGAACTGGTTGATGCCGTACTGAGCCGAGTGGGCCGTGTTGGAAAATGAGTTCAGGTATGTGTGACGCTCTGTCACATTCTGAAACAACAGCCAGCACACAGAAGGATAATTGGGCAGGAAATGTTTGTTGATGTTGAATAAGCTCAAGAAGAGCAGGACAGCAGTTTGAAGTACAAGAATGAAATTGACAGAATAGAGAACGTTTGCTTGACTGATTCAGGTGTCTGGTACTCTTACAGTGACAGCGCTCCTGACTGGACTAGGCACCATTTCATTGTAACTATAGATCAATTTTCCAACCATTAGATTGGATAAAGAATGCAGAAGCTCATGTGGAATTCTCCTCCACAACACTTTTCCACACCCCCGTCGACTGCAGAGAGCTGCCCAACCCTGTTGCAAGACCACAGGGCCACTACTGGATCAATGTAAGGTTGGGAACCACAGTAGCTCCTGTCCAATCCGCCGAGTATTAACCAACTGACTTGCCGTTTCTCTCCGAGAGAATCCTCTCAGGCACCATATGAGCTAATAACGAACCGGACATTCACCCATTTCGACTCCGGAATGACTCCAATGAGGGTAATGCAGTCGAGAACGTCTCTTTTAATAAAAGTATCTGCTGAGCAACCTCTCTTTTGTTCATAAATTGATTTTTTAATTCGAACTTTTATTTTGTAAAGTCGTTTATCGGCTGTGCACCTGTGGGGGGTGTGGTGTAGCGGCAGTGCAGCACCTTTTTGAACACGTATTAAAGCTGACTGGCCTTATTTTAACATTTAAACAGGTGGTTTAAACTTCAGTAGGACGTCCATACCTGGAGACAGAGACGATAGAGGGCAACGTCTTTGTACTTGCTCTGACAGAAGTCGCTGAAAGATCCACTTAACTCGTTCACCCACAGTTCAGGGCAGCACGGACGGAAAGTAAAAGAGGAGAGAGTTGCTAATATGACCATGTACAACGGGTAGCCTGGCATTTTGTCGGGACTAACGTTAAAATCGTTCACCGATTTGAGGAGGGAAGTTCTGCATCGCCTGTGAAGCTTCCACTGCGCATGCGCCACCGACTAACCGGAAAGTTTTTCCTACTATAAGTTAATTCTTGCCATTAATGAAATGGTCATAATCCTCCTTTATTGTCAAATGAACAATTACGTAATAACATTTAAAATATTGCTATTTTAAAAAAATAAATATGGTTACCTATTGACACATAAATGACACGATTAGGTTTATTGTTTTGTAAATAGGAGATTTTTTTTCTCTTTTTCTCAACACAAGTTGAAAAAAAAACATCTTCACTTGTGAAAATACTTCACCATTGCTCATTTTTACTTTTACTCCTTACTTATTTTGGGATGAATAAAAGTGGAATGGATAACTTATTTGTTGCAAGCAATAAGAATGAGCACAATCATATGAATTGAGAGAGGGAGAGGACATATTGACAAACAGATGCTGCACACTTCAAATGATCTCTTTCAGGAGTGTGAAGTCGCACAACTTTACATGCTGAACTGCAGCCACTAATCTTGCCATTTGTTTTCACGACACAACATAACAGGTTTGTATCAGCTGATTTAAGGTAAAAGCTTTGGTAATTGATATGTTGTCAGCCAGTGTCGCTCTTTCACTGTTAAATGGTGTGTTTTGGGCGATGCAGGCATTTTATGAACATTACTTTGTATAACTTTGAAAACACAAACATTTTATTTTGATTTGTATGTGAGATTTGATTAAAAATGGGCACAATTGGACCCATTTTAAGTTTCTATACCAGGCAAACAACCTGGATAGTTAAAATGTCTCCACACAGGATATTTAAGGTTGCTCCAAAAAAATTGAGTTTTATATAGATTTATAATCTTCATGGTCACTGCATATATGATATATTGGTAAACATTGTCTGTTTTTATTTTTCTTGTGATGTATTGTGATGCAAAACTATATGAAAAAAATACATACGCCGGCGTGTGTTACTGGTTTATCCTTTAATGTGGGGACCAATTCTTGACAAAACACCTCCTCTGAGGATATTGTGCCTTTGTGGGGACGCAACATGAGGATGAAGACGTCACAATAACTAGGTTAACGCTTAGTTTAGTGTCCTGGTTAAGGTTAGCCAATTGTTTTGTATGGCTAGGTTTTGGGTGAGAGGCTAAGGAAACCATTAAACCAAACCAATGAGGGATAGCGATACAAACATATGTGAGTGAAAGAGAGTAAGCGCAGGTCTTTCCTTGTTGATGCTGTCAGAATCTAAAACCACTTGTTCTGTGACTCACCCTCTGAGAGAGTCTCAGTGTCGAAACGTCAGTGCGGTCATTGTGTATATGACTAACAAATAAAGGTTTGTCTTATCTGATAGATGTACCAAACTGAACCGCAAACTTATTTCTTTATTCTGTGGCTGTATTGTGAGTATAAGAGGCACAAAAGGTGAAAATAATATTCAAACACTATCATTTAAGAATTGATATTATACTTGAAAAATATGACATTTTACAGAATGAAAAAAAACGTATTCAAGTAGCAAGAACTTTTGTTTCACATTTGCAGCATCTGTAACTCGACCTATTGTATAGAAAATTTAAATATGATGGCATGAACACACCCACCCACACATTGTGCCTTAACAGAGCAGTAGTTTGCTCGCGGGCACAGTAGCAGCTGCAGTAAACTTTTGTCAGGACAAACCAAGCTCTCAGCTCAGCAGGCGGAAGGGAGAAAAAAACAGTTCAAGTGGCAACTGATCCTGCCTTTATCGGAAGCAAAGCCCCCTCTGCAAGGTTTGCTGGAGGAAATGTCAGACCCTACAGGGGAACTCACAAGCAAGCCCTTCGCGGCCCAGTTGTCCAATGTTTACCTCAGCATCTTGGCACTGTTCTGCTTCAAGCTCTTCGTTAAGATCTCCCTCAACTTGCTGACATATTTCTACATCGTACGTGGGAACCGCAAGGAGGCCGCCCGGATATCTGCAGAGTTTTATGATTATAATCAGCAACACGGTGAGTAATGGAAGACAGCTTTGCCGCCTCAGGCGCTGTGTCTTATTTCTCTGTCAGGTATTTACATATCAGGCGTGTGGACATATGACATGGTCACTGTTTGGAAATGTAAACCCTCAACCCTCCATTAAGAAGCGCGCAGACTCATTTCCAGCGAGACATAACAGTGAAAATTCAGCATGAGAATGATTTGTTTTACCTCCATTATTAAAGACAAGAGCAACAGCAATACGTTCCTAATTAGCCGAACATCTTCACATAAATCCTGATCTGTACATTCAATATTAGACCAAGAAGCTTTAGGCTGGCAGCACTTTTGCTCTAATGTATTTATAGAACAGAGTCATGATACCCCCCGTCGCCCCCTCCTCTTCCTACATCCTGCCCTAGTTTCCATTCCCAGCTTTGCAGTGCACCCTTTAACACGTAGACAGCCGCCACAACAATATTCACAGGCGCTTTTTTTTTTTTTTTTTTTTTTTACTCAGGGAGGGAATAGAGCGACATGGCGACAGCATAATCTGTAGCTATAATTCAAGGGGATGTTTAATTTAAAGGGGGCGCACTCAATGGAATGCTAATTAGCCGAGCTTAGTGTATTAGTCACGGCCCTGTAGATATGGTCGTCCTTGTTTGAGGGAATCTGTTTGATGTGTGTACTCTGGTCTATTCACGTTTCAAATTAGCGACAGTCCAGGAAAAAATAGAAGCTTGCAGTGATATGTGAATATGAGAGAGATGCTTATCAGTTCACTAAGGGAACAATGGATGAAGATCACAATGACGATGATGACGTGTGGAATGCAACGGGTGTGATTTTGGACATTGATCCAGGTGCGCATGCTGATTCTCTGGCATCAGTTTACATTAAGGCTGCATGAGATTCACATGTTGTTGCATTAGAGTAGAAGTACAGATGCTCAATGAAAATGCGTAGTGTACTTCGCCAGGGCCAATTTCACACACTGTGTCAGGAGTAAGTTTCTTTCATTTTTATTTTTTAAAATGTACAGTCAACAAGCAATGCTTCTATTGACAGCATCAGTGCTGCTGGCCATAGTAACTTGTAGCTGCAGAGCTTTTGAGCCAAACAGATGACAGACAAAAACACTAATATTAATGTTGAGCTTCACCACAGTCAACCATTTTTCTTTCTCATATTTTCAGCGCATGAGTCATGGTGCTATTAAGCGCAAATTCAAAATCTATTGTTTTTTTTTTTTTTTATATATAATTTTTGAATTACTTGAGAATCTTAGCAAAACTACTCAAAAAATATGACTGGATTTTCCAAAAAAAAAATAATCAGGACATGACAATAGCGGGAGAAGGGACAGATGATTTTATTTTGGTGGTGCCCATCTGGAGCCACAAATCTACTGAAGCTTCTGCCCTCTGAGTGCTGGCCTTTGTCAGTCTGGTGATGCTACTGCCACCTGCTGTCCCATTGAGCTCAAATGCTCAATAAGGTATGGAATTATGTAAATAAAAAAAATGCAGGGCAATAATATTGGGTGAAAATATCCAAAAATAGGTTTAATAGAGGTCTGCGCTCTCAGAAATGTTATCTAGTTTAAATCAGAAATCATTAATAACATTCTCTACTGTTGTTTTGATGCCTTTTCAATATCAGAAAATGACTGCTATTAAGTTCAATGAGCTATACTGTATGACAAGACTTCAGCATTCTCGGTACGATTGGTACTTATTCCATCACAGACACTTAATGTACTCAAAGCAGCCCATTAAGCAAAGTGGAATGCTCATCAGGCAGGTGCTGCACAGTCATTTCTACCATTATAAAATCCAATACTTATTAGTCATGATTGTTGAGCGTCTTATCACTTAGTTAAGCACCTAAGTAACTGCGTTGCACAGTGGTTTCCAGCTCATACAGATTGGCGTCAGCCAGTCTTTTTCATTTTTTTTTTTTTTTTTGCTGCGAGGTCGACAGCGTGTCTGCCTTATTGCCTGTCTAATGTTCTGTGGGTGTTTTCACTGTTGTCTTCCTCCGAAAAATAACTGAGGATAATAAAGCTGAACAGATACAGGCGGTGACATGATTTTAACTCTCTCTGCTGTTGCAGGGTCGTGGGCGGACCGCTCCCCTCTTCATGATGCGGCCAGCCAAGGTCGCCTCCTGGCCCTCAGGACCCTTATTATACAGGTACCAGGCATGTCATGAAATTCACCGGTAACTTGGATAGTTGAACTGAAAATCATCAAAGTATCATTCTACTTTAAATCTTAACATTGAATCACATTTATTTGGAATTATACTGAGCTGCGTTAGAATATATATATCTATATATATATATATATATATATATACAAGGGTATACAAAACTATGGGCACAGGCAGTACTTACACCATATGTTTGACAGAGGTAAAAATATTTATTTGATGATCCCAGGCAAAAAAAACGCTGTGATACAACTAATGGAAAGAAAATGAAATTGAAGTCAGCCATCTGGCAGTTTTGCTGCTTTTTTTGTATCTTTGGATGAAGGCCTATTTGCATGACTGGGAGAGCTGGATCATCTGAAGAATGAAATGTCTGTTCTCATGTATCACTTCAGATACACATCTACTTCTGATGCATGTCTTTAAAATAATGGTGATTGACTTGAACGATATAAACCATAAATAGGGACATTCTCACGAGTTAGGGAAGGATGGATCGCCAGATGGACACAGCTTCCTCTGTTATGAACAGCTGAGCCAACTCTCACCTATGGTCACAAATCAGCGGTTCAAATTCGCAGATACAAGCAACTGGAGTTTCCCCAGCTGAGTCAGTCAGAGGCAGGAACACCTTTTTTGGGATACCTCCTGGACGCCTTTGTTTTGAGGGCATGTGCAATAGGGCAGACCCAGCACATACTGACTATGTCACTGAGTTGTCACTGGCCTTGAAACACCTGAGATTTTCCCAAGAAGAGATGAAAGAAGTTTCTGGGAGAGAAATCTGGGCTACAGCTGCTGCCCCCATGACCCTACCCCGGAGAGGCTGTGATAGATGTATTCCATCTTTAAAAGTTGAGTTTTCAAATGGTGGATTACGCACCATTGACATACATCTGTTGGAGTGAAGAAACAAAAAAGATTAAATGTAAAATGAGAGAAACAAAACAAAAGAGAAACAAAAACAAGGATTGCATACATTTAGAAAATAATTTTACCAACTTTAATGGTGCACTGTTTGCACCCAAATTGCATTTGTAAATTAAAGGTTATGGTCAGTGCACCCTTTGACACTGAGTTTTTGCTATCATGTTTACACAGATAGGTATATAGTTATATTTTGTTTATAGTTATTGAGTTTTGCTTTTGCGTTCTTCTCGTCTTTTTTCATGTGCACTGACTAGAGAGCGTTGCAATTTCGAATCCTGTGCACAACCTGTATGTTTTTTGACAATAAAGCTGACTTGAACAGAAAATACTAAGCATATGTGTTTACACTGAAGCACAGATCTTGTGACACATTCCAGAATTGACAAAGATGTTCAGTGTATTTCTCCATTGTTTTCTGTGGTAAAACCATGGCGACTTTTAAGGTAAAGGATGTCAATGGTCACATCAGTTTTCTAGATATTTAAATGGATGTGTTCTCAGTTAAAAAGGACAAAAGTTTCTGGACTTATAGCTGCTACTGATGTCACTAAAGGACATTGAAGGTTTTTGTGCTCTTTACAGTGACAGTGAAATTAGATAAGACTGTTATGATCTCTTCCTCTGCAAATGTATCCACATCTCCCTGAGAAAGAGAGAGGACTGTGCGTGGTTGTATGAACACTTCACACTCAAATTTCTGTCCATTTTCACCAAAAGAAGCTGTCAAAGGTCACGTGAAGCTTCAGGTGGTGACATGGAGTAGTTTGGCCGCAAGTATTCCAGCTAGAAGTCAGGTCAGCGAGTATAAATAGCAACCAAGCATCCAGTGTGTCGGAAATGTGCTCCAGGCAAGAAGTCAAGAGTTGCTTACTTAAACTTGATATTCTGTCTTGGAAACTACTTCACCAGCGAGGAACAATGCAGGGTAGCGAACCGGTTGGGTTCAAGAAGCTTGTTAATTGAGGTTAAAATGTAATATCTGCAACAATGAAGAGGTCGTTGGGAGGCGAGCTGCTGTTCATACAGCGGTGCTCACACACCTGTTCTGTTTCCCAGGGTCACAACGTGAACGTCCTCACCATAGACCACGTGACGCCACTTCACGAAGCCTGTCTCGGAGACCATGTTGCTTGCGCGAGGGCTCTCATCGATGCGGGCGCGAATGTAAGCTACTTCTTCACCCTGTGACCCGTTTTGATATTGCCACACTGCAGAGATCAGATACAATTTCCCTGGTTGGAGAAGTCTCAGTGTGGGCGACAAATGAATGATGCAGTACTTGCCCTTTGGCACAACTGCGGCGCTATTAGTTTGTTGTTCCCTGGGGCTGTTGCCATTAGTCAACTCGCGTGGTTTAACTGGCCTAAAAATAACAACGAGAATGTGTTTACAGGTCAATGCTTCAACAATTGATGGTGCCACCCCGCTATTCAACGCTTGCACAGTGGGCAGCGTGGCGTGCACAGAGATACTTTTGGAAAATGGAGCAAAACCACAGAGTGTGGTGTACCATCCTTCACCAATACATGAGGCCACCAGCAAAGGTACTTTCAAAGTGATGGAGGCATGGATGTGGATAATTAGATCACACCTTTCAGTTCAGTTTGTTTAGGAACTAAACTGTTGAGCTACATTAAAAAATAAGCATCATAAACAACCGTCAGTGTTGAGATATGAGTTGAAAGTTAACTGGCAATCTTGAATGAAATTAATAGTAAAAGTATATATAAAAGTATGTGTATATATATATATATATATATATATATATATATATATATATATATATATATATATATATATAGTGGAACCTCGGTTCTCAACCACAATCCGTTCCAGACGGCCGTTCGAGAAGCGATTTGTTCGAAATCTGAAACGCTTTTTCCCATTGCAATGAATGGAAAAAGAAATAATGCGCTCCAAGCCTTAAAATTGGCTTTTGTAGGAGTGAATGTAGAGTGTCTGCTGCAGGTGAGCTGTCCCTCTATGTGTGTGGCCGCTGCATGTGGGAGGGGTTGCTGAGTGAGTGACGTCTCTCCAGAAGTGAAGAGGTGCCCGGTGCGTGTCCAGCTCTGAATGTGCGCTTCTGTGCAGTTTGGCTGTGACAAAGTCATAAACCAAGTAACGCTCTGTCCCAGACTCGCCTCATCCCTGTCCCAGCTCCAGCCGACAACAGGACATAAAACCCTGGAGTGTGCGCTCCAGCCTCAGACAGCGAGCACCTCCCCTGTGACACTCGGGGGCGTTCGAGTTCTGGATTTTCGTTCGAAATCCGAAGCAAAAAAATCTCAAAATTTGGTTGGAATTCCGGGTCGTTCGAATATATATATATATATATATATATATATATATATATATATATATATATATATATATATATATATATATACACACACACAATACACAGTGGTACCTCAGTTTTCGAACGTATCACAATCAAGTCTGTAAATAAGAATTTGATCAAAATAATAAACTTCAGTGTTTAAAGCTAATACACAAGTGAGTATAGAAAGTTTTTTCTGTACTCACTTTCAAAACTTTCAAAACAATTTGTGATTCTTCTCTTCGTGAAATGCAACGTCCGATTCAGTAGGATTTGAAACACATAGCGTAAAACAGCAAAGCAACATATTTTTAAAAAACGACTCTGGTTATTTTCGAGACTTGAGGTCCCAACAGCTTCGCCTGCCAGTTCATGTTTCCCCTGCGACCCACCAGCGCCGGCTCACCCTTGCCGTGCTCTCCACTGTGTGTCGTAAAACTCTTATTGACAGACCAGCGCGAGGAAAAAGGAATCCTGTGTGACAGCAGCAGACAGCAAAAACAGTGGCTGTGACGTGTTGCCTTTATGCTCTGTTACGTTTAGGACACCATGGGTGTGTGGAGGTTCTGGTGACCTGGGGGGCGGACGTGGACTTGGACATTCCTCACTTGGGTACGGCACTTTATACCGCCTGTGTCTGCCAGGAGCTGGAGTGCGCCAGGAAGCTGCTGAAGGAAGGTTGGTCTCACTGCGCACCTCGGTTCTCGATGCAGCGCAACTCTGTGTGTGTGTCACAGTGACATCTAGTGGAGGGCTGGTGGAGTTCTATTCCATGTCGCGAGTGTTGCGGCTGACTCAAAAGAAATGCTGAAGAAATACAAAGATAAAGAAAAGGTGGTGAAAATAATTTCTCTATTAGGACAAATCTTTTCAAATCTTTTTTAAAGGTAAAATGCATGTCTCTGCCGAATGTTAAATTGGTTGAAGAATATTATATGATGTAAACTAAGACTTATTAATTGAGCATTTTTATAATTTGTATTTTTTGCTTTCATGCAAATTTGTTTTTCATGAATGTGGGAAAAAAGACTCAATTTCAATATAAATAAAAATGAGAAATAAAAGATTATCTATCGGTACAAAAGTAGTTTCAGCTATTTTAACATGAAGTTCTATTGTTAGATATTATTTTTTTATTAATGTTATTAAATATTATATTTTCACAGAGTATGTACCATTAAGAATTGCCTGGATTTCTGTATCAATTTGTCATAAAATCTTTTGTCCATCTTTTATTTCGTGGACTTATAGATGAAACCTATCATGGATTTTCCAATTGCATTGAACAAAGTTTCAAAATATTGAAACTGCTGCTGGAATAAGTATGTGAAGCTTTGGGTTAACAACCAGTTGGTTGATCGTCTGAAAAATGATTAATTGAGCAGTGTCTTCAGGGTGTCTGGTGTGAATCGCTCTTTCGAAGCTGAAGTGCAAGTACTTCAAGTTTTCAAGTACTCTTTCACGAACTGATTTTTTTTTTTTTTTTTTAAGTGTCATAACTTTTGTAAAAAATAAAAATAAAAAGGTGTCCTATTAGATTAAACTGACTGCTGGTTTGACATTAAAAAAATAATAATGTTAGAAGAATAACTCATGTGACTCTGACGATAAGTTGACAATAAAGTTAAAGTGATGACACAATGAAGAGCCATTCACCCTTAATGCTTGGATATGTGTTTGTTTATTCAGTCACACTTTAACAGGTGTGACAAGAGTCAGTCTTTCGAAGGTTCCTTGAGTATATGGAATTGAATTTTTTTGGAGGCGTTAAGAAAATATGTTTTTGTCAGGGAGCAATTATTTTATCACAATTACAAGTCACGATTTCCATAAAATGCTGGAAGCTGACATTAAAGTTCATAATGTTGCATTATCATATCAAAGAGATGGGAATGTCACAGACAAAATGTTAATGTTATCCCTCTTTGCCCTCTTCACATTTTGAATAATAGCTCATGACAAAAAATGATTTGATCAACCGCCTGAGTCTCTCCGCTGTCAATCAACAGGAGCCAACGTTCAGAAAGGCAAATCCCTGGACTCCCCTCTCCATGCAGCTGCAGAGAAAGACTGCACGCCAGTGGTCAAGACGCTGCTGGACTTCGGCGCAGACATTAACGCCAGGAACATGGAGTTCCAGAGGCCTGTGGACGTGGCTCCCCCAAGCAGCATCACAGAGGGATTCCTGCTGTTGTATGAAGGCAGGTTCATTTTTCTAAGTTTAATTCCCAACTTTGACATGAATATTCCACCGTGAGATAATCCTACACACCTTTTCTACAAGACATGTTTTTGTTATTCAGCTACGCCTCGACAGCTGAGCCAACTGTGTCGTCAGAGCATTAGGAAATGTGTCGGCCGCGACAGACTGCACCTCCTCTCGCATCTTCCCCTTCCCAGCAGGCTCAAAAGCTTCCTGCAGTACCAGTGACAGAACAGAGTCGTCTGTCTGGGACTCACAAGCACGTCAATTTGAAGTAAAGACGCGATACCAATGGAAATTAGATTAAGCACAGAGAAGCACAGCTATTCCTCACGTGTGATTTCGGATCAGTGAGATTTGCTGACATGTAGAGGTGAGGAAGCACAAGTAAGGTTTTCACTGTGACAATGCAATTCAAAACCAACTCTCAGAAATGAAACAAACCAGGGGCCTGTTAGTGTCCTCGGCTCTCAGGAGAGTCAAATGAATAAATGCATTATTAATATTAAAGTAATACAAGGAAGTTGAATTTGAAATTGGTCGCAGAAAGGAGACCTTATTTCATTTTCATTATATTCTTAAAGTACTACCTATTTGCAGCTCTAAAAAGCAACTTGTATTTGCCCTTGCACGTGTCAAAGGTTTTTGTTTCAATGCAACTGCACTTTTGATGATATGATAATAAATGAACATGATCTGAGATTCATGTGTGTTCTTTCGTTCTGTAAACGCATTTGATTTTAATATGAGTTAAAGCTCGTTTAATATGGAGGATTCATGTTGTTTCTTTGCAGCTGCTCCGGGTGACAACCAGCAGGTGGCAGCAGCCCGCGACTGTCTTGGTGCCGCCATGATAGAAGAAGAGTTAGCTCCTTTAATAGCGCACTGACGCGATCAAAGCGCATTAAAGTCAAACTTTCAAAAGCGACAGCTTGCGTCTCTAAAGGAAGATGGACGCCGCGCACGACTACTGCAGCAGGGTCATAAAGTATATATATACAACTACAGCAAGCACATCTCTACCTAAGATCATAAGCAGCAAGAGCATCGGTGCGTGTTTGGTAGCACAAGTACATGTGAGTACTTGGTGAAATGAGAGCATCACTTGATCTTTATGGAACCACATGCCTTATGCACGTTGTGCTAACATTTACGGATTGCCAAGAGAAGTTGTGCAGTGGCTGCAGGGTCTCAACTTGGCCGCTTACCCCGGGAATTTGCGCAGGTACTCGTGTAGTTACGGTATCGTCAACTGGACCGCCTTATTGAGATTATTTTGAAGAACCTGTTTCTTTATTTTTTTTTTTTATATATATACCAATTTAATTGTTGTTGTTTTGTTGGGCTTTTACCAACCAAACACGGATGCTTAAAATAAACGTTTAAAAACGAGGGAGATGCATGTACCAGGTGTTTTTTTTTATTTTTATTTTTTTAATTGGTTTCCTTGGTACATATACATAGTTATATAGTTAGTTGATATTGTAGATTTACACTGTTTTTTTTTTATTAAAAGAAGCCTGTTTTAGCATAGTGAACACTGGTTTTTTTTTTTTTACAATTTTGATAATTTTCTTGTGATCCTAATTACTTGGCTCCAAATAGATTCAAATCAGTAGTTATTTGTTCCTCTATTTGAAATATGTATTAAAATAAGAAAGGATTCTAAAATTAGAGCATTGGCTATTACTCTATACATGGTATAGTTACAGTATAGTGTTTGCTCAACTGAATATTGTATCTCAGTGTTGTATAATAAAGTTAGTTAACTGTATTCTTTTAATAATATTTTATGATATATATATATATATATATATATATATATATATATATATATATATATATATATAATTTTTTAAATTATATTTTTAAGACAGATAGTATAACACTTCTGTGCTTTTTGTCATTTCCAGAGATTTTTCAAACGGTTTCCTTGTGGCAGAGATACTCTCTTTTTATTATCCCACTTACTTCCAAATGTACCAATATAAAAACGAGTCGTCTGTTGCCGCCAAGCAGTGGAACTGGAATAAGATAAAACAGGTAATTAAAGACGACCAGATATGTTTAATTTGTCTGTGCTGTAGCTGTGGTTCACATTTGGATCATTCTAGAACCTAAGGAAGTTGAATCTGTCCCTGATGAAGGAGGTTGTCGAGGGAACGATTCACTGCAAACCTGGAGCTGCTGAACTGATGGTGCAGCAGCTGTATTCGATTTTAACTAAGAACAGGTGAGGAGAGGTGCATTTCAGGGTTATATCCATACTTTGGAGCTAAAATACCATTTGTGTTCAATTCATTTTTTGTTTGAAGGGCACTCTCAGGTCTTGTATGTGATGTAGTTTTAGCCATAAAGTGTGATGTAAAATGCTGAACCATGCGAACACGGCACAACGCTAGAAACTGTCTGCAAAAACAGCTTAGAAAGAGCAGAGATGTTGAAAGCTGGAGCTTGAAAGAGAGTTCATTGATCAAACTGCGAAGGCCAGATTATATCACAAGTGATCGACTAGCTGGAGCTTCACATTTGATTATCTCCAAGATACTAAGTGTGTGAAATGTCAGTGGTGCCTTCAGGGATTTAATCTGTGAAGACCAGAGCATTCGTCTTTCCTGAAGTTGCCACTGAGGCATTTCTTCCACTTAAGAAAGCAGCTACACGTTTGTTTGCTAAATGTTCCGTCCAAACACGGAGTGCTGTGTCAACATGAAGATCAATCTTCACAGCTTTTGGAAATTCTGTTTGGCATCAACATGAAGTCTCTTTATGTTGTTGGTCAACACCTGGAATATAAGGAAATTGATTTAAAAAATTATATTAAATTTTATGTAATAAGAGCTAATGGAGGTTGTTTTACGGATGATGGATATAATAACATTGGCTGTGTTGGAATTTGTTTTTGTTGAACTTGATGTTTTTTCCTAAACCATTTCTTGCAGCACAAGTGAACTCCAGAGTCCTAATCTGGATTTCACAGACCGAAAGTACCAGGAGCAGCTGCCCTACGTGGCCCGGTCCACAGCCATCATGTCCGTCAGAAACAATCTGACAAATTCGGAAATGTTGGCCAACCCTGACAAACGAACGAACCAGCGCAAGGCTGAGACGATCCTCGACAGACACCAGAAGAACAAGGCTGCGGACAAAGTTCTCTTCCCTGGTGAGACACACTCAAAATATATTTGAGATATATGACACAGCATATGTACGTGTTGAGTTTTCATCTTAAGAAGCCAAACATCTTTATATTTGGTTTTCATTTCATGAAAACATGTTTGGGCTTTTTGAAATCAAGTACTTTCAATAGTTTTGTCTTACAGTTGGATTGTCAGTAAATGTACTAAGACAATCGGTTAAATTGTACTTCCAGTTGTATTAGTATTAAATAAAGGGGCACTGATTCTTAATCACAGTGAATTCTGTATTTTCCTTTTAGAACGCTTCAAAATCAAGCCTCATCTTCAAAAGGCAGTGTTGAAAAATGTTGAGCGCCCCAAGCGGGAAGAAAAGCCACCCCTTTACTGCAGTCCTCCCAGAGTGGTGGCGACCAGCCGTGTCACCCCCACCACCAAAGAAGCTGATCCAGGTGCAAGCCAGCCCAAGTGCCCGAAACGCGCGTCCCCAGTGCCAACTGCAGCCCAGCCTGGGACCCTAAAAGCTTCTCCCAAGCCAGATGAGCCATGTACCTCCAGTGTGTTCTGGGTCCACCCCGGCGCTGCCTATCAGTTGGACGTGCACATAAAACCTATAACAGCAGGACCATGGGAGGATCCTTATCACAAGCCTGAGCTTCCCTTAGTCACAGCCTTTGATGTGAAAGAGAAGCAGCTGTATTCAAAGCTTCTCCTTCACCACAATGCGCCTGGTCAGTGCTGCGTCACTAGGTGGCAGCATCTCCCTACCTGTTCCACACCAGACCTGGCGGCCAGACAGTCCTTCACTGTGTGTATTCCAAGAAATCATCAACCATCTGCAAGATGCTAGAACTTGGCTCTTTTGGTCTGAGACTTTTTCAGGGACAGGTTTTCTCAACATGTGAAGGGAAATGGTGTCCATCATGCTCAGTGGTGCAGAAGAGCACCTCTGTGAATGTGAGGACTGAGCAGTGGAAGTGCTTTAGACGTCAGGGTTTGACATATCAGCGGTCACCGGTGAACCCGGCGCAACCTCCGATCTAATACCAAAAGGCTATGTGTAAATGTTCCTCAAGAGGGTTGCCAGGGTAACCGATTTGCCCATTGGCTCCTTGGCACATTGTCAAAAGCCATGTGGTATCAAACCTGTGACCTTGCCTGCACATCAGCCTTTAAACCTTCAGTGCAGGGTGAAAACTCATTGTAAGTAAAGTGGAGAATTGTGTCTAATACACAGTTTTTTTCAAACAATTAAAATGTACATTTAACATGATATGTTTATGAAATTCTTTCTTTTTTTGATTCTGCTCAATTCCTTCTTCGATCCTGTGACTTTAAACATAGTCACTGCTGAATGAAGATCTGGAGATAAAAAGGTCATGAGCTCTATTTTTTTATAATTTTTTTTTTTTTTGTAAATTTGTAATGGGAGTCAAGAAATGCATAAGAAGTCCTTGCTTCATTATTTTACATGTCCGTACTGAAACACATCTAGCCTTTGCAATAAAATATCTAGCCTTTGCAATAACATATATATATAAAGAACCATATTAGTGTTTAAAAACTATCATCATTGACAAACAGTAAAAATATTTGGTTTCAAATATTTATTCACATTTTAGATTTTCTGCAATTCGTTGCCAAGGTTTTTATTTCATTTATTATTAATCACCGTATAAATATTGTTTATTTTTAAAGCCATACATTTTTAAAGACTCAGTATCTCAACCTTTCCCGTCCTTCTGCCCTGCTTTTAAGGACAGAGTTGCAGGTACCAGAGTTCTCCAGTAGTAGGCGCTGTTACAATTATGATATAATAAGATCTTGCACCTAAATAGTGGAAATTTTGAGCTTAAAAAGCAAACATTTCGGTGGAGAGTATGACCAGTAAATGACTAACTAGCAGCCGCACCTGAACCATCCGTGCACTTTGCAAAATTCATTTAGGCCAATGTTTTCAGAGCTTATTTTTGGAGCACATGATTTATTTACTTTACTTCTGATGCACTTGGATTGAGATCTCAGCTGGCCCCAAATCTCCAAGCACTCGTTGATGCTCACTGTGAGGCACAATTGAGCTGTGAGAGTGAGTGAAAAACGGATGACAGGAGAGTTTCTGGATGACTGCCTGACTTGTCACACGGTCTAAAAGCAAAGAGAAAGCGAGAGTGCGATGGAAGCATCCTGCAGTGATACAATCGCAGAAGAGAGTGTGGTTTTAATATGTGACACTGAAGACATGAAGCATATCACAAAGGTGACTTGGAATTTGGCACAAATCTTACCCCTATGTGGATGACAACATGTATGTTTGAAACACTTTTGAAGATTCTGTGTGAGATACTTTTCATGAAAACCCTGGTGTTGTTAAGGGTTTTCATTGCCTATGCCAGTGAGTTCCACATTTTCACTTTCCCTGTTGCAGCATTCAATTGTCTTCATGTGGTTCTAGCATATGGTTGGCAGAAATTCCCTCTTCTTCTCTGTTCCTCCTCATCTTAAACAGTCTTTGTAGATGATCCGGTAGCAGTCCATTTCTGGCTCTAAACATGACCAGCAGTGTTTGTCTCTCTACTAGCTCAGGTTACTTCAGTAATAATGCTTTAGCAAACTTCATTCATATGTGCACTGTCTGCCTTCTTCTGTGGCAGAAGCAGTGGTCTTGAAATTCTTCAGGGAACTCGAAGAATTTCAAGACCAGTATTTTGTATATAGGGAGTATTTTGGGAGTGTGTGACTGGTTCAGTGGCTCTGTGTGTTCTAACACGAATGCATGGTTCAGGTATCAGGTAAAGCACTTCAAGGTGCAACACTGCATGAAAGTTGCTTCCGAAATTAACTGTATGGAAGTTCCACATTTGAAGCTTCATTCATTAACAATGTAGTATGGTAAGGGTCTGGAGCCGACCCCAGCTACATAGGACGTCCTGAACCATTCACCCCTCCGTCACAAGGCACATGGAGACCTTTATAGTCACTAATTCACCTCCTCAGAAAGGACAGTGGTTCACTCAATGGATGCCAGATTAAACCTGGCTACTTCTTGTTATGATACCGCAGTCAAATCCATGACTTCATATATTTATATCTTGCTTGGTTAAGCAATTAATATCACAAATTGGTTACTGCATTGTAAGACCATGTGATTGTTGAGATACATACGTTTTCTGTTGAAAGACAAGCGACTGTTATTAGCTTGTCTGTGACTAAACTTGGATAAAACTCAAGCGATGATTCAACAGGAAGCTGCTCTTACGCGGGGACTTGCCAAGCTCAACAGGAACTGCGTCAATCATCAGGAATCTTGTCAAGTCTTTGTGGCCTGCTATAGAGTCTTTCAGAGGTGCAACGTGGACATGAGTGGCTCAGACGTTTGCCCGGGTTTAACCACATCATTGGCGAGAATCCCAAGAAATGGGACTAACACTCCATAACTTACAAATAACTTGCTATATAAATGCGAGAGAGTGAGGTGAAATGTTGAAATAAATACCTTCATTACAACAAGAGCAGTGACACAAGGCAAGTTCAAACTAGTGGGATCTAAGACAAAAGCGTTCTCTGTGTTTTCTGTGTAGACAGATAGTCAAACAACAGGTTTTCAAACTGCACTGCAGTGATAACATACAGCTCCAATGTAAATGATGTTGGACTGAGCAGCTTGACTTGTTTCCATGGCAGTCAATTGTTGGCAGACTCTCCCTTCCTCCCGCAGCAGAGCTATAAAACCTGACCTCTTTAATCTTTCTGTGGCTTTTCATTTTCCTCAGCTTGACTGGGTGTGACGACACATCATCACTTGCCACCTTATCGCCTGTTGCTTTCCGCAAGCCGATACGCACCTGAATTCAGATGCAGACGAGTTATAGTTGGGAGCAACAGCGGTGTCTGTCTAACCTTCTAGTGCAATGTTTCTGGTTGATGATTCGCGAATCACCTTTTATTATTACACTCCATAATACATTTAGATACCAAATAAAAGTGCCCAACCGATACAAGATGATTTATAAACGTTTATGACTTCACATTTCATACAGGGCCTAGTTGCTATGGCAACTAACAAGCCCACACTGAAAGCAGAAGACAATAATAAGCTTACAATGAGCTTCTTTGGCTCCCACTGCCGGTCAAGAGCAAAGGCAGGATTTTAAATAGCACACTCACCAAAACCACCCCCTTATAAAGAAACATGAATTCCAGAATGTTCGCTTGCGAGCGCAGCGTGGTCAAGAGCCAAACGCTGATATCATTTGTAATGTCAAACTGATGAAGCTCAAATGCCCTGAGAAAGTGTTTCACCATCTGCTGATTTTTCCGACCGTGGTACCCACAGTGTGAAAGGGAGCGGCAGCGAAGGAGAGGATGCAGCAGAGTGGGGGGAGGGGAGCTGACAGGCTTGTTGGAAGCACAGACAGGAACACGACTAGCCAGGGGGGTTATTGTGAGGCTTTAGAAGCCAAGGATTCCCCTGCCCTCCCCCCACTCGCCCAGTGAAAATCTCCCACCTCCATAAAGGAAGCTATGGAAAGCTAGTGTGTGACCATATTATCCAGGCCAAAGGAGGGGGCGGGGGGTCTTCTCTCTGCGAGTCATACGTGCGACAAGTCAAGTGCATGTCGGATATTCATGTTCTCAATGCCTTATCCACTTTCAGGCCTTTTAAGTGAGTTTAAGAAGCATGTCAAGGAAACATTACACTCTTTTTAGTAGTCCAAAACAAATGCTTGCTTGGTATAATAATGTACGTGTCTCCATGGGATTATATTACAGTACAGTGTAGCGTAACATTATTTGGAGAAATCTGTTTTTATTGTTGTCTTTTTGTTTGGTTTTCACAAGGATATGTAAACATTTTGATGCATGCTCAGTTGGCGTCAGTTCCCATGATCAGACGAACTGTTGTTCTTCTACTTATATTTGGCTGTGGAGCCCTGAGGTACATACAGATACTGTGGTGATGAGCCACAGAGACTTCATGAAGCGCTGTGCTGATTTTATGAGATCTATAGGTGGCTCTCTCTTTTGAAAATAAATGTGAGATTTCATTGAAATGATCTAAAGATCTTGAGTTTTATGAGCAGACAGTGCGATCTAGCATACTCTGAAAATGACGGCACTGTTTCATGAAGTAGGATCATCACTTGGTCCACCCACTCTCACTCCGAAGGTGTCAAATAATGACTGTGACAGTGACTTTTGCGTCCTATGCAGCCTTGCGTGTGGTTGTTAATGCATGGAGTCGAAAGGTTTTCCTTACCATGAACCTTTTTCTTCACTAACATACAGGTACTGCAAAAAAAATCATCAAATGTGGATGAGAAATTTAATCGAACGGATGCAAATAGTTTGGTGACACATCTAAGTATACGCAGTGAAAGGTGCGCCATCCCATGACTAACCCGACCTCTGTCTTTCTTTCTTGCAATCCGCTGCACACAACATGAGGATATGCTGCAGAAGGCAGAATGTGCTTCAATTGAAAGACTAATGTGTCAGTAATGTACGCTGACTTCTGCGTTGAAATAGGACGCTAGAAGAGAGAAGAGAGTTGCTATTTGACGTGCTGTGAGTGACAATGTGCTGACTACTAACTGTTCCTCAATGCATGGATGCATTCTGAAAGTAGAGACAGGTCCCGTGATCCATCCATCCGTGATTCATCCATCCATCCATGATTCATCCATTCATCAGCATCTGCCACTGCATATCTGAGAGGTGTCCAGGAGGTCTCCTAATAAGTCCATTCTGTGTGGAAACCTCCAAGTTGTCTGGGAGGACAGCTGCTGTGTGTTCCATACCTGCTCCTGAAAGAAAAGATATAACACAACACTATGTAGTAATGGATGTGATGTTCGCTTACACAATGCTGACATCATTGTCGTGAAGTTTTGAAACAGGGTCTTGAGTGGAAACTTTTTTTTTTTGCCAGTGCCATTATCTCCTCCTTAAGAGTAGAAACAAAAATGTTGTGTCTCATGTCTTCACCATTCCCTCGGCAGCACAGAGCTGAGGAACAACCCCCCAGCCACTCTATAGTGCAGCAGTTTGAGTATGATGCTCTGGACCCAACTGTGGGTTTAGTGTCCGGCAGAGGACTTTAAGATTGTATTTATTAATATCAACTCTGCAGCCACGGCACTCATATACATGCATGACGTGTTTTTGTGAAGGTACATGATATGGGGAAGGTATGCTGTATCTCAATCTCTTTCTATCTAACATATTGCCTCAGGTTTGACACCAAGTCAAGAAGAGTTTCAAGACCAAACAGCTTTGATTTAACTAAACCATTATAGAGTCCAGCAAACATTGTATCTTAAGCATCACATTTTGAAAATTGTTGCAGGGCGCAGCCAAAATGTGAACTCAATGCAGAATGGATCAAATGTGCGAGTCAGCTGGATTTCCAGGGAGCACAATGACACATCTTGGCCATGTTTCTTCATGTCCACAGGGGGCATCCCTGGTCATCATGCTGCCTGTTGGCACAGGTGGTTAGACCAGTGTGCCGCCCAATATGTCACACTCTCATTTATGAGCTACATTTTCATTATGATATTAAAAAAACATCTCCATGAATCATGCATTAATATATCTAGATTATCATAATGAGGTAATGAAAGAACACGGTCAGGACCACTCCACCACCCATTCATTTATTATTCACCGTCCACTTAAATCAATGTCAACTGACGTAGTAAACAGAAGAAGATTTGTTTTGACTGTTGACCAGTTTGGTGTTGCAGTGGGACTCTGCCTCCCCTCAGGGCTTGTTAAAGATTCATCTGCTCCACCTGACCATTCATCCATCCACCCATCTGTCCGCGCTTGATGTCAGCTTTTATTTATCAGGATCTCACAGCAGCCCTCTTGAACGATTGTTCATTTACCCTCCCACCAGGCCGGCGATCAATCTCTCTGTGTATCACATCACAGTGGACATGAGGTTTCAGCCGTTTTGTCAGTTTATCTGACCAAAGCAAATATTGATCCAGGCAGCATGAGATTACAATCTGATTTCTGATAATGTTGCCAGACCCTGCATCTATTGGGTTTCCAGGCTCATTCATTGCAGCTGTGGATCACTTCATATTCCCCTGAAAAAAAAAACTATGAAGAGAGGGATGTTGATGTTGAATCTTGCTTTTCACACATTAGTTATGTTAGCCTCAAGAAGAAGTGGCAATGGACTAAAAAGACCCTTTCCAAGCTTCTAAGCTAATGCTCCACTCATGCTTGTTGTCTTTGCTTTTGACAGCTTTGCTGTTATCATCCTGAAACCTTCAAAACATGCATTAAAAATGTGTTACTGGATGACAAAACTGTTACGAGGTTTATCAGGAAAGGGGCGTCAAGTGTTCACCTATGATGGTCCATACTTGGAGCCAGAAAAGTGAATCCATTTATTCATTGTCTTCATGTCCTCCTGTTTATGAGGTTGCAGCTACATAGAGAAAGAGTCTTATCTCTTGTTCAGTCTTGTTTAGGAACAATTATAAAGAAACTTGATGGAAAAAAATAAGGGGGCTTCAATCTTGTCACATTTGAGCTGTTTTGTTCACTTAAAGATTTTCACTATGTCACCAGGACTGAAGGGATTCATGGAACCCAGTCAGTGGGTCGTGGGATCAATGACACATTCCACAGTCTACTGTAAATACCTGCGCCATCAATCTCATGTACGACTGTTCCATATGTTTGGAAGTTTTTGTCTGCCTTTCCTGTAGACCTCATAGTGAGGTCATCAGGAAAGTCAAAGGTCATTGCATTAAGTTTGCTTTTTTTTAAAGGCAGCAGGTTGGACTAGACTCTTGGGACTTTCACAGTAAGGTGAGTTTTCATGCGAGAATCTATGAATCCATTTCCCTGAAGTGAAATCAAGATTATGCCACATACTTAAGCGCCAATAAAAACCAAGTGGAATTGGTAAAACTGTGAACTTAATGTTGTCCACTACAAGAATGATGATAAATATATGGACAGAGGGAGGGAGAGGACATCTCCGCAGTAATGCAGTACAGTGCTCCACTCATCAGCGTCTCAGTCAGGACGGAGTGTGACATCATATGATTTTGAATTCATGTCTTAATGCGCTGCGAAAATGACGTGTGTCACAGTTGTTTTTATTGACCAATATGTAGGTTCACGCTACTTTAAACGCTGTGGAGATTGATACTACTATGCATCGGACATCAATGTTGTCCTTGTCACACTTCCTATGTAAAACAGAGCTCATTGAGAGGAACAGCTACATGGTAAACTTCATCTGAATATAAGTTTACATTACTAAGCTAATGCAGCTGTTTTAATTGACAGCAGGAGGGTCCAATGAAATCTAGTGTGTTTGGTGGGTTCACTCCTCACAAAGAAAGTGTCCAATTGGTTCATGTTATACAGACTCGCTGGACCTGTAACTACTCACCTCAACACACGCTGACACATGCAACATTTTCTATTTTCTTATGGTGAGGAATTTTGAATGACTTGAATTTTGTGTTTCTGGATTCAGTATTTGTGGAATGCTATTGCTACTGTATGTAGTTTGAAACACCCGCCATCCGCTGTAACCTGTGTGAAGGTGCTGAAATAATCTGTTTCTGCTCACATTTCATTTGTCATGAATCTGTAAAAAGGCATCATATTTTGACTAGTAAAAACTCAAATGAAAAAAGAGTGGTGGTGGAAGATGAGATTTGGGGGTAAAGCATTATTTTATTTTTTTTTGGTGCAGGGCATTGTATCATATTGTGCTCTGCATATGTGTGTGACAAGATGTGAATAAACATTAAAACATTTCTTTGTTTTTTTTTCAACAATTTTCTTTAAAAATGAAAAGTTTCATCAGACTTCTTACAATGGAGCTCACAGATCCTTAGTGACAGCCTTCAACCTCTCTCTGTTCTCTACATTGAGTCTCTGGAGGATGACTGAGCTGCAGCTCTATAGCTGAGCAAGACACAGGTTGTGTCTTCTTCAGACATTAAAAGATGGCTAGGTGTTTGACTTCAGTCACATGATTTGATTAAGATTTTGGCTCTAATAATGTCTAACTGAAAAATACATATGCATGAAATATGAAGAGAATTATGCTTTAAACACATGGATGGAATCCAAATTGCTCAAAACCTGAACCTTTTCTAGCAATAATTGAGGCATGGTAATAACATAGTAATTGTGGTGCTGATATACTGTAAGTGCAGTCCTGAACCAAATATTGGGCAGTGACTTACATGTTCATACATGAACACGATGGGAATCCAATGGCACCTCCTCTGGGATAATTGAATCTGTATGACTAATAAGATTAGGAGAATCCCATTTGGAAATCAGATGCCCCCCACCCTCCCCCTGATTTAAGGAGCGGCTGAGCGAGTGCAGAAGACAAACCGTTTGGAGGCGGGCTTAACCATTCGCCCAGAGTTGGGGGTGTTCGGGTGAACTTCACTTCTAAAGACCCCAGGCTACATATGCCACTGTCAGAGGGTCTAGTCTAAATACACTCCACACCCCTCCCGCTGCAACCACACATGCGCTTTCCTGCTCACCATTGGGACCACCCTCTGCTCTGTGCACAGCCCCCTGCTCCCCCCTCATCCTGATCCTTCTCCACTAGGGACCAAGGAGGTTTTCAGCACTTGCCACGGCAGTTTGCAAATGGACAGCACCACAAAGGCTCAGTGATTCCTCGCATTGGCTGCTCGCTTGACAGTAAACACAGCTGACAGTCAATCTCTAGCGCTCAGTCGGGACCTCACTGAGAAAAGAAGCCTTTTGTGGACTATCTGCTTAAAATAATTAAGCTTGTCAACCAGAAACCCAGCAGGGTATCTTCCACACATCCTTACTCGAACTAAAACATCGGCGACATGGAAGAAGACATGGACGAGGGGCAGACCCAAAAAGGTAAGCAACAGACAAACGTATATATTTGCGTGTTCTATCTCGGTACCGCCACACGACATGAGCCTTATTCCCTCTTTGGGAGCAGCTGTTGGCATTAATTCCTTTGTCCACTGAGTGTCAATACGCAGCTGAGGAGTGTGTTGTTTTGGGTAGCGTGAGGGGTGTGAACTGATTCAGTGAGAACTGGACCGTCTTTGTGTGCTCGATGAGGTTCTCATGCTCGTCACAATAGCCAAAAGAAAGACATGAATACTGGTTTAGTAAAAGAGAATCTGGACTCTGTTTTACCCTCTTTTTCCAAGCGCCAGAGGGAAGAGTCTCGCAGCGATGCGTTATGATGCTCTGATCTGGAGAGAATCCAATATAAAAGCAAACATATTTTCCAGCCTTTTTTTTTGTGCAGTTCACCGTGTAACCTAACTGTCAGTCCATATGTACGCACAAATTGATTGTATGGTTATTAAATATTAAACAGCGAAGCCACATTCTTCCAAGAGGATACACACCCCACTCTTGATGCGACAGGTTTGGATTTGTGTTTTCGCTCCCTGCTGCGTTACATCCATCAGGAGAAACACACAACAGTTGCCATGACAGCAGTCAAGTACATGCATTAAGTATTACCAACTTCTGCTGCTGACATTCAGGCAACACTTCAATCAACACCCTGCTGCTCGAACGGCAACAGTTAAATCAAAGTCACTTTTTTTTTTCTTCTTCTGAATATGCAGCGACCAAATCATGGTCGCCATTTGTAGGTGTGTGCTCAAGCTCCTCGGCTCCGAAAAGACTAAATCTATCATCCTCCACCACTAAGACAAATGCTCATCCAACCACAAGGAGCAGCCATGCAAGCGGTGCATGCAACTCTGCAAGTCCATGTCCATTACATTGCGCAAACTTGGTATATAAAAAGACTCGTGCATTACGTAATGCGTGCTCATGTGGATGCTGGCCCAAATCTGGCTCTCTGCTGAATATTTTTGCTTGAGACTGACTCATTTAGTAATTGGGTTCAAAGTTGGGGGTTTTGGTGGGTGCTATGGTGAATGAGTGGCACGGATTCTGGCCCATGATGTCATAGGTTTTCTTGGGCGCTACTTAACCTTGAAGTTGGAAACTCAAGACATGACATCTTGCAGTGCAGTCAACCAACATAGACTTGCACCAAATACATGGTATATGACACCCTACTGTTATGGGACAGGATAGACAGACCATCACAGCAACAGTCAAAATACTTTTTCGGTTCTTCCAGGCACTGCAGCGATCTCTCATTTTGGGCCAATTGAGGTCACATTTTTTTGATTGATTCGTCTCTGATTTGGTCAAAAACATTCCAAAACCTGATCAGAGACAGCTGGATAAAGAGCTTCAGGCGACAGGCTTCACGCCTCTAACTCAGTGAGGTTAATAAGATTCCTAGCTAGCCTGCAGACTCGCGATGCGTAATGCACAGCACTGTCGCCCCCAGCACATTTACTGAAGGAGGTCTTCATTAAGGTGACAAGTTTTGCTTTACTGCCTCCAGAACATGGGAACCAGGAAGTATTCATGCTTTACTGGCACCAAAAAAAGGTTCATCATTTTTGAACATATTCAGCCACTTGCATCAATGAAGAAGCAATTTGACACAGTGTGGCGCTCTACCAAGATGGATGGCTGCTGAAGAATTAAATCAGGCCTCTGATGCCCACAAATGTGGAGTCATTAAGAGGGTCATAAGCATTAATAATAAAGTGGCTGTATCCTTCGGGGGCTTTACAAATTATACAGGGCCCCAGTTGAGCAGTATATTTTAAAAAAAAGAAGTGCTCTGCACTCCTCATCCAGCAATACATTCGATCAAATGATTTTAGAGATTCATTGCTGAGACTGGCGAGATAAGATTTTGGCCCCTTGAAGACAGACACATTGAGAAGCCCTTGCTTTTGAAGGGGTTTTCAACAGACTGGTTCGGGGTTGTGGACATTTCAGCGACAAAAATGACTAAATTTATTAATTAATAAACACATTTCATGCATGTACAATAATACTGTTGTGTTTTCATCAAGTGATATACAAGCAAATGCAACGCAAATATCCCATGTCTACAGTTGAGCCTGGAAGTTTGGTCCTCTGATCAAGTAGTTGCTCTTTTCAAGCCAGATCAATGGAGTTTTTCTAATCTTCCAATGCCTTATGGTGATCTTTCTTTCATCAGTTTTGCAAAATTATTTTTATTATTTGACCTGTATGTCAGCTCAAAAACAACATGCCGTAACTTCTAAATGTTTTGTATGGAGTTTTCTTTTTAAAGAAAAAGGCGTAATATACTCCAGACACAGGCACTCAGTTGAATGTTTGATGTTCCACTGTATTTGACGGTTGTTTTAAGAAAGAAAGGCATAGTCAAATGCAGTCACAGAGCAGCCTCTTGGTTTAGCACTTTTACATGATGTAGCTGTGCTTTTCAACTGTTGGGTCGGGACCCAAAAGTGGGGCACAAAGCGTCTCTTTGTGGGTTGTGAGCACTGCTTGTATATTTCTACTGTCATTGAAGGTCAATGTTGTGTCACATATGAGATGAATACATGTAAATACATATGAATTGTTTGTATCTATTTGGTGTGCTGACTGCAATTGCTCAGTTGTACTTTTGAAGAAAAAACGCGGCACTCCAAATGTGAAGCTAACTACTTGCCATAGCCACGTGGTCTGATCTAGTAACTTTTGGCCTCGGTCGCAGCTGTCAAGCCAGCAGCTAAAATTAAGCAGATTGGGCTGTGATGCAAAGAGCGATGCATGGAGAGATAAAAGTAAACACCCTCGTGATTGAGCAAGACATGAAAGCTGGCATCCATTTGAAGGAGCTAAAACCAGCCATGCCTGTAGAGTATATTCAAGCCATTGTTTTACTTTGCATGTCGGACTTGTGTGAAGGTCTTGGTGAAGTCTCACGCCTTTATTGAATGGCATTAAGCCGCCCAATAAGCTCATAACGGAATATTAGTGAAATAGTGTATTGGTTAATCAGGCATGTCACAACATAAGGCTCAGGTCAGAGCAGAGCGACATGGCTCACTGATCAATCCTCTCAGAGAGCTTCCTCTGCCAGCGACTGCTCTGATCGAGCATGATGAGCATTAATGTCACCCTGTTGGATTTAGCTGCACGTCACTTTGATTTCCGCTTCAAGTCCTTGTGAAATTACATAACTGTTGCTGGGAGTCCTTGCTTCATTACACGGCAAGAGCGAGGCTGGAAAGCAAAGTTTGGAATCTCGGTCAGGAGATTTAAGGATATAGAAGGGTAAAAGCTCAAGTGGTGGCACGTACTCGGCCCAGGGCACGTCAACAGATTATTTATTTTATTTGTTGATAGTTAGAGCTGCAACAACCAGTGAAATAGTCGACTAGAATCGACTTGGAAATCCACATACAGAGGAGAAATGGCTGAGGTCCTATTTTTTTAAATATTCATTTATGCTCTATTTACAATAGTAGTGTTTGTAAGTCAATCTGTACACGTTGTATGCCGACAAGTCGACTCATCATCAGGTAGTTGGTAGTGACAGACTAATGGGGCTTCATGAGAGAGAGGTAGGTAGATGGCGCACTTGGTTTAAAAATGATGTGTGTTCTCTTTGAAATGGTTGTTGAAAGGCAAAACGTAAATGAAAAACATTGCCATCTGGTGGCCTCTAAAAATCAGGACGCTGTTTCATGAAACCTCATCAACACATCCCTCGTAGTTGGTGACTAGTGGATCATAGTCTACAGTTCACAGGACCATCTGAGGTCTCTGTGCATCAATGTAGATGGAAAACAGTGCAAGGAGACTATTGTCTTTTTAGCTTAAACATAATGTCACTCAAATTGACCTTTAATTCTGTCTTAAAATTTGGAACAATATCGTTTTTAAAAACAAAATTTGAAATTCCTATTGCCTTGTTTCTTCTTGAGATAGTTGCCTCTAACTTTTGGGGAAGTATCCCACATCAACTCAGATCAATTAGCATGCAGCACCACAGAAGCTCAGTGTCACGAGTGCAACCACCACGCACTAATACCCGTCTGTCATTCTCTAGCGTGGCGGCAAATCTCCGATTATGAGTCAGATGCACCAGGTGGGTGCTGTTCACTTCAGCTGTTAGCCCAATGTGTCTCTGCGCTCTGAAGAGCCAACAGACAGCAGGACATGCACTCTGAGCACTCTGAGCAGACTTTGTAGTAGAGAAAGTAGAACAAATACCCGACTGTCAATATTTTGCCACCAGTTTGTATGGTTGATTTCTAAACAATAAATAACTCTGGATGGGTAGTTGAGTCGTACGCATATGATGAGCACTACGAAATGTAATGCTCTTTCGTAGCAGTTAGCATTAGTGTCTCAGGAGACAAAATCTGTTTGGCTCAGTCATGCAACGAAAGAAGCATCAACAACAAGAAAACGATCCATGAGCATGACCTCTGGAGCCCTTGGCTATGAAGTGCACTCCCTCCTGTCTGCTGCTGAGCACACTCTTGAAGTAAAAAGAAAGTTTAAGATGGTTTCTAATCCCCCCAGCTCGGGAAAGTCTTTGGCTCTTTTCACCGACTCCAGTAGCAGGAGTCGAAGCCACAGGGAGACTGTTCCCACAGAAACCTGACCCCAGTATAAGTTCAAAATGAAGGCGCAATTGACTCTTTTGTTAATCTACTGAACCACTTTCCGCAAATTGATCTGTGATCTTTATGTTCCAAAGACAGATGTGCTCAAGGAGAACCACCCAACAAACAAATCTACTTCCACTTCAGACTTGATTAAAACTCAAGCTGGAGGTGTATTTCCAGTCATCTGCCTCAGAATGTTTTGTAGCCCGACGTTTCGCTGCCCAGCCGAGGTCAAGGGAGTTCCAGCAATTGTTCTCCCTGAAAGCTGTTGTGGTCACATGCAGACGACTTCTGCAGCTTTTGTTTTCTCCACAATGCAACCAAGATTGAAAAAAATATATAGTTATAGTCTCATAAAGCACTCTGGGACCATTTTGTTCAATGCACATTACATGTGCACCCACAAGTTCTGCTTACCAACCAGGTGTTAGCAAATGTTTGCTATTTCAATACGAATGCTGAATGTCAATAAGAAAGCTTTGGTTAGCAAGCAAAATTACTTTGATATTAACTTTCTTTGTAGACCATTTTCTTCATACGAGAAACCGATTTTTATGATAACATTGTCAAAAAAAGTCAACAACTTTACTTGCCCTGTGAGACACATTGGGCTTCACAGTTTCTGAGAACAGAAGCTGTTGGCCTTCACTGGCCTCACTGGTCGTGGTGTGCAAGGCGAGGGTGTTTCTTTATTGATGACCCTTTATAATTCTCTGTAGCAATTTTTAACATACAGCAATAATAACTGAAACAGACCTGAGGTTTGGATGGATGGCCATGTTCAGGTCAAACACAGCAGGTGCCCCAGAAAGTAGCCACTACTGAGCAACCTCTCTGGGTAGTTGATACGTCTTGAGATGTTGGACTTTTTATGTTGACAAAAGGATGGAGAAAAATGTAAAAATAGCACCTTCAGCAACAAACAAATAAAGGTTCAAAAGTGAAAGTACTGTATTTTTTACCAGGGAATTGGTGACACTTGACACTGAGCAGCCACAGCTTCAGTTGGCTTTAAAAAATGGTCCTATTGACAGCTAACGCTTGTTATGAAGGGACCAAATCAGCGGTTGCATGTGGGTCTATTCATTTCTTTGGTTAAGTACAAAATTCACTGTACAAAAAAACTGTTACATTTTAGTGTGCAGTTGCACAACAATCACCAGAAGAATGGTTTGCATGAATTCAGGAAAAACCGAGAGCAAACTTTGTCTGCTTTTTTTTCCTCTTCCCGGCATGAACTTGACTGAAACAAAAGCCTCATCTCTGCTCTGCAGTCCCAGAGTTCTGTTCAGAATCCTCCGTCTCACCGAGAAAAATCAGCGGTTGCACATTGGGTCTCGCCCTGAATCGTCCTCGTTTGCCCGGCGGGCTTCTCCGCGTCTCATTCACTATTGTCCCACTGAATTTGTTGACATACAGTAAGTGGGTCACGGCTCTGAAGTACTCGGCCCATTCTCAGATTTTGCGCTGCAGTTGACATGGCAACCACGCTGGTTGATTAAACATGCGCAGAGGAGATGGGGGGAGGTGAAAAACCTGCGCTGGCTTCAGGGGGAGGGTGTGTGTGCATTAAATATATGGAAGCTGGAAGACGCTGCGCACAGGCCATTACTCTCACACTGACCACCTCCCTCCTCTTACTCAGGGACCAGATCAAGCATTACCCCACTCCAAGTTGAACTCCAAGTCGGAAAATAGTTTTGGTGGACTTCACTGACTCAAGTTCTACATTTTCTATCCTTGCTCATCTACATCACCCGATAGATGCAGTTTAATAATCGGAAGTCGGAAATTTTTCCACCCCTTGGTAAACACTAATAATCTCATATCTTACTACTGCGCTACAGCAGCCAGCAGATTCTCATACCACGAACAACAAGTAGGTTGCAACGCGATACAAACTTGATCAAATCCTCCGTTGTTGGAGACAATGACGGAAGGAACTGTCCCGCACCACTGCAATCTATAACCAAAAATCTCACCCAGATAGTGTTCTATATTGCCAGTTGTTAAGTGGATTTTCATGTCCAACGTAAACTGACGCAAAACACAGTGTTAGCATGCATTTGGCTCTACATTGATTCCAGTGTTCACTTACCAACAGATCTATATGACATGGTGGTCAGTGGCTAATCTATGAACTAGCATTTAGCATTTGAGGCTACAAAATCACAATGAAACAGGCAAAATATAGCATAGTCTTGGTAGCAAAATGCTAACAGAGGCACACATACTATCTTGCTTATTTGAAATGCAAACTCTCTTGATGAATTGTTTTGTTTTTTGGAGTTTTTCAGTTTTTACCACACCAACAAAACTGTTTGTGTCATCAAAATGCTGCATAAACACTCAAGGGAAGCCAGATGTTTCTGTTCCTTTCTCACTTTCCACCGAAATCAAACTCAGCTGTAAGGAAGATGAATAAATGGAGTGGTAACTGCTCATGAGCCACTTCATCTTACAAAACTGGATGGAATCACGTTTTTATTTTTGACTTTGTCACATTACCCCCTCTGACTACAGAGACGGGCCTCCGTTCATCATGACCTGCAGTGTTGCTCCGGGTTTGATCCATGATTTAGAATGGAAGCAAGAACACTAGTTTACACTAAAGGTTGAACTGTCATTTAATGTGTCAAACAAGGGATAAAGAAGTCCAGTGAAATACGTGACTGGAGCTTCAGGCGACTGTAAAGATTGAAGGATATAATGAGTGAAAACGACTCCATCAACCCACTTGCCAATATGGACATGAAGCCCATTAGTTAAGGTCAGCAGATCCTTCATTAATTAACCTTGACAGTCCTCCCAGATGTTGGAGCGATGTGTTCACGGAAGGCGTCATTCAGCTCAAAGCATGATCCCGGGATAATCACAGGTCAGTGGTGACTGGGTCAGTGTGTTTGACGCTTTTTCTGTCGGATAATGGCAGATGGAGCAGAGGTAGGAAGGTGGGAGGGGCTAAAAATGGGGTGTGTTTTCTCTTTGTGTCAGGGGTGGCCTACTGTGGATTGGCAACCTACAGCATGCAAATCCTTTGTTTGTGGGACAGTCGATGGGAAGAAGACTTACTGACTCTATAATTGATACAGATTCCCTTTGTATGTCCTCGCATATATATATAAGCACTGTACGGATTTATTCGTGGTCAACGATGATCCATTCCCATGGCAAATCGGTTATGACACGTTTAAAACATGCGCAGAATTTTTCCGGAAAAAATTTCAATCGATGGTGATCCTCATGGTTTTGTGATAAGATAAGTATTCATGACATCCTTTGAGCAACACCAGTAAGTCGCAGTTAACAGTAGGAAGAAACCTCATCGATTCAGATACAGCGCACACAATCTGTCTCTGCCACCCTCAGGACATAACTGGAGCTCTCGATGGGGCTGTCAGGTGAAGTTAAAGTGTTCTGTTCCAACCCACTTCACCTCAGAGGGCTAGGAAAACCGCCTACTTCCACTTCTTGTGGCGAAAATCTCATCTACAACAGATTGATTTCACAATTTAACTCACTGGGATGTATAGTCTTAAGAGGTACAAGACTTATATGGGAATACCCATTATTCAGCATGTCATTTGTAAAGTTGAGTCAGGTTAGTTTTCCATCTAAATAAAACATGAATTATAGATAAACCAGTTGTTCTCTGGAAAGTCTTTCGGAGACCACATCCTGCTGCTGTAAATGGTTTGAGGTTATGTACTAACAAGACCCGCCAAGCAAAAATATCCAACTGCTGAAAATATCCAGCATCAAAGCATGAAAAAAAAAGCTCTGTGGTGTCCTCTGCAGACCTCAGCCAGGTCTGGAGCTGGACCATTAAATTGAATCTTCAGCTACACAGCGCCTCCTCTGAACCAAATTGGTCACAACTATCCTCTTGCTGTGCTTTATCACATCCCTGAACCTAAACGGCTGTCTTCCTCTTCTTCTTCAGCGCGGTACTTCCACTCCTAACATCCAACAGGTTCCCTGTCTGTCCTCTCCACGTCTCCTATCCATCAGTCTCCTAATCCTCTTTAGACCTTAAAACAAATCTGTTAGCGCACAGCTATATTCTCAGCTGATGGTTCTTCAGGAAATAAATAATGATGGGCTGAAGAAGCTTCATGAAGCAGTGTCAATTCCACATACCACTAGATGGCACTCACCGCTCCATAGTCTTTGCCTCTGAACAACTAGTTCAGTGAAACTTCATCATTTTTAAACCGACTGCGCCACCTACTGAAAATGAGGCCGCTGCTTCGTGAAGCCGCAGCAGGCCATCACTAGTAATAAATCCATCATTTTAAGTTATAAAGGAAACCAGCTGGTGTTCATCCAACTGTTTCACCGACACACACACACCATCAATTTAAATACTTCTCCACATCAGACATGGGTTCCGTATTTTCATCACAGGTATTGGACTAAGCAGAGGACATGAATTATAAATACGAGCGACTTGCGCTGTGCCGCTCCTAAATTATGCATCAAGCATCCAGTGCTCCCCAGTCAGCTTGCATCACAGTTTGCCATTTTACCGCTCAATCTTTGGTGAGCCAAAAGGGAGCTGTAAATTTTGTAAATGTAAAAGATGCAGTGTTGGGGGAAAAGGGAAGCCTTAAATACATATAAATACAAATGTTGCCCAGTCGCTGGAAATAATGATTTAGAGCCAGTTGTGAATTCTGTAATGAAACGGATTGATAGATAGATAGATAGATAGATAGATAGATAGATAGACAGATAGATACCAGACAGACAGACAGACAGATAGATAGATAGATAGGTAGATAGGTAGGTAAATGACAGACAGACAGACAGACAGATAGACAGACAGACAGACAGATAGATAGGTAGGTAGATGACAGACAAACATACAGACAGACAGACAGACAGACAGACAGATAGACAGACAGACAGACAGACAGACAGACAGACAGACAGACAGATAGACAGACAGACAGACAGACAGACAAACATACAGACAGACAGATAGATAGATAGATAGGTAGGTAGATGACAGACAGACAGACAGACAGACAGACAGACAGACAGACAGACAGACAGACAGATAGATAGATAGGTAGGTAGATGACAGACAAACATACAGACAGACAGACAGACAGACAAATAGACAGACAGACAGACAGACAGATAGGTAGGTAGATGACAGACAGACAGACAGACAGACAGACAGATAGATAGATAGATAGGTAGATGGACAATGCCAACAAACTTCAACATAAAACATGATCATGACAAACAGCAATATTTCCGCTAACCTACATCCAAAAGGATAGCGATGGAATGTCGATATTAATAACAAGCCCTTTGATATCACAAACTCGCTCACCCTGTCTTTTTGCATTTTTAACAGTTTCCATGGCAACAGCCTTACTACATAGTCAAGTCACGCAGAGATTGTTTCACTGCTCATCATACAAAAAAGAAATATTTGCTTGCACAATGAAAGCTGAGAAACTTCACTTCATCCTGCTGTTGTATCAGGAAATGTTTGCCAGCCACGTTTCAGTGCTAAGTGTTGAGGTAATAATCCTAATTTGAGGCTTTGCATCGATCTTTAATCCCACTGCTCATTACCTTTAGTGGCGAGGGATGTAGGCAAACAACTCTATGTACAGTATGATGTTTCACACCATGTTGTTACATTCTGAAAACAAGAACATGACAGATCACTGAGACAATTGGAAAAGAGTTCAAACCAAAAGACTAATGAAGCAAAACCTCCAGGCGATGGAACAATTCATTATTGAGGAAGCTTCTCCGTTGAATCTGGAAAAAAAAAAATCAATTGGAGTTCACACTTGTCTCGGGTGAATACAGTCTAAGAAGACAGATGGCTTCAAAGAAACTCCTCCTGAATAAATAAAATATATACATATATCATATAAACTGCTAATATATGCTTGAGCATTGAAAATGGGGCTCAGTTCTTGCCATTCATTCACTCATACTTGTCATCATAGAGTATATGTGAATTATTGTTTTTAAAACGCGACAGAGCAAGGGAGCAGATATCATACCACACAGTGTCAAATTCATGGGTCTAAGTTCTGGCTGTCAGCTAAATTAAGCTAAGAGAGCAAATGACATGGATCATTCATTCATGTTCAAACATAAGGTTTAAACTCATACACGGCTGCCATGACAGACATCACAGCTCACAACCCACCTCCACCCAAGTCATACACAAAGTCACTAAACTGTAACATATCGACAAGATGACGTGGACTAGTCAGCAATGGCTCCTCTGCCAGCACCAAAACTTTTGGGGGGCCTGAGGGTAAAATTTGAATCCCAAAAGAAATGTGCAACAACTAAAACAGAATAAAAATGATAAAATATACATTCAATATTAAACCCGTTTATTTCACACAGTCTATGACTTCAAACTTCGTAGCATGTGGGTGGCGATGGTAACTGAACTTCTATGAAAATGCCTTGCATGGTGTGAACAAACAGCGAAGCCCTTTAAAGGGCGTAGCACGGGGCATAGAATTGTTTTTCCCCCTGAAAAACAATCTGTCTAGTCTCAGCAGGTGCACGGCCTTCGTACTTGTTTGCGTTGATGTTGTTTGGTGTTCAGAATTGCGATTCTTCTGCAATTTATTTTAAATCGTGCTTTCTCTTTTGCAATTACAATTTTACTTCACCGGTCATTTGTCCTTCTGGGCCACTGTAAAAACAAATCAATGAGTGTTTCACGTTGATCGAAGATAGAGTCAAGCGCATAGAAGTAGCATGCGGTGTGAAAGACGAGTGGTAAGAACCGGTTCACGACACTTGGTCACAAGGCCATTCCATCCTCCTCCAGGAGAGGACTCCCGAGATGTTTCCAAGTCAAAGTCACCCATAGACCCTCTCCGTTTTGTCCTGGAGATGCATCTTATCCCAGATTGAGGATTCCTGGATGACTTCCAGTAGCACACTTTCTCGTGAATACTTAATTTTCCACCACCTCTTTTAAGAGATGGATCTTCTGCATTCCCCTTTAAGTGGAAGTCACATTCTGATTCTGTGCCCAACCCATCCGACGCGCTTCACTTGGTGAAATTATTCAAATTCAACACTTCATCTGACCTCAATTGTTTCTGGGCAGAAACGAAGAGTTAAAATGGGGACATTCTCGAGGAAGCGCATCAGATTACGTCAGCAAGATTGCGGCTTATCGGGGTAAACCTGGACGGTGGTCAGCGCAGGCGGAAGGACTACTTGGTATTCAGCTCAGGCTTCGATTAGAGCTGAGGCGAGGAGAGGAGGCGGATGAAGAGGAGAAGGAGGAAGGGCAGGAAGACGGATATGGCTTTGCAGCTTCGCAGCTCCCTTCAAAACAGAGGGAACCAGTCGAAGACATTTGCGGTGAATAATCCAGTGCGCTTGTGGAATGTAAACATTGGACTATGAACCATGTTTATGTGGACATGACCACCATATGCTTTTAAAGGTCCAAATGATGGATGAAAAGATAGACACATGTTGGTAATTCACTGCTTTACACCGGTGGAATGTCAGGTTCTGGTCTGTTTCTCTGTGAGAAATAAACAGTTGTCACTCTGAGATGAGCGTGACCCTCCCACACCTCCACACACAGCACAAATCTGTGAAGTAATAATGCAGACGTACTCGTGTGCGCAAGTATTTAAACACTTGGAGCTTCTCTAGGAGCAATCTCTGGGCGCAGAGATTAAACACAGAGCAAAGCAGTGATTAGTCATCTTAAGGGCCTCCAGGGGGCGAGAAAGCCGACCAAAGTGGGATGAGGTTAAAGGTCATGCAGACTATGTAAATCTCAAGCTGAATTTTTGTGCTCAACAAAATGTCAGCATCCTCCTTGGGGCTTCACAGTTTTTAGGGGAAAAGAAAGAACAAGAGATATGCCAGCAAGGAGGAGGTGAAGCGTGGTTTTTGCATTTAGAATTGGGAATTTCCTCTCACACTATTTTCAATATTTTGGAATATGATTTGACTGATGTAAAAAAAAACTTTTCTGATTGAGTAAACTGTTTGCCTTTGTCTTCATCTGTATTTTTCCTGATTTTTAAAGCAAGAAATTCTTTAAAATGATCAGATGGAATATATATGTTTTGTTGAACATTATTTCACTCATTCCCATCAGTACATTTGAAACAATGAATCAGTATTTTTATTCCATTTTCATTTGCTTCCTTGTCCAGGATGCCTTGAGTGCTGCATCAAATGCCTGGGCGGGATCCCGTACCCTTCCCTCATAGCCACCATCCTGCTGTACGCCGGCGTGGCTCTGTTCTGTGGCTGCGGGCATGAGGCGCTGTCCGGCACTGTCACCATCCTCCAGAACTACTTTGAGGTGGTGCGGAGTCCTGTGGACGCCCTGGATGTCTTCACCATGTGAGTAGCCAACAGTGGTGAGATCAGGCTGAACGGGCTTTTTTGCTAAATGTTTATCTCTATCAGCATCGACATCATCAAGTATGTGATCTACGGCATCGCCTCGGCCTTCTTTGTGTACGGGATCCTGCTGATGGTGGAGGGATTCTTCACCAGTGGAGCCATCAAAGATCTGTATGGAGACTTCAAGATCACCACCTGTGGACGTTGTGTCAGCGCCTGGGTACGACTGCAATACAGTGGCTGTTTGTTATCAATATTGATGTTTGGTTGCCTATCACACAGGACATACAGTATGAACTAAAATCTGGGACACAATTTGGACTGTGCAAGCGTTTGGAAATTTAATAAATTATTTTATTATTCCTATTTTTAATTAATTTTAGGTAATCGTTCACAGGATAATTGAGGTATATTAAATGGGAAATTATGACTGTATTAGTTGCTTTACAATAAGATAAGTAAATAACAATTAATATAGTTAAAACTATATTATTATAGCTATTTTTTACAATTTTCTATTCATTGTAGATATTTTTATACAAAGAATAGAGGAAAACTAGGGAACTAGGGGAATAGAGTCCATGTTTTTCATGAAATTTTTGGGGAAAATGGTCACATATGAAGTGAGAAACTAAAAGATGGTTGATGATACATGAACTAATATAATAAAAAAAAAAGCACTGCACATTATTCAGGCTAAATCTTTGTAATTCTTGAGTGAAAAAGGAACCTTTCTTCTGTTCGTTCAGCTATACAAGTAAAAAGGTTGGATAGGAAGTACGTGTATGAAAAATATTTCATGTGATATGAGAGAGACAGAAATGACAGGGCCATCTTCTAGACTCAGTTCAAATCCAAATAAAATAACTTGAGGTCATAAAAGTGAATCCATCATCTCGACTGTTGTAATGAATTACTGATGCCATAAAATTAACAAGGGATTATCGGGGGATTATTTTGGGATTAACCGAGGCTATAGAATTAAATTCCATTGCAAACACCATGCTTCGGCGGCGCCGCTTTAAATAAGGCAAAATTATTAGAGCAATAATAAAATGGTTCTGGGGGTTTTTTTTGGGTCACATGACCCCATACATTTGCCGCACTAGCCTTGGAAAATTGTCCAAACATGTTAAGTCGTGGATTGACCGTGTTTTTATTTATATATTTTAAATACATCACACTATTTTATTTTCAGAACAAATTAAATTAAAATAAGCTTGGGCTCATTATAGCGCTATTAAAATGTAAAATTGCATATCAGAGTGTTGCAGCGGCCCAGATGAGATTATCTCTGGGATATAATTACGGAAAAACCTCCAGGGAGCAATGCTTCGCTATTTGTGGTCAGTGGGTTTGTTAACTTACCGTGCTCATCTTGCAACAGCTATCGAAGGAAAGCACGGAGATTTCAATGAGCAAATGTCACGTTTGAATGTTACACTATTAAAATGGACTCATGGGTCTGGGAGACTGTATGATTTATACATGAATCATTTCACTTCCTCGAGTTACTGGGATTAATGTGTTGATTTAAACATGTTTTTTCCTTTGCAACATTAACAGACTCACATTCTAATGTCACACTTTGCTAAAATAGTTTGGGTTACTTTGTTGTACTTGGGTCTATGTTTGTCCTCACTGTGTTAGCAGTTTAAGAAATGCATTCAACACATCAACATTGGCTTGTCAACGATAGCGCTTTAGTGCATCAGCTACAATTACACTTCAGCTGAATTTGGACTTAAGCCACTTTACTGCCTCAGCATTTAAGCCCTTTAAGTGTGTTAACCTTTTAACTATGGCGACGCGTTTAACATCATCAGGAAATACATGACAAGTATTTCACACCACACATTTATATCCGCTGTCATCTCTGCTGCCTCTCCTGTAAATATTGAAACACAGAATGCAATGATACTACAGTTATAGTTCAAATACGTACATATACCCTTGTACATTCTTCTGCTGTGATGATGGAGTCTGATATTCTCTATTGGTTGGTTCCAGTTCATCATGCTGACATACATCTTCATGCTGGCTTGGCTCGGAGTGACGGCATTCACCTCCCTGCCAGTCTTCATTTATTTTAACATCTGGAACATTTGCCAGAATGCCACAGTCCTGGAGGGGGCTTCGCTCTGCTTGGACCCGCGCCAGTACGGTAAGAAGACATCAGGTCCAAGCACTGACATGGAAACATCTTGCTCTTGAACAGCCAAGCTTCCATATGAGAGCCGTTAATGCGCAGTAATGTTTCAAAATGAATGGCGACTAATAAAACTACATACAGGGCAAGATACAAATGACATTGCTCATGGGCAGCAGTAGTGCATGAAGCAGGTTAATATAAATGTTGAGGAAATGTAATATCAATATTGTTTATGTGCCATTTAATTCAGTTTAAAAACAAATTTTTCATTGGCTCCAGTTGAACTGTCAGGAAACTAACAAACTACTGCGTTCAGTTTTTTGTTCTTCAGTGCGACTCCAGCTATATTGTAGCTACGCTGACTTTCACGGCTTGTTTGACTTTTTCTCAAAAAGTAGACTAGTGAAGAAGGTCAATGGGGATTTTACTTCTGATTTACTGACTGGCAAATGCGGTTTAAGTTCCCACTAAACTAAAGTGGTTGCTGATGTACCTGTTTTTTGAACTTGAGAGCAGCTGTATTGTAGTGTTGCCTCCTGATCATTGGGCAGCGCATCCTACCGTTATCACCATCTGTTTACTCATTGGGAGACTTCAAGGAAGCATGATCGTGCCTCTCCCAAATTAAAGTGAAGCAGATGTTCGGTCTGCCAGTGTTTGCAGGGCGACTTATTTTCAACCCTGTTTCACTAGATCACAGATTTACCAATAAAAGTGCAGATGTCAGGTAATTAGTCATATGGTGAGGGAGTGTTTCGCTCTCTGGAAGGGATGAAAAAATAACACCGCAGATACATCAGGCAGCTCTCTGGGTGAGGGGTTTTGTTTCCATGTGAAATTTCAGGGTTTGTTTTTGTGCTAAGATATTCAAATTTCACTAACTGATACTTTAGCTTCTGATGACAAACTTCTGTTTAGTTAAATTTCAGATCCAATATAGGCATATTTGGCTCGGTACAGCTGGTTTCTACAAAACCGTTGTGGCATTTGATGACATTTCACCTTGCTAGCACTAGAAAAACATGTGGCTCTGTAGCTATTTTTATAGTTCCAGTCAGTAGTTTGTGATGGCAACAATCCAATATAGTCACAATATGTGAACTTGCATAGTTGTATATAGAAATTAAGGCTGAAGTAACAAATACATTGTACAGTGAATGAAGTCCAGGTGATTGTATTGGTATTGGGTGTTGCCTCATATGTGCTGAACTATGCTTTGAAACCACCACGCCAGGAGTTCAGTCTTCAGAAATGTTGTTTTGTTTTGTTTGTTTTTCAAGAACGCCGATGTGAAACAGACCCCATTGCTTTGGCACATTTCTGATCCTCCTTGAACCCTTCAGAGAATGGTGTTTCTTCAATGTCCAACTTTGAAAGCACAATTTCAAAAACACTGTAGCTTGAAAACATTTAGAGATGAAGATGTGATGTCTGTAGTGTGACCCAAAATCTGGGATGAAAGTGAATTCACTCATCTAGTTAGTATATTATAATGTCATCTGCCATATTGAGTTACATCACAAACATGCTTATTTTAGCCACTGGAGTCACTCTTCCTCATCTCCTGAATGAACAGTGATGTTGGCTTCTACCCCGCTGCTTTCTCTGCGGTTTTTCACCAACCGTCACCAACACATGTTGTTTTTGACCAAGCTTCCGCCATGTCACCATGAGAAACGGACACGCGTGACTTATCACTATATATGTGACAGAATCTGAACCAGACATATTCACTCTCTTGCGCTTTGTTTTGCACCTGCTACAAACTACAACGTCCCTTGTGAACTTTGATAGAAACACACCCATAAACCTTGCTCAGATTGTAGTTACAGTTGTCCACCATCTGCTTTTGTAAAGTTGCATCTACATCAGGATGCAGCTTGCCGTGATTAAATGCAGTGGTGTTGCAACCGTAGCGCTTACAGGGGTTAAGATGTTGCTTGTATGTTATATCTGACCACCGTCCAATAAGCCTTGAACCCCTTGACATTTCCCCAGAGCACGGGCTCTCTTTCTTATTATCCTCACCATATAAAGCTGAAGGTCATCATGCCATAACTCACTGATGTTTCCCTGTAGCGCAGCCATGTCAAACTCAAGGCCCGTGGGCCACTTTACAGTCTGCTCACTCTACATATAAATGTTTCCCTCTGGCAGCCGTGAAAACAGGCTTGGATACATCAGTGTTCCGTTGCTGTGTCAGCTTCTTTGTTAATATCACAAAAGTGCAAAGCTGACTCAGTATGTTCCCAATTTATTTAATTCAGTGGTTATTCATTTTATTCTGGACCATCTGCATCGGCATCTAGACACATCACCAAGCTAGAAGTGTAGCGCCTCTAGTGGCACATTCAGGGTATTGAATTGTTGCTTATGAGTTGCGTTAGATGACATCACGTCTTTTAGCAGACACTTTTATCCAGAGCAACTCACAAGGTATCAGGAAGGCAAGGACCTTCCCTCAGGGGCCGATACTGGTTGCCTCACTGAGATTTCCACTCCTGCTCCTCCATTGTCACTGTTGCTTCCCATTGAGCTGACCAGCCTTCATAAACTTCTCTTCTGCTTCTCACCGGTGAGACTGATCATTATTCCTTGCAAGGGTGTCTTACCACAGTGCCCTTCTCTTCCAGGTATTGTGCCAATTGCTGAGGGCAAAACTGTGTGCGCTGGATCGGAAAAATTCTACAAGATGTGTGAATCCAATGAGGTAAGGTGAAAGCAAGTCGTAAACATGGGACAATTAAGGGCTGAGCAAATAATAAAACCCACGCCTTCACCGAGGCTGGCCCATAAATCCCAATAATTCCTCTGTTACTGCCGACCAGGGCAGCACCACAGACTACTTGTTTACAATGTATTCTGAATAAACCGTCACCAACACGGAAAGTGATATATTACATGTGTTCAGGTGCAACATGATGCATGGCATGCTGCTTTTCAAATCAATTCTACAGTCATGTGTGTTGGGTTTGCGGCGCTGCACTCCAGGCACGGCCGCCTCCAAAGACATAAAACCCAATAAAGGCTGTGATTTGTCGTTTGTGCAGCTGGACATGACGTTCCACCTGTTCATCTGTGCCCTCGCTGGAGCCGGAGCCGCTGTCATTGCAATGGTGAGACACCGATGAATCGCCCCCTCTCCGGAGACACACACCCACAACAACGCAGCCCTCGGCAGAACACATATGTCAGACAGGCTCCATATAACAAGTTCTGGGAAGGACTAAAAACTGCCTGGATGTGAGATTGCACTTAATGGGACATCCATTCAACCATGCTTCCTCATCCCTCAGATTTGGCTGGAAATGATGCAACCACTGCATGAGTGGAGAGACTTTCAGAACAAAGAACCATTAGCCTGCACTTTACTTACCTTTACCATTGAGAGGCGGGCATAAAACTTTCATCATTACATGGTGGAGCAGTCACCAACATACTAAATCCAGGCGTGCCAGAACTCACTGTTTGTCATCTCGAGTCGACTCAAAAATGGTCTACTTTGGTATCACTCCATTCTGCTCAATCCAGCAAAGTAGTGTAGTGTCATAGGATGACGTCAACCTGCGCATACTTTTCTTGTCAGAATCATTCACAAGTTTCGTCATTTTCTCTGTGTTTACATGTGTGGTTAAAATTGCTATGAAAACACAAATTTGAAGTGACATTTGAGAATGAAAACCCAATAAGAGTCACATCATCAGAAAGAGGCTAGCTGAACACACACTGTTATTGCTTTTCAACAGTTATTTTAAATTTATTTTTTTGACATTTACAAAGTATGCAGCTCAGTTGACAGTTTTCTTAAAAGAAAACAACACTAAAATTATACAAACAAGTAAAACAATGATGTCACACTCAACAGACTGCTGAACAATCCAATTAAAAAAAGAGACAAATATTAAAGTGAAACACTTTTTTTTTTTTTTTTACAATTTTGTGCCACTACAGACTCCCAGTAAACAGTTAAACACGGAGTTCAGGAATTAAAGATTTGATGCTGTAAAGGGTTGATCTGCGTTGTGTTGCCTGTGTAAAAGCACCATCCCTATTTAGGTCTGACAGAAAGGGCGAAACAATTCAAAGGTTCAGGAAGTACATGCAGGAATATGTTTATTAAATAACTTCGTTGGAATGCAGTGACAATATATTTTCTCACCACCTGCCGATGGTAAAGCTAAAAATTCTAAACTATTAGAATAGAAAGGAACATTACGACGAGGAAGACTATCATTCATAGAAGCAGGAAAGGAGGAGATGAAGAGGGTGCAGTCGGTGTAGCCAGGGAGGACGGGGGAGGCTGACCTGCTGTGGTCTCAAGGGTATAGTTTCATTGTTGTCAACAATGTTGTCTTGGAGTCGGCTATTTTGAAGAGAATACAGCGAGAAATAAAGGAAGTTATGTCAAGGCGGCAGGGAGTGTAGTGCAGCACCAGAACTTCTCCACTGTGACACGGGAATGTCGCTCAATCCCTACCTTCAGTGCAGCGACACCAAATGGTTCCCAGCAGAACCCAGGGCTCCATTTAGCACCTGTTCATCAACACAGACACATTACTGTTTAAGACAAAATCAATCGAGAGATTTGTCTGTGTTTTTCGCTGTATAAGGTAAATATTAGTGGCCGCCATACGTGAAATGAAAATCCATAAAAAACATTTTTTAATGTCCAGTCAGTCTGTACTTTCCTGAAGCAGCCTAAAAATAGTCTCAGTACTGTGTTCTGGAGATGCATCACTGCTTTTTGGACGCACTTGAGCCACTTTGCAGGAGTGATATCATCTTCTGACGAAGCTGAGGGGAGAAAGTGTCGCCGGGCAAATGTTTTGTTGTGGCTGGTGGTGAGAGAATAGCTGTGGAAGGGAGAGAAGCATTTTGGCGCAGTGAAAAGACAGGGTTTGTCTCCCTCCCTCCTTCGGAAGCGCCTGGCATGACACGCTGTTGTCATGGAAACAGGGAGAAGAAAGGCACAGAGATTGTTGCAAACATCACTCAGGAAATTCTTCGGAGCCATTTTCTGAGGAGCGGAAGGGCGAGTCTGAGATGATGCTGCAGTTTGGGGGAGAATCCAACAGAGAAGATGCTCTCTTCTTTACCGCGACTGGTGTGAGCAAGCATCTGTACCTGCAGACCTCTGACTTTACATCATGAAGCATTCATTACTGCATGAGCCTCAGCTGCTATGGCAACACCACAACAAGACACCCTGGATATACTGTAGGATAACCCTGCCACCTGCTGGTCTAACACTGACCGGGAGCTCAATAGCACTAGTCATCACCAACAGGTGACGTCTGCCTAGGCAACTTCCTGTATATGGTCATGCGCCTGCAGATGACTCAAAATTGGAGAAAAGTGTCAGGTGTGATGTGTGACAAAAGGGTGTCGGCAAGGATGAAAGGGAACGTGTCCAAAAGGGTGGTGAGGCCAGCAATGTTGTATGGTTTGGAGACAGTGGCACTGAGGAAAAGACAGGAGGCAGAGCTGGAGGTAGCAGAGATGAAGATGCTGAGCTTCTCTCTGGGAGTCAGCAGGATGGATAGTATCAGGAAGCAGTAGATCAGAGGGACAGCACATGTGGTCAGGTGTTTAGGAGACAAGTCAGAGAGGCTAGATGGAGATGGTTTGGACATGTACAGAGGAGAGAGAGGCAGTACATTGGTAGGAAGATGTTGAGGTTGGAACTGCCAGGCAGAAGGTGGAGAGGAAGGCCAAAGAGGAGATTGATGGAGGTGGTGAACGAGGACGTGAGGTTTGTAGGTTTGAGAGAAGAGGAAGCAGAGGTGAGATGGAGGAAGATGATCTGCTGTGGAGACTCCTGATAGGAAAAGGAGAAGAAGAAGGAGCCTGCTGATGACTCGAACTATATTAGAATTCAACAATTCATATGCTTTCATCGACAACATCTGAAAATAAAAGCTCTGGCTCGGGGTTCTATTATTGGTGATTCAGAGCTCTTCAAATGAATTCCATCTTTTCCATTCAGAGGGACAAACTGCTTCGTAGCACATCTCTTGTGCTATTTACATTCGATTGCTAATGAAAAAATCTATTCACATGACATGATGTAAAGCACTTAAGACTCGACACTGAAGAGCCACGGTGGAGGAAAGTAGAGGAAGCTAAATGCTGCTTGTGCAACTTAGTGGAATTACTAGGATATATTGGTCAAACTGATCATTTCACTGGGTATATTCAGCTCCCCCGTGACTTGGATATTGATCGGCTTGAGCTTTGGTCCCAATGGTTGACAGCACATCCCTCTTTCTCCAGTCAGTCCTGACGTTTGCATTGTTGCGCGCCCCTGTTGTGTTGTGATACGCTTTAGACTTTATTTTGTTCAGTCGAGTTACGCATGCTTCCTGCTTCCCTACAGATCCACTATCTAATGGTGCTGTCGGCCAACTGGGCCTACGTGAAGGACGCCTGCCGAATGCAGAAGTACGAGGACATCAAGTCGAAGGAGGAGCAGGAGCTTCATGACATCCACTCCACTCGCTCCAAGGAGCGTCTCAACGCCTACACATAAAGAGCAGCGTGAGGCTTGGCCCTGCTAATCCACCCTCTGGATCCCTCTACCCTCTTTCTCTCTCTCCTCCATCTATCAGTCTCTCTCTCTAGAGCGCCCCCTGCTGAGGGAGGGTGGATGGCACGACGGGGCCCTCGCCATCGCTGATGTCAATGGTGCGTCATACGACAATGTGGTCTGGGGGTAGATGTCACTCAAGTCTCCTCAGTCACAAACCACATTCTGGATGAAAAACAAGCCCCTTTACCTCTCTCATGAACAGTGTTAAACTTTTCATTATTGCAGTTGATTATTCTTGAATAAAAATTGTTTAGTGCTGATTGTAGTTATAGTGTAGTCAGTAGATTCAGAAGTAGCAGTAGAGATTTTTTTTTTTTATTTGTTTTATTACATCTTTATTTGATGTCATTTTGCTTCTCTGTATAAGTTATTTTCAGCAGATTTGTGAGGGGGGTGAACAGGGGCTTCTTAAAGGGTTTTCAAGCACATTCCTCGTGTCTGTCTGCATATTTCATGATCAAGAATATGTACAGTGTGAGCAGGTGATGAGTTTGGAGGATACTTGTCATCTGGCGATCCAACCTTGAACACCTATGTCGACTCCCACAGATCAAAACTCCGCCCACATTTGAACTTGAACCAAATCTTAAGAACAGAATCAAGCTAGACGTGCCAACCCTGGTCACACAGGACAAATCTTATTTTGATACGTATGTCAGTAATTTAAAATAAAAGGTTACTTTAGAGCAAACCTAAAAAAAAATCTTGACACTGATTCACTTTTTTTCCCATCAGCTTACAATCACTAAAAAGCACATGCTCCCACAACCCCCTCTTTTTTAATTTAAAGTACCAAATCTTGCTTTTTCTAAACTGTGTATATATATATAATCACACATCGAAGCGTTCAGCACCGTCATCTTTATTCAATATGAAGATTCCATGCAACATCCATCAGTAAAACTGATGGTAAAAGACATACAAGTGCAGAGTAGCACATCAGTCCATGATCTAGAAACTATCAAAGGAACAAAGGCTTATTGAGGCGATGAGTGAATTTTTACAATTGACATTTAAAAAAGAAAAATTCTTTTTTTTTTTTTTTTTTGTTTTTTAATCACAATCATAAATCGAAATTGTGCTTTGAATATTTGGGCAAAACATTACACATTTTCTTCTAGTTATTATTACCATTATTGATAAATGTTTTCCATCTTTGCAACATTAAAATTCAAACCCTGTTTTTCTTAAATGCTTTAATTTTCCTATATATACATTCACAGTCTACTTTTTATATTTGAAACATAGAAATTCACTTTAAATTATAATGACCTGCCAGAGGAATTTATATTTTTTCAGTTAAGTATATCTATTTTTGTATCAAAAATCAACCAAAACTAAAGAAATTGAATTTAGAAATCTCAATTTTACAAAAGATCAAGGAAACACCCAGTAACAATTGATCTCCTCAGCCTCGATAAGCCAACATCCTTTTGTCAGTGTTTCTATGAAGCTTCATTCACATGCTTCCACGACCACTTCTACTCTCCTCTCATTCTCTCTCGCTCTAGATGTAAGCGCATTGGTGTTCAACTCTGAGTTGGATAACTGTACTGTTAGTAAAGACTGTGAATTTAGATGTTTTTCGTGGCATGGACATGCATTAATATAGTCTTATGGACACAGAGGTTTCTTTCTTTCACTTTCTTTCAACACTTTTGACTGTCTTTCTGATGGACCCTTTGTTTACATGTGCAGTACTGAACCTTTTCCACGCTAACCGCATTAAGCTACTAATATTAGAGACTCTAGTCTTTGAGTTGTGTCTATTTAGTTTGTGATGAGCTCTCAACCATGTCTTAAAACTGTATGACATTGCTTACTTATTGTAAACGGAAGAAAAAAAAAGAAAATGCTTCTCAGCTTTCTCCTCGTATTAGTCTTTTGTACTTTCACTATGAATGCTTAGTATCGGGCTTTCAATTGACTCCGTTTTGTACATCCACGTGCCAACAGCTTGAAGTGGCTTATTTGACCTGTATGATCAAATTTGCTTGCATAAATAAAATCACTTGTGTACTTGTTAATAAATAATCGGCTGGTGTTTGTTTGCTCTGATCTTGTGCTGTCATTAACTGTGTTTATACAGGTGGTTGACAATACTCACCACCAGGTGTCTCTCATTCCACCTAAACCTCCTGCTTTTGTGGCGTGGTCCCTGCAGTGGTCAGCACCCATCTGGAGTGGGCTGAGGCGGTGCTACTCAGTTTCATATATTGTGATGTGTGATGTGAAGCTTTTGTCAGATGAGAAAACCTGAATGAATTCCTTAGCAAACAAGATCAAACATTTTATTCTTATTATTTCATGAATGTTTAGATTTAAAATAATCTGCAGGTATTCTAAATATGTCATTATTTCCTGTATAATATCTTCACTATGGACCAAATGTGAAATTAAATATTTTATGTCACAACAACAGATACCAATGAAAGAATAAAACAAATTAAAAAAAAAAACTGTGTGGAACGACAAACACACCATATGGCCAGGAATTTTTTATTGAAATAGTTGAGCACCTAAATTAAAATTGGAAATTAAATGAACATTTAAAATAAATGTAAATTCACAGAATTGAATTAATATGGTAATAGATAATAAACTTAGTTATTTATTTAGTAAAGTTATTTGAAAAACAAAATCTTTATGATCATTTTTCAGTTCATGGATGCCATACTGGTTCTGCTCTAAGGACTACAGAGATAGGAAACGCATCTACTATTAAAAATAATAGTAGATGACCTCCTGATGTCACCCCAAAAAGGAGACAGTGCCCCTAGAAACAGGGATGGTTGAAAGCACATAGATACTGTATATCTGGAAATGGAACCGTTTTGAAAGTGAGTAAGTTGTTAGTAAGTAAGTAAGTAAGTAAGGCTTTAACAACTTATTTTAATACGCTGCTGAATATATTTGTATCATGTAAAAATCATATTGTGAATGCAATGAACTGGTTTTTTTTTTTTTGCTTTACCTTACTCAATTATTTCTCTCTATGCTGCACCTGCAGCTCCTTCAGCCCCTCTGCAGTCAGTTCATTCTCTTTCATTCAGCGTTTGAATCCAGAGTCTCTGGAGTGAAGTCAGACAAAGCTTTGTGTTCTTGGAAGCGTGGACTACAAATGAGTCTCGGGGGCATCACACACTGTTACAGTCCGGTAGTTGCTGGCCTTTTCTCCATCACTTTCTCTGCCTTCAAGCCCTTCCACAGCATTGGTGACTAGACTGGGAAAACATCTGCTGCTGTTCACTTTGAAGGACATCTTAAGAAGGATGGTCTGGACTAAGCCTTGCGGACGGGATGGATGTGGTGTGATGTGTCCAGTCTGCTGTTCAGGTGAACACTCCTTCCCAAGAGTCCATAGTTTCAATCTCCTGCCGAAAGTTGATCATGACGGGACTCCTCTCATTCCACTGGGAGTCCTCTACAAGAGTCTTGGGCACGCTGCGGGGCGTCTGGCCCGGGGGCCATATGCGGCCCGATGCCTATATTTTTGTGGCCCTTTTGACGTCAGACTAAAACTATAACCGATATGTTGTAACTTTTCTACTTTTTTTTTGTTCTTTCTCTTTTAGTCACCACCACTTCTTCAGCAGTAAATATAGCATGTTGTTTTTTGAAGACTATAATTTTCATCTTTTCATTGGCCATTTTTTCAGTTTTTCTTGTTCCTCAAACTACATCAAATCAAATATATTTTGAAATAAATTTCCATTTTATCTTGAACGTCTGGTCCATAGTTATGTTGATTTGTATTCAAATTAAATGAATATAATATGAAATATTTCAATAGGTTTCAACCTATTAACTTAGATGTATTCTTTTGAGGTTCATTTTGTCCTTGTTACTTAATGTATATTTTGGATATTTTTCCGTCATGTTTTGTGGTCATTGCTGTCTTTGTTTTGATGACGGTCCCTCACAAGAGATACAGTTTCTTTAGGACATTGAATTGCTCACCTCTGAGTGAGGGAATCTCCACACAGTTCCAAAGTGTTAAGCTCATTAAACGTTAAAGGTCTAGCAACAGTTTCGAGGCACATGACACCTGGACACGGAGGAGGACATTTCCTACAGTTACTTATATATGTCATGTAATGAACAACGCAGACTGGTTTATGGCTGGTGATTCTGAGTCACGTCTCGTTGAAAGCGAAGGAGTCGCCCGACTCATCTGTCATGAGCGTGAAGGGAGACATGCGACGGAAATAGCACGATCACGTGAAAGCGAACCTCCATAAGCGGCACGCCGATTAGCATCTTTACTGGTCCTGCTCCACAGATTGCATGACCCCGACAACCAAACCAAATCCTCTGCTAATCACCCCCCCTCCTCCTCCCATGCTGTCAATCCCACAAGTCACCTGTGCGGCAGATCCTCGGCCAGCCTGCCATTGCCTCTTATGGGCTCTCTTTGTCACTTTTTCTTTCAAATGTCGGGAAGTTTTCTTGAATTCCAGATGAGTTTTCCTTCCTGATTCTCTTCTTTTGAGGCGGAATCATGCAGCAAATCCTTCATGCGATGGTGTTGCTCTGCTGCTTTGGTGTGGCTCGTCCCTTCTGTCCATCGCAGTGCACCTGTGTCTTCCACGGCCGGACCGACGGATCCGGCGCCAGGTAAAATCCGATTCTACTGCACTCAACTGAACAATTTCATGTTTAATGAGAATCAACCCACCACAACACACTATTGCCACATGAGGTCTTTACAAAGCCATATCCAGGATCATTATTAAGCGAGCATTAACAGAGTCCTAGTTTTCAGTTGACCTGGATTCCGTTATAATTGATATTGCCAGACATGATCCATAATCCCTGCCATGGAGCTCAGTGCCTCCATGTAACTTGTCTGATAGACCAGTTTGAGCTAATGACGTATCGAGAGCGAAGAAAAGCTGGTGTGATAGATGTGTAAAACTGCTGTCAATCAAACCCTCAGGAATATTTGTGTAGCTGGCAGACCAGAATAATACGGATGGTTTGTGAATTTGATACATATTCTTCATGAACAAGGCTTCAGGAGCACACTTAAGTATAAGCAGTAGATGTGGACCATTTCATCTGCCGACTCACAGAGCGTCTGTTTCCGAATAATATGGCGCTACAGTCTGTGCCATCTTCGATCGGTCCATTGATCTTTTACATTCAATCACCTGCTGTATAACACTGAGGACGACCTGGGCTACTGTTATTTTAGCCAACTGATCTCTGATTTGGTCCCAATTATGCGCAGACACAAAAGATATATTTAAATGTTAAACAGGTCATGTGCTTTTTGTTGCTTTTTGTTTGATGTATAGAGCCGTTTTGAGATGATGATATCATAAAGCCTTTCAACTGAGAAGGGTCTCATTCCATGTGGACGTTCGGAAAAACAAATGTTTCCCACCACTGTTTTTAAAGATGACATGGTGCACATCATGAAAACACACAAACGCCCTCCACGGCATGCCATGCGTGATCCACCATCTGTGGTCCTCCTCTTGTGGAGGTAAAAATGTCTTAAAAATATTCCAGAAACACTGGTTTCTACTTGGTTAATGCTTTGGTTCCTTCCTGCTTTCAAGCTGTGCATGTGTCCCAAAGAGTTTTCATCGTCCAACTCAATCAGCAATCGAAGAGGCTTTAAAATAGGTTCATGCCTTCAGATAAACTACACTAAATGATTTTCTTGTGTCCTTCATTATGTAATACCGTGGAGCCATTTCAAAACAGTGGATCGCCTCAACAAACATACATACCCTACTTACAGGCAGCATAAACTGAGCAACTCCTCATTCATATCACCAGTATTTAAACACAAAAGTAGTCTTTATTGACTTCTGAGATGGATTCCAATAGTGCAGAGCGCATCACTCTCTATTATAGCTTGTTTTTGTGAACGGTGACGTCACAAACACCCCTCATCTGTCTTGGTAAGCACAGTGGAGATGACTGTTCTTTCAGTAACCAAATGATCCCTGCGGTAAACATGGAGCACTCGATTCATGAAGCTCACTTTTCGTGCACATACTTTGATGTTTGGGAACTAAAACTCGATTTTCTCCAGCACAAAACAGTTTTAAGAAATCTTCACTTCAGTCAGAGTTTTCGAAAAGGACCGCCTTAAATAGCCAATCCGTAAAAAAAAGAAAAAAAATGTGTGGGCAAGGCATCAGTTTTCCCAGTGTTTCTGTGTCGTACAAAATGGTGTTTGCTCAGCGCCGCCTGTCTACTCCTTGTCCTCTCAATAAAAGACAACTGGAGTTCAAACAACAAGATCCGTGGACACCAAAATATAAAGATTGTCCCTATAAGGCTCTATGTACTGCACAAGATGATGGGCAGATTTGACTCGAAACACAGCGTAGTTTAATCTTGCAACCCAGCTCCAGTGATAGAGAGAGGCTAAGTTCAAATTCAAATTCAAATTCAGTTTAATCTTCAGATGAATGGGGCAGTAGGGAATGCACACTCACTTTTAGGATGTAAAGTGACAAAAGACACATTTATGTTCTTCTGATGAACATCGCTTAAGTCATGAAGCTGGACGATGGATGCAGTGCATCAGGTACGAAGTGTCACCGACAAAGACCAGTGGAGCGCATGCTAAAGACCTTTCTTTAATATTGCATTAATGCAAACTGACATGTGTAAATCCAACAACATACATGTCATATTCCGATATTGTCAATGAAACATGCATTAACAAGGCAGCTGGCAATTATGGTGGAGTCAAAGCAGTGCTCAATTGAGGTGGAAATGTCTGGTCCTCCTGCAGCGGTGCACTTGTCAAGGAAGCAATGCGCCTCGACTTTCACACTTTATCTGCTGAGTATAGTCACTGGGCAATAACCCTGAGTGTAAGTCTTGTCTGTGCTCTAGCTGTCTCAGTTGAATGGGCTCTTTGATTCTCAGATCTGTTCTCTGCAACGACCCGGACATGTCCGACATCCCAGTCAACGTCCCAGTGGACACCATCAAACTGCGCGTGGAGAAAACAGCAGTGAGACGAATACCAACGGAAGCATTCTACTACCTCACCGAGCTGCGGTACCTGTGGATTACCTACAACTCCATCACCTCTGTGGATACTGGAAGTTTCTACAACCTCAAAATTCTGCATGAGCTGAGGCTGGATGGGAATATGATCTCAATCTTTCCTTGGGAGTCTCTGAAAGAGATGCCCATGCTGAGAACGCTGGATCTCCACAATAACAGACTGAGCACAGTCCCTGCAGAGGCGATACCTTACCTGCTCAACATCACGTACTTGGATCTATCCAGCAATAAGTTCACCACTCTGCCCTCGGACCTCATGGATATCTGGCCACCGTTTAATGGGGAGCCGGTGTTTTCCAGCTCAGCCCAGAAAGTAGTTTTGGGTAAGACCTTAACCACACCTCTATTTTAGGTCATGTGTTATGTCATTAGGTTAGTTATCCATCAGGCCAGATTTGTTTTCATTGGATGAAACGTAGCCTGAGGGCAGGTGCCAACAGTGCATGAGATTATTTCCACTGCTGCCAAAAACTAGTCTCATGGTCACGGTGTGAGTTAATTACAATGAAACAACTGGCACATTTCACTCTCCGCAGTTGCTGCTTCAGTGACACGTGGCTGTAAAAGCAAGGAGAAAATGATATTTTTTGGGACATGTTGCTTATGGAACAGATTTTTATATTTTGGTGGTGTTGTAGCTGGTTTTAGGGAAGTTGGGAAGGTCACTCACCAAACAGGGTCCAAACAGGACCATTAAAAACAAAAGAAGAAGAAAGAAATTCCAAAAGTTAGCGTTCACCTGGTATTGTTTAGGGTTGCTTGGTTAGTTTGGTAGAGGTTTAGTCACTCCAGATGTTGCAGAGCTAGCATAGTTGGTGGTTTAGCACTCAGGATTCCATTCCTGGTCAGGGAACTTCCATTTTGTGGTGAGTCATCACTGACTCAGGTTCTTTTAAGGCATGTGAAATTAGTTCCTTTGTATAATATCAAAAAAATAAAATAATGATAATAATAATGTCACATTTATTTTCTAGTAATTTAATTTCTCCCAACCTTGTACAAGAATAAATAAATAAATAAAAACACATTTTAAACACTTTAGTTAACACTTTAGAACATGGTGAATGTTGTTGGCAGCTGCCAGCATTATCACAGTTATGTAGCAGCAAAAATGTCTAGAAGTCAAAAGGTCCACTGGTTGACAGGGTTGATATCAGTGACAGATATTTCAAAGTCTAATGTAAGTCCATTCATATATGTATTAAAAGGAATATAAAAGAAATGGAAGCAACTTTTTTACGTGATGAATTATAAACTGTCGGATCATAAAAGGATTACATGATTTATTATGTGAGAGAACAAGAAAAAAAAATGCTCACAAGTGACTGATACTGACTGAAATAACAAGTGTCCTCCCTGGATGGTTTGTCTATCCCTTAGAGATGTTGAGAATGTCATTCACAGGCTCAAGGCCGAGCAATGGCACTTGCTCTTCTGAGTCTTCCATCTTGTTTGTTTGCAGCTTGACCATGAAAGTGTCGTAGCAGGAACGTCATGTTTACATGAGTGTTGTGAAGCTAGAGCGAGCACATGACAGGGTCCGGTCAGACACAGTTCCGATTCTCTGTTGACTCTGTTGACAATTACAGTAAGTTGTATGCAAGTAGACATCATTCATGTTCATCCTGAATTCATTCGATTGAATTCAGATTTAATCGGTAGGTTTGCATCATGACTTACATCTCAATAAATCCTAGCAAGAATGGGAGTCAGGCCATTTAAATCAGAAGTAAATGTCCTCCAGATTATTGTCGCTTAACTGGTGGTTGACGTTTTGAACTTGAGTTTTAACTAAGAAGCTCTAAAAATGTTTTCAGGGTAATAAAAATGGACTATTATCACAGTCATGTCATAGATGGTAAATGACAACAATCCGCATATTGTGTATTAGAACATGTATTATCATTGTATTATGTCTTGCATATTTGACTGCCAATATGAATGAATCGTAACCAATAGAAACATCCAAGACTGTATTCATGCACAGTGAGGGATATAGTTAATAGGCTGCAGAAGGACAAACAAGCTTATCCGTGCTGAAAGAAGCGCCGTGTACTCTCAGGCACCTGAAGGAGAAACAGGATTAAGTTCCAAGAAGCCTGCTGCCGACTTCTGTGTTTCCAAGTTGTTGTTTTTGTTATGCTTCTTTGTTTGCTATGATGGCTGAGCATTGATATTATTGCTACATGTAAATCGCACAGAACGTTTACTGCCTTTATGGTGAGGTATGAAGTTTGGAGAGACACATTTAATAATGGATGATACGTGAAACACCAGTGTTTCCAAACCTCATCTGCCATCGGGGGTATTTTCTTTAAACAAAGTAAGAAAAGGAAACAGCAACAGAGAAACACTGGGAACTCCGCCAGCTTAGGTGCTTTGCTGCTGCTAAGACAAACTAATCTAGTTAAAAGGCTTTAATATTCACTGGTACATGTGCTTACACCTTGTGTGCCGCTGATGTTCATTGCAGCTTGCCATGAAGTAAATGAAGCGTACTCCTTAAAATGTTGAGGCGCAATCTTCATATTCGCTTTGGTAGATAACAGTCAAATTGAATTAAAAAAATGTAAAATATAAATTACAAATGTTCATGTGATACTTTTCATATTTAGGTCTTCAAGACAACCCCTGGTTTTGTGACTGCAAAATCTCAAAGTTGCTCGAGCTGTCCAAAATGACCGACACGCCTGTCATTTTGATGGACCTTTTCCTGAGCTGTAGTGGACCAGAGAACTTGGCCGGCGTGCTTTTTCAGCGAGCAGAGCTGGACAACTGCGTGAAGCCGTCAGTCATGACCTCAGCCACCAAGATTACGTCGCCTTTGGGGAGCAACGTCATTCTGCGCTGTGACGCCACGGGGCTCCCAACACCGATCCTCTACTGGGCAAAGTCTGACGGCTCACCTGTCAACAACACAGGTACGGGACATCTATAGACCAGCTCAGTTTTAGGGAGTTGGCAATGTGACTCCAAATGTTTAGCGACAGTTCAGCTGTGAGAAGTTCTGATGTTACCAGACACTATAAAGAAAACCATCCATCCATCCATGGAAATATGACAACTTTCCTGTGATGGAGACAATTCTGTGACAATTCTAAGTCCCCATTTTAAAGGGGTCTGCCATTAAAGCCCTTGATAATGAACAAGTATGTCAGCCAAAACAGCTACGCAACATTTGGTGCCTTAAGCTAATCAGGATCTTGTCAACTGTGTATTGAGGTGAATCCAACTATATCTAGTAAGCAGCCTCACACAGCTCAGGTTCATTCCTGGCCAGAAAGGTGGCATTCCATGTTCCGAGTGCCGTTTTAAGAAGCCGGGGTTTGGCTTGCCAGGGCTTCCTCACTTCACCTGACCTACATGACCCCTCTATGAAGGACCCTGTTTTACAAAGGAGGTGAAGCACTACAAGACGAGCATAGAACACAAGTGTAAAGCGCAGAAACCCTCGTGAAAATACTAGACATTGTGAAACTTGCATTTATGAACCCCGCCGGCACTTGTAATATCAGTAGCCATATGCTAGTCAACCATTTTTCATATATGAAATGGAAGGGATCCACACTGTGCAGTTGAATCCACACCTTCCCCCATTAAGTTTTTTTTTTCATCACTATGAATTCAGTGCATTGAAAAGGAATTATGAAGCAAGACTATTAGCCCAGTTGCCATGTGGATTTGCTGCCATGAAAATAAGGTTTTATTCCATTCACATTCTCATCATTACACAAACCAAGCTTTACAAACAGAGTGACATCGATGTCAGCCTTCTGTGTTGCATACTGATATAGTAGGATTGGATACCGTGGCATATCCCGACACTGAGGGCAGTGCATCACTTAAAAGATGACTGGGGTTTGGGTGAAGCCATGGCACTGCTTACAGTACTTGCCTGAAATGCTAACTTGCTTTAGTCACAACGCGTACCATCGGCAAAGTACAGGATCACAAAGGGTGTCCTCCTCACATGTGTTAGCAAAACATTTCTTCATTGAAACACCAGCATGACAACATGCAATGTACAACGCTGACTTCAGCGTGAACATCATTGGCCTTTTAATCCCTAATGTCTAATTCTATATTTTTCTACAGTTCAAGAATCGCCGAGTGATGGCATCAAATGGTCCATCATGAGTCTGCATGGAATACTTAGCAAGGACGCTGGGAACTACAGCTGCAAGGCTAAGAATGAAGCCGGCAGCGCAGAAGCTACAATATCCCTATACATTGCCGGTTCCTTCAGTCCAACCAACCTTCCGATGCAGTCAGATATCGGAACTGGACCCACAATTCAAGGCACAACATTCAGTTCCCCGACAGACACCCCAAACTCAGTGTCACTTACATCCACGGTTCCTCAAGGAGGTCCAACAACATCTACGCCAAAGAAGCAGAGAACCACACCCAGCAACAGTCTGCAGAGAGGTTCACCGAAACCAGAGAAGGTCCAACAAGGAGGGAAAAAAGTGGATGAGAAAAGCAGGAAAAACTATACAAGAAAGTCTTTGACAGACCTGCAGATTGTTGAAGAAACAACTGACAGTGCTGTGTTAGTTTGGACAGCTGAAGGGTTACCCCCTAAATCTCCTCTCACCGTGGTGTACTCGCCGTACGGCGAGGATGGGTCTAAAATGACACTGGAAACCACTGCTGGAAGTGGCAAAGTGCTGTTAGAGAACTTATCTCCAGGATTGAGGTATTCTGTTTGTCTGGTAGCAAAAGAAAGTGCAGCGGGGAAAGATCCTTGCATTGACTTCTCCACGCTGGATGTCGTCGGGGACAGTCAGAGCCAATTCTTGGTCATCTTAAGCGGCGTTGCATGTGCTTTGATTCTGCCCATCATTGCTTTTTTGGTCTACAAGATTCTCTCATTGTACTGTAAAGGGAACAGCCCGCCTCTGGACGAGGAGGAGCTTGAAAAGGAGAGCTATGTCAAGTTTGAGACAATATCAATGAAGCAAAGGACAACAAATTCAAGGCCAACAGAGCTTTGGGCGAGGAGACCAACCCACGAGTCAGAGAGAATGCTCCTGTGCTCACGGTCGAGCATTGACTCTCAAATGACCTACAAAAGTGATAGCTCCCGATCTGAGTATCTATGCTGATGCTAGTGAAAACGTGGCTGTTTTCTGCCATCGAACGCAAACTACGGTTTTGATGCCTTTGGACAATGAGACACTGGTGGGAATATACTTTGTTTTATGTAACACACTTGTTTTGCTATTCATGAGTGATCATTTGTTCGATGGTTTCTATGAAAAGCTGTTGACAGGAGAAGTGTTTTTAATCGTAAAATGAAAGCAAGGCCTTAAGTTCGGTTAGTGTGAGTTATCGAGATACATTATTACGGATGGAAGATTGTGCGCTATGGTGACAATGACAAAGGCTAAAGGCCCATTTTTGCTCCCTTTATGAATGAAATTCTACCTGTCAGTTTCAAATGATGCTACCATCAGTCATCACATACTTCCATGCTTTCTTTACATTGGTATTGCTGATCACCAATATATCCACCGGGGGAGCAGCTCAGAGTTAAATTTTCTGACAAGGACAACTCCAAAACAAACATGGATGAGGTATTGATGATACACTTTTTGCACTAAAGACAAAAACGGAGCGTTGTAGGTTGAGGTAAAATATATATATTGCAACAGGAGGAAAGAGAATTTCCACCACTGTTATGTCTTGTCCGTGTCACATCAGAGCCACGTATCGGGTAGTGACAGCAACACTGCTCCCACGGTTTCCGGTGATATTCCTCCATTTGGCCCGTATCCGTAAGCTTGTGAAGAAATGCAAACAAAATGAACGCAGATCCGTCCATCACGTTGAGTTTTAATGGGCCTTCTGACAGCAATAAAGAAGGTTCTTCCCTTCAAAAGACTACTTTGTATTCCACAGAGATACACAGTAGAAGGCAGTGAAACCAACTTGTCATTCGAAATCCAACCTCAAACCTTTACTGCATCTGAAGTGTCCCTCATAAATTGGTGATTACTTTTATTGCTTTCCATGTGACACCAAACACTACTGGTTGGGAAATGCAGGACAGAGAATGTTGGAAATGGAGGTGCGACAACCGTTGGAAGGTTCATGGATGTGATGAAGAAGGACAAGAAGAAGATCGGCTGACTAACTAGGGAGTATTATCAAGATGGGTTAAAATGGAGGAGGCTGACTTGCTGCAGCAAACCCCTGACCAGAAATACAGAAATACAAAGATGTAGATTTGGTTTATCCATCATATTTTTTATAGGATAAAAGCAGTGCCACAACTGTATATGGCACATGCCCTGAAATATCCAACTATAGAGTGTGATCATTTCTTTACTGCCAAAGTTTAAGTGGTCTTTTGTGGCGTTTTATTGCCATTGAAAGGCTTGAATATTGAATTGCCTTAATGAACAATGTGTTTTTGTAACAGAAATCAGGACCCACACATCACCTTCCATGTGAATCTTGTATGTGTACATTTATTTGAATAAAATCAAATGAATGATCTTTGGTGCTTACTTTATTCCATAAAGAGCAACGGTGACGTGTGAGACAGTGAATGCATCTTTGATCAAAACAGCAAGATGCACACGGACAACAACCTGCTTTTATCCGTCTGTAACGCCGGGACATTTAAACAGACTTGACATAAATCCGGATAAGTGGATGCATCGTCCCGGAAACAGTTCATGGTTGCATGCTGTGGAATTTAGTAATCTCCAATTACTGCTGTTATCATGCCAACTGATGGGAGGGACCGTCATTGGTGGCAAGAATAAGACTGTGGAGCAAACCGAGGTATTAAATCAAACACAGTGAGGGCTGAGAAATCAAAGACAGGCGCAACAATTCAAACTTCAACAGTCAATGTTTGAACAAAAAAAAAAAGGTTCTTAACCTAACTGGTAAGGATTGTCATCCTGTACACTAGAGCCTTAGAGTGAAGTCATATATTGTCAAACGTCCTCATTGTTATTCGTCGGCGAGTCATTTTGTGAGAAAAGGTCATCGCCCTCTGCACTACTCACATTAATCTGGAGGAAAAGAAGACGTGTCTTTCAGCCGTTTATATATCTACCGCAGTGTGTCTCCGAGGTAAATGATGACGCTGCTCACAACAATGTCGGAGTCACGCAGGAAATGAATGGAGGTTTTGGTTCTTGCCATTTGTTGCTTGTTCTCCTGGGTAAACGGAGGACAAACAATTCAGGGATAATTTGATGTGCTGCTCTGTCCCTCTGGGAACTGGGTGAACTGGTATTGGAGAAAATTGGGATTTTCTTTTTTTCCTTGTTGGTGCAATAATGCAAAACACAGAAAATAATTTCTTTCCAGTGTGAACTTGCCATATGTTTTTATGAATTACATCACAAATGCACAGCTTGCCTGAAAATGCATCCGAAATTGTCCATAAAAGGACACAAAAATAACAAGTAATTGGCTTTATTTACTTATTTACTGGCTTTAAATTATGTTACCTCATGTTGTTGCTACATGAAGGAGGTGTATTACTGATGAAATTTACGGTTTAATTTGAGTATTTCATTAAGAAACTTTGTATAAAGTACAGTACAGGAAGGGAATTAAGTCATATTGGCAGATATATTGCAGCTGGAGACAACAGTATTCATATGTATCATCTACATCACACATACATACTGTACATACATACATTATTTTCATACACCTTAAAAAGAGTTCGACAACAAAACGAGATCTAAACAGTTGATGCTTTTGAAGTCTCCACAAACTTATTACAGTAGCGTTTCCCGATATATGATCTCATTTTCATTCTTATACCTACTTTTTCGGTAGCTGGACAGTATACAATATGATCTACTGTTTCAAAATCCACCGCAACACCAGGCAGAAACACATCCCAAACATGATGAAGGTCCTACTCTTGAGCCTCTGAGCTGTTCATATGTGATTTCTCTGGGCATCAGTGGGAAAAGGATGAAGGTCAACTGTCTCCCTCACGCTGTGGACTGGAGTTAAAACAGAACCGTGCCTACGCTATTGTTTACACCAATGTTAGTGTAGACTTAAAATCAAATCTATTTCTAGACTTTCATTGTGTTTTTTGGGGGGGAAATTGTATTTTAAAACACTATGTTTTAATGGTTATTCATGACTGTGTAACATGGTTATTAGAGTTAACCAAAACTAATGAAAAAACGAAAACTAGAATTGTAAATAATTTGTGTTAACTGAAATAAAAATAAAAACAAAAGGTTTTCATAAAACAAAATTGAAATTGTCTGTTTACAAAACTAATCAAAACCAGCTCAAATTATTTTGGGCTGGGCTAGTTTTTACAACGGCTGACAGCTTGGTGCGGCATGTCAAGTCTCTGTTGGCGACTTGACCTGACAACGCTGACTAGCGTGATGTTGTAGCTGGGCAAAAGCATCATCATTTCTATCTTAATACATTATTATAATATTGAATATGTTGTCTTTGTACATGTTGTCTTTTGTTGAGTTTTTATGGCTGACTATTTTTGTAACCTATTTCAATCTTCATGCTCCAATACCTCATATTGAAGGAAAAACTAAACAAAAACTGATAAAAACTAAACTGAAAGTAACAATTTTTTGAAAACCTGAAACTATTTAAATATAGCCAACCCTCTCTAAAAACTAATTAAAACTAACTGAATTTGAAAGACAAAAATTCTGAACTAAATAAAAAAAAAAAAAAAGAAAGATACCAAACTACTATAACCTTGCTGTGTAGACTCTAAAAGATATTTTTCAACCAAATCATTCTGCAAATCTGAAAGAGAATAGCCAGTATCATAGGTACTGTAAATGTTATCCCCAATGTTTGTAAACAAAATCCAGCTTCATCTGTCTCTCTCCTTTTATCAGATTCAAAATTTCCTCACAATAACTTTAAGTGTGTTAAACCACGCACCAATTCACTGTGCGAGTTCTCGTCTCCATCACCTTGCACACTGAGCTCCGTGCGGGTAACATGTGTCGGGGGTGGAGTGAAGGTCACATGTTGCATGGAGCCTATCTCCCTTCCATCCTTATGTCTGCATATTGCCTGTTCTGCTGAAGACAGTGACTGCAGCTCTTAAGAGAAGCTGCCTCTGTCCTGCTCTAGCAAGTGTAATATTTACCACCAGGGTGTCAGGAATTTCAATCTTTGCTTCCAAAACAGACGGGCAGCATCAGGCCCCAAGTCAGGAGTGAGCTGGACCCAGGGTTTAAAGCCCCGAGAGACACTGGTGAGAGGGAAGACACCAGACAGAAACATTAGAGATGATTCAATTGGGAAGATCTTGGATGACAGCGCCAGCCGTGGAAAAATCTGAGAAAGACTGAGCAAGTGCAGGATTATGTTGCTTACTACAGCCGCAGCACTGGTCTTTTTTATGGTCCAAAACTACCCGCCCGGCTCTGCTGCAACTACATGCTGGGATGAGCTGCCATCAGGAGGAGAAAGAAACATCAGCTGTGTGGGTGAGTCAGTCACTTGTAGCCACTCTAGTCACTTGTCCTCCTGTATTGTTTGTGTTTACTGTTGCATACCTAAGATTGGACTCATTGTTGCACTTCAGTGTTGTCTTCAAAAAAAGTGACTTACTTTTACTCAGTCAAATAAGTATTTATTATCATTTTTAACTTGAATTAAATGAGTTGCATCTGTTCGTGGGAAGAATGAAGGCCATCTAAGCTAATAATTTAGGGGAGATTTTTATTTTATTTTATTTTATTTTATTTTATTTTATTTTATTTTATTTTAACAGACACTACACTTTTTATTGGGAAGACGCCAAAGAAAGAAGCAGAAGCAGACCATCCGGACATGCAATATTCGATCAGAAATTGTGAGGCATGTGAACAACCACCAATTTACTATATTTTATTCATATTTATTTTCATTGTCTATGAAGGGACAGGCCAGTAAAGACTACTAAAATCAGTCAAGGCTACAAACACAAGGAAAACCACTGAAATAATCCCATTTTCGTTGAATGTTAATGCTACGTTTTTCATCTCATAAATATTCGTTACATTTTATTTACATTCACCTTGCTTCTGCAAATTTCCTTAGGTCTTTTGAGCAGGGTTTTTTCATGCAGATAAACTGGTCTTTGCCTTCCTGGCTGGCAACCAAACCAAAGCAGTGACAAATAGAGGTCACCACAACCAAGCACGACTCTGACCACCGTGTGAACTTGTCATTCGGGGGAACCTCGGCCAGACATGTCATTATGTTGTTAGTCTGCCGTTGCTCATTGTTGTCTTCATTCCGAAGAGTTAAGGTTGGTATCCATGGCAGCGCAGCGTGACGACCTCATAAACTATGACTGAGCCTCACTGGCGCGTCATTTGAGCAAGAAAATAAATCTTCCCCTTTCAGTAATTCACTCACACTATCACATAGATAGAGTTATTTCCCAGAGTCACAAACGCTAATGGAAGATCATTTGACATGTATAAACACAAACAGGAAATGGTTTAAGGTTAGTGGAATGTTATAAAGTACGTTCACCAGAAGCTGTTTCTTTTCCCTAAATGCTGCCGTCTCAACATTTCTATTACGGTGTAGGTTTTCGTCTACTGCTACTCTGGCGTTTCCTTGTCTGACTTGGTTTGAGCAGAATAAGAATAATGAAAATAAACCTGTGTCTTGTCTCACCAAGAGTCCCGGCCCTTCCTGCTTTTCGGCCACGGTAAAGCCATTTTCAGAATGGAAATCGATGGCAAGAACCCAAGGAGACTTGTTGCCAGGGTGGGGACTTCTATCCAGCTGGACTTTCACTTTGCAGAGAAGAGTGTGTACTGGGCGGACAAACACGGCGGGGTCATCTACAAAGCGTCAGCAGGAAGACGGAGACAGGTGATTATGTAACTGCTCTAGATAGAAAAAGCCAAAAAAAAAAAAAAAAAGGCTGGGGATAAAAATAGCGGGAATTCTGCATGATAAGCGACAAAAATGTCCTTTGTTCTCCAGAAAGTGTTCTCATCTGACAAGCACATCTCAGGACTGGCAGTGGACTGGCTCCGGAACACAGTGTATTGGACAAGTGAAGAAAAGGGTAGAATTAAGAGAGTAGACACCAACGGGAAGAACGAGAGGACTATTCTGAGACACCTGACTCGGCCCACCTCCATTGTGATTGACGCTAATAGAAGGTAATTTATCGAGTACTTTCAGCTTCAGTCAGTGATGCTGGATATATTAAATCAAATGGAAAAATTATAAAATATTTTATGTATTTCATGCATTATTTTACAAATATTTATCCATTTGTGAGTCGCAAAATAACTAAGTTTTTTGGTTTAAAGATGCTTTATACTGAGGTCTTGAAGGACATTGTCAAATCAAAGTCAATGCATTGCAGTTTCCTCTTCTGGTTATCTGGCGGCTTGAGTGCGAGCATCCAGCGCACAGACTTGAACGGACAGAAACGAATCATTCTGAAAAAGATGGCCGCTGAGCTGAAAACACTGTCCATCGACCGGGAGGACCAAAGACTCTTCTGGGTTCAAGTGGATCTCCGGGGACAAGGGAGCATAGCCTCATCAGATTACAGCGGCCGTGCTCTTCTCATCACTGACCATCTGCCTCGGTAACGTAGGATTGGAATCAGAGCGGAACTGAACTGAACGGCTTCATAGGTTCTAACACTGCATTGTTTCCATCAGGTCACTTTCTCTTGCACTTTCCATTTTTCAAGACAAACTTTATTACACTGATGGTGAATCTAAAGTGATAAAACAGGTGAACAAGTACATAGGTGGAGAGCCGGAAGAGGTCAATGTCAAACGGTTGGCAAAGTCTCCTGTCGCCATTAAAGTGGTTCATTCCAGCAAACAACCTGCAGCAGACTCCCCGACACTTAGAGGTGAATGATTCAAAATAAAGTGTCTGACTGTCCCTGATCTTTATATTGGTTATTGTGGTTGTTTTCAAATGTCCCTTTCACACAGGATGTGATGAACAAAGTGGAACGTGTGTGGCCGTGTGCTCGGGTCTGGCTGAGACAGGTGTTTGCAGATGCAGTGAAGGCTTCGCTCTCAACAAGCAAGGAACACACTGTGAAGGTTGGTGCAGATCCACAGGTGTTTGGATGTGCTTGGGACTGCTCCTATGTTTTGTGTGTTAGATGTCAGGCTATCAAACATGGTGTCCTTCAGGGGTGGTTCTTCTTTCTTGTCTGTAATATGGAAGTGCTTTTTTTTTTTTTTAAACAACTACTACTAACACAATGAGGGTCGTCTTGTGGACTATTAGGTCCCAGGGTGTGGGTTGATGCTTTAGGCTTTAAATGAACGCAATAGAATAAAAAAAAATGTTGGGGAAGATGGAGTTTAACAATGGTGTGGTGTTTCTCAAGCTTCTAGACTTAGAATACAATTTGGTCATGTGACCATGGGCTTGCATGGTACTGAAAATGGGGCATCATCACGATGAAATCTTATGGTCGGTGCTACTTGTCCGTCTCAATCCCAGCTCTCTTTTTGAACATGAATTCAAAGCCTAAAAAGCTTGGAAATAGCTCCTTTCTTTTTCAATGACAAGTCCCATTGGTCTTATTTTGCAAAACATCATCACCTCATACAGTCTGTGGAGGTGTGGATCACTGTCACCAGGATGCATTCAATTGACCACAATCTTTTATCATGATGAAATATCACTTTTTTTGTTAGTTGGAATGTGAAAACAAAAGTCACAGTTTTTCGACAAAACATTCAAAGGAATGACTTTGATTTTAGTACAAATTCATTGTGTTATCTCACAACTTGTGCTTTGAACTTGCATTAAAACTTCTTGCATGATCTGAACTGAGGTTTGACTCTCTCCGTCAGATGTGAATGAATGTGCCCAGTGGAATCACGGCTGCTCCCTCGGCTGTGAGAACGTCCCAGGCTCCTATTTCTGCACCTGCCCTCAGGGATATGGCCTCCTGCCGGATAAAAAGTCATGTAGAGGTACACTTCTGTCGCACATGTCCTCTTTGCAAAGCTGCACTGTCGGTTCCGTACATTTGGGAGTTAACCAGTATTTCATTTATTCTAAACATGTATTAAAAATATGTACATTTTTCTCTATAAGCTTGGCCTGTTTTGGCCTGGACTCAAATAATATCTTTCACAGTGGTCAAATTGTAACAAAGAGCTACATGAATTCCTGCTCACTGTTTGGCTGGTCTGTCAAATTCTGTCTCAGAGAAAACACAGGGATCAGAGGGTCAGCCAGACCAGACATTTTGGAAACTTGGCTAGGCTGAAACACGAAGTCTCTGAGTCTTTCATATCATTGACTAGTACAACTGCTTGTCAGGAATAAAAGCACTTTAAAGCTCATATGTATTCTCTTTCCTTTCCTGCGATTTAGCCTCTGCAGATTTCGGTCGGCGAATGCTTGGGTCCAACAGCAGAACTGTTGTCTGCCAGAGAAACAAGGCTCCCTGTTGTCCTGTCAGACAGCATGTTAAATAGCTCAGATTTGAAACTGCTTTCTCATGAACTTGAAGTGCAGTCATGCAAGTTTGCGTCAGGGTTACCTCACCAAGTCACCACATTGTTAACGGATACCATGCCAAGGCATCGATCCATATATAGACGAGGGCACTTTCTAATCTCTCCCCCTTCACCTCACCCGTATGGCAAGCAGGGTCAAACAGACATAATGGGATTAAATGATAACCGCAACAAGGGGATAAGGTCATGGATATATATATATATATATATATATATATATATATATATATATATATATATATATATATATATATATATATATATATATATAAACTGAGGTGTATCTGGGTAATATGTTGTGAGACAATAAAATATGATAGGAAGGTACTTTTTTGAAGGGAAACAAAGGGAAATGGAATGGAATCAAAGCGCTGACTAATAGTGCAGATGGCAGAAAGATTTCATGAGGGCTCCACGCCCTACCCTGCTCTCACAGCCTCACATCATGCCTGGAGTCTCTGACCCTCACCTCCTCACCTCCTCTGAGCTTCTTTACACCTCATCATGAAGCACATGTGCAGATTGAAAAGCGTCCCAGGCGCATCACAGCTCATAATATTAATTCCACTGTGAAACGGCCGGAGCCTGGTGTTCAAAGTCATGAGTCCGGAACTCTTTTTTCACTTGACAACCGCGACACATTTGTCCTCTGTGGTGGTGCCGTCAGATCAATCCCTATATATCGCTCACTTAAAAGGGCAGAGGCTCATGTTCACTCTCGCATGTGAGGCACTTTGACTGCTTCTCATCACACTTTCCTCCATTTCCATGGGATTAGTGCTGACTTCATAAAGGGATTGTGCCAGAGCCGGATGTAAGGAGCTTGTTGTCCATCTGGCTCGGTTACTGTCTGCTACCTACTGCGACCCTAAAAATAACCTGGCAAAGTCTCACTATTCTGCAGGTATTGAGAAGAGTCCGCCCGCCTCTGTTTTGTCTCCTAGAGATCATTCCATGTGAAGGCAACACAAGTCACTGTGGTTCCGGCTGCATGGAAACAGATGAAGGCGTGGTCTGCGTTTGTCCTGAGGGATCTGTTCTGACCGAGGACGGTCAGTCCTGCACGGGTACGCGCATCAAATCTGTCCTCTCATTTGAGCCGAAATGAAAGATGATGAAATAAAATGATGGCAGAATAATTAAATCCATGACCCCACCCTAAAAATTCGCACAAAAATTGTTAAAGAGTGACATCTGGTGGTCAGATAAAACACTGCAAAAAAAAAATCATTCTATTTTCTGTTCGATAAAAATGACTATTTAAGGCTATAAATGATAAACAACCATAGCAAAAATAATCCACAACATTTTTTTTTCGTCATCCCTGCTGTGTTTTTGCTGCAGGATGCGCCTCTGCAGACAGAGGGGGCTGCAGTCAGGTCTGCGCCTCACTGGCCCCTGACAGGTGGCAGTGTGGATGTTTACCCGGCTATCAGCTCCACACCGACGGCAAAAGATGCGTCGCTGCCACCGGTGAGTCCGGTGACAGACTGTCCTCAGTCAAATGAAGAATATTCGCTCATCATGATCATTTCAGGGCCGCCGCCATACCTGCTTGTAGCCCATCTTTTGGGGATACAAAGAGTGAATCCGGATGGAACCGGAGACCAAAGCGTCGTGGAGGAATCGAGGGGCGCAGTTGTGGCTGTAGACTACGATCCTGTTCAGAAACATGTGAGAACGATTCAGTCAGGCGCGTGAGAACACTGGATTTTGGCGACACCTTGTGGTCAGACAGGAAAAGGCGCTTCTAAATAAGTTCTCTTTCTGTCTATTTATCATGAAGGTGTACTTTGCCAGTGCGTCCCAAAGGCGAATTGAACGTGCAGATATGGACGGTGGGTCAAGAGTCCAGCTCATCTCCGAGGATCTGCTCTCACCAGGGGGACTGACAGTCGACTGGCTTCATAGAAGTATCTACTGGACAGACCAAGGGTTCGTAAACACAAGAGTAACATGGAGTCAGGAGGTCATCTGACTGAACTGCAGCATGGAGAAATAATGCACCTCCGTGCATGAGGGGATCTTACTCTGACTGAATGATATGATCAAACATGTTTCCGTACAGTCATTGTTTGTTTGTGTCTCCCAGCCTCTCAACTGTTGACTGCTGCCACTTGGATGGACTGAAGAGGCAAACCATCGTGAGCACAGGACTGGAAAAACCAACGGATATTGCTGTTCACCCCACAGCAAAGTGAGTAAACAAAAGAGAAACACAATAAACAAAAATAACATGTCTAAATCTAATAAAACTTCATTACAGTACTAGCAGCTGAAATGAAAAACGGTCACCTTGAAAGTCTACAGAGAATTTGTCGAAATAATTCAAGTTGTGAATTTCAATCCCACTTATTGAACCAAACTCATCAGTTTCAATGGCGTGTCAGAAATGAAAAGGAGCAGAAAGATAAGATTTTCATTTGTTTATTTATTGTTTTACAGTTTTGCATTGTCCTAAAAACAAACAAAAAAGGTGTCCCACCTGTACTGCTTCCACTGAGCTTCACCTTAAACTGAAACTGATGGTGACATTCACAAAAATAGGTCCTGAATATTCAATGACACAAGTCTCGTCACACTGTCTGCAGTGCTGCCGTTGAAACTCTGAATTCTCACATGGCATGTCTTCTGCGATTTTTGAGGAAGTTGTTCTGGACTGACACTGGAGCTCAGCCAATGGTGGAGAGTGCATCTCTGGAGGGGAAAGATCGCAGCATCATCGCCAACACCAACCTTGTTTTCCCGACCGGCCTGACAATCGATTACACCGAAGATCGTTTGATCTGGTGCGACGAGAGAAGAGCTGCGGTGGAGACTTCGGCCTTGGACGGTTCAGACCGACGCGTCCTGTTGGAGAACCAAGTAGGTGAGGCGTTCACTGTTTATAGCCAGGATTCAGTGGGATACAGTGGTACCTTGGTTCTCGACCACAATCCGTCCCAGACGGCCGTTCGAGAAGCGATTTGTTCGAAATCTGAATCGATTTTTCCCATTACAATGAATGGAAAAAGAAATAATGCGTTCCAAGCCTTAAAATAGGCTTTTGTAGGAGTGAATGTAGAGTGTCTGCTGCAGGTGCGCTGTTCCTCTATGTGTGTGGCCGCTGCATGTGGGAGGGGTTGCCGAGTGAGTGACGTCTCTCCAGAAGTGAAGAGGTGCCCGGTGCGTGTCCAGCTCTGAATGTGCGCTTCTGTGCAGTTTGGCTGTGACAAAGTCATAAACCAAGTCACGCTCTGTCCCAGACTCGCCTCATCCCTGTCCCAGCTCCAGCCCACAACAGGACATCAAACCCTGGAGTGAGCGCTCCAGCCTCGGAGGTGTGGAGAGCGAGCACCTCCCCTGTGACACTCTACCACGGTCCAGTGTGGAGACAGGAAAGGTTTTACACCTCAATATGAAGAAAAACAGTCAGTAAATGTAGCTAACGGGACACGTCTGCATACAGAGACCGCGTGATACATAATAACAAAGCGTGTCGTGGGTCAGCTGATCGGATGTTTTTTCTGGCTTTTTTCGAGGGAGTTTGAGTTCTGGATTTTTGTTCGAAATCCGAAGCAAAAAAATCTCAAAATTTTTGTTCGGACTCCCATTTGTTCGAAGTCTGGGACGTTCGAAAACCGAGGCACCACTGTATCTTTTTTTTAAATAAAGGTCTTTCAGAGTTTGTTTTTTGTGTAATTTCATTGTAGTTTAATACAAATATGGACAAATCTTTGTTAAAATAAATTTCTTTGATAGATTGTACTTTGGGTGATGTCATTGTAGTTTAATACAAATACGGACAAATTAAATAAAGATAAAAATAAAACTTTAAGTTAAAAATCGATTCATTTGTGTATTTTAGAAAGAGGGAGCTAAATCTGTTTTGGCATATATGTCGATCCTTTATATATTTAGCATCTGATTCAAAGACATATAAAAACAAAAAATACAAACTGTAAATGGGACATGGATGAAATTCATATGGGTTTGTATTTTGGTTTCAAAGTGTTTTTAAATTATTTATTTATTATTTTTATGATGAAAATAAAATTAATTATGATTTCTACTGTTAAATATGACTACGTCACCAAGTGGTGATTCCAAACATTTATATTTTCTGCCATCACAATTTCTCTAATTGAATCTGTGCTTAGTTTAACCCTTTACTGACTTCAAAGTTTTTAATCCTGATCCGGATCTTCACTTCCATTTCTCTTCCGGTGGCTCCAGGCCGGCCCTTCGACCTGGCTGTGTTTGAGGACAGGCTGTGGATCTCTGACAGGCAGCACCAGCAGCTGAGGACCTTCCACAAGCGAAGTGGAAAGGAGCTGCAGCGTATCCATGGGAACCTGGTCCAGCCGTCACGTGTTGTCGTGGTCCAACCACTCGCGAAACCAGGTGAAGAGGGAAGTTATATAGTCATAGCTACTCGTGAATGGAAGTTAATTCAAAAGAGATGGTTCTGTAGCTTTTATAAGTGCAATTGGCCTGTACTTTATTGTACCCAGTGTTCAAGCTAAACTATGAGGGTCAAAATGAATATGTTCTTCGGTCCCTAGAAGCAGATGTTTGCCTGCACCAGAACGGCGGCTGCTCCCAGCTGTGCCAAAGCAAACTCGGCTCTGCACACTGCTCCTGTCTGCCCAGCTACATTCTGTCTGAGGATGGAAAGAGCTGTCTGCCAGCCGTCACTTCAAACGGTACCAGAAATTGATTCTGTTTCTTTCAATGTGTTCTTAGATTACGCAGGCTCTGCACATACGTGTTGTTTTTCCCGGCGGGATTTCAATGAAAGGTTAAGAAGTTTCTCCATCCATGAGATGACATTTTCCCTGCACTGTTTGAAGCAGATGCATTGTATAATTCCTCAAATATATTTGTTATATTCAAAATATAAATGGACTTGTTACTTATTTATTAAAAAAAAAACAAAAAACAATATGAATCCTGATTCAAATATGGAGTGGACAGCCATGTCTTTACGACCTGCATTTCGCTGCACTGGTTAGTAGTGATGGTGTCATCGTTTCCACAGCCACTCGATGGCACTCTCTTCTCTAAAGTCTTCTCTAAAAAGTTTCAATACACTTCTAAATCTGGAGCGCCACCAACTGAAAACTAAGACTCAGTTTCATGAAGGCTCAGCAGCAAGCCACTAGTTGAAATGGTTCTTCGTGTATGAAGATTTCAGAGGAGGGTGCGCCATCTAGGGGCACTGAAAATGGCGAGGCTGTTTCAGGAAGCATTGTGAGCCCATCGCGACTGGTTAGTGCCTGTCCATTCAGACGTCCCTAGACCCACCACACTTCAGAGAGAGAATCATTGATTCATTTAGTTATTTTCATTTTCAAATGATAAGGACCAGACCATGAAAAGTCAACAGTAAAAAGGCCAATACCTTAAATCAGTGAGTTTTATACATTTGGAGAGGACGCAAGATGCTTCCAACAAATTCATGTTTACAAGAAGAAAAGTGTTTTATTTTTGTTACAAGCTAGTTTTTTTATGTCTTTGCTTACTGAAAATCCTTATATATTGCATTCAAATTTCCAGTAAACATCAGTGTGAATTATATTGGGTCTATTTATCTTGACAAAAACCCACGCTCCAAAACTCAAGGTCTTCCTCAGGCCATACAATGAAGCCAGTGCTGAATAAACAATGTCCGTTGATAAGACAAGATCATGCTTGACCCTTGCTCCCATTCATTGTTGCTGGTTGTTACGTACGTGGAATCCAGCAATGTTTTAAAGTTGTGTTTGCTTCTCCAGAAACAACACTCAGCGTTGACAGAGAAATTAGACCTGAAGTCACCGAGCCAAACTGGGACGTGAGGCCAACTGTCTTCACAGAAAAGATGTTGTCAGGTAAAAGTATTGTTTTCAAAACAACTCAACATCCATAGCTGGACTTCTATTCGAGTAAGAAGGCCATTCATGTGTTGCCTCCTAGCAGACCAGACTGAGTGCCGCTCACTCGGGTGTGATGTCAATGCAAAGTGTCGTACAGTGGCCGGCGTCCCCGTTTGTGTATGTCTGGACGGCTACACTGGCGATGGTCAAGTTTGTGTAGGTGGGTGATGCAGCGCTCCATTTAAGGAGATATAGTGACTTTTAAATAAAATAAAAAAAATTGTCACTCCAGATACTGATGAGTGTCAAGGAGAAGCTCATGAATGCGACAAAAACGCAGACTGCCAAAACACAGAGGGAACGTATGTGTGCAGGTGTCGGGCTGGTTACCACGGCGATGGGTGGACATGTCAAGGTGACTGCTCATCGATAGTGTTGCTGACTCACTGCTTATTAACTGAATTATTGCTCTTCCAAACCTCATCATTTCAGCGCTGCCAAACTTGTGGGTGTCCACCAGGAGCCCCTCTGTCACCAACAGCTCTCATCTCAACCGCAGCTCAGTGGAACGCTGCCCCTCCTCCCATGAGTCCTACTGTTTGTACCAAGGAATCTGCTACTACTATCCTGAAGTGGATTCATACGCCTGCAAGTAAACACTGCATCATATTTAAATAAGCCACTTCTGTTTCAACGCCAAATGGAATAACAAAAGTGGTGTTTGAAATCTACTCCCAAAACTATATCTAAACTATATATATATATAGACATATATATAAAAGCACTTCAACAAATACACTGTAATAAATAATTAAATATTTATTACAGTGTAATATATATATATATATATATATATATATATATATATATATATATATATATATATATATATATATATATATATATATATATAAATGATGAAGTTCTTTTAAGTTTACTTTAAGTGATTTTAAGTATCCAATCTGCATTGTCGGATGGTATTTTGAATTTCAATTTAAATATTTTTATTCGTGGGAAATTTCATGACAGTATGAAGTCAATAGGTGTCACTGTTGCTTCATAAAAACCACTGTCTCTTCAATGCAACTGGGAATAAGTGTATTATTATGTAGTATTCAGCAACTCAAATAACTCAAAAATGAAACTCAAGACAAGCAAATACATAAATAAATAAACGTATATTCATAACTTGCCTTTTACACATGAAGGCCATTCAAAACTTGATGATGATTTGTTTGTTTGTTCTTCTGTTTTGTTATTTATGAATTCTTTCATTTATGGATTTGTTTTTGGCCCATGTTGATCATGAATTCCAACCATTTGCAGTTGCCTCTCTGGCTACATGGGGGAGCGCTGTCAGTTCAATGACCTGGAGTGGTGGGATCTCCAGCAGTCTGAGCAGCAGAAGAGACGCACCATGGTCATCGCAGCCTCTATGATGGTCTTCCTCTTCCTGCTCACCATCATCGCCTTCCTCGCCTTCTGCTACCGGTGAGCCCAAAAAGATATGAAAACATTTTTTAAAATATTCATTCCACCCAACCCTGTCACTTCTGAGGATTGTTGGAATGAAGCTATATTTGAATAACGTTTTCCCAACCCTACATCTGTGGTACTTTTGGTCTTACAGTTAATAGGACTCAAACCATTCTTCCACCTGCCATGCCATCTCTTACTGCGCACATTACTAACATGCTCATACCAGCCCTTTGCTATCATTATTTATAAAAATACGGAGGTAATAATCATGTAAGTAACACCACACCTCAGTGAAGTCAGTTCCAGATGGTGGGCCCCTGATCTATACATGTCTAATATGATAGGCAATGCGATAGATATTGTATCATTCACTGTTTAAAATCATTGTGAATATTGTAAGAGAATATTGTAACAGGGAAAGTCCAGAATCCAGGTCAGTTCAAGAATGAATAAGGTAGGTAGCCTTTAGAAATGTCTATCAAACCTGCGGTGAGGTGATGCGCGTAATGTTGCTTCCTCTCAACAGCAGCAGGGGGTCGGCCGGCGGTTCACACTTGGAACGAATGGCAGCATGACACGCCAGTTATCTGATTGTAGCCCGACACAGTGGCATTCTTCCATCCTTTTATTTCCACCTGAGCTCTCTCCAAGTAGCTGATTTGCTTTACAAGGTTGTCAGCCTTCCCGACTTCTCCGACTAACAAAGCAACCCCCCCCCCACACCTTCTTAAACTCCTACAACCTAACGCTGGCTCTCTTGCTTCCCCTCTGGATGTGGCACACTTTCAATTACATGCTTGGTTTAGCTTGTTCAACAGCAATTACACATAAAAATAGGTCATTTCTCCGCGATAAAATGGAGCTGGCGAGGTATGACCCCAGTCGTAACGCTACATGGTCACCAATAGCTCTTCCTCGAATTGCCTTCTGCACTTGACTGGAACACTTGGGCAGTGTCTTTTAGTTTTCCAAGTATGTTGATTCAGTTTCCACGAGCTCACATTTATGTAATGTAAAAGTAATACACATATATGAGTAATATAAGCAGTAAGAGAAGCAAAGTTTTCCAAATCCACTCTGCCATTATAGACTTTTTTTTAACCATGTACTGTAAACCAAAAATAAAAACCATCATGAACAAACATGAAAATAATAAATAAATAAATACATAATATTAACCTGCAGATACTTTTTCCTATTCATTTTCAGCTGTTATAAACATAGTTCATAACTGTTGATATTTTTTATTTGTTTTTTTTTTGTGATGTAAGACATATTTCTACCATGGATCAATATTATTCATTATATTTATGTTTTGATGTGTGGCAGTTTGTTATGTCATATCCATTTCTGGGTAAATACAAGGTGAGTCGAGCTCTGTTTGCATTTGTTGGAGACGAGTGATGGCGTAGCCTTTCAATCTAGCCCCAAAATTTTACTGATGTGTGTGATGTTCTTGCACCTTTGGACATGAACTTTGTGCATTTATGAGGAGTAAACAATATTAATTATAAATATAAAACATGCCAAGGTTTTCCTCGTCATATCTTCATACACTTGCCTTAACCTACCACAAGGTTGGTTTAGGCCAGTGATTCTTAACCAAGGGGCCAGGGCCCAAGGTTGGGCGGCAAGCGCCCCCTAGAGGCCGAAGTTTTTTTACTTTACACCTTTGGGCCATGAGGGCTGCGAGACTCTCAGTTCAAATGCATTAGCCACGTATGGTGGCCGTAGTGTGTCACTGGCTTGACTTGACAGCTGCAAATCTGTGATAGTTACCAACGATGGAGAAGTTCTTGAAAAGAAAAAATGATGAAGATGCCTCCCCCCCAACCGTAAAAACTGTTCATGAAACCACCTGTTGAAGCAGTTTTAAATTAATTGCAACATTCTATGGTGATACTTTCAATAACACTTACATGTATCTTCTATGGTGTTTAAATAAAATACATTATGTTGTGATATTTAGACATGGATGTATTATATTTATTTTTTCCAGTTTTCTCAGGTTTCTTCTAAAGAGTTTGCAGCAAGTTTATTTTTTTTTTACTTTTCTATGACATATAACATATTTGCTATGATCACATGGTTTCCCAATGTTTTGGTTTGTTTACATGTAAGTAGATTAAATATGGTTATTGATCCAAAATAAAATGAAGAGTAATGAAACTGTTCTATTATTTGTATGGGCCCTGGGTCCATTTCTTCTGGGAAAGGTGGGACCAGAGATCAAAAAGGTGAAGAACCTCTGGTTTAGACCCCTCAAAACTCCTCAATTTTTATATCCTGTGTTTCAACTGCGCTAAGATTCTTCTCTGGTGAATTCAAATTCTCACTGTCCAGGGCCAGAAGACTTCACAAGCAGCCTTCATCAGACAACGTGAGTGAGACCAGTGTGACGGAGGAGGACATGAGCGCGGCCATCGCAACCAGCGTTCATCAAGTAAGCCAAAGATGTTCACTCTGGATGAATAGTTTCGCGTGTTTGCTCACTCTAACATGTGAATGTTAGGGAATGTTGACCATACTTTATATTTTTTGACTATAAAGTAAGGTCATTGGACGAGTATCATACGTTTACCACATTGATGCTTCAATGAAACCATGTGATTCTGTCTTGAATGGGACAGAAGGCAGACTGTGTCTACACTCACTCGGTCACCTTGTTCTGCAGCTGGTGTCTGAAAACGGCATGGAAACAAGGATGGTTCCAGGTTCGCCAAAGAGGCCAGTCTGCCCATCGTGTTCTTCAGAGACAGGTAACAGTCTGGTCGCCTGAGAGCTCAGCACCCAAACCACTACTCATGATGTTCTTCTTAAAGGACACAACCCTTTTTCTGAGAGATTCGCCACATCGGAACACAACCTGGGCTGTAAGTGTTCAATGGTGAGAGCAGCTGCCTTGGAAACCACACTGTCCAATGACCTTCACGCAAGTCAGTCGTCCAGCTTCACGGCCTGTTCGTCTTTCAAGCCATGACACACAGCCCGTCCTGAAGCTCACCGGACAGACAACACTGGATGATAGTTGGGAGGAAGTGGAGGGTTGGATACGACATGTCATCAAGGCCTGCTCAGTTCACGTGGAAGGAAAAGTGCAGCAAAGGAATAAACGCAAACATCTTCAGATACTGTGTATCGTAATCATCTGCTGCAGTTTTCAACTTCTTTTTCAATGATGTCACAAAACAAATAACTCCTTCCCATTGAAAAATTGCGACACATCTTCACAGCAAATGTTCCACCAAATACATTGTTACATTACTTTCAATGTTGTTACACAGCTTCAGTCAAGGAAGAATATACAATACAAACAAGAACATCATCGAGCTCATTTTGCTTCGTATGTTGAGAATAAATCTTAGAACGTGTCTATTGTCTTTTAGAACTAGAAGCCAAAAGTATTTCCACATGTTTGACAGTATTAGGTGAAAAAAAACAGCAGGAAAGAAGTGTTCTCCATTGTTGTCGGCAAGCTGAATGATTTAACCCTTGTCTTGAATATGTATAGTTTATTTTTTATACCAAGATGTGAGCGATATTTAACAAAATGATGAGATTTATTTGCAAAGGGAAGACTGCTATCCTTGTTCGAATATGAGACTGACACTTTCTGAAGCTGAGGTAAGACATGTAGCTACTCTAACATTTCTTTTGTTCAAGATAGTTAAAATTGACTCCAAAGCAGCACAACAATGACTTTTGTGTTTCATCTCTCATTTGGATTTTTGTCAGAATAATTCCATTTTAAGGTGACCTTTCCTGACTAAATAAAGTTATCTACATCTTCAAATTGTTTTCACCCTCTACTTCTTTTGGAAGTCATCATTTGTTGTTGCTTTTCTTTCGACAGTCCATTTTGATGCGTTTCATCCACATTAAAGTTGTAAACCTCTCTTCAAACAAAAAGATCAGGTTCATATCTCCTATATATGGTTCTCGATATGATACGAATAAAATACACATGAATCCAAAGCAAACAAAACGGACGCACTGGTCTGTTGCATCAAAAGAAGACACAACAGGATGCTGTGAAAAGTCATGTGGGACATTATTGTGTTGATAACCTCATAGAGCGTTCTGTCAGTCTTATTTGGGAGGTGAGTTTGTGAGACACTTTGCGTTTCCATAGACACCTTCAACGGAACAAATGCCCGATCTGAAGCATCAGATGTGTCTTACTGAGTGACTGATCCAGAGTGATTTACTGTGTGGCGACTGCTGATCGGGTCGGCGTCCATGAGTGTCCCCTTGACTTGTAACAAACACGGGTCCTCTGGTGTTAGCGCCAAATTGGCTCGGCTGGTCCGACCCGAGATGATTATGTTCAACTGCTATATGTTTATATGCTTTTATTAGCTCTCTGTATCAATATTCCAGTTCACGAAGAATAGAGTGAAATGTGTTCCCTCGGACAGCAAAAATAGCTGCATACCAACTTTGAACCATGAGCAAAATAAAAGTGAAGGGGTTGTACGTATTTGTGCATGAAAAGAAATATGTAGACAATAAAACGAAAATATCATCAGTCCAACATCACTTCAGTTTGCGGAAAATGTGCGCGTGTATCTGCAGCTATTGAGTGCGTCGAGATGCTAGCGGCTAGCAAAAGATATGGCGGAAATGATGTGACAATATTTCCATTAGATCTACATCTTATGAGTTGTGGTGACGTGCTGATTTTTGTCTGAAAAATGTCGTCACAAGATGAGTAGCAGTCGCTGCGGCAAATGTGTTGATCGCTGATATCATCCAAGTCAGGCAACCGCTTGGAAGACTTATTTTGATGGCTCATTGTAGCGAAACCAAAACTGACTCAAAGCTATAGTATCTACCAACGACATTATTGAGAGTTTCTTGCACTAACAATACACTTTCAACTACACTCATCAGCCCTGAAGACACATCATGTCTGTCATGTCATTTCCATGCCGGTATCACCAGACTAGTCCAATAACACTGGCTAAAAACAAATATTGCTTAAAATATGACTTTTTTAAGAGCCTAATACACATGACTCTGAAATGCAAATCTGAACTTTTTGCTTTATGTGATAACTGCAAGACATCACATACTGAAGCAAAGCACTTCGTTCATTCTTCACAATAAATGGAAAAAAAAAGAAAAGAAAAGTTTCACATTCATTTTTGGGAGTCAGAAGAAAAGAAGCTTGTTGCTATTTCCTCCAATGAGAAAACATTCATTTTGGCTGTATCCAGTGGAAGTAAACGCTAAAAATGTTCAACTTGTGAATAATAGTTTCCATATTAAATTGTTATTCAAGTTGTTATGAATACATTTTCTTCATCGTGAGGCCATTTCTTCTCTCAACACACTACTTTGCTTGAGTACTGATAAACAAACAGCAAACCCTTCACTTCTTTCGGCGTAATAATGCCATTTCCCCTGTGATTAAAAACAGCTTGCGATCCTCAGCGGCATGTTTCACTCCATCACTCCGCTCTGAAGGAGCCCCTCGCTTCTTCTTCCTGCGTTACCAAATCTAATGGTCCACTGACATGGGGATGTGGTGGCTGCACTTCAGTGCCACTCCTGTGTCTATTTCTATTTCAGTGAGTGACTCTGTCTCAAGGTTGACTGGGAATTGTTAATAGAAGGGGCCGCGGCTCTTCCCTGCGAGGCCATGGCACAAAACAAAGCACTTTAACACAGAAACCGTCAGAGGCCACATCGATATTGATTCTCCAGGCAAGACACATTTATCTATATATTGGCCTCCATTACAGCTAACAGATGGGTGAGGACACTGGTCCAGGCAGCAGCAGCGCTGGCTGGCTGAGCAGAAATTGGACCTGGTGTCAATCCTTCTTCAGTTACTTGCTGCGACTGAGATGCAGCATCGCTGCCACCGAAACACAAGTGAGTCCACTGGAGTCAAATAAAAGGAGACATTTACTACCGTGAGTCCACTAATAATTGACGTCTTTTTGTAAATGTCGATGTCACAGGATTTCAAGGCGACTTCTTGGAGGTGAAGCCAGATCTAATCATATAGTCAGGAGTATTGCTGGCATGTGGCACCTGGTACAGCTGCTGTGAACAACTGTGTGCAAGTGAACGTCACATGTCCATGCAATACTTGTCTGCCATATTAACCCTAAACGTATCAGATTTGATACATGAGTTTTTCAGATCTTCTCAATGGCAGTGTGATTCTTTTCCCCCTGAAAAACTTGTGTGTACTATCAGACACATGTAGTGCACATATATATCATAGGGTTAGCAGTTCACTCACTGGAGGGCCTTCCATGACAAGGTGGATTTTGAAGAAGAACTTTGCCAAGTTTGAAAAGGCAACGGTAGAAAAAAGTCCTTTTTTCTTTTTTTTTTTATGTTTGCAAATACACATGTCGGATTTGTTTGTGACCTGATCTATCAAATATGATACAACTTGAAACACATCTATGGATTTTTTTTTGTTTGTTTGTTTGTTTAGAGCGACCAATAAAGAGACCAAGTTCAAAGAATTGGATTTATTTAAAGGTTTGGGCTTTACAGGGTTAAATTAATCTACTTAAATACAGGTTTTATAATTCATGAATTGTGATTTCTCTTATTTTGACAGCAACATTATCAAATATACGTTGAATTTCAGCTGGTTTGTTTTGCTGTTTTCTGCATTTGTTTATTTATTTATTTATTTTGGGGGGGGGTGGTAGGCGCAGAAGGCTTGCATGCTGAAGGTTTTTTGTTTGTTTATCAAGTTATTTTTTCCACAATTTTTCCTCATTTACCCACATTCATTTATATGTTTATGACATCACATTGTATAGTGCGGTTCATGTGAAGTTGTTCCCTGAGCACTAAATGTTATACGCGAATAATTCACATTATTTTATTCAATTCATGGTTCTGTTCTGTCATAAATGAATAGAAGTTTGTTTGGACAAGAGGAATCTTTGTAAGATTTTAAAAACTACGACACAGTGGTGTGGATGAACATGTGGTCACTCTAAAGCCAGATGGGACAGTGGTTCCCTCCGCTCCAGCAGAACAGCTGAGGAAGCCTAAAAGGGGAATTAACCACCCACTCAAAGGCTTTGGTCTGATCCCCCAGGTCACTGGCCACAGTCAAACTCCAGTTTGGGAGGATTTAGAAAGATTTGCAACACACAGCTCACAATCAATGAGAGGACAGTCCCAAACATGCTTGTGTCGCAAGGTGTGATCAATAATATAAACGCTTTGTCTATAAGATCACTGCATTCATTTGATATATTTACGTATCTTTTCATCCAGAAGATGGCGACAAAGTACCAAAAGAATCACTTGCGACTGGTAAACTCTACGACACCGGATGGTGAACAGCTGCAGTTTGATCCGGTGTAAGTTCTGCCGCTCAGGATTTTGACCCACGACAGGTCTCTGGGTTGGGCTGCCATGACGTGACAGTTCACCGTTATCCGTTCCCAGCAAAGCGTTTTATAGCTCACCACACAAAGGTGCGGTCATGACACTGACATCCCTGAAGTTCCCCTAACGCACGTGTTCACCATGTTGTGACTGCGTGGAAAAACGTCGATTTCACTTTCCTCTTGAGCGACCTGAGGGTACAAGATGGGTACTTCATGGTAGTATCCGCCCCACTACCTGCTCATTTCAGGGGCTTTAAACCATTGACAGTGATGGGGTGATGAAGCTGACACTGAAAAGGAGGACAAGGGTTCATGAAGCGTCATCGCTCCATCAGCAGATGATGTCAACACAACAGTGCAGGTATCATGAAGCGTCATCGCTCCATCAGTAGATGATGTCAACACAGCGGTGCAGGGTTCATGAAGCGTCATCGCTCCATCAGTAGATGATGTCAACACAGTGGTGCAGGGTTCATGAAGCGTCATCGCTCCATCAGCAGATGATGTCAACACAGCGGTGCAGAGTTCATGAAGCGTCATCGCTCCATCAGCAGATGACATCAACACAGCGGTGCAGGGTTCATGAAGCGTCATCGCTCCATCAGCAGATGACGTCAACACAGCGGTGCAGGGTTCATGAAGCGTCATCGCTCCATCAGCAGATGATGTCAACACAGCGGTGCAGGGTTCATGAAGCGTCATCGCTCCATCAGCAGATGATGTCAACACAACAGTGCAGGTATCATGAAGCGCCATCGCTCCATCAGCAGATGATGTCAACACAGCGGTGCAGGGTTCATGAAGCGTCATCGCTCCATCAGCAGATGACGTCAACACAGCGGTGCAGGGTTCATGAAGCGTCATCGCTCCATCAGTAGATGATGTCAACACAGCGGTGCAGGGTTCATGAAGTGTCATCGCTCCATCAGTAGATGATGTCAACACAGCGGTGCAGGGTTCATGAAGCGTCATCGCTCCATCAGCAGATGATGTCAACACAGCGGTGCAGGGTTCATGAAGCGTCATCGCTCCATCAGCAGATGACATCAACACAGCGGTGCAGGGTTCATGAAGCGTCATCGCTCCATCAGCAGATGATGTCAACACAACAGTGCAGGTATCATGAAGCGCCATCGCTCCATCAGCAGATGATGTCAACACAGCGGTGCAGGGTTCATGAAGCGTCATCGCTCCATCAGCAGATGACGTCAACACAGCGGTGCAGGGTTCATGAAGCGTCATCGCTCCATCAGTAGATGACGTCAACACAGCGGTGCAGGGTTCATGAAGCGTCATCGCTCCATCAGTAGATGATGTCAACACAGCGGTGCAGGGTTCATGAAGCGTCATCGCTCCATCAGTAGATGATGTCAACACAGCGGTGCAGGGTTCATGAAGCGTCATCGCTCCATCAGTAGATGATGTCAACACAGCGGTGCAGGGTTTATGAAGCGTCATCGCTCCATCAGCAGATGACATCAACACAGCGGTGCAGGGTTCATGAAGCGTCATCGCTCCATCAGCAGATGATGTCAACACAACAGTGCAGGTATCATGAAGCGTCATCGCTCCATCAGCAGATGACGTCAACACAGCGGTGCAGGGTTCATGAAGCGTCATCGCTCCATCAGTAGATGATGTCAACACAGTGGTGCAGGGTTCATGAAGCGTCATCGCTCCATCAGCAGATGATGTCAACACAGCGGTGCAGAGTTCATGAAGCGTCATCGCTCCATCAGCAGATGACATCAACACAGCGGTGCAGGGTTCATGAAGCGTCATCGCTCCATCAGCAGATGATGTCAACACAGCGGTGCAGGGTTCATGAAGCGTCATCGCTCCATCAGCAGATGATGTCAACACAGCGGTGCAGGGTTCATGAAGCGTCATCGCTCCATCAGCAGATGATGTCAACACAACAGTGCAGGTATCATGAAGCGCCATCGCTCCATCAGCAGATGATGTCAACACAGCGGTGCAGGGTTCATGAAGCGTCATCGCTCCATCAGTAGATGATGTCAACACAGCGGTGCAGGGTTCATGAAGCGTCATCGCTCCATCAGTAGATGATGTCAACACAGCGGTGCAGGGTTCATGAAGCGTCATCGCTCCATCAGCAGATGATGTCAACACAGCGGTGCAGGGTTCATGAAGCGTCATCGCTCCATCAGCAGATGACATCAACACAGCGGTGCAGGGTTCATGAAGCGTCATCGCTCCATCAGCAGATGATGTCAACACAACAGTGCAGGTATCATGAAGCGCCATCGCTCCATCAGCAGATGATGTCAACACAGCGGTGCAGGGTTCATGAAGCGTCATCGCTCCATCAGCAGATGACGTCAACACAGCGGTGCAGGGTTCATGAAGCGTCATGGCTCCATCAGCAGATGATGTCAACACAGCGGTGCAGGGTTCATGAAGCGTCATCGCTCCATCAGCAGATGACATCAACACAGCGGTGCAGGGTTCATGAAGCGTCATCGCTCCATCAGCAGATGACATCAACACAGCGGTGCAGGGTTCATGAAGCGTCATCGCTCCATCAGCAGATGACATCAACACAGCGGTGCAGGGTTCATGAAGCGTCATCGCTCCATCAGCAGATGACGTCAACACAGCGGTGCAGGGTTCATGAAGCGTCATCGCTCCATCAGCAGATGATGTCAACACAGCGGTGCAGAGTTCATGAAGCGTCATCGCTCCATCAGCAGATGACATCAACACAGCGGTGCAGGGTTCATGAAGCGTCATCGCTCCATCAGCAGATGATGTCAACACAGCGGTGCAGGGTTCATGAAGCGTCATCGCTCCATCAGCAGATGATGTCAACACAGCGGTGCAGGGTTCATGAAGCGTCATCGCTCCATCAGCAGATGACATCAACACAGCGGTGCAGGGTTCATGAAGCGTCATCGCTCCATCAGCAGATGATGTCAACACAACAGTGCAGGTATCATGAAGCGCCATCGCTCCATCAGCAGATGATGTCAACACAGCGGTGCAGGGTTCATGAAGCGTCATCGCTCCATCAGCAGATGATGTCAACACAGCGGTGCAGGGTTCATGAAGCGTCATCGCTCCATCAGCAGATGATGTCAACACAGCGGTGCAGGGTTCATGAAGCGTCATCGCTCCATCAGCAGATGACATCAACACAGCGGTGCAGGGTTCATGAAGCGTCATCGCTCCATCAGCAGATGATGTCAACACAACAGTGCAGGTATCATGAAGCGCCATCGCTCCATCAGCAGATGATGTCAACACAGCGGTGCAGGGTTCATGAAGCGTCATCGCTCCATCAGCAGATGACGTCAACACAGCGGTGCAGGGTTCATGAAGCGTCATCGCTCCATCAGTAGATGATGTCAACACAGCGGTGCAGGGTTCATGAAGCGTCATCGCTCCATCAGTAGATGATGTCAACACAGCGGTGCAGGGTTCATGAAGCGTCATCGCTCCATCAGCAGATGATGTCAACACAGCGGTGCAGGGTTCATGAAGCGTCATCGCTCCATCAGCAGATGACATCAACACAGCGGTGCAGGGTTCATGAAGCGTCATCGCTCCATCAGCAGATGATGTCAACACAACGGTGCAGGTATCATGAAGCGCCATCGCTCCATCAGCAGATGATGTCAACACAGCGGTGCAGGGTTCATGAAGCGTCATCGCTCCATCAGCAGATGACGTCAACACAGCGGTGCAGGGTTCATGAAGCGTCATCGCTCCATCAGTAGATGATGTCAACACAGCGGTGCAGGGTTCATGAAGCGTCATCGCTCCATCAGCAGATGATGTCAACACAGCGGTGCAGGGTTCATGAACGGGCTCGAACGTTGGTTGTCCCATCTTCACAGGGCAACAGGCTGGGTGCAGCACTGACAAATATTCATGTTGACTCAACATTTGCAGCTGATATTTTGGCGCAAGTGCTGTCCTTCCACTGATGTCTTCAAAGCACTATATCTGTTGAACGATGGATTTACCAATGGATTTAACTGACGTGCAACATGTCTTCCATATGACTGAGGGAAAAAAAATACACAATGATTTTATAAATGCTGTAATAAGGGAATAAATATCAGTAAATACGTTTACTCGTACCAAGTGGAGACAGAAATGTGGAAATAAATATGGAAATACAGGAATCTGTAAATCAGTGAATGAAAATAAAATGCAATAATCCAGAGTAAATAAATGTATAAATGCTGCAGTAATGACAATTTAAACTAATTGTGCAATAATTTATTGTATTCATTTCAGAATTATATATACAGCATATCTATCTATATGCTGTATATGTATATCTATCTATATCTATATATATATGTGTGTTTTTATATATATATATGTACATATATATTAAAAATTCATGTCTGAACAACATCACAATTTCACGATCTAAAAAAAAATGTGAGCTGCTGTACTTAGGACTTAAGTTGTCCACACTTATGAAAGCTGTTTTCAAAGCTGGAATTTAAATATGAGATGTTTCTGAGGTTTTCTTAGTTCAGTCAAAAATGAACTGCAAGAAATCCTCAGAAAGGTCCCCAATCCAACAGCTTTGTTTGGTTCCACTCCATGAGCCTTGTCTGTCTAACTGTCATGGCAACAAAGAAGAGCTGAGCCAGAAGGTATGAAACATTTCAACCATTAGCCTGGAGTCTGGAACAAGTTTTCAAAGATGTCAGAACCTGCTCAGAACACAAGTTGAGAAGCACAGTTGACGCTAGTGGAGCAAGTGAAGGATTTCCATAAAGGCAGTCTAATGTAAAGAAAAAAAAAAAACCCTGAAAATAAACAGGGTGATGGATTTATTAATTTATCGACAAATCAAAATAACACAAATCATTAAAATGAGGGTCAATAAATAACGGCCTTGATATCAACTAGGACTATGAAGAAGCCACTTGTGCAATCACTCAGAGCAAAAGAGCAATTGATGAACTTTATTTCATTGAATTCCAGTGCATCAAAGAAAGAGTTGTGAGAATCTGAAGCGCACAGCAGGCATCTAGTCTGAAGCTCATACCAGAGATGGAGCGATGCTCCGATGACGTCTGTGTGGACGATGCTTAAATATTGCTGCTGATATTGAGAATAAACACAACTGAAAGGCAGATCTGACTTTGTCACGTTGTTCATACACTTTTTTTTTATACAATGAAACAGTGCAAATTCATGATCGCACGACAAACATCAATACAGACACGTCCTAGTTTTTCATTAAATACAGAGGATTTAAAATCGTTTTTCTGTTGGATCCTTTTTTTTTTTTTTAAATATATATTCATTGGTAAACAATGTTCTTTCTCCCTTTAAAAGTTCAGTGCTCAACAGATTTGTTCACTTGAATGTCGCTCACACACACACACGCACAACACTAGGAATGAAATGAGTCATATTCCAAGTTTGGTCAGCAACTTCCGCGACATGGTGGTGAATGTTGCAGCAGGGCAGCATCCGTTTCCCAAAGACGACCAGGACCCTCGGCGCGATGGTTCCCTCAGACAAAGTGTGAACCTGTGCTGATGTCAAACACGTCTACCATGTCTGGATATGCATATTTAGAATGTGTGAGATAAATCCTAAGACCTGAGAAAATCCCCCTTCGACACGGACGTCATGGCGCCCCTGACCAGTGCCATCACAACACTCACACACACACACACCAAACAAAAACAACAAACACAGACGGTCGACAGTAAAATGTTGCAGGTCACCTTCATCCATCCTTATTTGCACCATGTTTTTTTTTCTTTTCATAATATCAAGTAAACAAAGTCGTTAAAATCTACTCATGGCGAAGTGACATGGGGGTCGTGTCATCTTTACACGGACAAATTGTGACTGCTTCAAGTCAAACTTCCCTCTGGGCCATTTTAAATTTGCACATTAGTAAAAACACTTCCCACCCTCCGCCCCTTTCCTCCATCTCCCTTCCAGCCTCGACTGCCCTCCATCTCAACGCTTGTTCTCTAAGGTCAGTGGTCCCTTCGCACGTCATCCCATCCAGAGATTCCTTCACCTCTTTTCTTAATCGGCTTTCTTCGCGACAGCAGGAGCAGAGGACCTGGACTTGCCGATGTAGGCCTCGAAGAAGAACTGGACAAAGAGCACGAAGTAGCTGAGGTACATGAGGGAGGACCACACAATGTTCTGCATGTGAGAGGGACACTCCTGGCCCTGCTGCATCCAGGAGTACACCAGGTAGTTAACCACGCAGCCCATCAGCATCTGGGTGATCTGGGTCAGCGTGATGAACATGGCGAAGTTGCGCGACAGCTTGAAGCCGGCCGCTCGCAAGGCGTAGTAAGAGTACATGACGGCATGGACCAAGTAGTTCATGGTCATGAACCAGCCTCCGCCGGCCACCATGTCCTTGTAGGAGTACCAGGAGTAGAGCAGCACAGTGATGTGGTGGTACCAGTGGAGGAAGATGAGTTTCTGCTTCCTCAGGACAATGAAGAGAGTGTCGCCTGCAGATTGATGAGGACAGAAAGGTCAGAGAAGAAAGTGCAAGTATGAATAGACAATGGAAGCAAAGTCCCGGGTGGATGTGCTGCTCCAGCCAGCAGAGTTAGTCCAAGTTCTCCCAGGACTTTTCATGTTATGGTCACTGTCAGAGAGGAATGTTTGCTCTAGAACACATCCTTGTTAAATGAGGGTGGGGTGGTCATAAAGCATCGGTTTTATGACCACCCCACCTTCATTTCACCCTCAAACAAAAGTAGACATATACATTAGAAGCAGAGTAAGAACACTCTCCCAGTGTCATACGTGCAGACACGAAGGAGTTAAACCCAGTCAAAATCTGGAAATGCATGACTCCCTCGGCTTTACTTCCTGTTGATTCTTTAGTCCAAAGGCAACGCTCCCTCTAACTCTTCATGTGACTGAGCGCAAAGACGCAAACTCTCTGGTCACTTGAACCACGGTGAGCGACTGGTTGTCGTCGGCTGTGGTGGCAGCTGTAATAGCTTATAAGCTTTTAAACAGAGATAGGAATTTGCTATTTACATAACCCACATTGAGAAATGGAAAATGTGGAATTTAAAAATAAAAAAGGTAAAAGTAAAAGCCTTTCAATTGTCTTTGAATTGTATAGATTATTTACACATTTGTTCAACTGAATCATAGTGTAATATATTCACAATATATTATCAAGAATCATCCAATACAATAAGTAAACTAACCCTCATTGAAGTCACATGACACCATTGAGGGTGCTGGATATCAAAGAACTTCAAGGAACTTTTATAAATATTTATCCACATTTATCCGCACATTTTGACCAAACATGAGCGACTCTAAGAGAAATCAGCTCTTAAACACCAGCCAGCACCAAAAGTTCACTTCAAATAATCGGCTCTTATAGTTGCTGTTCACTCCATTGTGTGTGTAGCGATGTCACTCAGTGGACGATGAGCTTACGCACCGCAGGACTGGTGGAAACTGTTGGCCAGGAAGGATCCACACGGTCGAACGGCGCAGTCAGCGCTTCACTTTATTGGTCTAACGTCACAAGGCTTTATGTCTTGACGGCAAGAAGCCTTGTAGTTCTGAAATTGCAGTCATTTATATTCAATTCAGGATTAATTTTGTTGCACGGCGAAGATATTTTTGTGCGCTTAGATCGTATCAGCTGTGCATAAATGTGCAGCGCGCAGCCTAGAAGCAACATTGTCCAAGAGTGATCAACCCTTCTTGCCTCACGTCACCAGGAATGAAAGAGTCATCTTCTGCACCTGGGAGCAACAACCAGCAACATAGTCCATTTCATTTGAGAAATCTCTTTTATGTAAATGACAAGAGCGAAGTCTCAAATGTGCACCATGTCTGACCCATGACACGCCATGTTCGGATCACTTGCATCATGTCACAATGACTCGCGTTTCTCAGTAGTCAATGTTCGGCTGCAGCACTTACCCAGTTCCGGTGCTTTACTTAGCACAAATGCATAGGCCCAGAATTTGCTGACCGGCCCGTTGTAGAAGCTCTGGTCACAAACCGACTGTTTTAGCCCTTTGGTCATCAGGATGTGCATCATGTAGCTCCCAGTACGGATGGCACCAAATATACTGAAACACCAAAGAAGGGACACAATTCCACTATTACTGTGGGCACCAAGGAGGGCGAAAGGCAGTTTCCAACTTCATTTCAAGGGGCCACACAAGTTTGAGATTTTCAACAGTAATATCAGCCAAGTTTTCTTAAACTCAGATTTGGGTGACATAAATCCTTCACACAAGTCAGTGTGTTTAAAGCTGTGAATATTTTCTTCAACAGTTCTCCTTACATTAAAAAAAGGCAAAACAAGCTCAAAGCATTTGAGTTGACATACAAGTAAAAGATTCCTGTCAACACTCAAAGATACTCAACAGCAGAGCCTGTAAACTACATCCTGAATCACTAATAATTGATTCTAGAAACATAATACTCCACAATACTAACCTTCAAATTATTTGCAAAGCAAGGTTGAATGAAAGGCTAAGATTAATCGATTCACAAAATCACTAGAAAGGAGTATTGGATATCTAATAATGTCCTACCTGAACACAGCAAGTGTGAGAGACCATAGCACCAGTGGTTTCCTCAACTCGAACTTCTCCCTCTGTTTCATGACATGGCGTCCCCCGAGGATGAAGGCAGCGTAGAGAGCCGAGAAGAGAAACGACTTTTTCCTGTGACACAGAAAATGACGGTTAAAAACAACAAGACAACTGATAAGACAACTCCAGGCAGCCCATTCTCCTGAGGCATCATCTATCCTGACTTGTGTGTCCTATGTAGACATCCAAGTGTTGCATTTTGATGCATAGGTGTTTCAAAGAAGTAACATTTTCATTGCATTGAATTCCCCCACTGATAAAATCGAATCTAAAAGCCACTTGAAGAGAGTAGCTATAAATGTTTTTCATGGACGTGTTTGAATGCATGAAGTCTGAGTAGAAAGCCAATGAACAACCAAGAAAAGGACAAATAAAGCCATTCAAATTGCCATTGCTGAGAATGAACAGTGCGACTCATGCTCATTTCATCCAGCTCTTTGTCACTCAGCAAGTGATTTCCAATTCCTCCTCAGAAAATGCAATTCACACTGAATCATTTCAGTCAATATTTTTTTGTCAATCTCAAATATTTCTCTGCACTGTGAAAAAAGGATTAAATCCGAAGTAAATAATTTCATCGTCCACTGGTTTGATGGTTTACATAAGTAGAATTTCTTTCCTCTGAAACTTCTACCTGCACAGGTTTCCTAACATTCAGCCCACAAAGAAACGTATACAGCCTCTAACAAGAATAAGCAAAATTCAGTCAGGCGGATTTCTCAGTGGCATGTTCTCACATTAAGACACATTAAGAAGTGGCCTTCACTTGAGTTTATCATTAGATGTTTCTCCAATTCCTCCTCACACTTGTCTCTACTTCTTACACACCATCTTAAAGTTCATTGCACATGTCACCAGCTTGTATTAACAGGCCAGCACAGGAGCAACATAAATAAAGTACTGCAAGGGTAAAAAAAAAAAACCACATAACTCCCTCAGATTTCAGTCTGACAGTCAAGCGACTTGATTTCACAGTCAGCACTAGTATGTTCACAGAGGCTATGACTGTAAATGTGAGTAATGTAGCAACAGCAGTGCAGATGGGTCTGGTCCGCCTGTTTGTCACCATCTCCAGATTTGGTCCCACAATATGAGCATTTGATCAGAGTTTTGAAGCCCAGGACTGTCAAAACTACTAATCTATAGAGGTCTCTATCCACTATATTTTAGACATATGTCACAGATCATTTTAACAAGTTATTTCACAATAAATATATCATAGAATTATTATTTTATTGCCCAGTCCAACCAAGAATTTTGTAGAAAAACTTGCCAACTTCACAGATTGTTCCTAGCACAGCAAGTAAGTTCCCACTAAAACCAATGCTCCAGTAGCATTCTGTAATGTGCCTGTTGCGAATGTATAGAATCAATATCTGCTCTGGTTTCCCCGGTAACCGATAGTTGTTGTTGGCAGTTATTACAAAGGGCGCTAACAGAGAAGGCTTGAGTGGTGATGCAACACCTTAGAGAGCGTCGGACAATGACGAGTCGCATTTCTACAACATTTTTTACATTTTTGCTACATTTTTTTTTAGTTTGACAGACAAAAACGTACATTACAACAAACATTAAAATGTGGAAAAACTCGACGGGCTGCTGAAAATATGGAGGTTAAAGCCAAAAGTGACACATTGAGTTACAAGTCTTTGTTCCCAATAAGCAGCCATCCCAGGTCCACCGACCGTCACTATTGACTTGTCGTATACAGCAGCACCTTTCACTTGCAGCTGGTTTTCTCCATAAACTTTTAACAAAGGAACTTCATTCAGACTGGTTGAGTTCTTTTTTGGACTCTGCCTGTGATGTGATGTGACCTTATCACATCTCACACACTTTTAGTTTCCACTATAACAAACACTGAATTTGGAAGTGTTTCTACAAGGTTATCATAGACAGTTTCAACATTTGCACGCACAAAAAAAGAGATTTATAGGCTAAAAGCTTGGACCACATCATCCACACTGCTCTTGCCAGCGGCATGATCAATAAAATAATGAGTAACTCCGTCTACATATCGAACACCATCTGCCACATTAGGTTTCAGATTTGTAACGCAGTGCATTTTTCTATTTACTGAGGTTTTGCAACACCTTAACAGCATTTGTAAAGCTTTGTATTCATGCTACATTGCTTTAATGGACAATTTCATAATGTGGAATCATTTAACAAGGGATGTCCCGGCACCAATGACAGCATCTGCCTCAATACTGACATATTTTGTGGAACTCGTACTTTTTAAATACTCGGTCACGACACCACTGGATACCTCCTACAATGTTCACATGCTGTATCGCGTTTCCCCTTCAGTGCATCACAGGTTTTGACAGGGCTGTCAACTCTCATGCAAATGAGGGTGGCTCTCGTGCCACACGCACATGCCCGTTCTCACGTATTAAATATACTTCCCAAAGAGTGCCGCAGTGACAGACCTCTGCCCTACTTCAAACTGCCGACGGTTCGATTATTTTTGTGAGCTCCAAATGGCACCGCTTCAAATTTCACAATAAAACACAATCTGTAGACATATTGACATTTTACTGAGATAGAGCAACAGGAACATTAAGATACGGACTGTATCTGTGTGTTTCACACAGCACACATACAAGTGTGAAGGACTTTCTTTGGCGTAGTAACCCGGCGATGAACCAGGACGCATATGCTGATATATAATATCGAAGACCGTTGTAACACAGTTTAGTTTTACCCTACAGATGACGTGTTGTCGCAATAGTAATCCTGCGTGTCATGTGTGAATTTTTTTTTTTTAAATCATACTAGAAAATGGTTGATATGGTATTATTAATGACTGGTATCCGTACTCAAAATGGGCAAGTACTCAAATGTTGCTCAGCAAAAAAGCAGTATCGGGACATCCCTACATATGACATATACATTGTGGTCATATGAGTGATAGACATGGCTTCTCAAGCCGTTCCTGTATTGTAGTTCAATGTGAATGGTGAATATATTGTACAGCCTTGATACATTAGTTATTTTTTGGGATTCATCAGTTGAAGTCATCACAAACGAAGAAGAGTATTTGATTGACTTTAGAAAACATTCCTAAAATACCTTCAGCAGATGACTATGTATTACGTTCTTTCTTTACAGAGTTAAATTTAAGCCAGTAAATAGTCACACAAAACTTTGTTTAGATAGTGAAACTCGTAGCCATCTAAGTACAAAATCCACTCCTTTATCAACGCAAATCCAAGTGTCCGATACGGTTATTATTTTGAATTGGTTTTGCTGCGATGCAATGCTATCATAGTGTGCATACATGCTTGTGCAGATGAAATGGATTACTGATCAATTGTGTTCAAGCTATTCAGAGTTTGTAGAGGGAGTGGCAGCTGATTTGGTACAAAGCCTGTGTGTCTTATTACTCCCCTTTTTCTGTTGACATAACAGAAATAGCCGCTCAAACTATGCTTTTGCTCCAAGAAGTAGTTTTAACAAATTCACCAGGGGAAAAAAAAAACCCACAATAATGCTGAGCTTCATGAAGCAGTGCACCTGGGCCGACGAGCCACCTGGAGCAGGGTAAACAATCTTTCATGGGCTCAGCAAAATTCTAAAGGCAGCTGTGCCATCTTGAAAAACAGGACTGTTTTGGACAGTTATTTCTGGAAAACTCTTCAGATCAGCCAACTCCAGCTGCAAGACAACCTTGCACACGTGTCATTGACATTATGAATTGAATACATTAACAGAGACGAAATTAAATCATAAATCATGTCCGTCTCGTTCTTATTACATGGATTAGCGATGACGTACATGACGAACTTATGAACTTGCATCAAGGGTGGCATGCTGTCAGGTTAAAGTTATGTGAAGTCATTAGTTGTTGAGTGATGTTCTTTCTGTGCTTCAGGAAAGTTAAACAGGACATATGTAGTGTTGATGGACGCCGGGGTTGTACAAGGTCACCAGCATTGGTTGTCCAAGGTACTGCACTCGGAAGACAAGACTTGCAAAGCTTTCTGCTTCATATCATCATTCTTATTATCACAGTGTCCATTAGGGATGGGCGATAATTTATCAAAAAACAGCCAAACACAATCTCCACGATGACAATTCTGCATCTCACGATAAATTCGATATGTGACACACTGGCTGCATTGGATTTGCACACGTGAACATGACGCGACCGTGACGGCACACCGCGCTCTCCAGCTCCGCGGTTTGAACGCTGACACTGCCGTGTGACCGTTGTGGAGAGTGTGGTGGACTTTGATTCATGGTGTTAGTTTTTAACTTAATTAAGGGAACCTTTGATAAAGACATTGGTCGACTCCAAGAGTCTCTGGATCTGTGTTGACTTTATTAGATGGAGTGGTCCTCATAGGTTCTCTGACGCTTTGGTTCATATCAACACATGCAGGTTTCCTGCAACGCTGGCGCCTCAGCGAAACACAGTGGTGAAAATAGTTGGATATTGGACAGAGCTCCGCTCCGGTATTGTCGGCGGCGTCCTCTTCCGCGTCCCCATTAGGGTTCACTGATCGCGGACACACTCTCATAGGCAGCGCTAATGCTACAACCCGGCATCAGTTAGGGACCATCAACAAATTCAAAAGCGTTCAAAGTATGAGTGAAATATTAAATAAGGCAAAGAAAAACAAACATTTTAGGAGAGAGAATTGTGAAAATGTTTTTCATCACACAAGACAAAGGACAGTTTGTATCATGATTTTGAGAAGAGAATATGACTAAATGATCATTTACTGAGATACAGCAGACAGCTCAATTTAACCCCTAAATAAAACCACCAAGTTCTCCGAGAGACATGAAACATTGAATTTCTCATCTCTACACTTGGTTAACTATTATATTTAGACATAAACAAATAATGATGCTGGAGACAAACTTATTGCCGAAATTACTACATTTAATCGTGATAAGTTTTTTTGTCCATATCGGCAAACCATAGTGTCCATCTACTGCAGCACCATTATAGCAAAAATAATGATATTGACTACTTAATAATTCATCATTATGACCCACGATAATCGTCCAGCCCACAGCTGAAGACTAAACACCCACAACAGGAAAGAGATCAGCCTGCCCACAGTCAGAGGTGGACCAACTGGAACTCAACACTCAAAGACAATGGAGGTAATTCTACACCAGGGTTGTCCAAACTGTTCCACAAGGGCTCACACTGGGTGCAGGTTTTTGTTCCAACCAATGAGGAGACACCTCCTTTTCACCAATCACATGTCTGGAGACTGAATTAGTTGGATTAGAATAAAGGGCCTTGAGATGAGGGTCAGTCTGGTGCTGCTTGTTTCAGATGACACCTCATTGGTGAAACGGTGTGTGTTTGAACCTGAACCACCCCAATCCTTTGAGGACCAGAGTGGACACTACTGGTCTAAACTAAGAAGTGCAACTGAAGTATTTGCTATAGAGGCAGGTGGTACTTTTGGGGAGAAGACCCAAACAACTGCACGATAATGACCAATTACAGAAGCACCGGTATCATAATGGCATCCCATGAGACACACACAAATCAATTCTCCCTCAAGAGCTGGATGTCTCACGCCAATATAAATATGTCAACAATACTTAGCACAATACCCTGAAAGCAATTAATAAACAAATTCTAGGTTGCAGCTTTTAATCTCTAAATTTAGGCATCTGCCAGGTAGGCTGTGATAGGTTTATTAATATATATTGAGAGCAAAAATAGCTCTCAACACAAGCTCATGTTCAAACCCTTCTATTTCAACACAACCACAAAGATGGAATTTGAAAAATAATTTCTGTAACAGAACAAAATGAAAGGTCAGGAGTCAGCATCAATTCTTTCAAAATCACTTCAAGAGAGAAAATGCCACTGCTTCCTTTCCTGGAACAAGAATGTCAACAAACACAGACTGGCATTTATAAGAGAAAGCACCACACTACATCCACCACACACGCAAAGATAAGCATCAGAGATTCCGCAAGGATTTTTTTTTAAACTGTTTCAGATGATATGCTTCTTTAAATTTAATAGGAACGCTTATAGGTCCAAGTAAAAACCTGCACCTGGTTTATTTGCTTTTATTTAAACCTCAAAATGACTGTTGTAATCTGGACCACTAAACCTGAGGTTGAGTCAAGACACAGACCAGGGGATCCAGGACCAAGACTGGTCTCAGGTTTGGTGGTCTCCATTACAACACTACTTGAAATGCACCAGAGGTTACAGGATATGCAGTAACGTTTGAAGTTCTACTCTCATTAAAAGACAAAAAAACAAAACATAATTATATGTGGATGAATGAGTCAATCATATTAAAACTATACATTTCAAAGTCTGCAGAAGGGACACATTGACCACACTGTTAAATGATGTAGAATCATACATAGCTGAGTGGTATTTAAAATTACTGCTGCCCACACAGCCTCCCAATGGCTCGACTTAAATGGTGTAAAATGACACCAATGTACAGAGACCTAATGTAAACACACTGCACCTGAGCACCTGCTCTTGTATGTTGTTTTTTAATCTGTGGATTATCACATAGTAAGAGATAGGAGCGGAAGGGCCAGTTATTTAAGGTACCATCACAACATTTACCGACTCGGCTCGATAAATAAAAAAATATATTTCAAATGACACATACAGAAGTCTCTGTATCTACTATTTGAGTACAGCAGCGCTACACTATCAAGCAGAACACCAGGTTCCTGATCTGGACTGCACCGTCCCAACCCCTTCCCTCAGACTTGGTGTCCAAAGCTGCAGCCAACCTGCCTGTATTAGCTGGCCCAAGAGATTTCACCTATTGCGTAATCCTGAGTGTGCAGTCTGAGGATGAGTCTGCATGCTTGTGTCACAGAGCGTGAGTCCGACCAGATTACTGTGTGTTTACATACTCACACATGCCTTCTAAACCGACAGGCCAATGAGGAGAGGGATGCAGAAACAAGCAAGCATGTGTGACCGTAAGGGTTCTGGGTGTCTTTAAAGGGATTAAACAATGTCAATGATAGACTCTTCATTATTAAACAACATGTTTCCAAATCAATGGCACACTACATCATTTATTTGGCTATTGGGTCATGCAAATTTGAGCCATGGGTCATGAAATTGAATGTATACTTTGACAATAAATGACATTATTTAACATTGCTGTGTTACGAAGGCACATAGACCCAGACATAGCAAGTCTGCAGGGGCAGAGAGAAAGTAGACTGTCTATTGATGCCAACACTGGCACTGCTAATGAATTTCCACGACAACAGTCTTTAGCACTTCACTCACAACATGATTACTTTCTCCTTCTCAAATTGTATTATATATAATTTTTATTCATATTATTTTAAAAATCTTAACCATGTTTGCTATTCTGTAATCGACCAAGCTTTAAAACTTTTATTCAGCTTCAGCCACAAATGTTCATTTTGGTAAAAACAAACCCTTGAATAAAGAACTTTAAATACATAACTTCTGTTTTGGGGAGTGAGACATCCAATAAATATTCAAAATCGTGGGTATCCACAGACATTGTCATAAACTACTGGAATTCTGGTATCATAACCCCCAAAAAAGACCGTCTACTCACTGTCTGAATTACTTGCTTCACTTCTAGTCTGGCACTGTTTGACACACTGGCCTGGAATGCTAGAGACAAGAATATTGATCTTGTTTTGTTTGGGGGAAAAAAACATTGACGTAAACATGAGTCGACATCAATGTGATGCCCAACAATGGAATTGTTACTCATGAAATCAATTTGTCTGTAAATGAGCAGAGTTGTAAGATGATCATGAAACAACAAGCTTAAAAAGCTCCACATACAACAGACATATATTTCCAACAAACTATATATGACACCAACTGTGTTGCTTGTTTGCATCTTATGTGTCAAAGACGGATAGATGTGATTTGACTGGCCAAGCAGAGCTGAGTCCAGGCACACTGCTGGCAAATTTGATCAGAACTGACCCACATCTTAATCTGTGACCTCGGCGGCGGTGGAAGAAGCAGCCATGTGGCCAACAAGCCTGGGGGATGATGCGGTCACTCCCGTTTGGCATCATTTCTTGGAAGCAGCGTGCACAACCCAGATTCTAAAGATTTCACTGCAACACCAATTTCAATGCAAGCAAACTATATTTTTTTATCCCACTATGTTTCGCAAACAGACAAACATGGAAAAAAGCACTTTTGTTAAACACAGAATTAGCATGGGTACAGTGATGCACGTGATTAAATACAGTAATTTCTATTGGACCAGACAAAAACATCAACACCAGGGAGGATACTCTTCCTCAGAGGCGTCTCAGAAAGCACTAAACAGATTCACTGGGAGCGAAGGCTACTGAAGCCCACCTGCTCTAATGCACAAAGTGAGTCAGCATCTTGAGAGAAATCTGCGTTTAAATGCCGGTTACGCCACCATTCAAATTAGACCCACACATGAAGTGTGTGGTTCCCAACTCTGTGTTCTCTCCAGTGATGCAGAACACATAAGCACCGCTGTCTCCTCCCTCACTCATGGTTCCGGAGACACTCCGATGACATCATCAAACCCCCTTTCGCCTGCTCACCACAGCACAACGTCTGCATATGTTCACATCAATATAAACAATGGAGTAGAAAGCACACAGACAAAGACAATACATCCCAGCTCAAGTGGACAGACAAAGTAGTGAGGCTTTAGTTGCAAGTGAACTGAAGTGTGGAGTGTGCAGTTACATGGAGTTCAACTGAGGCGTTCCTGACAAAAGCAGAGTGGGTGTGGCTGGAGAGAACGTGATTTTAACTCCATTGGGTTGGACTTATACTCATTTCCTCATGTAAATATAATATAATATAACATCATATCATATCATATCATATCTTATCATGACTCTCAGACCACTATATTAGGTCCTCTGTAACATGCAGGTGGCAAATGATCGATTCAGTAAACCAAAGTCCCAATAGAGAACAGGAAACTGATTTGAAAATCTGAGCATGCAGCACTATGGAAACCAGAGTCCAAAAGCTCAGTAATGTTCAACAATTTCCTTCACTAAATACAATTCTGGAACAGAGCAGGATCAGTTGATGCTATTGTAGGGAACCAAAACAGAGGGATTAGCGATAACAACACTGGTTTACCATTCAAAAATAGTCAGCAATAAATATTTACATTTCAAGGCAGCAGTTGAGACTGAAACATGTCATCAGAAACCTCTAAAATAAAAGCTAATTTGCTCAGTGAAACACCATGAGCTGACCTGCCAAACCCTTTAAGAACCAACGTTATCTTCGGTAGAGATGAAATCAGATTAAGTGTATGTTTCCCTGAATGAATAAGACATTTTCAGTGTGACTGTATGCCCTTGCTGGGTCCTGCACTAAAGTGCCTCCATCAGCTATGTGCCCTGACCCCAGTCTGACATCATTTGCCGTGGCTCAGAGAAGTCAGCACAGATATGCTGAAACATGATTGGCTGCTGCTCAGTCAGCAGACATCAGACGGCACGAATGATTGGCTGCTCGGCTGTTTGAAGCAGGGAGTGAAGGGCACTTGCATGCTGCAACTCAGACATAGCTCAGGTCCTTCTATCACTCGCAGATAAAGAAACACCTGAAGCACAGAAAGGAATTTTTTTGAGCGGAATGCTGAATAATGATTAATATTCTGACTGAACAAATGAAATACTTCATTTGTTATTGTCAGATCCAAATTCTAACGTTACCCAACAGTCTGTTCACAACGGTTCACAACAAAACTAACTGAGATCAAATCACATATGCCACTGCACTGTATATATATATATATATATATATATATATATACAATATCGATATGGCGAACTATCGCGATATTTCACCTTAAGATATATTATCGATATGATCTTGTCGCGTATCGATTATTTTTTATAGTACAGCCGCTATACACGCTTTCATCGTCCCGTTGTCACTGAGGACTGTGTGCCACCGTCTTACATATCATCCAGCGTCCAGGGAGCGCTCCAAAGCACAAAAACGACAAAAGACAAAACAAAACAACGGCGCTATGGCGGACTCAATTTGTACTTTTGTTAAATTGTAAATTGTACTGAAAAATACAAATGGTATGTTGAATCAATTTTACTCCTTGTTTGTTTTTGTTTCACCTCCATAAACACACAGATAAACTGTTGGTTATTAAGAGCAATGTGTTGGCAATTGCAGTATCACCATATTGAGATATTATCGTTTATCGCACATCGTATCGTGAGGTACCCCAAGATTCCCAGCCTTAATATATATAACTTTGGTGTTGTTTTGCTGTCTTAGGAAAGTTACTTTTTGTACTACTTCACATTTTACTAACCAGGGAGGAATCTCTGAATAAATCGAAGTTGGTGTTGGGCAAGAAAAAAAAAATATTGGCACACCCCTTCCAGTTTCTGTCGGGTATAACCACAGCTGCTCACGCGACCAATGATATCCCGATGATTGGTCGAGGTAGTCATTGCTTTTTTTTTCCTCCATTAGTCATTAGTCTCCATCAAACCCAAAAGAATGTGTTGAGTCATTATGAGCAAAAACATCTTTAAGTGCTCTAATATGAAAAACGAAACTGATAGTTGGCAAAAAGTGGACAAAAAGAGTCAGTAAGTTGCGTATTCAATGTGGTAACATCCACAACACAGGAGAAACGGAGGTCAATATTTACCAGTGTCGAGCTAAGAAGCTACACAGGGGAACAACAATGTGTTCTGTCGTTCCACAAAAGAAAATAAGAGCATTTAATTTACCTGACAGCAATAGAGAGCAATATAGGTGTCTGACCTTTCACGTTCCACACACTTGCAGATGTAGATTCATCATGTGTAACACTTAACTTGTCTGAATCATGTAACAGCCAATATTTATTCAAATGTAATGACCACAAAAAGCAAAATAGTGGAGACTATGTGAGTCCATGGAGGATAGCTCAAAATGTACATGCAAATCCCGGATTATTGTCCACAAGCATAAAGCCTGTGACCCACAATGGACGTCCTTAAATAAGAATTTCCTATTAGATGGTGACATGTGAGATAGTTTAAGAAGTCATGAGGCTGTGGGGCGATATTCACAGGCACGTATTGCACATGAAGGCAGCGGGGTAGTGGGTCGCCCGTGGGATCCACGGCTGACCTTTCAATGATATCGCGGTGACTAGGAAGGAATCACGGCGAATCAAGGGCAAATCCTTGCAGCCAAACATGATTTAATGTGGCCAGACGCGCTTCAGTGTGCCACAGCATCACACATAAGGCCTGCGTGCGCTCGGTCATCGCACAAAACAAAGGCTACTGTATACAAAAAGAGTAGCCTGCGGGTGAGCGGAGATCAAAAAGCGGGGGTTTATATGAGGCTAGCAGCTTCAGGTTAACACGGTAGCCGTCAGAATCGCGGTGTCGCCTCACCAGTTCTCCTGCATCCATCGGATGGCTTCATCCTCGTTGAACTGCCGCTCAAATTCGTACTCTTGCAGGGCTAGCACCGACATGCTGACCGCGGGGTGTTGGTGGTTGAAGCCGCTGGATGAGGAAAGTCAACGGAGGAGGTGTGTGTGTGTGTGGATTCAGTCGGTCTCTTCGTGGCCCGGGACTCGCATCGCTTGCGCGGCCGTTAGCAGCTCGCGTGTGTGCGCGCGAGCAGATGCAGCTTCCTCCTCTACCGGCTGCGGAGCCGACGCCCTCTTCCACACCGAGGTCTCCCCGAGGTCCTATCGCCTGTTGAGTCGCCGTTCCACAGCTCAATAATATCGGATCACAGAATAAACTAGCGTTAGAAAAGATCAGATCGCCTTTATTATACCCTCATTGTGGTGTGATTTCTCTCTTAAATGCACATGTTTTCATCGACACGTTAAACGTTGCAACAGAGAGGGGAAGTGGAAGCATGAGGGACGCTCACTGACAGGAAGCTTCATTCCAATATCCTTATCTGTACTCTTCACCATTACCACGTGATAACTGAAATAGTGAAATCAAATATACCAGCCTCCAAAAAGTCCCCACAAGAGGCATCTTAATTAAATCATTTCTCACGAGGTGTGCTTCACTCAAATTGTAGAATATAATTATCGAAATATAACCCCCCCCAACACATGTATTAAGAATAAGAAAATGAAGGGGAAAATGAATCTAATGATGGTTTGCTGCTCTTGTGAAATATGTTAAAATATAGTTAAAATATGAAAGAAATGTGTGTTATTTTTGAAGCTGGAATGGCTGGTTAAAGCTTCACCCAGACAAAGAAATATATTTACACACTTTCTCCAGATTTGGTATCACTTTGTACTGACACTTTGACAGGTACCTCTCATAACTTGACTATTAGGACGTTCAGTCCTTCAGAAAAGCAGACATTCAATGAAGTCATATTCTCATCGCACATTACCGAATATGACTCAGGCAACAACAATACAGTTATTTTACCAATATATATGTGGTCTGATTTTTTTTGTTTGTTTGTTTTGGTACGGCTTTGGCTACACCGTCTTTGACCTTTTAACACCACAATTTATTGATTTATTTATTGATGTATTCTTGCTTATCTTTGTTTAAAAACATCCAAGAAAACTATTGAGTTTCTGAACTTGTCGGCTTAGTGGCTTAGTTACTATGAGACTGTTTTTAGACCCATATTGCCACCTTGCCGTTTGGTATTTACAGTGTTAAATGAATGATTTTAAGCTTATTTGTCTGCAAATATGTTTTTTTCTGTAGTGTCTTTCACAGAAATAATGTTCTTTTCCTCATCCTACATCATTAGTTTGTCCAGTGCAACCTATCTCCAGTCTGTCTGAGCACATCATCCTGAAAGCTCCCTGCGGAGCAGCACTGATGTCCTTACACCTCATGGGAACTCATCATGACTGAGTCCGCTGCACATCACTGTGCACATTCATTGGTATCCAACGGTTGTTCAACTTGTACAGGCACTTTAACATCATTGTTTGTTTTGTTACTTGGGTGGGGGCTGGTCGCGGGAAGGATTACAAGTCCTGACTTGTTTCTGTGAGTTAAAAATTAAGACGTGGTCTATGGGCTGCAGATGGAGCCTCAGACAAAGAAAGCGGCGTCAGGAAAGGTAATTCAATGACCTTCTAAGCTGTTTTACTGATGAAGTTTCGGGTTAAAGGGTTGTCTTTTATCTAACATTCGCCTTCAATCGACAGATTCTCATGCCTAGTCCTTCCTAACAGCCTCTACTTCAAAAACATAGATAAAGCCCTTCATATGATTTGTCAGTATTTCCATCATACTCACAAATGTTTCTCTTATTTATACACTCAAACGTCTCTTTCTTCAAGGCACAAGAAAGTAAGGATTGTGGGGAGTGATGCACTGTCTCAGTCTCAGGTGTCCTGATTATCCAGGGTAGGGTGGGTGAATGTAAGCCTCACTGGACGTGAGACTGTAAGTGCAGGGTACGTGCAGCTGTGTCATGGACAGAGGGAGCCTGAATGGAGGTTGCCGCTCAGTGGTGGAGTGGCGTCTGATCTGTCTCTTCCCGGTGGGAGTTATCTGTCTGTCAAAGGGATGGTTTAGTGCAGTGCAGTTTAGTGCTGCCACACCATCCCACTTTTAACGCCATTTGTAGTGAAAACTGGTCTGGCAGCCATGCAGCCTTATAGGACCAGCACTGGATCCCGGCTGCTCTAGAATTCCTCACTTTTAAAGCTGTCACAAAAGACCTTGGCAATTATTCACTGTAGGAGTGTTGCACTGCTCCATTACGTATATTAACAGCGATAAGGAATGTTTCCTCAAGCTACTGCAAAAAGCCCATTCTTTGAGGGCTCCAGCCTTTCAGATGAAGGAAGGAAGTGCTAATGTACATTAGAGGGAGACGTCTCTCCGTATTTTATGTGGGGTTTGACAGGCTACTTCCATTAAAGTGGCATTCCATCTTGTTGCAAATGTCATTGCTGAGCAGTTGAGATAATTGTTGCAATTATACTGAAGGTAGTTCTCCTGCACTCACTTGAGTCACAAGACTCACAAGAACAGTGACATTCCGTTTGAGTCTTAATAGTGGGACAGAAAAATGACAAGGGGGCAATATATTTTTAAAATAATCGACAAATTTCAAATGCAGATTGAGTGACTGGAATGCCTGTATTCCACATCAGAAAACGCTGAGAGCTGATTTCACTCTTCAAGGGTCGGGAGTAGAGAAGGCAGGAAATGTTTCTGAATTCAAGATTAAGATAAATCTGTGGAATTCATCAGATTGGCTGCAAGCTTTTTCACGCTGCAAAATCTCATTCATTCAACAAACTGGCCAAATATAGTCTCTCGTATCAATTGTTTAATGGAAGTTTTAGTCCTTAACTGAGAGAACGTGTCATGATTTTGTCTTTAAAGTCAATTAAAAAAGTTCTTTAAAAATTCAAAGAAGTTTCCTGTTCGCCATTGTGTATTTAATGGATAAATAAAATGATACATTTATACAAAACACACTTTTAAAACAAGTATGACAAAGCATGATTTTGTTTCTTCCAAGTCTGTGTTCACAGACTTGTCTTCTATTTATAACCTCAATTAAAAGTGTCTCTCAGTAAAATGTCAAGATGGCTCATTTGAATAAATTACACCACACTCATTAAATCCCCCACAGACGGAGGGTCACAACCCCTATCTTCCCAATAATACTCTTTTTTTTATACTCACACATTTGGCACCACTATCACTGAGAAAAAGAAGAGTGCCTCAGATCTGAAGATGCCCATAAAGAAGTACAGAGAAGCTCAGATGAAGTTGCACTGGTGTCTTTGTAGATCCGGAGAAAGTCTGGAGAGAAAGGGAGGGACTTTATGCAGAAGTCAGGAGCATAGAGAGGTATGCGAGGGTTGTGGTGTGGTGAGGTGTGCTGTTGGAGTGATGGAGGGCTTCAAGGCGAGAGGAGGAGTCCATCAGAGATCAGCTCTCACTCCCTTCCAATTCTTACGGACAGTCTGATAGATGCGATTAGGGAGGAGTCTTGTTGGACTATGATGTTTGCTGATGATATAGTGATCTATTATGAGAGTCAAGATGAGTTGGAGGAGAAGCTGGAGAGTTGGAGGCATGAGTGAGACAGACTACGTGTGTGCAAGTGAGAGAGAGGCAGAAGAAGTTAGGAAGGTGCAGGAGAGCTTCTTAGATCCTTCAGAGCAAGGAACATGATACATGCTGACTGAGAGTTGAGAAGCATCAATTCATGTATTATTACGGTATGATGACACCACAAACTTGAAAGATGGGATGGATCACTTTCACTAACTCGGCTCTCGTTCTTAGTCAGCAGTGGTTCTCACCTTTTCTGTTCTATGACATTTAACACAGGGCTTTGGAATAATAAATGCCACAGCGACAAGAACATTGTGAGACAGACAGCCTGTCTGGAAAAAGAACTTCAGAGTAAAAGGGGGAAGAAAAGAACGGTTCCTTTGGTCTGCTCCTTTTCGATCTCTGTATAATGTATCACATAATGATGTTCATGGTACTTAGCTCCATATAGAGTTGTGTCACCGAATGGGAGGTGAGTGAAGTATTATTAAGTACTATTTGAGTCTCCATGTGACCAGTAAACAACCTTGACCATGGAATGACCTCCTTGCTGCCTATTTCTGATGTTAACCCGATGGCTTGATGTAACTGTGTTATCTCTTTCAAGGGACAAGGGCTGTTTCTACATGAGATCCACAGATCACGTAGCCTGACAGAAACCTTCCTTAAACAGAATCCATGTTTTCTAATGCACTCAAGTAGATGCTTCCCGGAGGCAGAGCCACATCTGTCACATTGTTGACCATCTGGTCATAGCACAATTGTGGAAGATGTAGTGTGTGGAGCTCGTATTTTCTGTCACGCCTGGGTTTCCTCGGGGCACTCTGGTTTCTTCCCACAGTTCAAAAATATGCACGATAACTGGGATGGGGTCCCCAAAGCCCCTGAACATAAATTTGCTGACAATATATTCATGCACTGGCCCACATATTTAAACATGAACGTGCAAGTACCCACAAACATGCCACCAAACCAGACCATCACACACCTACACTGGCATGTCTACATACTCTGCGATGCTTGTTCAAACACACAACACAACTATGATCTGCTCACCCAACTGCACTTAACACTGATAGACACCGCATTTGCTCATGCAAATACACATGCACCGGAGAATTAACTGTGTCAACCTAAGAATGGCATCTCACATTTTTGGCCTGAATTCTTTACATAGACTTGAAAACTGTGATTAGTTATGCCGCGTGTTACACAAACTTTATTTTCATTCCAAATTTACCTAGATATTTTGGGAGCACTAGCTCCATTGTTGCTGCAGGTAAGCCTTGGCTCCCCTCCCCTGAGCTAAACCTAAAATATATTCCATATTTGCTATGCTGATGACAGTGGTGAGCGCCACACTTGTGCCAAAATCCCTGCGGGGTGTTTACAGACCAAAAGTCCACATGATTTTCATACTTCAGCTGGTTGCCGGGGCCTGGTGAGCTATTGATGGAAGCACTTGTAAACTTCTCTCTGCCATTTTTGCATCTGCTGCCTGTTTGCAGATTTGTGCAAATAAAGTTTATTTAATTCAAACCGACCGATTCCTGTTTTGCGGCAATACACTTTAGGTCCAGCCATCATTCATATAGCCCAAACAATAGAGTCAAATAAGAGTCAAAAGTTCCCTTCTTGTTGATCTAATGCCACCCAGTTAAAGTAATCCTTTAGCTGCCTCGGTATATAGCAGAGTTGAATAGATTTTATGAGTCAGTGATTCTTAACCATAGTGCCGGGGACCCATGTTTTACACCTTTGGGTTGTGAGGGCTGCGAGATGCTCAGTTTTAATACACTTGCCACGTATGGTGCCAGCAGTGAATTGTCTTGACATCTGCAAATCTGTGATAGTTAACGGCTATGGAGAAGTTCTTGAAAAGCAAAAATTAAAGAAGTCGTCACCCCCCCAACAGTAAAAGCTGTTCATGAAAGCATCTGTTGAAGCAGTTATAAATTTAATTACCACATTTTATGGTGATTTTATTCAGAATTTTGTAACATTTTTCCATTTTTTTTTCCTTTTTTTCTTGGGTAAATTTGATCAACATGACTTGGACCTGGTTCTGCTGCTGCTTGGACTTTTCAATGACAAATAAATATCTTTTATTTTGGTATATTTTTGGTTTATTTACGTGTGAGTAGATTAAATATGGTTAGTGATCACAAATGAAATCAAGAGTCATGAACCAGTTCTGTTACTTGAATGGGCCAATTTGTTCTGGGAAAAGTGGGCCCCGATATCAAAAAGGTCAAGAACCCCTGTTATAGGTCTTAAAGGTTTTCTTAGAAGTTCAGACAGAGTGCACTGTTACTCTGGAGAATCTTGAATGTTACTCTGCAGTTTTGACAATAAAATACGCTTTAAAAGAACATAAGTGACTTGTGAGTCACATAAATTCAGTTCTCTTTTATTGTGGGCTGTAAATAGATACAAAAATGTAAATTTCTGCATCACACTAAAGCTGAGTTACCGTCTACAACGTTACCTTTTTTTGCATGTTTGAGCCTTTTCAGATTCTCTGAGGTTATTTTATTTTATCTTTTCTTGACAGTATCTGTTATGTTGGCTTGGTGCTGTAAACTGTTTGCATGAGGAAATTTATGATCGGCCAGTCTTGCGTTGATAACTCTTTACAAATATCAGATTTGAACAATTATATTATATTATCCTTTTATTTATTTATTTTTTTTCAAGCAAGAACCTCCTACAGCATGTGGGCATATATAGCTGTAATAACCTTCAACCTTCTGACATGATAAGCAGGAGTAACTCACCATAAAAAGGGTAGAACCCTTAAATGTTGGCACATCCTTCCCGCTTCACATGACTCATAGGAAGCGCCTAATAAGAATCCCTATACTTTTTGTAAGTTGATGTTTGATTTTATTAATTTAAAATTATGCAAATATGGATCTTTTAAAATCTTAAAGAAGGTTTTACAGGTGAAATATTCAAGCTTCCTCCCAGACAGTGGCGTGACTCAACGACTGAACTGACCTGTGTAGTTGTGTCAGTCTTGTGTTTATAAACCCGTAACCCTCAGTGACGCTCTGCCATGTGCTTGATGGATTTGACCTGTGAAGAGTCCTTCACTGTCATTTCACACGCCAAAACCCAATGCCAGGAACGTCAGTTTTCAGTGGCATCTGTTTGTGCTTTGGCCCAGATCTCTCACTCATGGAGTTGCTTTGCGCAAACTAGTGGTATTTCCATAATCAAATAAAGTTTTGCATTGTGCTGCTGTTGTGACAGTAAACATGCACGCTATGACTCGATTAATCTGCTTAAGACCCCGGGTTTTGTCTGTCATTTATTAAAATCAATTAATTCATTTGTCTACCACTCATGCATTGTTTTTCCACTCCTCCATTCACACTCACAGGAGTCACTCCTTTACCAGAACATAAATAATGAATCAATCATATCGCCCTACTTTATTTTTCCAATCATCTATATGACATTAATAGACATTGATATATATTTTACATATCAGCCATTCACCCATTCATTCAAGAATCGCATGACACACTCTTCTACCTCCCCTACGTCCACACATTCATCAGTCATATAAATCATTCAAACGTAAATCTCATAACTCACAACTTTCACTGTCATTCAAAACGTCAAAATCTCTCATCTATTGGTCATCCATTCACACATTATTGACTCAACCAACGACTCATTCACATATTTCATGGAAACACTTCCACTTTTCCAGCACTCCTTGTTTCAAAGGCTCAATAAAATCCATTCATTCACGCATTCATTCAACTCCTAATACAACTCCAGTGAATGCAGATAAACCCATCCATTCATCCATCCACCATCCTCTTTTCTTAGGTAAATCAATGTAAAGAAAAAACTACGACAGATTAAAATAACTGACTCGTGCAGTAAAATCACGTTTCACTTTCACTTTGAGTAGTATTTGAACCATGCAGAGCCCACCAGAAGGTGTTCTTAGCTCTACAAAAAAAATTAATGATGTGAAGAACCATTTCAATGAAACGTCATTTATAAACAGAGAGCGCCACCTTCTGAGGTCTGAAAATCAGGACACTGTTTCATGAAGCCTCATCAGCCCATCACTTGGTTTCATGAAACACTGTCCTCATTTTCACAGGATGACACTATATGCATCGTAGGATTAGACTTTGAAGAGCTATATCAATGTCATTTTAATTGATGTATCCAAGAGTGCCACCTACTGAGCTTTGAAAAGAATTGCACTGTTTCATGAAACCTCATCCGCCCCTCACTAAAATGAGACTAGACTTGGGTTGTTGTCTGTGAGAAAAGCATGTCCACCAAAAACTATTTTTGAGAATAATTGGTGCCTAGTGTGGCCTTTTGTTTTGAATAAATTGAGCAACGTGAACGGGCTTTGTTTTTGGATTTGGATTGATTCTGTGAAGGTTCACAGAATACACACATTATGACAGACTGTGACTGCGATGTGAGGCAGGTTTCAAATGTCTCCCGTCGCACCAACAGCCAGGACCTTCTTCCCTGCATGCTGCCAACAAATGGGATTGATAATGTATGGCTCACATTATGTGCGGGTAATATCTGGACAAGCCTTCCCCATCTGTCTGCTGCGCCCTCTCATATAAATCTGCCCTGCTGTGTGACATTGGCGGCGAGACGGAGAATTGGTGATATGAAGTGTGAGCGGTCGGGTGACAATATTGTTTTAAGCAGGAAGGGCGGCAGCTGCAGTCACAGACTCGGAGCATGGAAAGTGGGAAGCTGACCTATTGGTTTAGAGTGGATGAGAACACATTCACCCTGACCTTTCCGCTTCATTACCCACCATGATGCCTCATAAATTGAGGAGGATACAGTGCTGTTGTCGGATTACAGATGAAGCCCTGCACTTCTGTTCTCTCTCCCTCTCTCTGTCACCGATCCTCTTGATATCAGAATCTGAAGTAGAGGGACCCAGTATTAGTATTTTTACTGCTTAGATTCTTCCTTGCCAGTCAATCAAATCACCCAATATAAATTAAATAAGAATAAAATCTGAAGTTGCTTTCGTTGGAAATACACCATTCAGTCACAAAAACGATGGAATTATCTAACTATTAACTAGTAAGTAAATGATCAGTCAAAGGAGTCACAGCAAAGCTGCAAATTAAGAAAACGGCTCCCTCTGCTGGTCAACAATGTTCACTGAAGATACTGTGCAAATTTCGGAGAGAAAACAGTTCCTCCTTAGTTATCGAAGTTGGCTTCGAATGGTTATGACGTTAATAACAAATGAATACAATAACACAAAAGATAATTAAACAAAAAAGAAAAACCTAGATAATTCAAAATTCCTAAAATATATATTTATGTATCGAATATATAGTATATGCTTTGTAAGCTGTTAGTTCTGGTCTTTTATTATCATTCCCTGTGTTATTGTTCCAGCAAAGATTCATCCAGTATCAGAAAATAGCAACATCTTCACCTTCACCTTCTTCTGCCGCTTATCCAGAGTTGGGTCGCGGCGGCAGCATTCGAAGGAAGGAAGCCCAAACTTGCCGATCCGCACAAACCTCCTCCAGCTCCTCCCGGTGGATCCCGAGGCGTTCCCAGGCCAGACCGGAGACATCATCTCTCCAGCGAGTCCTGGGTCTTCCCCGGGGTCTCCTCCCACTAGGACATGCCCGGAACACCTCCCCAGGGAGGCGTCCAGGGTTCATCCGGATCAGATGCCCGAGCCACCTCAGCTGGTTCCTCTCGCTGTGGAGGAGCAGCGGCTCCACCCCGAGCTCCTCCCGGATGACCGAACTCCTCACCCTCTCTCTAAGGGTGCACCCAGCCACCCTGCGGAGGAACAGCAACATCTTCAACGTCAATTAAAAATAAAACATCATTACTTTGCAATTCAGAAAAAAAAGATTTTAAACTCAGCCCTCATTCTGATGAATGAAAGGTAATTTTGTTATTGTTTTCTTTTTAGCGTATCTACAGTACCTTTGTTCATCCATCCTGTTGTCTATAATAATCAGTCTGATCCATGAGTCACCTGCCGTAGCGTCTGTCACCCTTTAGTCTCAAAGCATTCATCTCAATCATCCTCTGAGGCTCTTGTATTGAACTCCAATTTCTTTCACGGCAGTTGACGGTACAAACCTCCAGCAGAGATAACCACACGGGTCTTTCACCACGCCATGGTGAACAGTAATGGACCGCCTCTCACTCTTCCACTTCAGTTCACAGAAGAGTAACATGAACACGGCAGGAAAAGCGGAACAGAGGGGTCCTGTGTTTCACTGTACCTATACATATATATACATAAGAGGAGGTGAAAATTCACATGGCATCTTCAAGTTTCATTCAATGATGCGTGAATATGTTTATGAGTAATTCAGGTCATGAAGAAACTGAAACTGAAAAAACTGAATCACTGACAGACTTATCTAGGCAGAAACGTGCTTGTACATCCATATTTTGTTCCACATACCTTCATGTTGTCCAGATTTTAGATAGTCTTGTTCTCACCAGCAAGGTTACCGGAGAAGATGTGGCTTCAGGAAATGTCATCATCTTTAGCGGTGAAGGGTTTTGGAGGCTTCAAGAAACAGCTTCCTGATTGTCAGCGCTCACCAGGTGGCACTCTCGGTTTAAAAATGGTTTCATTGAAGTGGTTCATCAGATCCAAAGATTTTAGAGGAGCCAGCGCCATCTAGTGGGCTCTGAAAATATGGACACTATTTCATGAAGCATCATAAGTTCTCTTCAGTAATATTCACTTATAAGTGCTGTGCATCAAGCGATTCGGCCTGAAATTCTTTTTGACTTTTACTTCTTGGAACTCTTATTTACTATTTACTTTACTCTTATTTCCCAGAACAAATTGATATATGATTCCAAAATCGCATGAATATAACAGCAGGATTTTTCTGTGGAAATTTGGGTTAAAGATTTATGGTCTATTTTCGTAAACATATATCAACCAAATAATGTCAGAGATAATAGAGAATATCATAATAAGAATAACATTGATTATTCATATTGGTGAATTCCATTGCATCAGTTATTAAAATAAATGTTGAATCAATCATTCCCAGGATTCCCACGATACATTGTTTAATAAAAACAACGGCATTCCTGTCACACAAAAATCAATTGCAGGCATACTTGAACACTTGAATGCAGTATAAATAAATATATTGATAAAATGCAATTTTATTGCAAGTTGCAAGTTTGAAAACCAGTGCACAAGTTAGTGATGAATGAAAACAATAAAAGATACATTCAATTAAATCACTTTTTTTATTAATGTGATAATGCTGTTACATATTTGCAGGAAAACCTCCTAAAAGGCTTCATCGCCATGACAACCAGACTGCAACTCTCCTCCTGGCACCCCCAGATCCCGTGTGGAGATCAAGCCGTGAGAGCAGCGCTTCCACAGATCAATACTCCTTAGTGGATTTCCTATATCAACCAGAGAGAAATCCCACCATCTGTGACATATAGGTTGAGCTGCTGGATGGGATTCGACTCAATAAGTTGCTCTCTGTGCAGTCTGTTTGCCGCGGTGGAGAAGGCGAAGGAGGATGAAGGTTTGGTGACGAGGATGAGGAGTGGCAGCAGGTAGAACTGTGCAGGTCCCCATGACTGATACAGAACATTTTGAGGGAGCACTGGTGCTTGTCTGAGAGATGGCAAGTATGGATACCAAAATGTAGCTTCAGAGACATAAGCACTCCTCACTTGACTGGAGCACTGCAAATCACAAAAATCGCCACCTACAGCAAAAAAAATCCAGAATAGATTCAACACATTTATGAAAAAAATGTATATCTATCTATCTATTGATCGATCTATCTATCTATCTATCTGTCTGTCTGTCTGTCTGTCTGTCTGTCTGTCTGTCTGTCTGTCTGTCTATCTATCTATCTATCTGTCTGTCGGTCTGTCTATCTATCTATCTATCTATCTATCTATCTATCTATCTATCTATCTATCTATCTATCTATCTATCTATCTATCTATCTATCTGTCTATCTGTCTGTCTGTCTGTTTGTCTGTTTGTCTGTCGGTCGGTCGGTCGGTCGATCTATCTGTCTGTCTGTCTGTCTGTCTGTCTGTCTATCTATCTATATACCTATCGATCTATTGATCTATCTGCCTGTCCATCTATCTATCCATCTATCTATCTATCTATCTATCTATCTGTCTATCTATCTATCTGTCTGTCTGTCTGTTTGTCTGTTTGTCTGTCGGTCGGTCGGTCGGTCGATCTATCTGTCTGTCTGTCTGTCTGTCTGTCTGTCTATCTATCTATATACCTATCGATCTATTGATCTATCTGCCTGTCCATCTATCTATCCATCTATCTATCCATCTATCTATCTATCTATCTATCTATCTATCTATCTATCTATCTATCTATCTATCTATCTATCTATCTATCTATCTATCTATCTATCTGTCTGTCGGTCTGTCGGTCTGTCTGTCTGTCTGTCTGTCTATCTATCTATCTATCTATCTCTCTATCTGTCTGTCTGTCTGTCTGTCTGTCTGTCTATCTATCTCTCTATCTGTCTGTCTGTCTGTCTGTCTGTCTGTCTGTCTGTCTGTCTGTCTGTCTATCTATCTATCTATCTGTCTGTCTGTCTGTCTGTCTGTCTGTCTGTCTATCTATCTCTCTGTCTGTCTGTCTGTCTGTCTGTCTGTCTGTCTATCTATCTATCTGTCTGTCTGTCTGTCTGTCTGTCTGTCTATCTATCTATCTGTCTATCTATCTATCTATGTTTTGGTCCTAAATATTGAACACGTTTAACATGAAAAATGATCAGTCTTCAGAGACGATTATTCTTCACTCTTAACACCTCCCAGACATGGGTGGTATAGGATAATCTTATGAGAGCTAATCTGCCATTTACCAACCTTAGTCGGGAGGGATTATAACTGTGTGTCACCCCCTTTAAGCGCACTATTGTCTTAGTCTGACTATTCTCTGCAGGACTCACTTCCCCTCAAGACAATATGATGGAAACTCTTTTTACATTGTATAAATAATTTGTATTCAACTGATACCTGTCCAACTGTTACTCGCTCATCGCTTAGTATTCAATTCACTGACAGAGTCTGTGTCATACTGTGACTGTGTGGCGCTGCACTGTGTTTCTCTGCTCACTCTTTGATGATCCTTCTTGGATGAATCATTCCCACTCCCCATAAAATAACAATAGAAAACAGAAGTCAGCACATTTAATGTCTGCATCCAATGACAATATTGCTGGATGATGACTTAAATAATGAAGACAAGGACAGTTTCTTCCAGAGTCTAACCTCACTTCTGTTGATCTTAAGGTTGAAATGAAAAATGACTTGACAGAGCAGCATCTGGCTTCAATAGAGGAGCAATATGAAGAATGAACGTTCTATTCTGCTGCCAAAAACACGGACGGTGGAGTTACGCAGTGGGCGGAGCTTCTGTTTGGATAAGAACATCCCTTTCTGTCAAAGAGCTCAAACTTTTGGCAATGATCTTCAAGTCACAACAGAAATACAAAGATCAGGGGTAGAAATGAAGTTCCACAGACGGAGTTGGAGATGAGTGATCCAGGAAGACTTCTCCTGCCATGAGGGAATTAGTTTTTCCAAGCTGGAGGAGACTGAAGTACAGTATCAAGGAAAGACGGCTCTTCCGTTGATGGGACCTCGATGTCAGGTGCTGAAGACAAGCAGAAAAAAATATTCATTAACTGACATCATAAATGTAAAAAAAAAAATTGCTGTTTTTAAACCAACCAGCGTCCCTTTCAGGCTCCATGTGAATGGGACTAAAACAAAGAGAGAACAAACAAAAGGTGTAATTTTGGGGAGACAAGCATGGGAAACTCTCCTGCCAGGCAAACACCAGCAGACGCCAGCACAGGTAAACGTCAATTAAGATGTTACAGTAGATGACAGGCCCAGAGAAAAGCAATGCTGAAAGATGCCATCTGGGCCCGACTGTGTAAACTGAAGGTGTCTGAACACGACGCCGCTGCCGAGGCTGGAAAAACGGCGGATTTCAACACGCTGCACGATCGTGAGAAGAATACAAACGCAGATGTGCCTTGGGGCTGGGCTCATTTTATTTAATGTATTACTATTTTTTTTTTCAGGAAAATGACAAGTTTTTGTGTTCATTAGGAAATGCAGTATGGAATTATTTTGTTGCATGTGATCGTAGCATAGCAACAACAAGCAACACCTCCATGGTGTTCCTACAGGTTGATGACTAAGAGGGAGTGAAACAAAGCCACAAAACCAGGAAAAAACCCACAGGAAAAATGATATTTCTTCATTTACATTTATATGTTTATTATTTTAGCATATTTTATAGATTCTGCTCAATGTACCTGTTTTAGTTAATCATTTGTTTCTTTAAAAATGATAAGTGAAAAGAAAACTTTTTTTTGTAAAGATCTATCTAGATAAAATCTACAGAAGTTTCACCATGTCTGAGTGTGAGAAGAAGAATAAGGGACTTCAAGTTCTGACCCAGGTTGCAATTCTGGCACAGGATGCCGTTGATGTCAGGGACCACTAAGATGAGGCATCATGAAACACTGTTGCAGTGTTGATGAAACATTGTCCTAATTTTCAGAGGCCACAAGACGGCGCTCTTGCTTTCGGAATCATGTGAGGTTTCATTGAATTCGTTGTTCAAGTCTGAACATTTTACAGCAGACAATGCCATCTGGTGGCCTGTGAAAATAAGGACAATGTTTCATGAGACCTCATCTACATGTCACTATAAGGTACATTTGTCTGACACATGACATAATAACAGCAGTTGGACATGGAAAAGATGGTTGTAGTCTAATGTTAGCTGGTTAAAAGAACAAACATTCTGGATAAAAATGCGAAGAATCACATGGACGTAACCTCATGTTGGGTGAACTCTAAATAAATGGAAGATTCAAGCTTTTGAGACGGTCCAGAGAAAAGGAGATGGATGTCATGCTGCACACTGAAATCCACTCCCAACCTGGCTCTGAATCTGATCTTATTGGGAGAAACCTGGATTAACACATGACTGATGGCAGCTTGCTATGATGGCAGTCAAACTGGACTTTGTTACTTTGTCTCCAAAGCACTCACTTGCAATTCCCTCAGTCTCTTGGACCCCAGAGCGGGTAGAAAAATCCGTGATCAAACAGAATGGGCAGCCTGGGTATCCACATGGCCATCCTACTTCTGCTACCATCCATGATATAGGTTGACACAATTATTTCTCAACATAAAAACAAGACGAAAAAATGGATTTCTTAGCTAAGAACTGTGGTGTTGTAGTGGGTGATTGATGAACTGTTTCACTTGTCAGAGAAGTGATGATCATCAACATAGAAGCTATGGGTTGCGACTGGCTGATGAGGCTTCATGAAACAGTGTCCTTTATGGCACTCTGCTCTAAAATCTTTGAATTGGATTTGAAGAACCATTTCATTGAAACTCTACATCATTTTTAAACATGGAGCACCACCTACTGAACTCTAAAGATCAGGACACTGTTTCATAAAGCCTCATCAGCCCATAACTAGCAAAAAGACCAGTGGACGTTGACATAAAAGAAACAAGAAGCAGTCAACCTCTTATTTTTATTAGAACTGTTTATTATTATTTTATTGTACCCCATGTTTACAGAGACGTCCTTTTGATGACCATCAGTAAACTAAATGTCTCGTAAATGTTTTGTGCATGGAAAAAAGGACAAAATAATTGAGAGTGTGCAAAGGTTTGATCTTTACAAGATGCAAACTTGTGGTTATGCGGCAGAAATGAAACATGATTATTTAAAAAATGTGGGGTGTTTTTGGAAAACTGTGTCTCTCTCTGCTAGATAGAACTCATCCAGCAGTCCAACAATTGAATATTCTCTTACAGAACCGTTTATGCTAGTTTCCCTTTGGATATCGCCACTTCCCAATGCGTTTGTGAAGTGGTGATATTGGAACAGACCAACAGCGAGCTGATTCACGGAGAAGCTACTTACTGCACCTTTAAACAAAACACCCAAAGATAAGGTTCCTAAAAATGGATCCATGACTCGCCTGTGATGGATTCTTTTCTTGGACTATTGCAAGGTCTGAGGGAGCTGATCTCCACAGCGTGTGTAATGTGATGAAATTGATTTGCAGAGAAAACGTCTCTCGATGTTTTTGTTTTCATCCCTTCACTAATAGAACTTCACAGAGCAGGAAGTGTGTGCGTCATGAAAAATTCTCCCCACTTATCTGCTTTCACACGCTCCGGCCGGCCGACCGCCCTCGCGCAGCAGCCAGTCCTCCGAGGGACACGCACACTCATGTACCAGTATTTGCCGCCTGTCATGTCAAAAATGTTTGAAAAGAAAACTCATTCTGCAGATTGAAAACCGTTGACTTAGCCAGTATGAATTGGCTGCATTATTTATTTAACCTCACTGGAACAGAGGCCAGTGCACTGGGTGTATAATTCAAAACAATGCTGAAAACCTAGAGCCATGCAATGTCAAGCTGGATGAATATAAAGATGTCATATAAGCAGAGTTCTGCTGAGAATGAAGACGATGCTTCATGAAGCTTTATCAGGAAGTGGTCACCAAACAAAGGTTCCACATTGATGAACAACAATGCAGACACCTGACAGACAATTTAGCGTCACCAATACGCAATGGGAAGAAATCAGAGTGCCCAACTGACACCCGTTACTTAGACTGAAGCAACTCCATGTCAGTATTTAAAAAAAAAAACTGTGAAAGAAACCTCAAGAAAACCAGATTCACTGCAACTTATCATCTGTGAGTGTATGCATTTCTCAGAATCTACAGCAGTAGATTGGGGACAGCTCGCAGCTGGGGACCAAGTTTGATGTCCCCTATAAGATAACCATGAATTGAAGGATTAAAACTTCAACATAACTAGGTCATTATAATTGAGTTAAGTTTAGTTTAGAGTCCTAGTTTAAGGTTAACCATTTGTTTGGATGGTAGAGGCTGGGGTTAGGGTGAGGGTCAGTGTTTGTTTGTGTGCCAGTGCCATTCCGAAAACCCATGTTTGATCAATTAAAGCTTTCATCTCATTTCAAATATTAATGCTATAATAACATTGTTATTAACGTTTTGTACTTAAGGTTTAATTTCTGTATCTCTTAAAGGTATCGGTACATGTTGATGTCAGGTGTCACGATATTAAATGCCATTCATATTTTGGCTGAGGTGTGGCACTACACAACTGAACTAAAGTTTAGAAAACATTTTGTTTTTTAACACTGTTTTTTCATCGTGTCATCTGCATTGCATTTAACTGTTTATCGGATCTTGTTGACTGTTGAATCAGAAACCCTGAAAACGCTCAGACTGCTTGGCTTAGATTTATTGGAATAATATGGGTTAAATGTGGGTGAACAGCGTGTTGGAGAGAACTTTTTCCTCCAGCTCGAGGTGAGGGTGAGAATGTGAGAGGTCACGCGATGTGACCTTTAGCTGGAGCTGCCGGGCCGCCATTGGTCCATGGCCAAAACCCACTCCTCCCGAATCTCATCCTCATTACAACCCTCCCCCAAACACACTGCAGCTCCACAACTGATGAAGCAGTGTGTAAAAAAAATGTACATTCAACACTGACAGACATTGAAATACATGTTAAGTCAGATAAATAACAAATCAAGAAATGGAACAATTCTAGGCGATAGAAAAATATTTTCTGTGACCTGTTAGCAGGTGAAGAGGAAAATGAATTTGATTATTCAACAATTTTCCTGGCATTTTTTTTAATCTTAAATTCGTATAATAAATGATATAATAATAATAAAAAAGGTTTCACCTTGTCATGTGATTATCACTTCTATTTTTTATGACTTGAGTACAAATAGCAAATACACTCAATTAAATAATAATAATAATAATAATAACATTTAAAAAATAAAAATTTGAAAGAGGACAACTTGGAATAAGTTGTAATTTGAATGGAATTGTTTTTATTTCACTTTCACTTCGCAGACAGTCATGTACTGAACTTCACTTAATAGTACACTACAATGTATTTGGAACACTCCTCAAATAAAACTCATCTGCATGCCACTTGTACATCTCACTGCCTGGTTCTGTCACGCGTTTCATAGACCCAACTTTCCCACTTCAAACCTTGCGCTGCTTGAATATTGATGCCGCCGTTAATGATTTAGATTGAAGGTGTATGAATACATGTTTGGGTATTTGCACTCGCTCGCTTTATTTGAATTCCCAGCGGAGACGAGGAGGTAATTGTGTTACCGCGCATGGGATCTTCTTCCATCAGCAGGCGGAACAAATCTCACATTAGGATGTGCCGCACTGTGTGTTTTGTGCGTCCGAAAACTGCAGGAAATTCACCACTTTTTCGAGAAGCCGAGGCGCGTGGTGGAACGAATGACCAATCCATCCAACTGGAACGCTTCGTCGTGCGCGCAAACCAACACAGAAACTGAATGAAGCTCAACTCACCTCCAGCGTTGGATGTGTCCGGGGTCCTGCACCCTACCTGCCAAGTGAGCTTGCGACCCACACCTCCTTAGGTCAGCGTGCGGGTTGAGGGGATGTGTATTGGTTGCAGACTTGCGTATTGGCCCCAGCAGCAGCCGCAGCTTATCCCCGCTGTCAGCTGATTATTACGCATCCTCCTCACCTATTGAGCAGCCGGGTCCAGTCGTTACCACACGTTGGAAACCAGACACGTCAAAGGACGCACAAGTGTCCTTTCCATGTGATCATTTCCTTTCGAGGACTGATTTATTCTCCTCGATTTTTACAGACCTAAATGTCTCCCCAGTGCTCTGCGTAAAGCAGCGACTCCGCCCCAGATGGCAACGCATTTGTCTTGACACGCAGCTCACCGGGTGCTGTTCGCGCCTCTCGCGCTGCTTGCAGCCAGGAAGCTGCTCTTTGTCCCGCTCATCCGACTGGATCATCACCGGCTTGCATTCCTCAGGGAATCGCGCTCTTCAGACTTGCTTCAACACAATGACTCACGTCCTTAAAATGAAGAATATTCCCGCTGAATAAGAGCTGAAGGTGAATGTTTGGTTGCTTGGTTTGAGTGAGCAGTTCATTTGTTAATATTGGAAGTGTCTATCTTTCTGCAAGTCAGATTAAAAAAAGCATAAAAACGCATTAAAACTACTTCCGAAGTGGCGAATTATTTATTTAATTTAATGCTATTCATTGCGCGCAGCGCGATGTCAGATATAATATCAGTTTATTATATATGGCATTCATATATAAATGTTTTAAAGAAATAATTTTAGAGCAAATATCCTAACACGCCAATAACAAATAATTAAAATAAATAAATAAATAAATAATATATTGTCTAATAAGTATCTAAAAGAAGGAAGATCTTTTTTTCTGATTGTAACTACAATCCCATTTTCTGTCAACTTAAATCAGCTCCACAAACTTCCAAGCGAAATGAAAAGGGCCGTAATGGGCTGCTGTCATTGTTGTGTGGTCTTAACTCTGTTTGTTGATTCCAGTGTTATTTCAAGCTCCAGCGACCAGCGGGCAGACATGTATTCAGCACTTAATCTGATCTCGTGAGTGTGTATTGGACTGTGTGTGTGTGTGTGTGTGTGTATTGGAGTGTCATTGTTTTCCTCCATAGATTAGCCACACGAGTGTCTCGCTTAATCGAACAGCTACACACACATTACTATACACTCCTCCACACAGAGACCCAATAATATGCCAGTGATGTTTCAACAATATATTTACTTCCATTAAATAAAACACAATATTTTTTTGGGATGTTTGGGGAGGAAAAAAAAAAAAAATCATTATTCCGTACCAAATAGTATACACAGAAAACCAGGAACATTAAATCCAGAATTTCTATTCTAAACCCACACAGACATTAATCATAAATTTATTATATGTTCGAAACACACAACTGGTGCGTTTTTAAAATATTTACATTCCCTTTTTTTTTTTTTTTAGTTTGCAAGCAAAATTTTGGCTTTTCTTTTTTCTTCTTCGCCCACATGCAAATAGTTCATTAGTGGAGCACTGTAGCGCATTTGACAAAAACAAGAGATGATGAGTCAATTATATAGAGATATTTACAACCTTTCGATCGACAATTGGAGTCCAGAACGAACAATGATGAACAGACCGGGAAATTCTTTTTTCTCCCAAAATAAAAAGAGGGTTTAGGGGGCGGGGAGGGACCCAAATCTCCCAGTTCAGTGGTTCACTTCAGTCTTCTAGTGCCCTTCTTCAAATGAAAAGTCAAAGTAGTAGTCTCTTGTTCCTCTGGCCGTTGGTTGGTGATGAAGCCACACACACACTGCAAAAAATGACCAGCAAGCCGACACGGAGTGACACTGACAAGGTGTTGGAGCAAGTTTCCGAAGTGCCACTGAATTACAAGCTCGGGATATTGAGGTGCACAACTTCTTCTTGGCATGTAAATAAAAATAAAAATGACATTTTGATTGTCTGTTGATTTGGATCTGTGTTGACAATAGTTGCTGTGTTTTGGGATCCTCTTAGAGTCGATATAGATGATACACACTTATCACTTCAAATGAGAACTTCCACCGTTGCAGTGGAGTCATTGAGAGTAACAGTGGCCATGAGACAGATGGAGTGATCCTCTTCCGTAAGAAGCTAACTACTCCCTTGTTTCTCATTATGTTGCAGCCAAAGACGTCTTTTTCTTCAGTGATCCCTTGCTCCAAAATGTAGAAATGGTGACACAGTCATTCATTGTCTATATCGGGAGCCCAAGGAACAGCACTACGTTGACGATGACGTTGCATATGACAGAAAAGCCCATAGAAAAGAAATAATAATCTGTGGTAGAGTCAAGCTTGTAGTGTTGAGTTTATTTCACTGGACTATTAAATGACACACAGAGGGCTTCTCATTTTCATGGTTGATGCTGTTGTTTACTGTCTAATGTCAAAAACAAATGCAAGATTTTGAAAGACAACACAAAGATGATGGAGGTCAGTGCTCAACTCACTTGGAAAGTGAGCTATCAGAATGGTTCTGTGCTGATGTTGCTCCGGAAATAGTTTTGTATTAAATGAGAGAGACAATCAGCGCTTAACAAAGGAAAAGAAAAAGGGATGTTGGTCACATGACATCCACTACCCCTAGTTTAAATGTTGGTTGTGTTCGGTGGAAGTTCTGTGAACTTGTTTTCTCACCAACTTATAGACTGCACTATTGAAGCTTTAAGTGCTGCTTTCATGGAGTTTCTAATTACAAAGTTTAGTTGCAATCCAATGGCAAAAAAAGCTCCCATTATTGTGGTGGAATTCACCATTCACAAAGTAATGTTCAGCTCTAAAATTCAGTGGCTTTTCAATTTCATCATCTTTGAGACTGTTTCACTTCCTTGTGACAGAAGATGCTTATCCTAAAGTCCAGTGAGTAGAAGATGATGAAGTTTGGTTTCGTTTGAATATTTTCCCTTTCAATAAAAAGAAAACCTCAAATTGTTACTAAAAAAATCCTTTGAATGATCTGAACAGTAATATCTTGAATAGATGGCACTGAAAAGTGAATAATAAATTTTATAGAATCTTTACTTTAGGTTTATCTTTCAACAAGGACACTGTTTAGTTGTATTCGCAACTTAACATGCGTAGTTTGAAGTTAAGAAAAGACTTTGATGATATTGCGCTGCCGAACCTGAAAGTGTTCATGGGTGAAGAAAGTTTCAGTGAGCACATACAAACCGCAATATTCTTTGTTTACCATCTGTCATGAAATATGAGAGGAGTCGCGAGCTGTTCATTTCTTTGCGTATGTTGTTGTGGTGCCTTCAGATGTAAAACATAAGTGCCAAAAATGTGGTGGTGGAGGTGGTGTGGGGGCGGGGTGAAACTCGAGGCCCCCTCCTGGGAGCGCCCCTGCTCGGGACAACACGACAAGGAGAAGAAGAACCGGCGGCTTCTGGTCATTTTCTGCAGTGCAGGTGAGATTAGACCGGCCGGTCCACCGCGTACTGGCATGCGCTCAGGTTGGTGGCTGGGTTCTGGACGCTGGCGTATCCAAAACTCGAGTGCTGCTTCGCTTTCAGTCTCAGGCTCGCCAGGCTGGAGTTACAAGTGTCCCGGTACACGTAGGGCGGGGTCGGGGGCGCGTAAGGACACGCCGACGAGGGCACCCCCGAGTTGAGGGACGGATTACTGAGGTTGTTGAGGTTGTTGAGGCTGTTGAGGCTGGAGCCCGGAACCCCGGTGACCGCGGACGGAACCATGCTGGAAGTCATGGAGGAGATGGAGTTCGGGGGGGAGAACATGGTCTGCGAGGAAAGCGGGTTGACGTTCATGGAGTTGAAGAAAGGGAAGCTTTTGGTGGAGAGCGAGGCGGACGTCAGGCCCTTGGCGGCCCAGTTGTTGTACGTGTAGCTCGGATACATGTCGTCGTACGGCTGCATGAGTCCGTTGAACTGCGGGCCGAAGCCGTTCTTGCACAGTTCGGCTTGTTGGTTCCGCTCGCGCTTCCTCCACTTGGCTCGTCGGTTCTTGAACCAAACCTGGAGACAGGAAACCAAATTTGCATTCAGGACGTGATTTAACGGATGCGTACTTTACGCGCGTATTTATCGATGATTTTATATAAAATAAATAAAAATAAAAGTATGTATTTAAATTCACCTTTGCCAAACATCTGTTTCAATTGATGTGTAAATACTGGGGATTTTCTTTTTAAATATAGATTTAAAAGTCACCTCGAACCTCAAGTTAAACACGAAATCAAACTGACGTAACGCAATGGAATTGTACACTAGTGTGACTGACCCTTAAATACGAACACGAAACATTCATGTAATAATCATTGTAACATGTCAGCAAGTCAAAACAAACCAGTGTCAGATATCGCGCAAAAAAGACAAACACGCAGTAAAAAGCGTGGACACAACAGGTGAACTCAAAGGCCGTTAACAAGTTGACAAAAGTCAAAGGTGAACTGAACTATTCAAATAATTTCCAACTCGAATCCCCACTAATGTCGACGTCCAGCTTTGTTTCCGTGTTTATCTGCGCAGAATACACACTGGAGATGTCGCAGCGGCGCGGAGTGGATGTGTATTCCTCTGCAGGCGTCCACAAACACGCTGGCCTTAATCGCACATCGCCTGGGCGACAATCGCAAAATACCGGCTTTGCACCTCTTTCACACGAGCGACGAGAACACGGGTGGTATCTGTCACCGACCCGCTGGTGTCAAAGGCGTCATTAATGTCTAATTACAACCTTAAGTCGCGCGGGGTGTTTTTAAAACGCACACATATATTTGTCATGGTAACACGAGCCGCTGTGGTTGTTGTTTCTGGTGCGTAATTATATTTGGACGATTATATTAAGCTCGATTAAATTTGGCTCCAACTGAACGTGTGTTTTTAGTAGAGGAGAGTGTTTATTTTCAAGATAATTGATAGGTGTTTAGTGAGATAAAATAATGAAAGTGGAGTTCTCGCGCGTAAAAGTTGCGTCCGCGCGTAATTACACGCTCAAAAATGAGACAATTTGTTTTTATATACACGGTGGAGGATACTCACCCTGACCCGCGCTTCCGTGAGGTTGGTCCAGACTGCGATCTCCTCCCTGGTGCTCATGTCCGGGTACCGGTTCCGCTGGAAAGTTGCCTCCAGCTCCTGCAGCTGCTGGCTGGTGAAGTGAGTCCTCTGCCGCCGCTGCCGCTTCTTTTTGGAGGGATCGTCTGAGGAGTCGTCGTTTTTAGTTTGGATCTTCTCTTTTTCTGAAAAGAGGATTTATAGTTAAGATTAAGTCAAACAAGTTGCATCGGCTGTATTTTTTGAATTGGAGGATTAAATCTTAAAAGTTGATCGCGTGCTAACATCAAGCGTAATATTTATCTTTTTCTCTTCTAGATATAAAAGCATGAAAGATGAACTAATTGGACTGTTTGTCATTGTTGTGTGGTCTCCAGTCTTGTTTGTGGATTCCAGTGTTATTTCATGCCCCAGTGACCGGCCGACAGACACGCATTCACCTCTTAATCTGATCGCATTATTTTGCTACTCGCCCGAGTCTGCACTTTAAAACTTAATCTGCACTCATTTTCTGAATTCAAATCTGTTACTGACTTCTGTTACGACACGAATTATTTGCAACATGAAGTGTTTGACGCCTGTGCGCTTGAACATTGAATAGCGTTCTTCCAAAATGTGGACACATCCATATAGAAACAGAAAAAAAACACTACTGTTTTCGCGACTTGTTGATTCCAGTGGTCGAACCCAGAGGCAAAAGCATTTAGCGTCATCTGACCTTCTGGTTGAAATCATCGACGGATATGACCCTTGAAATGACGGGTTGATTTGTGCACACAAATATTCTTGAGCTGTATCATGTTTAAAATAATAATAAAAGCGGTAAAACCAGGCGTATGATTCAGTAGAGCAGAATTCAATCATCTCCCACATCCATGTGAGGCTACACCAGCAAGACAATCTTGTCAATGTTTGTTGATTCCAGTGTTATTTCAAGCTCCAGTGACCAGCGGGCAGACATTCAACTCTTAATCTGACCTATTTGGGACGGATTATCAGAGGACTCGTCCTTTTTGGTTGAAGGAAAGTTTTTCACTGCAGACAAGCACAGAATGGCTCCTGATCCATAATATATATGATATCCGGATCTTTTACATAAGAAAGCATTCAAGTTATATTTATTTTAAACGACACCACTTTTTAAAAGACAGACTTTGCTGTAATATAAAGCAACCAAATATAGAAGTACATGAAAAACACTTCTATAACGTCGAGGAGCAACCTGCAGAGATTAAAAAGTAAAATGGCACACACTGTTATTATTCTTAGTTATTAGTACTTTTGTGCACCGAAAAGGAATCTATGAAATGTTAACAAACTGTCGATGTTTATATTAGATAGAGTACTTTAGATCCTTAGAAAATGATTACTTCGACAGTATTTTTAAAAAAGGGAAATCTGACATGTTTTCAAAACGGTTCAAAACTCCACAGATCGCACTTGTACTGCCGCATATTTCATCTCCTCTAAAACTACTGTGATAAACTCAATCGAAAACCTTAATTTACTCTAAATAGTGCGGTCAAAATCTGTAAATATATGAAAACTATTAAATTCAAAAACAAGTGGTTTAGATAACATATTTGAATCCTCAGTTTAAACTCGAAACAACCGACATTCCAATGTGGGACGTTTTGTGTCTGCTTACTAACTAAATAGATTAAATAAATAAAATAAAATGAATATTTTAATTGTGAATATCTTCAATTAATTATGTAGTAATATATTAAATTGAAATCTGAATTACTTTATTCCTTTTACTCCATCAGCGATTTAATTTATTATTTTGAGTACTCACTTTTCTGCGTTCGTATTTGACAAATAAATTAATAAAACAATACGCAATTTGAACATATACATAATAAAAATATATGATAAACCAGTGAACGAACATAAGCAAGTTTTGTTCATTTAATAATGAAATGTTTGTAGATCGTCAAATATGACTTGCATTGCGTTCGGTAATGTGGGGGGAAAAAATCTAAGAATAAATAAATAAATAACTAAATTAGTAAAATAATAAAAAAAGAAAGAAAGACACTCGCTGTTGCGTACCCATTGGAATTTCGGATATGTGCCAACAAATACGAGCAACATCGTTTATTACAATAAAATGTATGTCTGACATCATGTTAACTTCGGTCAAGTTTCAACGCGGGCAAAACTGCTTAAGCGTATTGTATTTTCGGCCGATCGACAGCGCCGGTTCTTACCCACAGATTCGGGACTAGAGGTGTCCGACACCGTGTGCACGTCCAGACGGTGTTTAGACTCCACTGACCGCTGCAGCGGCTGTAAACTGGACATGGTCAGAGCCGCGTGGTGCGTGGATGCAAGTTTAGTCCCTGTGAGATGCTGGTGGTCTAATGGGTCCCTCATAGAGTTCATGGATAAACAGAGACTGGCTGTCAAAAAGGCAAATCAAGTCCCGACGCCTGTTCGTCCGCGCTCAGCTCGCCAACAAAGACTCCGAAATCCTCCTGACAAATGTGTGAAAAAAGGCCATGGAGCAAAGCCGTACTCGCAGCGGCTTCCTCTGCAGTGATCAGAGTGACAAGGACAGGTAGGAGATATTAGATCCACACACGCTCTCGCACACACACTCCACCAGATCTCAGCTCATTTCAGCTGCTGCATCCAACTGCGCTCCTCTCCACAACCTGACATCACCACTCAGCTCCCGCCCACTATTCTATCGTCTGACACGACGGCGAACGCAGCCAATCGCATCTTGGATGCATCCACTGACGCGTCAAGGCAGGACTGAGGCGTTTTTCCTTCCCAAATTACGAGAGCAGGGACGCGCCTTTACGCTGCAGCACAAGACCAAATAACAATGAAAATAACTCAGTTTGCCCTCGTTTATGAGATTGGACCAGCGGCACGGTGAAACGGTTCTGGAGCTGGAGCTGCTTGTTTTGTTGCCAGATCCGACAACAATCATCTCAGTGGACGTCAAGAAAAACAAAACAAAACTCCAGACTAGAGTGAATTTGAAAAACAGCGCCTGGTAGCAGAACGAATAACTGATGTTTGCCATCTCCAAAGTTTGCGCTTTTTATATGATATATTAGTATTTACAGTTTTCAAAAACAAAGTGTTACTATTTCGAAGAAAGAAGACATTAACTATAAAAGGTAAATAACATGGAAACCTGGTCAAGAAGCTGAAAATGAAATATATTTGATGCAATGCTTGTATGCACATTTTCCCACTTCAAAAAACGCCAATTTCGACTTCTGAACTTGTTTGGGGTCACGACATTTATATTTAAATCCGACCACAATCCAGGTATTTGATTAACAAATGGCAGCAGACGAATGCACCAAACAGCGGCCAGGCTGCGCCAGAACTGCGCGTAATTACGCACGGGATAAAGGGAAAGCTGGCATGACACGCTGCGCTTCTGTCCCTCATGGGTCAGAGGGTCGTTAAATCATCTCCACGCATTGTTGGCCACTCTACTCTCTTGACCTGCCTGAGTGACTCGCCGTTTCCTATTCACACCACCATTATTTACCTGCTTATTTTAAACCATCTTCCCTTTGTTAATAGAGAGATTTGCTGATAATAATTGGTCACATGTAAAAATACACTGCCCCCTTGTTAAGCTATCATCACTATTTGGATCACGTGTTGGTTCGGTCGGTTCATCACAGAACACGTTTGGACTTCTTGACTTGGCCCTGTTAAGAAGTTACCAGGCTAATCCCGTGAAAGCCTCCCTGATGTATAAATACCAGAGTGGGACACGCGCTCGCGCACGCACCGATTGTCACCTTTTTACAGTCAATGATGTACAAACACATATAATTTAAAGAGGCATATTTGTTATGACATAGTCGTATTGCGGTCTAAAACATGACACTTTTTAAAAAATTTGTTATTATTTTATTTTATTACACTGTTTTTATTTAAATTAGTGAATGAAATAATCCTTTAAAATTTAACCGTCTTATGTTGTACCTCAGTTTGGCTATTTTCGCACGTCACAAATACAATGTTGACGTGCAACGGATGAATGCAGTTACAATAATAACAACAATAAGGTAAATCATTGGTTGTTGTCAAGTTGTCAAGTTTCAGTGACTGCGAATGAACTGGCGAAAACAAGTGGGAAGCTGATCCAAAAACACACAGTCAGATGCTCCTTTTTTTTTTTATCCTCCTCTGCCGTATTTTCATACTAAACCTGAAGTGGATTATCACTTTCCTCTTCATTTCTACCTTGCGGATGCTTTATCTCTCTTGTGCGGATTACTGGCCTCCGTCATCGAGGGCCATTAATTAGCTATTCAGTCAATAGTGAGGGAGACGCGCGGGCTTTTTACATGGGATTAAGGGGAACATCCCGATTCCTCCATTAGTATATTCCTGCTCACGGATGCGCTTCCATCCTACATTCAGTTCTCCCCCGAGTGGATCGAACGAGCGCGGAATACACGATTGAGGTGGAGACATTATTCATGCTTTATTTTTAATCACTGGTCATTTAAAATAAGGCGCTCAGGAAGCTCTGAGGCTGAACCCTGTCACCTCTTTATCATCTTATTTAAATCACAATTCATTGTCATGAGGCAGACGCCAACACTGTCATTTACATACAACACCTTCCACGCTACTAACATGTAAAAAACAATATTTTTGCGGCACAATTCTGGGGTTTGATTCTTCTTAGAATGCATATCTGTGCTGCATTAAAGCAATTTATCACGGCCTCATAGTGACTTTTAAAAACTACTATACCACGTTTGACCGCCAGGTGTCTCCCTAAGACAGCAGACAGCGTGATGTCGCCATCACTCCCGCAGAAATATTTTACGCCTCATTAATTGAGTTACATTCAACCTGGTGCTTTTAAAAAGCACGCACCACATTAGAATGAAATATAAATATCTTTTTAATTCAACATTACATTTTACTTTAAGTATGTGTATTCACAATATACATATATTAACAGAACTAATAAACAGTATTCAAATTTGGAAAATGTAATATTTTGAATCACTCTGAAAGATAATGGCACAACTTAAATGATATGATTAAATTCAAAATGTGAAGTACTTCATCGTCACCATGCAGCCACAAAACCGCTCCCTTATTACTGCGATGTAATGAGAATGAATTGATGAATTACTTACCTATTTGCGCGCAGGTGGACGCCATCTTACGACAGTGGGAGTCCATTTTTACTTCTGGGGAGAGAAAGAAAGCTTGGATTGTAATTCGACAGAAATGAAAGAAATAGAAAAAAAGGTGCGAATTGTACGAAACTCATTAGATTAATGTCATTCAAACGCACAAAAAGTGCTTTTTCTACAATTTTCCATCTTTCTGTGAACATTAATTCTAATAATTACAATTCTTGGAGAAGATTTTGCGCCAGAGTTGCGCATCAGAACATGAATTAAATTATATTCATTAGCTTAATTTTCTTTATTTTTCTGTTTATACTGCGCTGAGCATTTATATGAAACACAAATGAAAAAACAAACAAACATTGAAGCCATTTTAATTATATTCATTTCATTCTTTTAATAGAAGAATCCACATCCAGATTTGTTTTTACAAGCAATTAGCAACATGTCATTACTCATTTAAAATATTATTCTAATTCTAAAATTATTCTAAAATAAAATCATTGACAGTTTGGACGCTCCTTTTTGACCTACTTTCTTAATACAAAATATTCTTCAAAATTAAACCTAACCAATTTCATTGAATGGGATATTTTGAACTGTGTATTTCTCCGTCTTCATTTCTCACTGGTTGCCCGCGGTGCTGCTGGTGCCGCAGCAGAACGGGTCGCAGTGGCTCCGCAGTAAAAGAAATCAGGAGGATTAGCGTGTGATTGAGATGTCTGTCGGTGGGATATTAGAAAATTCATTACCGCAGCCTCACACCAGCGACACAGATGGGCTTTTATTAGTCCAGACTCGCTGTGTTTGCTCATCATAATTCCAGTCGCGGGGACATTTGCATTCGAGCTTCTGCTCACCTGCTCTGACATCATCCGTGTTTTATCGCCAACATTTTAACACCGAGATGCGCCAGAGATGTTCACCTGAGCGGCGGCGGCGGCGGCGGCTGGTGCGCGCTCAGCGAAGGTGACGCCGCTGCGTCATGGAGCAGGGCCTTGAACGCACCACCGCAGCTCGCCTCCCTTCGTTTTAGGGCGTCATTTCACACAGCGTGAGGTCACATTCTCAACGCCATTCGTTTTATTGCTATAGAATGAACGGCTTCTTACACTGGGGTTCGTTATTTGCGTAAACAAGAAGGCCATCCAAGGGCAGGAGGAAAGATGTGGCCAGTTATGAGTCCAGACGCGGTCAAGAAAGTGTCATCATCAATGCGCGCATCCCGTTCATACCGGTTACTGCTGTAGTTGTCAGAGCTGGAAAATAGTTCGGGGCCGGATTGCAGACCCAACTGACTGCAAACCGAATATTGATGCGCTCACTGCTTTTGCTAGAATTATTATTGTTTGACTAAATGTCTAGCAATGTCATGACTGTGTGTTTAAGAGCCGAAGAACTTTCTGAATAGATTCCAGATGCTCTGACTCACCAAGTGCCCTCGAGCAAGAAACCGAAGCGTCAGTGTAGTTATTATTATTTTCGGCACAATTGTTATGACTGTCGTTTTGTTGCTGCCCCCATTGATGACACAGTTGAAGGTTGGATTCATTCCACAGTATCCTTGAGCAAGACTCCCGATTGAGTCTTGACATGCGTATCGACATTAATAAAATTATTGTTAAACATCCTGTTTGTCGAGGACAAATGAATGAAAGGCGTGCTAGGGTCTGTGCAGAGGAAAAAGCTGCAGGTTCGATTCCAGATGATGTGCCTTTGAGCAGGAAAACTGACCCAGAAATACAATATAATAATATGAAAAATATAAATAATAAATAAATAAGGTTAAATAAAGGTTGCTGGTCCGGTTCCATATGCCAGATAATGACTGTTCGACTACTTCAGTGCAAGGTATTGCAAACATACTCGCTGATACTGTGAATGAAATGCTGCGGTTCAGTTGAAACATTATAGAGTGGCATAAAAAGGTACGCAACATTCTACGTTAACGACTTTTCAAATTTACACACGGGAATCGTCCACAGTCATATTTGGGCCTCGAAATTCGGAGGTATTTTGTACTGTTGTCAACATGAAATAAGTCCACGAATTAACAAGAAATATTATTGATCCGATAATAACCATTACAATAATAATAATAAAAACGCAACCACTCGAGAAAAATGCGCAATCTGATATGGATTACAATGAAATAATTTATAGTACATTCATGTTACATTGTAATTTAGTCGGAAAAAAAGTGGCCACCACGAACAAAATTTAATGATCAAATAAAGAAAAAAACACTTATTAAAATACTGAAAATTAACATGAACTTAAAACCCATTGACTGCATGGTATGTTGAAGGCTAGATGACACATGATGGACTTTAAATACTACCAATCTAATAAAACCAAAAGGTCAATAGGGAGCTCGCGCTCTGTTTTCTTCTATTTTTAATGAAAACACAAATTGTAAGAGAGACGTCTCTTGTTGCATATATACATATATATATATATATTACCACAGTACGCCCAGCGCGCGCGTGTGTACTGGACATGGCTACGTGTACTAGTCAGATGATTATAGGTATTAATCTCCATCCAGTCCAACACTTGACGGACTCTCCGCGCTCTCAGCACCAACAACAGTTGACATGAGTCAGATGGATCAGTGCAGACAGAAACCTGGCACTGCCTCACTCCCGAAATTAACACACCGGACCGGCACATGGTCCGGTATTAATTAAAGAACGCAAACGTCACGCAGACCTTATTGTTGCAGGCGGACATTGCTGTTTATTTTTAAGACAGGCCTCTTTGCCACGACTGCGCACGTGTTTCATTTCTTTTTCCCTCATTCAAACACACTGCTCCTATTTCCTCTCTGAACTCAAACCATATATCGAGATCATCTGCGCTCATCTACGTTTCTGAAATCCACTTCAATAACACGCTCAAAAACCACCAAGTGGAACAAATTCCTTCACTTGCATGAACTCACATCTCAGCCTTCTTTCATTCTTGGACTTCAGACACTCACTTACCAGTCCGCGGGGCTCTGAACTTCCCAGCCGTGGGCGTTTGGATCGTGCGTAAAAGGATAAAATTCCACAGACACTTTGACACTTGTCTTAATATAGCGAGCTGAACGTCCGGTAGCGTTACGTTTCTGTCCTGTGGTGTTTCATGGATGAGTCCACAGCTACAATATCCAAAATAAAGCACCAACGAGACGCTATCTTTTTAAAAGATTCGCTTATTTACGCGCGTCAAAGTGGACAGGGGTGGAGAAGGAGGCGCTTTGATCCGAGTGTCCTCTTCGTTTGCCTTCCTCAACTTTTCCCTCCCTGAAAGACGCTTTCCATTTTCCTCCTTTTGAGCGCACCCAGGGACGCTGCGCGCGCGTGTGCGCGCTTTTAAAAAGGGGTGTGTTTGTGTCTGAGCGGCGTCTGCTCTGTGGACAAACTTGGTGGCTCCTCAGCGCACAACAATCGCATGATCAGACTGGAATCTTCACGCGTGCGAAGCGGAGACCAAATTCCGCAGACGCCAGGTGACGCACATATGCGGATCCTTCGAGAATTGGCTTCCGAAAGTCAAGATTTACAACTTAAACGCGTTCAAACGTGAAATGGCGTCTTACTTAAACCTGGTCTTCATGATTTAGAACAACATTAGTACATGTATATATTATGAATTGTATTTAAGTGACTTGTCAATTGGCTCATTCATAGTCATAGAACAAACCAACGCATGAATAAACCCTCGCAAATTTAAGGAACACACACAAACACGTGTCGTTGTTTGTTTAGATGAAGTAGTTTTTCTTGTTGAAGAGAACATGTTTATTGATAAAGTATGCATTTAAAACACAAAATGGCTGAATGAAAATAGCGATATTGTTCAAAAAAATGAACTTAGCTTAGGTCTGTTTGCAGTCACAGTTACTCCTTATGTTTTGTGCAATGTGTCACATAGGGCAGGAAAAAATGAAAAATGGTCAATTTCAAGAAGTGAATCTGTATTTGTAAGCAAGCATATTAATAGATGCTAGTAAGTTTAGCAACATCATAGTGTTATTCAGGGATATAACGTTGCCAGCTGACATATGAACGTGTCGTGTTGCTCTCATGAAATATCTTCTCTTAAATATGTCATGTAATGGTAATATCTCATTCATATCTTTCATATTTTTAATAGCATACACTGATATGAATGATTTATATATAAATACGACAAGCGTAACTACAGTTAAATTCATTTAATTCATATGGTTTATGGTGTGTTTATGTAAACTATGCGAAGCAGCATAAGCCTCACACATTGCAGCCAGTCTCTGAGGCCAATTTGCAGTTTTTGATGTAGTTTTTAATGATGTAGGTCTTATATTTATAATAAAATTTTCATAATTTTCAATAGAGCAAGGAGTTTTCACAGCGTCCCAGTGATTTACCAGCGCTGTGTTATGGTGAAATTGTACAAAACCACTGCTATAAAGAGCTTATCTGGCCAGTGTGTTATGTAAGCCTCATTAATGTTTAATAAATCTGCGCCTGTGTGATGGTTTCTTTTAGTGGAATATGAAAATGTGCATGCGAAACAGACAAGTGTTGAAGGGGTCTCCAGCGGGGCCAGACAGCCTCCATATCGGGTTGCAGATTTATGTGCAGATGAAGTGAACAGCTGGCTGGGATGCAAATGTTCTTTATAGATCCGTTTGGTTGGATCCAGACCGCTGATCTTGTAAGTGAGGCGAGCAGACCGGACGTGGGCCCGTGTTCCCTGCTCCTAATCCGCTGTTTACATTTTTGGTCATACTTCCATTAAGGCGCTAATTAATGCACGTGTCCACGTGGGAATTTCAAGCAAAGAACCGGCTGACACAGAAGCCAAAATATGCACATTAATCCTTTAGGACTGAAAATGGTCTTATTTACATTATTTATCTAAATTGAACACAGGCACGTGAACACACACACACACACACACACACACACACACACACACACACACAAATACATGTTTTTATGTTTTGTTGGGGCATTTCATTCCCATAACCCTTTCCCCAGCCTCTTGCCCTAAACCTAACCATCCAAAACACGTGGCTAACCTTAACCAGGACTCTGAACCAAAGTTAAATTCAATTACAGCGAACCAATTATTTTGAAGTTTTTAACCTTGTGGGGACCGACAAAAGGGCCCTACAAATAAAAAAGTCCACCCATACACACACAACACACATACAAGTTTGTGTTTAAATCCATGTTAGGACTTGAGGTTTCTCATGACATAAACCTTTCCCCAGCCTCTCACCATAAACCTAGCCATCCACAGCACATGCCTAACTTTAACTAGGACTCTTAACCGGATTAAACCCAATTTTAGTTGTTTTTACCATGAAATTCACAGTTGCACATGTTAGGACTGACAATACGGTCCTAACTAAACATAATGTCCACATCAGCAGGTGTTTTTTTCCAGTTGAAAGCCTATAAATTAGACAATGAAAATCACCAAGAAAAAGGAAGAGGGACAAAAGAAGGTAAGACACATGAGATCTGATCATTGCTTTGATCCTCTCGAGTTGCTATTCCTTGGTTAAAAATCATTATAAAACATTAACATTTCAAAGGATACGATGGTGTTAGGACGATGACACGACAAATGACAAACATCAACCTGGGAAACAAACATGCTCGATGATATATATATGACGATATATATATATCGTGTGAGAGTGAGATGCTGGGATACTGTGCTGCCGTAACTGTCGTACGCAGTGCTGGCTGCCAGAATAAAATAAAAAATAAGCATCTGCTGACCATGGTCGTAAGTACAGGTGGACGTAAGTCGAGCAGGTCGTAAGTCTCGTCGTCGTAAGTAATATATATATATATATATATATATATATATATATATATATATATATATATATATATATATATATATATATATATATATATATATATACACTGTTGACTTTTATTGTATTGTATTGCTGATGATGATTTCTTGTTATGCTAGCTCAATATCTGTCTGTGGATTGTGGGGTCGATTCCCAGGTCGGGCCAATGGTCTTCCCGCATGGAGTTTGGATTTTCTCCCTGTGTGTGCATAGGTTTTCTCCGCGTTCTCCAGTTTCCTCCCTCAGTCCACAGACATGCTCACTGGGTCAAATGGACACTCGAAAATTGCACCTGTGTGTGTGTGTGGCCTGCGATGGACTGGCAGTCTGTCCCCACAACCCTGTACTCAGCGCTGGTTACCTGAAGATGGCTGGATGTATGTTCCCTCCACATGGGTTAGGGTTAGGGTTTTCGACGGCGTTGGCCGCGCTCTGTCATTTGGATGAAATGAAGGATGTTAGTAAATTGGGTGTGGCACGTATCCCCATGTAGATCCAGGTTTGCGCTCCCTAAGTGCTTTTCTTGTTGTATATCTTTGTAAAGGTTTATATAAATTAGCACACAACATAAATGGAACAGGGCTGCCACCTGCTGCATCTGTGTTGCGAAAAGAGCAGCCATGTCAGGAGAGACCGCATGGTCCTCCTATATATATTCTCCATCTTTGAACAAAGGAGGAGAACAAAAGTCGGGAGCCCTCAGTTTCTCACGCAGAAAAGGTGCCGAGGAACGCATGAAGTTCAGAGAAGACGGGCGGCTGTGAAATCTTTTGCCTCGGGGGCCGAACTTGCAGCTTCTTTTCATTTCAAGCGCTTATCGATTCTCCGTTGTCATCTTCGGCGACGCAGAAGGACACTTGAAAGAATTTCTGATGTGAGAAAACAGGGTGACCTGCTCGGCTGACGCCCTCTCCTGACTGTTAACCAGCACGTCAACCCGACAGACGGCGTCAGCGTACAGTTGGACATCTCAACTTCTCCTGCACCCTGGAGAGGAAGGCTTTTTTTTTTTTTTAAACACTCCATCAAGGCTTTCATGTGTCTGCGAGCTGCTGTTGAAGAGCAAATGATCTGCTGAAGCAGTTCTTCACAAAACCTCCTGTCATCGCCTTTTCAAACATCTGACCTTCTAGTTTTCAGACAAGAATTGAACACAGATCATATTACTGCATTAAATAACATCCGTTGATGGTTGCAGCACTGTGATCCTTCATCACTTCAGAATTTTAAATCAGCGGGAATTAGCCTTGTTATAGTATAGGTGTTACACATTTGTACAAGGTCTCTGTCCGGTTTCAGTCAAACAAGTGAGTCAGTTTCAAAAGGGAGTTCGTGTCCAGGGAATAGATTTGGTTCACGCGTGACTGCCATCTCTAAAGTTGTTTGTGAACAATTTATTTACAACTGTTATGAAGTTTCTCCTTGTCAAAACTCACTTCTACTCAGCATTTCTATGAAGAGGTTTTCACCAAGCCATAATACCTTTGAGTATTGAGGCTTTTGTTTAGAGCAAGGGACATTTATTTACTTATTTGATTTTATTATTTATTATTTGTTATTATTATTATAATTATTAATAAACATTTAGAAGTTCTGCCATTTCCTCCAAAGTGCTTCGTCAACATGTTTATTTCTAAATAGAATAAAATACAAAATGTGAAACAACACAAACAACAAACCAAAAAATACCTTTATTTCATCCATATTTGAACACAAAATGATTTAGCATATATTTTAGAGTCTGATTCCAGTAATGCGCAGAATACCATTACTGCTGCCTCCTCGCTCATTATTATAAGTTTGAGGTATATTTCTCAGGACTCCTGTTATGAGGCGACGGTGCCAAGTCTGTCCGAGTGAACACATACGCTGCAGGGAGAACGGTAAAAAAGTTTCCATTGTGTTTCATTGCCACTTAAATCTGGAAATCAACTGTGCGATCCAGTTCTGAACCGGTCACGAGGCATAACTGGTCAGAGGCTTCAAATGTCAACTGCTACGTCATCGGAGTATGCCTCAAGAGATGCATTACAAAATCATCTGCCGGATTACTCGCCTCAGTCTCCATCCTGAGGACACAACATCAGGGATCCTCCTGCCCCAGTTGTCACGGCAGCCATGTTGCTTGTGTCTGTTGTGTGTGTCACCTTTGCAGAATTGTTCCGTTAAGTCTCAGCTTTGTGTAACTTGCATTTCACTTTGGTCAAATACAATTGTAAATAGATTCATTGGAGGAAAAACAAGTATGACCCCACTGAAGATAAGTTTGTTTCAGACGCTAACTCCCAGACTTGACCTTTTGCGCAATTTCAACTCATAAGAGTCAAGTCATCGATACCCGTAACCAGTGATGTGTGATCAAGTTCATGGCTCGGGGGACTTTGAACTCATCATTTACATACTTCTGTACACACACAGACTCTTGTGACGTGCTAACTGTATCATTAGCATTCACTTATTCTTCAGCTTCAGCTGAGTGTTGGTGTAGACAGCTACAACAACATCATGGACTGTATCATGGGATGGGCCTGGTTCATCATACAGTCTATCATGTACACTGTTTTTAAACCTCCACTGCTCGCTCTTGTTATAGATGTAGGAACATTTTCATGATGACAAACTGAAAGAGCAATACCTTCTCACTGTACAGCTTGTTGGTAACGGAATATTTGTCGTAGTGTCTCTTCTCATTTTTGGATGATGAAAATGAAACTTAGGCAATTCTAAATTAAAAAAATAACAGTATATAAGTGAAATTGAATGACAATAAAATAGAATTTATTTATTAATTTTTTTGTTCCATGACAATGCATCAATTTGAGTTGTCATGTATCTCAAGTTCCCAAATGGCAAAGGCAAATTGATGGTCCATGATTTTCAAGCTCAGCAAATAAAGGTAAAAATGGTCAGATTTCTGGATACTTCTGGATATCTGGATGGTGGCAGGGCGGCTGGGTGGAGTCACATGCCAGGCCCAAACACAGCCTGGATTATTGCGTATATAGAACCACGGAACTAGTGATGGAAGGTGAGCACCATTAGAGCGAGCTTGCCGGTGGCAATTCTTTCTCAAGTCTCAAAGGACCATATTGCCAGTCCTAACATGTGCAACCCTGAATTTGACGGTAAAAACTTTAAAACAACTAAAATTGGGTTTAATCCGGTTAAGAGTCCTAGTTAAAGTTAAGCATGTGGATGGCTAGGTTTAGGGTGAGAGGCTGGGGAGAGGTTTATGTCATGAGAAACCTCAAGTCCTAACATGGATTTAAACACAAAGTCTGCCGTCAAAAAGATTTTATTTATCATTCAGTTTGGTCTCTCACCGCCTTCCTTCCACACTCGGGAAGTATGATTCTATATTCCACCGCTCTAAAATACAGTTAATGTTGAGTTGTTGTTTCCGAAGCTGCAGATTGTGAAGGCGACCACTTTTAAGTGCTGCTAATACGACACCAGTTTAAGCAACGGGGGCACATTTATTGACTTTTCCGGAAGATGGAAAGGAAAGAAAGAGACAAAACATTCATTTGTTAAGTCCAAATTATCCTGTGAGCTCATCCATTTGTCAAGTATCACTCCAGGAGCGTTATTAGTGGGAAAAGCTGCCTGTAAATTAACCAAATTAAAAGGGTGGCTCACTGATGGCTCTTGAGCTTGTTGAGCGGATTTATGACTGATCCGTAATATTGCTGCTCTGTCACAGAACCAAAGAGAGACCTGCTCCACCGACTCCAGCAGTCTGTTCATTCAGTCACAGTTCGACGGGTTCTGAATCAAGCAGAATCCGGCTGATACTTATGCAAATAATTTGTTCGACTGAAGTTAGATCAAAGGGGAGAACTGGAAAGCAAAGATGAATTTTGCCTTGCTTTTTTGGGATGTGTCCATAAACCAAGTGAAGTAACTTTGATACACCCTGCTGCATTAGACTGGGGGAATTTGATGTTGCTCTTGATAGATCTGCTTCGAAAGTCCTAGCATTTAACATGCAGACCAGCAGGCTAATGTTTTACCCTCCAGTATAATATGACTAAATATCATTTACTGGGATTACAAGAGTTGACATCTAAGTTTAAAGATGTTTCAGTTGCAGGCCTGCGGATATTCTATGTTGCATATGATGAGTTACTTGATGTTGCCTGCATGCTGATGATGCTTCATGAAACAGTGTCGTCATTTTCAGAGCTCAGTGTGAAGCGTTGTCGGTTTAAAATGATGTTGAGTTCAATTGAAATTGCAATTGTCCAAATCCAAAATATTTTGGAGTAGACAGTGTCATCTAGTGGCCCCTGAAAATAAGAAAACTGTTTCATGAAGCCTCAATCCATCACTACCCGCAAAAACCTCATTGACATACAAAACTCATTTTAAGTTTACGAAAAACTACATCACCTACAATACACGCTGATATCATGACCTATGGTTCCTGGGTTAGAGTTAGGTTGGTTCACAATTTTTTCATGATGATGATGATTATTAGCATTATACTTATTCTGTAATATGAAGCATAGATAATGAACATGGACATTGGAAAACGTCTTTGTGTTTTGACACTAGCCACTGAGACGTTTTTAAAGAGCAACCAGCTTACTGACTTCAGTGTCTTACAAAATGATATTGGGCCCCTCTTGAACACATAAATGCATGTTTGTTTGCACAAAACTCTCAGTGATTTGAAATATATACATTAGAAATGGTCCATAAGCACCGCCTATCTTAACACTGAAATCCTCACCACAACCATATCCACTCTGGGATTGGTCAGCAGGAAACTCTCATACTGCAAAGCTTAAACATTATTATAATTATTGTTATTGTTATTGTTATTATTGTTGTTGTTGTTGTTATTATTATTATTGGCTGAAATGCAAGATTCAAAGGCCAACATTGAGGTCACTAAAAGACAGAATTCGGTTGCATTTAGCATCAGTTTATGAAAATGTGCATGAGCTGTGTTTATATCATGTATCCTCCATGAATAAGAAGAGCTGTATCAGCATGTCAAGTGAATCACAGATGATCAAGACTAAAGGATGTCCCTCACCTTTTCCTCTATACTGGCAAATGGAGATGGAAAAGGCATATTTTGAAATAGTTTGTGTCTCTGGAAAAGTAGTTCTCAGTCAATTGCCCATTTATAAAAGACAAAATGTACTGATATTTTCATTTTATCTTATATTTTTTGATTATATATAGAATAGTACCATCATATATATAATATCTGATAACTATATGAATCCATAAATACCTTTCCAGTTTCAACTCACTTTCAAATGAGCACATTATAGCAAGATCTCGCCATGTCAACAACAAGGTCTGAGGTGGAGTCAGTAAAACGCCAGGCCAGTAAACGTCTAACATGTGTAGACAGCACTTCTCCCACTAACGTGGTATATATTTAAAAAGCACTCAGCTCTCGCTTTTTTTTCCCTTCTGTAATTATTCTCTCGTCTGCTCCCAAAGTAAACGCTCAACTGATGTCACTGTGGTTTTCTTGCTCTAATATTAATCCCATACATACGGTGCATTTTGGTGTAAACACATTAAGCGCTGTCACCGCCGACAGCCTGACAAGCCTCTCAGTGGTCCTGACTTTGGACATGACATGGCGCGATTAGGAACGTCCTGGGGACCCGGACAGCATCCATTAGGCTGACGGCCAGAGACAGCCGTCCCGCGGTTGATCTTCAGGGAACGTCATAGTGCATGCATAAACACATGCGGCCTCAGCCTTAATCACAGGTGTGAGTGGGCCAATAAATGGCCGGTGCTGCTCTCTGATCAATGGCATGAAAAATCGATGGGAAGCTGCCACTAACCTGCTGAAGGGGATTTCAGCCGAGAATGAAATTGGTGTGATGAAATGAGTATGATGCCTCGCAGGTCGTCGATAAGATGTAAAACAGTCCAGTTGCATGTTAAGTCTCCCGCCAGAGGACCTGAGCTGGACCCAGAGGTCAGCTGCAAAATAGCCTCGTGCTCAGTTGGACAGAGAAAGAGACGGAGAAAATAGACAGGGAAGACAGACAACAAAAATCATATAGTGGTCTGTTGTTAAAGTACTTCACCTTAGTACTGTAGTACAGCAATAAATGTTGGTTAGAATTTTACAACGACAAACATGAATCACTCCTGCCGTCTACTGAATGACAGTGATATCTATACAGCTGCCATTTTCATGCTTAATGACTGTTAGTACTTCAGTTCTACTGCTGCCAGAACTACTACTACTATTAATAATTCTACTGCTGCTACTCATGTAACACAACTTCAACCACTACTGCCACAAAGCCCACTTATACAACAGAAAAACATCACCAACTCACTATCATCACAACTAAGGATGCACAGAGAGCAGTTCTTCCCAAAATGAGTAGCGTGTGAGTACTTCAATTTGAGTACTGACTAATATCAATACTGAGTACTTACACCATTACACGTAAGGTTACTTTGAGTTTTTGTTTTTCTCAGATATAGCATTATTTGAACATCATTCCTCTTGTTCGTAGGTGCCAGTCACAAGTTTCAGTAGAGTACAAACACAAATATTAATAAATTGTCATAAACTGAAATTAAAAAATTGTGCACTGCTGTAAAATGGTATCGGTTCGATTACTCAAGCCTGTTGTTGGACCGATACCTGACACTGGTATCAAGTACGAGTACTCAAGCCCTTTTGTTGGACCGATACCTGATATCGGTATCGAGTATGAGTACTCAAGCCCGTTGGTGGACCAATACCTGATACCGGTATTGAGTACGAGTCTTCAAGCCCGTTGTTGGACCGATACCTGATACCGGTATCGAGTATGAGTACTCAAGCCCGTTGGTGGACCAATACCTGATACCGGTATTGAGTACGAGTCCTCAAGCCCGTTGTTGGACCAATACACGATACCGGTATCGAGTACGAGTACTCAAGCCCGTTGTTGGGCCGATACGTGATACCGGCATCAAGTACGAGTACTCCAGCCCGTTGTTGGACTGATACCTGATACCGGTATCGAGTATGAGTACTCAAGCCCTTTTGTTGGACCGATACCTGATATCGGTATCGAGTATGAGTACTCAAGCCCATTGGTGGACCGATACCTGATACCGGTATTGAGTACGAGTACTCAAGTCCGTTGTTGGACCGATACCTGATACCAGTATCGGACAACAGATTGACAATGTACTGCAACAATTGGCAAGTACCTCATCTCTAACTGGTACAACTGAGCAAGCACTTGGATGAAAACATTACAAACCACAGCTAAAATATACCTACAAGTGGCATCCATTACCACAGAATTCAAACACAAGGCGGAGGCATGATCGATAAGATATGCAAGTCATGCATCACTCTAATTGCTTTCATACTGATTTGCATAAATAATGTCAGTGGCTTTATTTAAATCCACTTGTTTTTGAGTCATAAGTTCACCCATGAATCCCCGATCAGGACGTGATATATAGACAAGCGTTGTTGCAGGTTCATAGATAAATAAAAAGTAGCATAAAATCCCCAAAAGGGATGTGAAATGGCTAATCCAAAATCAGGATGCTGCAGCCTCATCGCGTGGTTCTGCATTTCATGCCCATCCCGTCTTATAATGGAGAGACATCGCTTGACTGGACGGCAGATTACAGAGTATGAGCTGCACAGAATTATTAAGGACACATAGAAGCGGTATTTGATTTCACAATAAACAACACGAAGAAGATGTGGTCACTCGATTGAAGTGGGACTAGATCAGGGTCCATGTGATTCATGACACATTCGGAATCACTTTTATGTCACAAAAGCGGAAGGTTTTTATTTAAATGAACGTAGTCGGAAAAAACAATTCCTTACAAACAAATAAAAAGTAAACTTGAATGTTGGTGTTACCATCAGGAGAGGTCCTCTGCAATTGCTGGAGGGCAACAGTAAGTGACCCATTTGTTTTCCTCAGATTTCGTGGAATGACGGCCAACTCTGTCAAATGTGGTCATTTGAAAACCCTGACATTCTTGTGACGCGGTAATTAGAGGTGGAACATGACAGAAATGGATAGTGTGTGTCAAAGTGTGTGTGTGTCTGGAAGTGAGCGAGATGAAAGGCCATGTGTGAATGAGGAGGGTGAGGCGCGGGGGTGTCTAATCCAGTCCCAGTGTGAAACTGTTGACATTTGTGCTTTTTTTCCCTTCATTATGTGACTGGGGCTGTTTTGCGCTGGATTAGCTACAAATCTCCCATGCAGCACATTCAGCATGCCACTAGTAGTTTAACTTCATTAATAATGGATGAAGAGATTGTAATCCAGGAGTAGGAGAGCATGCGGGAGCACCGGCAAGGAGAAGCCAGGGTGGGAAGACAGGGGTTCCTGAAGCAGGTTTCTCTCCAGACAATGCAGATAACATCAGCAATTATGGCTGCTGCATGTAAAAATTCATCAATACCTTTGTCTCCGCCGGTAATCCGCTGAGGAATCACAAAGGTAGTGCCGTGTAATTGAATACGTGGAGGGGAGAATGAAAGGGGGGAGACTTTCGGAAGTCTCGGAGGTGCGTTTGCTGGTGTCTTCAATTGATTGTGTTTACTCAAGCTTCTCATTGCGCACTATTAGGAAAGAAGGGGGGACACGCCCGGGCCTGACAGCGGGATAAGACGGATTAAAGGTATACATATTCACCATTTCTCTCTCCACCGCCAGACGTCCCTTCCGTCACAACAGCGGTCAAACATGATAAGGTTGCCGTGAGTAAATCCTGACTGTACAAAAGGTTTGGATGAATGAAAGTGAGGCAGATCTCAACATTTCATTGCATGGAAGTCGAAGAAAGAGTGTTCTGTACATGAAGGATAATAAATACAAAGGTTTGTCCAATGCTTGAATATTGAGGCATTAGACTTTGAATTGAAGAGCATGTTCCGTCTTCCGTAGCATATCCTGACACCGTGGCCAGTGCGTCCACATAAAAGGACGACATAAGTCGGGATAAGGATGAGCCATGGGATGGTAGTCCTTTCATTCTTCATATAATAATGTGTCACTTGGTATATGTAGCCTCTCAAATGACCGTGGATTTCAGTCAAGGGGACTTCTATGGGGCCGTCAGTAAGGGGCTATATAGTGTGTATTGAGTCACATCTCTAAGCTTCTTATTGCCTTGCGTCCAGCGTGCATTCCAAATTCCTTATCACATGGGGGTTATAGGTACTACTGTAGTATCGCTGTGTGAGAGTGAGATGCTGGGATACTGCCATACCTGTCGTACGTGATGCCGGCTGGCTGCCATAATTGTCATACGCGTTGCCGGGCTGCTACGTTCTGCAGTGCCAGACATTGAAAAAAAAAAAAGCATCTGCTGGCCGTGGTCGTAAGTACAGGTGGACGTAAGTTGAGTAGGTCGAAAGTTGGATGCTAAGTTAAGGGTGGACCTTCACCATGACAGAAACATACTAATGCTTTGTTTCACTGTCTAAATTAAAGGTACATGAAAGCAATGCATTGAATCAGTCTACTTTAAGAGTTCAGCGGGAAAACAACACTCTACCTCCTACTGTAATGCGTTGTATGGTGAGTATTCTCAAGCTTTTGAGTCCAGTCAACAGTGTGCGAGCTTGGGCGGGGATGAAGGCGCTCAACAAAAGGTGTTGACATGATAACTCTGGTGCACAACAACAACAGATATAAGACAATAATGAAGGTACTTAGTTATAAAATACCCATTAGACTGTGAAATTACAGTGCTGCTCTGATTTTAGAACAAAATGAACTTTGGCCCCGGCAAAAGTCTGCAGTATGAAAGCCTCCTAACTAAAAAGATTTCTCTGCACTGAAGTCGTTTAGTTCAGAGCAGGCAAACCCAAAATTAGACAGTCTGTTTATGTTCTCATTTTTAGTATATTAGAAATAAGTCCTAAGTCACAAATACCATTGTTATGCTTTGCTTAACCACAAAGTAAATACCTTTATTTGAACAGTAGTCAAACAGCTGTATTGTTATGAGACTTTTGTCCTCCATGGTGTGAGCAGAATAACTGCATTTTCACCTTTGTTGTTTCAAATCTAGCACGATTCCTAATAAGTGATATTGTACTCCTGACTTTATTTTATATTAATGTTGCATGATCGATAAGTGTGACAAAGCATTCCAAATGTCACGCACCAATAACCTCATGTAGACTATCGGGTCACAGAAAGTGAGCACGCTCCAGAGCAGAGACAGTCCTTCATTTTTCACTTGCAGATGCAGACTGTTCATGAAAATTGATTTCATATTTCTCTTTAGCAGCTCTGTGTTAAAATTGTTGCGGCGACACATGCGAGCCGCCCAGTTGTCTGCTTCTTGGCCAATAAGCAGCTCCTGGTTTGCCGAGTTTATCGCTCAGCTCAAGGGCAGAGCAGCTGTTGTTGTTGCGATGGCGGCGCGGCATTTACTGTCCCGGCAGCGACTGTCCGACACCTATCATCCTGCTTCACCTCTCGACGGAGTAATTATCTCGGGCAGTCGTAGGTGCTGGGACCACCGGGTGCACGGCTTTGAAGTGTGAGGTGCCAAATTGCTGCAAATAAATGCTTGAGTAGCGAAGCTTAGGTGATGTCATAGTTCATTGCAACAGCAGTTGCCAGCCTCATAAATAATACTTAAGATTGTTTCCAAGTGCATCTTTTGAGTGACACGCTCGGGATGCTTGGGGCCAGCACTTGTGACCCCAGGCACGCTGTGAATGTCTCCTAACAGTTTCCATTGTGACAAACAGACTCCAGTGACTCATCAACTTTCCCCAAGATTGATGAAATCCGCCATCGTCCGTCATCTTTGAAGAGTTCAAATGCAGACGTGTCACCGTTAGTTTGCGACGTAACGTCAGAGGAGCTTCATAGGCGAACATACCTTTTCCACAATCTTATAGTGTCTCTCGTCCGTGTTTTTTTCAAGATTCCCAAACAAAAAAACTAGTCATCTTGCCATTGATTTTGCATGGAAAACAAAATAAGAACAAAATAAGAATTAAAATAAACAGTTTCTCACTGGCCTGAAGTCAACCACAAGTACCATGGAGAGCTAAGTACTATTCGAAGAGAGCAAACATCACTGTGTGAGGACATGATACATTTGTTGCTGCGGCTAACTCACGTTTACGTCTGCATGGGACGTGTTGTGTCCGATATCTTTGGTCAAAGATGTCGAATGGGTGAATGAATGTCTCCTCTGACTTACAGTTAATGCCTTACATGGAAAATCATGATACTTGTATGACGGTTTTTGTCACATGGAAGAACAGTTCTTACAATTTCTGCCCCTTATTCCCACTTTTGCCTATTTTACTGCACAGTGGTTGTGTGTAACTGAGTGTAAACCTGTGTTTGTGTGAGGTCCTTCATGTTGTGTTGTGTTTTACTGTCATGTTTTTCTTTTTTTTTTCAGGCGGTTTAGTGCCACTGTTTTGGGAAATACAGAAAAATGAATAAACAATGCGGTTTTTGGTCGACTTTTTCTCTGATTTAATGTCATTGGATTTCAGGATAGTTTGCTGCGAACACCTGTCACACACTGTGGTGTCTTCATGTTTGAAAACAATGAGGCAGAAAGAAAACACTGACAATGACATTGAGTTCGACCCTACTAAAGCTGAGCTAAAAAACGGCTCCATGTTTTTCGGATGTTGCCTGTCAGCCAAGGCCACGTGAGGCCCAGGGTCCCCCCGCCCTCCCGTTTCTCTCGCTCCCCTCTCTCTAATGTTTCAATTAATTGCAGGACTGTCACGAACGGTGTTCAGCTAACAGGAAACACATTGGCTTTGACGTGAACGGTTGTTGATAGAAGTAATTAGAAACGTTAAAGCCAGATCTTTTCAATCAGCCGCGCCCCTTCTTTCCCATCTCAGACACAGGTCAGCTCTCCATATTCTTTCATTTGATTTTTATATCCATGGATGTTTGAAGGCGTCAAAATCAGACACGAAAGCTGCAGCAGCAGTCGTTCTTTGAAAGCACTATGTCTGAGGTTCTGCTGCTCCCAGATGTCCTCCTCAACCTGGCAGACTGAGGCTGCCGTGACCCTCCGGTCACCAGAAAGCTACTCTAACCTTCAGGCGACGCCACGTCGGAATACTTGTGTAATGAAAAAGGGATGAGATAGTTTATTATTTGAAAAGTGAAAAGAAAGCATGGGAGTGGAACCAAAGCCTTCATTATATGACTGATAAAGCCTGATGTGAGAGATCACGCAAACACCGCGCTTCCCTGGTGGTGCACATGACTTCATTTTGCATGTCTGGTCACACTAACACACACTGCCAGGGTCTTTTCCTGCTCTGTGAGTTTAATAATTTTGCTGAGAAAACAGTTGTGATCACTTGTATTAAGTGAGTAGTGAAGCGGTGCATATATTACTAAAGAAAAGACAGAATAAACTAACACCCACATTAACTACACACAATCTATTTCAATGAATTTATTATTATTATTATTATTATTATTATTATTTATTAGTGAATCAAATGATGGACCCATACATACATTTAAAGAACAAAATATTGTTTATTTTGCAGTAGCACAATAAATCACAATGGTGGCTGTATTCAAGTTTATATATCACCTTAAACTAAAGCGCTTTTAGTTTGTATAAGAATTTAAATGTTATAAGAATTTCAAGTCCATTCAGAGTAGTGAAAACCCTGGACATTGTGTAGCGAAAAACATCCCTGAACAGAAGCAAACAGATGCTTTTGTTTGCTTTTGTTCAGGGATTCCTCCATGTTTGTTGTTGTTGTTATCATCCTAGCTGCCACGTGTCTTGTGCATCAGTGTGAACAGTGGACCAGGAACTCCTGCACTTACTATATATATATGTATATATATATATATTCTTTTTTTTTAAATTAATTTATTTATTTTTTATATTAATATTTTTAAGCATCTACAACCTCACAAATGGTTCAGCCATGATACCTGCTATTGGAGGCTGAGTTCATGAGCTGAGCTCTCAGTAAGTTTTTTGTTCATGGTTGCAGTACAAATAAAATAAATATTATGGTAAATAAATCAATAAATGGTCCAAGAAGGGACCCTTGTGGCTCCTCATTCCAAGATGCTTTCACCAGTTTCCATCCATGTTGGATGAAGTTAAAACACGTAAATTGTGTTCCTCTTGTTGTTTAGGGGACCTTGGGTGAACAAGCCACAACTCAAAATGCAAGCATCATTTCATTATCAATTGATATTTCCCTACAGACATTGGTTGGATTTTTTAGCTCTTCACTTACTTTTCTTCACTTCAAAATATTTTAATGAAAGACAGATGTGAGCTGATGATCTGACAAGTAAAAAAGCTTTGGATGTTGGACGTGATTGATGTGTTCTGATGGTCAGTGAGACGTGCAATTCAACCGTGGTTGACAGGTTAAGAAGTGACAGGTTTTAGGTCTATTATCTGGACAAAGAGAGCTGAAGATCCAGGAGTGTGTCGACGCTATGGCCCTGGCAGACCAGCTGAGTCTTAACCTCTTCTACGGCTCTTACGGACAGAACACACATCATCCTGATCAACGGACCCGCAGGCCAGTTCAAATACCGTTGGGTCATCAGGGGCCCGTATTAACAGAACCAAGGCTTTGTCGCCAATCCCACTCAACTTTCAGGGATCTTTACGGAAAACCGATCGATCAACTCCTGACTCCAACAGCACTGGCCACAGAGAGAGATAAAGTATGAATTGTCTCTCGAAATCAAAAGCATTTCAGTCTGCAGGTATTGAGTCCCATGCTATGCCAATGTGTGGGGCTTTTAAAAAGGAGCATGGAGCAAAATGGAGCTAGTCAGAATACTGATCCATCCTCATCCGCTTATCTATTGCATGTAAAGACGTAAAGATTCAAACTAAACAGCAACATGAACTGAAAGTCCCTGATAGCCATATTAGTTCTCAACGGCGTTCTGAGGCTTGGTGATGTTAAAAAGGCCCAAATTCGAGCAACATCAGTGGCTTGTTAATCGACATCCGTCTGTGTTTGTGTTGCAGCACATCTTGTATCGATTGAACGAAGGAAGGAAAGTGATACACAACGGAAATTCATACTGGTCCTGTCTGTGCTCAGATGCAGCCATAGATGCACTGCAGCACTTCGGTAAAGGTCAGATGACTACTGGTGTCCCAGAAGGTCATGATCAGGCTAGTGTGTCCCATGCTTTGTTGGCTCATTCGGAAACACCGTGGAACTCTTGGTCGCGTCCCTCCCCGCTGGGACACAAAGCAAATCTGTTCTAACCGCCGGGCAGGGACTCCGAAAGGCAAGACGTCAGCTATGCAGCGCCCAGCAGGAAGAGAGGAGACATGGAACAGAGAAGAGAGGGGAAGGAATGAAGGTTCCACCTGTTCACTCCAAGTCAAAGCAGTGTGAAAGGAAGAAGGGGTACACTAGTTAAAATAGATTCACCAGATGAGTGCAAGTTTTTACCCTAATAATCTGCTAATAATCATTCAAAGATTTTTTTGGTGGTATTATTTTAGCTTTATTTCTTTAATTTTTGCATTAAGTTGCTTATTTACCACCTCAGAAACATTGGCTTCCAGTCTAGACTATATATCCGAAGTGGGCGTTTTCGCATCCTCATGTAGAATCAGCAACACAGACAATTTGATAGTCTCTGCTCTAACGTCTGTGAGGGACTCAGACCTTCACAGCATTAACAAAACTATAGGGGAAAGTCTGAATCATCTAGTCCACCATTCAACCTCACGACAATTATTTGTTGGTTCACCACCTTTGTTCATCTCCTCCTCTTAAAGCCCTTTTACAAGGTGAGAAGAGACAGATCTAACAACAATTGAAAATAGAGCTGGTGTATCAGCTGCAGCCATCAGTCATACTTTGATCAATCACTGTCACCTGGTCCCGGGCCAAAACTGCACCCCTGCCTCTCGTCGCACCCTCGGCCTGTCGCCCTGAGGAATGTCGGGTAATGAGGGATGGCGAAGGGGGCATCCGATTACCAACCATGTTGGGACAAAAGGTGTTGCTCTTGTTTACAGCGGCGTGGAAGGTGTTTAGCTGCGGCTTTCATCCCGAGGAACAGTGGGTAGATTACGCACATAACACACATTACCAGCAACTTAGAGGAGGAGAGGAAGGGTCAAAGCCGGGCGAGGGCCTGATGTCTGGTTGACGTTTACGAGAGGAAATAGTTGGGGATTAGTGCTGACAAGTTCAATGATGGCATGGTAATTTTAGGGTCCCTTGTGATAAATCATGTGCCAATCTAATCCTTTTCTATGCTTGAATGTGAGAGACATAGTATTGATCCCATGCTGATCAACCATGAATGCGATATCCATTGATATTTTGGATCAGACGGGAGGAACATTGACCAGCATTTTTGTCCCCTGCCACTACAAGTAACATCCGACTTACGACCTGCTCAACTTACGTCCACACGTATTTCTGACCACGGACAGCAGATGCATATTTTTTTAAAGTCAATGTCTGGCACCGCAGCCCGTGGCAGCCCGGCAACATCTGCATCTCACTGTCACACAGCAATCTACCACTAAGGTTGTAGTACCTATAGTAGTAGTGGCAGTACCTATAACCCTTGCGCCTGCTATTTTGAATGGCATTCGATTTACGTCAAATCTGTCTTGTGACCGGTTGGTTGGAACCGACCTCGATTGTAAGTCAGATGTTACTTGTATTTGGTTCTGCTGGCGTTGATCTCTGTCTGTTTGTTAGCATGATAACACTAAGTTATGAGCAGAATTCAATGAACTTATCTGGTTTTGGATTACCATCTGGATCTACAAATCTTTTGAAGGATTTGGTGGATCTCTCAGTTCAGATAGAGCTGCAGACCCGCGCTGCGTTCAGGACAATTCGGGCAGCTTGCATGAGGCTCGGCAATCGGAACGTTCTGACACCACTTGAATGAGGCTGTTCTCCGTGATGTGCTGCAACTAATGGTCTCACTGTGTGAGTGCTTTACAAGTTTAAACTTTTAATAAGCGAACAAATAATACACTGCATTTCCGGAACAATCTCTCACCTCGACTCCAAATCTAATCCCATCCAAGCAACAATGGCCAAACATGTTAAAACCATGACAGCGTGAGGATATTTCATGGTCTAATGTGTTTATTTGCTTGTTCCTTTGGTAGTTTACCAATATTTATTCCCAGCCTGGCTTCTCTAATTCAGCTTGAGGAGGGAATTGTCTGTCTTCAGACTAATAAGTATCAGCCAAATGGCAGCAAACATCACATCATGACATGGAAGGGATGGAGATCTCACCGTTAATCTGTGTTACAAACAGCAACTGTTGGAGGGCCACTGCAAAGTATTACAACTAAATCCTCCCGGCAGAAATTTGTGCCCGGCTCGAATGGAAATTCCATCAGAAAATTCGACTCATTTATTATTCATCAACATGCCTCGGAAAAGGTGATGAAAAATGACGGCAGATATTCAAGTGTATCATGTGTGACTGTGATATATCGCTATCAGAAGCAGTGAACTGGAAAGGACGGGATTTAATGCGGTCTGAGTCCTGACTAATTCAATAACAGCATGCCGCAGTTTCAATGGCCAGAATCCTAAAAACACATGAGGTTGTAGCGCTAGATTCCGACGGTGGGGAAAAGCTAAACACATACGTTTAAATGAACCAGCGAGGGATTTCGATTGCCTTGAAAATCAAACTACAAGACATTGCTGAGGTCGGCAACTGCATTTCCTTTCTGGCCTCATTATATCATCCATTTGACAAGACAGAAAAACTAAACCTAATGCAAATATGTGTGAAAGATAGTTTGTCCATTACAGGTACAATTTAACTGGATTTTCTGAATAAAAAAGCATTGTAAATAGTAGAATAAATATACTTTATGCTGTGTGAAATGTCAAACACACAATAGATAAATAAATAATAAGCAAACAAACAACAACAAAAGCATTTTATTATTATTATTACCATATATTTTTTCAAGAAGAGTGCCATGGTTTCATTTGGACTGTCAAAGGGGCCGCATATTCACAGGCAATGGGTCGCTTGTGGCCCTCAGGCCATTCTTTGCTGATGTCTGTCACAATGTGTGGTTCTGTTGAGCTCAATATGAATTTATGGTGTTGTGAGAGCCATTTGTTCTCTGTACATGAAATACAATTTTAGGATTGCGATAATGATGGGTTTAAGATTTCAAGAAACGCAACAACAAGCTATATGTTGACATTCGAACCGTCGTTTTTGTGTTCTCTTCCTTCATGACAGTTTTTATTGCACTGCACATAATTTGATTGTGTCACACCTTCTAAGCTCAGGAAAAGCTCCTGGTATTGGACCACAACAGATGTTGGGGATATTCAAGTGAAGCATTGCTGCACTTCCACAGTGACCACTTTAAGGATTTCAGTCCCTTGATCCCTGTGTGATTTATAGATATTTGCTTTTGTCTGCCTTCCTGTTGAAACTGGACGCGGCGTTTTAGAGAAGACAGCAGCTGGGTCCCGAGAAATCAGTCAAATCACAACAGGAAAGAACTCAGTCCAACAAATGACAGATGTTACCTGCTTCGCTGTTTGTTATGCGAGGACATGTGTCTTCTGGAGATTTTTTTGAAAATATTTTGAATAGTTGTGGACGCAGCTCATCTTCATTTGATCTGAAGCCGCGATGCGTGCGGAGCGTTCTCCCTTTTATGATCCTCCTGATCAACAAATGTGTCTTTTATTGACTTCAAGACAAGTTTTTCGCTGTATAGACGTTTCCTCCAAACCCTACAGGAAACTGTGGGTATTTTGCTTTCTCAATTTCCTTAGTAGAGCAAACTCAACACACCATCCTGCATGTATGGCCTTTTTTAAAATCTCAAAAATTGAAAACTGCCATTGAGTTTGTTATTTTCAAATTTAGAAGAACAAACTTGAGTGTGTTAGCATTGCGGTTTATGTTTTGCGGGTTACATTACAGTCCTTGGAAATAGTCCGCGTACGTACTTCTCCTCTGTATTTCTGATAAAAAATAAAATTTTATATTACTTGATAACCATGTTTAGCCAACAAGGCATCAGAACTGCTTTCGGAACAGACAATGTGAATCTCTCACAGCAGAACTGTGATCCCCTCGTGGCCTTCTACTCTTTCTTTTTTCACTCCATGTCCAGGCCTGAAAACCCAAATGTGACAGACCATGGGCTGTTTCTTTTATTGCTGCTGTGTTCCTGATGATTCTGTTGCTTGGGGGAATGATCGGTTCTAGGTCCAGCAACAATAGGCACTGAATCGTGACTGATTGTGAGTGGCCCAAAAGTCATTGTCTTTGGTGGACTGTGATACTTTTGACCATATTTACTCAGTTTATCATCATCGTCATTATCATCTTCATCGTCATCATCATCATTCACATCTGCCTACCAACCATAACAAACTGAAACTAAACAAAATGCTGCACATGTAGTTTGTTCGGCTGGTTTGTGTTTAGCATCATAAAATGGAATGACTTGTGACTCTGACTCATCGTAAGTCACTGAACACTAAAGTAATGTTCGGCAACTTCACTGTAATATAATAACCATATCTGAGGATCTGAGCTCGTAATTGTTCTCTGAGAAACTAAACATCCCAGCTACGTTCATGTAAGAATGTAATATAAAACAATAATACAAGATCTTTGTGACCTTGTTGGCTGCCACAAAACAAGGAGCAAAATTGATGCCTGTACTTCCGAGGCTACCTAGTCCTCGGTCTGTGTTGCTTCCTGGTAGAAGGTCATGGATTCCTGCTGCTGCCTATCGTGTGGTAAAGACTTTCTACTACATCAAATACAAAAACAAATGGACTAAACATTTAGTTGTCATCTCCTTGTTTCAGAAAAAATAAAAACAAAAAAGATGCCGATTTCATTGCAACGTTTCTAACCCAAAGTGAAGGGGCTACAAGTACAGTTACAAACATCTTCTGTTGTTTTTTCTTTTGACTCTGACTATGCCTTGATAGTGCAACCGATCCCCTCGTGGCCATCACTTGTCATCCCCTCCTCTGGAACCAATCAAGAAATGGATAATGGATTCCTTGCAGTTTGATTTGTGGTCAGGGGTTAAAATGTCTGCTGTATCTTCAGGAAAATTTGAAACCCTAGCAGTGAGTGATTGTTTGAATGTAAATGTGGCATGAAAACGTCTCCACTATTCTTCTGAATATAAATCCGTGCAATAATTCTCCTCATATTTACCTGACGTGGTGATATAAAAGAGCAAAGAGTCATGAGCAAAGGGAGACCCCGGCGTGCTTGTTGTGACAGAGCGTACAAACACATGCCCAAGTTTTTGTGGGGCACTATAACTGAGGCCGGCGCAGTGTTGACACCTCCAGCTGTCTTCAGGGTCGGAATAAAGATCTGACACCCGCAGTGCTGCAGTGTAGACACCAGCTGGGCCTGGAGCCAGCGAAAATGTCTTTCACCTTTCTATCAACACCTCAATTCTAGCTCAAAACCTCGAGTCTGTCTGATAAAGCAGCACTCCTCTTTGCTAATATTCTGTTGCTTTTCTCCTCCAAAACACAGCCCTCTCATCTCATCCCGCTTCAGTTCCAGACGCCTCCTTTCGCCTCCTCCCACTTGGAAATCCTTCGTGCTGACACAATGCTGACTTTTGGCCAAGTTTTCTTCGCTCCAGTCTCTGTGGCACAGTAGCTCTTGACTTTTCAAATGACTTCATGCCTCCTCTCTTGGCTCGGGGGGAGGTCAGCTCAACCGGAGAATGAGGAGTCTTGATAGTCATAGGTGACCAGGACAAGGGAAGCAGCTGAACTGAAATGCTCCATTTGAACTTTGAAAATTGGAACCAATCGGCACCAACATTATGACCACCTTCCTTATACAGTGCTTTGACTATATTGCTGTCTGGAGTGGTAGTTTTCAAAAGGTGCGGCTTTGGGAACGGCCAATTTTTTGTATTTTGAACACAACACAAAAAAGCAGTTTAGCTGTGGCTGGGTGGTCCCCAATGGTTTTTGCTGAAGCTGAGACTTAACCCTCTTGCGCCATCATCGCAAAATTGTGATAGGAAGCATTGTTTAATTTGAATGAGTCCTGCTACGGAAACAAAGCCTGGTGTAGTTACTATTTAATACAAGCAGACTGCGGACATCTATGCTTCAATCTGAGCAACATTTGTGGGTGTAGTTTGATCAAATGATGGCGTAGTTATTGTTCAAGGGAGGCTATTGTTACACAATGTCTGGCTCAATTTATGGAGCGTAACATTCATCCTCTGATGAAAACCTGCACTTGTACATTATGACAGACTTACGTTACTTCTGCATGCAGTGACAGCGTGTCTGTTTACCACGACAATCCACAAGCTCCACATCATGGAGCCGATGCTTTACTGTGTGGCGTGAATGAGAAAAAACAACAGAAGACATGGAAATAAGGGCAGATGTGGTAGGATCTCCAGGAGAAAATAGACTACCAACAGTGGAGGGGGCGGTAGCTGTAGACTGCTGTCAACATCATCATTTTTGGTTGAGAGATGAGGAAGAGCCCCTCCAGTGGATCAGATAAACATCTGCTAAGCTATGTAATTCATGAAGGCTTCCACTAAGTGATGTCATGATATACAAAATAGATCAATGAATTGTGTCACACTGAAGATTCGTCTCTGTTACTGCATGACTTTATCCCAAGCAGGTTTCAAGATACAGCCTTTTGAAATTACTATCAAAGTTCAATATCTCATTGAAAAAACAAAAGGGTGACAGGGTTGAAAGGATCGAAAAGGACAGCACCTAGAATCTGAATCCACTTTTTAAATGCGTCCTTTATTTTCCTTTACTGATTTGTGCATGTATATACAGTACATGTGCCTTTGTCTTTCATACTGGAAGCTGCTGAAAAAATGGATTGGTTCATCATTTCCATAAGTTATTGAGGCATAGAAAAGTAACATCTGAATATTTATTTTCCCAGGAAAACTTGCAACGCACTGAAAGCAGCCTCACGTACCACTTTTCGGTCCCGACCCACTGATCCAAAGTGACAAACCTCCAATGCCAAAAAGAACTCTTGCCTCTATCTTCTCAGTCATGTGTGTGGTTTTTGGCTGTGGATTTTTAAGACATAAAAATGTTTTTTTTGTTTTCCCAAAACAAAAAAAAAAGCTCCCAACTGCTTGCTCAGAAGCGCCGTCACTGAGTCGGATCAGGAATGCCGGTTGGCTGAGGGATGTAGCTGATGGCTCAGAGATGTTCAGTATTCTCGACATGTTGAAAAGCCACTTGGCTGACATCTTTGGCCAGTTCACACATCGTAACATGAAGCTGCTGCACTGGCGACACTTTTCTTTGAGGTGTTTGTCATCAAGCTCCATGTTGCATTAGAGACGAGGAACTCATTACGCGACGCTTCATTTAGCTGAATCTCTGCTCCAAATTAAGTGGCTCTATGGCGTGAGCTGGCGAGTGACACCGTTTCAGTTAACCCACCACAAATGTCATGTTTTGTGGGATGCTGTCTAGACTAACCTTTCAGCCGCAGTCATGCATAAAAATAAACCATTTACATATGGGTCTGCAATCATAACATAAAGCAAAATAAAGATAAGACTGTTTCCCAGACAAATTATATGAAAGTAAAGCAACCATATCTTTCATAAACATTCCCCTGTAGTCAATATGAGCATTGTAGAAGGCAGTTATTTACTACACTTTAGTGGCGGTTTTGCTATCTTGCACTTAAAGGCAGAACACATAAACGCTGGCACGAAAGAAATCTACCAAAGTGCCAAAGATGTGGGGAAACAAGCTGTAAAAGTTTTCCATTGAAAAGTTGTTTCCTTATACGCATCTGTCAGGCTGAACCCAAATTCAGGAGTCACGTTGAAGTGCAGGATGATATTTTCATGATTTACTTTGTCATATTGTCACATTATTCAGTTATTCACCCAAATGTTATCGCTTCATTATGTGGCTAAACAGTACAAATCAACCATTCACTTGGGGCAGTGAGCTACTGCTGTGCCTCCCAGTTGGTTGTTTTTTTTGCTGTTTAAATAAAGTTTTGGACAAAGAGAGGAAAACTGAGCTTCCAGCATTGACTGACTGAGGTGGGCCGTAGACGAGGCACACTGTGGACGTTCAGTGGACAGAAAAAAACTGGGTTACGGATCATTTAAAACATTTGCGAACAGTTTCCATCCTGCCATACACATGCTAACAAATGACTACGACACCACTATCACTTTGGTTTTAACTTTCAAGATGAATTATTCCACTGTTTCTGTTCTGGTATCTGTGCCATTTCATAGAAGGATAAATGCGTCTGGGAGCCGAGACAACTTCTGAACTCACAGCCTGAAGTTTCAGCGGCAACCTAATGATGTGAGGTTTTCAATCCACAAGGCCATTTTCGAACCAACCCCCTGTAATCTGGGGTAACCTGCCTCGTCTTATTGAAGCAGATTGGGAGTTTAATGCATCTTAACATTTCTGGAATTGCACAAGTTGCACTTTGATGCACTGTGAAGACAGCATGAGCTGGTTATACTGTTATTTAAACCTAATGTGCCAATCATCTCAGGCTAGAGTAGCTCTGCGGGAAAAGCTGAGGGACCACAAGATATCAGCCTCTGCCAGTGTGTTTCTGTTCCAGCAACATGAAAGGTTCACTTTACAACTTACTTGACACATCTAACACCAGCTGTTCTGTGTGCAGCAAGAACAAATATTCACATATTTAATGAGCGCATTAGCGTTAGCATATTTCCTTATTCATTTCACAAACTGGATAAAAATATATTTACGTTTGTGCTTTCAAAGATAAACTTTTTCAGTAAATCTATTGTATATTTTGTCCCTAAAGAATACTATAATGAATAAAAGAGGCATATAATGTTATACGCGATAATGGAAAGTCACTCATGCAGCAGATTCATATCTATATAAAATGTCAAACGTTTCCATTTAAGTCAGAATTGGGTAAGGTTTATAAAAGAGCGACAAGGACTACTAAAATGGTCGATGTGATGCAAGGCCGTCCGGTGTCAACCAATTGAAAACATCACTCATTCGAGTTGATTCTTCTTATTCTTGATAGGTTACTGCGCTGCATTGAGATCGCTAGTTGCTTCATGCTGGAACATTCTAGTGTCTCTATCGCTCTTTCCTGTAACAATTCTGTGACTGTCGTTGGACTTGTCGTAAGGAAACCTAGCTTGAAAGCCTATTGTCCATATATAACATCCACATTCTGTACTTAATACTGATCCATGTAACTATACTCCTCACACTCAAAAATAGCTAAAATGGTATAAAACATTTTCCTGAAGTACTTAAGCTGTTTTTAATGCCATATCACTGCTCACTTTCTGAGTAATCGGATTAAAAATGAATGAATCATGGCTTTCTTGTCATGTACTGGGAGGGAAAACCTTATTTGGTTGGATGCCGGTTCTGAAGAGGGTGCGGAAAAATCAAGGAATGCCTTCAAATTTCATTTGGATGAAATGTGCTGATGCGCCGTGGTTAAGTGAGCGCTGCCCAAAACGCAGGAGAGAAGGCGTAATAGCGATCACAGTGTTGACGTGGTTTAAAGACAGATTTTTGTGGTCCGTCAGCGGCGTTACAGAGGCAATTCCCACTTTCAGCTGCTTTCCAGCAAAGCTTTCTGACTCTACTCTGATCTACATTCAGAGAACTTGCCTCAGTTTGGGGCCAGAAAGGGACAGACATAGTTTTCTTCTTATCGTGCGTCTGCACTTCTCTCGATGACATGATCCTCACAGGTCAAACAAAAACATGACTGGAAGTGTGAAGCACAGTTTGCTGTTTCTCCAAGTCCATTATGGCGGGTCTGAATTTCTTCAGTTAAGGAGTTAAAATTCTTTTCTTTTGAGGTTATGGAACATCCCGAGAAGCAAAGTATGTTCAGTAGTAACATTGTATTTGACTTCCTCACGCTTTGTTGTGATGTTGACACAGAAAGAGGCTAAATTGTGACAATATAGTGTTTTAGTTTTTTAGATTTCTACAAAATTTCATGTGGTGCAGACAATCTTTAAGTTAGTAGTCACCATTGTTTGCTCAAATATTTTGGCACTAGCAATTCAAACAACTAGAATGCGGCAAGTAAATAAAGCTAATTCAGGATGTCTTTTTTTTTGATGGTTCAAGCCTTCCCCTATTAAACTATTGACCAAGTTCTTGACAACAGTAAATTTTGGACCGAGGTCATAAAATCAGTACCTCATTGGCTATGCAAATCATGTCAGAACCTCTTGACCTTGTCGGCTTTTACGTGAAGGTTCTTGGTTTTAAGCCTCCCAGTGACAAGAACTCAGGGCCTGGGGCCAGCAGTTATGAGTGATGGAGGTGGCTTGTCTCCTCAGCTGCCCCTGTACCCACTGAGAGAACAAGCTAAAGATGTAGAGGCCAAATATAGAAGGCTATTTCTCACCCTGAGTTGATGGATTACTCTCAAGTCAAACTCTGCTCAGTGTCCAGGGAGGTAAGTATGCAGTGCATTCAAGAGGTCATTTTTTTCAGCTTTTGTTTTCGTCTTGGTCGGCTGCACTCATCATCATATCATAAATAACCATCTTCAGATGGGGCTCATAAGTCTCCATTGTCTTGACCTAAAAAAAGATTTTGTTGAAGTGGCGTGGGGAGCCGACAAGACTGGTGGCGTTTGTTTTGAAGGCTGACTAGCTGAAGTTCGGTTTGTGTTCTTTGGAGGTGACTCCGACCAGATGCTTCGCTTTGAGAGCCTCGCGACGCCGCCTCGTTCGTCACAGTCGCATCTCAACATCCACTCTCTGTGTCTATCAACGGGAACCAATATGAGGTCTCAGATTAAACAATGCTTTTGAGGTGACATGCTGGGTTTGTCCTGTGGTGATTCTTCAGTTGAGTGAGTGTGGAAAGATCTGACTTGTTGGAACACAAAACATATGAAGCTGAAGAGGCAGATATTTATATATGAAGATATGGATCACCATATTTCCATCACTCACTCGCGGGATAATTTGCTCATTCACTTACTCAGTTAGTTAAACGTCCTTGTTCAAATAAAGCTCAAACTTCTTGGCAATCACACGGACTAAGAACAACTGAGTCAAAGTGTGTGTCTGTTCTTTTCTTTCAAAATTCTCCAACTGCTGAGCGGCCTCTCTGGTATGTCTGTATCTTTTCAACACCGTGGATTTATAAAGGCCTCGACCTTGTAAATCAAGTGGAATTCAAGCGCCCACGTGCTTCATATCTATTTCAGCGGCCTAACTTACGACAGTGTTTTCTAGGAAACTGTAGTTTTTGAGTTTTAAATCAAGAAGCCTGTCTGAGGTACAAGTTCAAAGCTGTATTAAACAAAAGAACAAAAAAGACAGCAGATGCTTCTGCATCTCTGAGGTCCGACATGACAGGAATGACCCCCATCTGAGCATCATGAGGACCCGGTTGGAATAGCTGGTATAGTTTTCTAAAAATAAATGACACATATCCTTTTAACAATGTGGCACAACTGGCTCCTTGTTAGTCTTTGTTGCCCAGTGGGGTGTTGAGTTACCCATCAGTGCTTGTCAAGCTCAGTATTTATCAGCACAAATATCAAATACTGGTCTGTCATTGAAAAAACAAAGTAAGACGCTACTAACTGTCATCAAACTGGTTAATAAGAAAGATGAATGAAGAAACAACTAGAAATATATAAGTTGCGTTTTGACACTACTATCTGAATTAACTTGTGTTTTTTTAATTTTAACTCAAAGCAAAAACCTGTCGACTGTTGCAGTTTCTACAGAGTACACCATGATGATGGAGGCGGAAAAGTTTTACCATTTGTTTGGATGTGAGCAACTAACAGTGGCATTTTGGAAACAGTTCAACTACTACAGATGCCATCAGTCCATTGACTGACCACATTCAAAGTAGCGATCGATGCCCCAACACTGTCAATGAACACTATTTTAAACCCATGACGTCATTCCAAATTAAGACGCATTTACGGACAGGGCCTCCTGTCCGTGCTCTGCCTTCATTTTGTCCACTTTAATCCATGTTTCCGGGAAGCTTAAGGATTCGGACCAAATGGAGCAGTACCACCAGGATCCACGGGGGCAGTGTTGCTGTTACTACCTGATTCTTGGCTCCGATAAGACACGAAGAAGACATACAAATGATGGAAATTCTCTGTCCGGCAGTCGCAATGTATTAAATGGCCTCACCACTGCGTTCGCTTTTGTGTTTTGTGCAACAGCTACATTATCAAAACTTCCACAGTGGCCATGCTAGTTTTGGAGTTTATAGTCATAAACTGTGGGCTGCCCATCCAGAGGATATATTGGTGACCAGCAACATAAAGAATGTATGGAAGTACTGTATATGATTAGTGACGGTAACATGGTGCAGGGTAAAAAGTACATACTATGGAATCAGTCCAAACTGTTTGATACACTGCTGCATGAGCTTCTGACTGGAAGGATGCAAAACACTCAAGAACAGTAAAACGTCCTCATCTCCGGGCAAGATTCATTTCTTGTGTCAGGTGCTTCTTATATGAGATTACAGTGTAGCTGGAGGAGGCATGAACCCCTGCCGACACAGAATGCGCACGCTGTCTCCGAAGGGTCAAGTTCAGGGCTCCCGACTAATCACTCATGATGGTGAACTGTCTCCACCAAAGGTCAAGTTAGTGTTGGAGGCCGAGAGAGTTTCAAGAGGAGTGAAAGCTTGGGGGACTCAGAAGAAACAATGTTGCATGTTATATTAAATACAGGACACAGACACAGCCAGAAACGACAGCAGCACCGCGACTCTACGCCAAACAGCGAGTAGTTGAAATATGTGATTGTTGGAACATTGAGGTTTATGTCCGCAAAAGCGGGAGTCTGTTGACAGTGAATGGAAGTCATTGAACACCACGGCAATCCCAGACATCACGATGGATGACTCTTTGGGCGGTCAACATCATTTTATTGATGGACAGAGTGCATGTGACTGTTGACATTTGAGGGTGGGGTGATATTTAGGACACATGTAGTGTACATTGTGCATCCTTAATGGTCCTCCTTAACAGTCGTCCTTAAAAGATGGAGTACAGCAGCTCATATAGTCACGCACCTCATTACATATTGACCAATAACAGAGGAGAACTTGTTTTGAGGAGATCCCTGCTATGGGACACTGAGAACCAAGGCTTAATATATCTTATTTTCTTAGTCTGTGCAAAGCTTGTTCTCCTTTAGCATGTATTTATTGAAACAAACAAACATTTTGAATCCAAATTTGACCTTAATTCTTTATCCATGTTGCATTTTTACATCACGCTTTATTGTTGTGCACATTGCTCCCATGAAAATGTTCAGCTCTGAAACAAAGAATCTCAAAACATAAGCTGAATGCCAGAAATGGTTGACAAGCACACAGCATTAAGTGCCTTAAAATGGACACCGTCTGGGCCAGTTCACCGTGCGCCGGTCAGACAGTGATCTGTCAGACGCCGAGATGAGTCACTGCACAACTGGAATCACGGGGAGCGTGGAGGAGTCGGGTGTCCTGTGTTCTCAAGAATAACTAATCAATGTCAAGAAAACACAAATTAGCTCGGCACAACTGGACACTGGAGATGTTTGAATGCCGGCTTGTTTTTCTTGGCTTACCGGGGATCAAGAGAGACATTAATGTCATGAACTTGAGCCATAAAAAATATTTAGATTGTCTCTTGGATATGTCATCTTCCATGTTATTTATAAGAAACAAACTTAAACATTAGTTTGAAGTTCTGTACATTGGTGGGAAAAAAACGAAACAAAAAAAAAACTGTTCTTTTGTCCAGCCCGTCGGGACGGAAAGCTCTTCTAGCACCGAGCAAGTCGACTTCACCCTCCTAAAAACAATAAAGGCTTAGATTACATTTGTTTTCACACACGTTAATCTCCGCTTGTAAAACTTACACAAGCCAAAGTAGGTGTGCTCATGCTTAAATTCCTCTGTGAGTTTGTCCGCCGGCGAGTGCGTGGCTGGACTGAGTGAAATTAATGAAGTCTGTAATGGGTTATCAAAGAGGGGAACTTGATATCTGTGGCGGGGGAACCCCACCTGTTTATGGGCAGGGGGGCACACGCACGCTTACATATCACAGGCAGACAGAGAACAGGATTGCAGGTGGAGTTCAAATGCTCCCCCAGCACCACGACAACAGGTGGATCAGCATTTTTTTTTATGACGTCTGCTCTCCCCATACGCACTTTTTAAGTTGGCAACATGAGATGATGGAATTGCCTGCTGGACGGACGAACAGAGAACTGTATACCTTTAATGACATAAATGTTCATTACTCGCACAAGGTTTGAAAAAAGGATAATATCTTCTGCCTATTGTCCTTCAATCATGAGGAGGGTCATTTCCCTTTTTTTTGGAATGCCATACCAAAGACACACAAAATATAAATCTACAAACTAAGCAACTCATTCATTCATTACTATACACTGACTGTACAAAAACCCGCATGCATACATACAGACTGACACACGCCTCAGTCAAAGACCACACACACTCAAATGAAACCTGTACAACACCGAAGCATCCACACCAAAACACACAGTCATTCCAACAGCATCTAGACAGTGTACAATTGCACAGCTAATGACTCAAGCACACACAGCCACCTGAACCAATGCAAGTTACTGCACAAACACATTGCATAATACACCGCTGGATAGCAACACAGGCACTCAACACACTCACAAATACACGTACTTACATAAATAGTGGGATGTGCCAACAACACAACACACCCAGTCCCACTGATCCAGACAGCCACACCAGAACACACTATACACCAAAGCACACACAGGTCTAAGCTGATCCTACTTAGGCTAAACAAACACCAGTCACACCAAGACGCTAACTTCCAAAGACAAATTGCTTAGTTTTCCTGTGGTTTTAATGGCTGACTTCCCCGGGTTATGACTCAAAGTGAGCAAGATCAATCCAGTCATGAATGGCTGTGTGCTTGATGTTGGTAAGATAGTCCCTGTTATCTTCTGTAATGTCGCAGTGAAGATTGTATGGTGAGCCTGGATAGGGCTAAAAAACAGTCTCCTGAAGACGTCAAATAATGACTCCTTTCAAGTGGACACATCTTCGTCTTTAATGTTACGTGTTGCTGTGCGCGAATTGCGTGTTTATCTGAGGTGCTGTATATACACTACACTAGTGACTCAACTGCAACCTTAGAGTGAAAGCAGCTCCACTCCATGGCTGAACCCAAACACTAGCCTCCATCTTTCTTTTACGTGTTGCACTGGCCATGACACCAGGATTTATTCTCTGATTTTTCTCAGAAGGCAGGACATTGCTTCAAGTGAAAGCCGAATATGTCAACATGCGATGCAGACGACTGATGTCAGCGTCGCTCTGGACGCAAAAGTCTGCTTGACAACAGTCATGCATCAGTCAACACTCAACATACAAGTGATACACACACAAAGGGATTTTTAATATGCTCCAACCAATATCATCCTTTTGTCTCCTTCTTTGGGAACTTCTACACTGTTGCATCAACTGATCAGAAAACAGGTGACTTAGCTAGCGCCATTAAATCGGCATCAACTTAAGCACAACTCCACTTTTCGACTAATCCCAAACATAAAATATCATCAGTACAATACATATTATTTTTTTTTTTTGCAGTTAGTTTGGTTAACTTAGATTACTACAGAAAGAAAAATGACAAGCTTTCAATATGAAAGGGAAAATCCCATAAGTTTTGCGCTGCAGCCACAAAACAAGTAGTTTCGTGGTTTGATTCCACCTTTAGAGCAAGTCTGTGTTGTCGGTGAACACGGTTCCTTTGCTGTGGGATAGCTATTTTTTCCCCTTTGCTACCACGGGTTTCCTCTTAGCTCTCCGGTTTCCTCTCACATACCAAAAACATAAAAATCTAAAGGTGCTTCTCGATTACCTGTAGGTGTAAGTAGTTGTTTATCTACGTTCGTACGTTATCTACTTGTTCAGGTTTTTAATGTGAGCTGAAAAAAATATGTCATCGCCCTTGCCTCAAAAACAATTTTTGAATGAATTGAGGAATATATTCGGGTTGGCTGGGGTGACTGGTTTGTGTTCCACATAAAATCCTCAGTAAAACATGATCGCCTTCAAGGTCAGGCAGTCGTTACTATGTTTCCCATCAGTTTCCCAAACACCCCCACCAGCGCGCCGGCGCATTTTCCATCCAGCCTGCTCTAATACTGGAGGCTGAGCATGTCCTTTAAGTTCATCTATATACGGTGCCTCCACAAGAACTGGACAGAAGTGCTAATCATTTTCAGCGCAAACAGGCCAGTGAATGGTCAGATCAAAGTTAAGCTTAATCGTAGTGGGAATGTGTTACCCACTGGGCTATTTTTAGCCGCTCCCTCCGCTAACTATCTGCCTCATGGTCTTTGGATTGGAGATTAGCGCCGTTTTCATTCTGGCAACGAGTAAACATCCTTCCTTTTTATTTAGAAGCTCCGCTCCGGCGAAGTGGATGGGCACCTGCTATTTTGGGGGAGAATATGGTGTGGGAGTATTTCAAGAGAGACAGGCTTGTTTTACACCCTGATCAGTTCCTATAAATAAAATCTGTGTGTGTGTGTGTATAGATGGAGGCGATGATTCGTGTGTGTGGTGTGTGTGCAGCTATGTAAAGCAGAGAAACCAAGACATTTGTATAAGTGAGTGATGAAATCTGACAGAGCGTAGAGTTTCCACAAGTGCAGCGTCTGTTTAGCGATAAGGAAAGTTGTTGATGGTTCTTTTTGCGGGTTAATTACTTATTTACAATTACAAACTGACTGGGTGAAATCCGAGATACCATTAGAAACGTCTCACTCACATATGTGAAGATACTGAAGCTTCAATGGAACAATGTACATTTAAATGATAAGTAGCAAAGCTAGCGCTTCACAGCTTCTATTTGTTTCATTTAATTTATTTATATTTATATATATTATATTTATATTAATTTACATATGTGTTATATATAAATTTATCTAAATATATAATATAAAACGGAATAAGCCTGGAATTGATGTTTTAAAACATCCTTGCAATGGTTTATGGGAACACATTTAGACTCACAAAATCAATCGACAATTACCACTCAACTATTTGAAGGCTTTATATAAGAAGGCTATTCACATGATCGAGTCTTTTTCATCTATTTGTATTTTGGAACATGAACTCCTGCGGCGCTTGTGAGTAAAGACAAACACTGGCCTAACAGCTGCTCATATTCAGGACTGTGAAGGTTACAGTCACAGTGAGTGATTTCTATCTCACCAGTCGCCCACTCCCCGCAACCCTGGGACCCCTATTCCAGACCCCCAGACAGCTGGACCCTGGTTCTGGTTTCAGCGTGAGTTTGACCGGAATAAATGCCTTGTGTTGATTTAGCATCCTGAGAGATCTAAACAAATGTTTGCCTGTTTATTAATATGGCTTCTCCTCAAATATTCGCCATTGGTGGGCCAATATTCTGAAAGGTGCAGACATCCAGAGCAAATCTTTCTCCCTGTCTGTCTTCTTCTCTTTATGATTAATGTCATTTTTCTGTCCTCCACCCTCCTCTTCTTGCTCTCTGCTGCCTCGCACAGCTCCGTCTCACCAGCTGTGGTCTGCACAAAAACTGATTTCCAGAGTGTTAACCACCATGTTCTTCCTGCAAACGGCAGGATTTCATTTGCAGAGCGCAGGGGGCCAATATCTAGGGTAATTCCAGGGGTTTAGTGCCACTGATCTCTTCCCAGCTCACCTTGGGGAGAAAAATTAAAGTGGCGATCAGGCCTCAGCCTGCCCACACCATGTTCACCTGCTGCTGGCCTCCTCCAACTTCAGGATTACAACAAACATGGATGCTGTTTCACTGTCACTGTCATTATGACTAAACTCAGGAATACTGGTGTAATATTGTGCACCATTTATACACTTCATGTCCATCTTAAAAATCTTCATTTCTCTCATGTGACTGACCCCTTATTGATAAAATTGTAATGTATTTTAGTATGTATTTTTTGTGTTTATACGTCTGTCACAGAAAGGTAACAGTAGTATAGATTTATACAGAAAACATGAAGTACACACAGTATACATATTTCACATCAAATCTAGAACATAAAATCAACTAGCAAATTCATTTACAAAAATGTTGAAACACATCCAGAAAATTTGGTTTTCCCTGTAAGAGACTGAGGACTGCTTCATAACTGTCCAACATTGTACGGTCCGGCAGCTAACCAACCAGATGTTTAACATATTAGCGACTTGATGGACAAACTATTTACCTATTCAGAAAAGGTGAGTGCTAAGATTTTATCTAGATGGGCGTGAAAAGTCAATTTCTGTGTGTCACATGGTGCAGACAGGCGCTACCAAAAGCTAGAGTGTCTCTGAGTGGGGGCCACATCTGTCTCAAAACCAGGTCTAAACTGAGCCTTCCTGATAAATAGCTTGGCGACATGTGGTGAAGTCTGTTTCCAAGGAGGTTCAACACTTAAGTCAGGTTGATGTTCTGCTTCTGACAGAGAGACTCAGCTAATGTCTACAGTGTAAACAGAGCCGTAGAAATGAGTAGCATATACAGGTAAGAACATTTACCCTCACTGAGAAGAGTCAATGATTCTCACACGATTGAATAAAAGTGAAAGCAATACCGACTGGCTGGAGCAGTATTATTAATGGAGAAGTCTAAATCCAAAATATTATATGATAAAAATATATCATTTTAGACTCAGATTTTCACTGGCCCCTCTCTTTTTCAGATTCTTTTAATGAGTCATTCTCAATTATCAGTATTTCTTGTATCTCAAAATAAATGTATTCAACAAAATGCCAATTATTCCAGTCCACTTTGTATATTTGTAATATGTCATCATATATTACCACAATAATTCTATCACCAACATATTCACCACTTTAAAAGACTTTCCATTATTTATGATTTACCTTCATAAGAATAATGAAATGATGTAATGCACAATAAAAAACACACATTTTCGCTTCCTTATTTGTTCTGAAACTTACGTAATGCATTGGTTATTACATGCTGAGACACCAATATGATCGCTTAACTGCCAGAACTTGAGAAAGCAGCATCAGATACTTCATCATGAGTCCGTGGGGACCATGGAAGTCAGTCCTGTTGGCTGAGTTAGCAGAGCTAACATCTAATGTCTTCTCTGTTTTGCAAAAGTGAAAAGGTGTTTCTTGCTTGGAACAGCGAACAGAAGAAACAGTGTCACTCAAGCAACAATGTGCTGAGACACCAAGTGGTGCTTGTACTCCAGCTCTTCTCAAATCTATAATGGTAACTGATCCTTTGGCCCGCAGTGTCACACTGACAGGTAAAACCACTGATGACCATGTCCATAATGTGTGTAGCTCACTTAAGTAAAGTAGCGTTAGTTTTATAGCTTGTCCCAGTTTTTTTTTTTTTCTGGTTGCCAATGTAGCCCCACAGAAAGAGGGTTGCTGGTTCAACTTCTGTTTGAGGAAAATTGTTTGGAGGGAACATTGGTCCGTTCTGTGTGGGTTTCCTGCTGGTACTCTGTTTTCCTTCCACAGTATTTATACATGACATGGTACACAAAATACAGTCCTTTTGTTTTGTCCCTCACCACTGGTACTCGGTGGTAATTTAAATCTGTAGTTGTGTTGCATGTCATGTGTCATGTGACTCTACCGAGCCACCGTAGTTGGGGTCAAATCTGGCCCACCCTGTCATTCCATGTGGTACACATCGTGGAAAGATATTCATGGTGATGTAGTGGCCGATGTAGAGACCAAACATTATGTGGGAACATAAGCGTCAATTTTCTAGTACGTCAGTTTTTTTCCCAGATGGTCACGTGACTGAAAGTAATAGAAATGAAAAATTAATTATTAATTATAAAAATTAACAAAAATATTCACCTGAAAGGCAGTAAAAGTCTGTGATATATCTCATCATTAGTTTGTCATAAATGATCAGGGAAGAGATTCCTAAAAATATATATTAAGTTGGGTTGGTTAGCCAACAGGTTCAACTTTAAATCATCAATATTTTCTTCTGTCTTAAGCTTTGTATCCTAATAGCCGGTTTGTCTTAGCTGGCATGTACAGTATGTTGCCAAGATGCCTGCTGTTTACCACCTTTCAGTTCTTCAGCATCACGCGTGTTGTGCTTTAAGTGAAACCAACTGCAGCGCCTGAGATTTAATGCACGAGTTATTGTCTTTTAAAGAACGCCGTCATGAGCCCCCTCTCTTTTTGCATACATGATATGAGTGGCGGTCTGACATTTTACGGCTTAAAAATGTGTTTCCAATCGACAGGGGACGTGAAGCCCACGCTGGGAAGTGCACGCTGCCCTTTGAAACGCTGCACCAGGAGGAAAACACAAACAAATGTTTGCCACCAAGCACGTTCAGATCCTCCTCCCCCTTTCACCACCCACCTTCCACTCTGTCCAAGAAGAACCGCAGCCGCACATGAGGCACATTACCAGGGAGGGAAAACATGTTTTTGGAATTATGAGTCTTCCAAACGCGCTCAATTCCCTAATTGACTCCTTTCACAACATTTACATATCGCCTGTCTGTGTGCCCTTGAGCTGCGGGTGTTTGCCGAGTGTCAAGTAGAGGGGTCTTGTGGAGATAAAGTTTACTAGATGAGGTCTACAGTCCCAGCAGGACAGAAGCCAGTGGGAGAGGCAGAGCAGTCCTGACGACATACGAAGCAAAACAAACAGACCGACTTCTAAGCTCTGGCAGATCCTGCTGACGGCTTCTTTGGTTTCTTCACTTTCCTCCCACATGACTTCAGAGTCTGGAGCTGTTTTGGCTTGCACTTAAATGTGGGTCTATTTTAGATTTCAGATGAGCAATTCTCACTCATTTCATAAGACTAAAAAGAAACTGCCATTTCTCTCAACTAAACTAACACCATTGCCTCTTTACCTTTTTTTTTTTTTTTTTTTCATATTCGTTGCATTCTGACTGACCACCATGAAGAGGACTTGTGATTGTCACACACTAGATGTCATCATCTAGAGGCTTCTAGTGATTTTCCTTTTCACAATCGTCTGCAACTTCTGGTGCGTTGTGTGACACATATGATATATGACATGAATGAATTTTAAAATTTTAATAGAATTTTTTTCTAATTGAAATAACTTTTTGCCTCATATATTTTCCTACATAATACACTTCTCATTCAATCTGTAATGTTTTTCATAATTTTGGCATATGATTTTTGTAATGTTTAATGTTAAATGGTTTTAATGGTTTGAAATTTAAATTGTCTTATAAAGAATGAATGAAAGAAACAAGAAATATATGTACTATTGTTATTATAATTATTGTTAATAATACTAACAATAAGAAAAATAAGCAGGGTTATTATCTTTTAAATTATTAAAATGTTATTAGTTCAATTACACACCCTTTTAAAAAAATAATGAAATGGTGACAATATATTATAATCATATAAAATATTCCATTCATTTCTCTGTGAAATTGTCTCTTAATTTATTAGTTGTTTTGTATATTAATTTTCTCCTTGAAATCCTTGAAATTTACATATGAATGCTTTAGGCACTTTTTTTGCATCTGTGTATTTGTGGTTGGCAATACAGCCTCACAGAAAGAAGGTGGCTGTAGAAGGAAGGCTGGTTCAACTTCTGTTTGAGGAAAATTGTTTGGAGGGAACATTGATCCGTTCTGTGTGGGTTTCCTGCTGGTACTCTGTTTTCCTTCCACAGTATTTATACATGACATGGTACAAGGCATGTCATGTGTCATGTGACTTCACCGAGCCACCGTAGGTGATGGGGCAAAAATCTGAATCTAAAATCCACCCTGTCGGGACATAGGACGATTAGCTTAAAATCAAAGTCATCATGGAAAGATATTCCTGGTGATCCCGATGCATATGGGAACAAATTCACAGAAACTTCCAAACACCCACACACCATTTGAGCTTCAGGCATTTATGTTCTGAGTGTTTGGTAAAGGAGGAGAAAGTGATATTTATGCTCGATTGAGCCTCCAAAAAATGAAAGACTGAACATACACAAGCAGACTCGTGTTTCCAGATACAGCAGTACCCACTACTGAAAGTTCAATAGTTTTATTTGGCTCATGAGCGAGACTGTGTCTACCATTTCCTGTTGTATGATTGAGAATGACACCGCTCCGTCAGATCTTAGAAATCATGTACGATCTACCTGGTTCGAGTGTGGCGGTGATAGCGGCAGTGGTGTCAAATTTCTCCCAAAATCGTTTGGCTGCAGCATTTACAGACACATGTGCTCCCACTGGAAAAAACGAAACACGCTTACAACCCTGAATGATACAGCAAAAGCAGCTAATTCCTGCTGACCCAAAATAGCTCCCGACCACATTTCAACAACCTCTCACTTTTGCTGTCAGCTTGAGCAAACACAGACGTCACGACGATCAGAAGTCGTTCTCCTTTCTCTCGCTGTGCGCTTTAGAGATGCTACCGCTGCAGGGAAACCTGATCCACTGCATGATGTGAGCAGACAGATTGTCTTCCAAAGATTGTCAAATACTTTATCCAAACAGCCTCCACTTAAACCCTCCCCGAAGTGTGAGTTAATAAAGACAAAAGTGCGAGGTGTCCGTTTCCCCCCTTGCTGGGGGAGTCTGAATGAAAACCACATGCGTAAATATAACCCAGTGTGTGCCGTTAAGTGTGCACATGAGAGAAGAGACAGTAATCAGATTGGTTTCCTGTGACAAACAATAACATTTATTTTAAACCTGCAGCATTTTTTCTCAGGCTGGGCACTAGCGTCCTGGGTAACCAGAGCCAGACTCGACCTCGGGATGTCTTGGGATGAGTGGGGAAAGTAAGAGGTCACAACACCCCTTTTGTGGTCACAATGTTTTAAGAGGTCAAACGACAGTGGAAAACAACATTTTTAATTGAACCTGAGCCTTAAACACAACAAAAACCAAACTGATTCATATCATAAAGATGACAGGGATTTTGCTGTTGCTGTTTCTTGTTTCAGCATTGGAACAGGCAAGACTTGAGTAGTACTTAGTCTTAGTATTGACTCGGTTCAGTCATAAAGTAGGAGCAACATGTAAAACAGGATGCACTGTTCACAGTCAACCTTTTTTCCTTCTTTGTCCCGAGGCCTGTTATTCATGCGTTCATAGAACTGAAGTTATATTAAGGTTACTATTTCTCTGCATCTTGGGTTGCTTCATTCCAACTTGTTAATTCCTACATCCAAATAAGAACATTTTTAAACTTACTCTATATAACACGGATCAAGTGCTGAATGAAGTGCAGATGACCCAGATAGATCTCAGTGGAACGTGTGTTGGCAGAGTGAATGTACTGTCATCGGCTTCACTCTGTGGTCCAGCTCAAACTCAATGTGCCGAAGACGCTTTAGTGCAACATTTTATTGATAAATAAGAATGATGTCTTCTGTGGATGCACGGCAGAAGCTGGTCTTTGCAGTTAGCTGCTCAGAGGGGGTAAGAACTGAGGTAAAGTTTCTCAGATGTATTGAAAAAAAACCCACATCTGGGTCTGGCTGTTTCCAGACCATCACGCTGTGTCAGCTGTGTTGTTTCGGTGCTAAGAAGTCTTTTGCCCGAAAAGTACTTTTTTGCTAAATATGTCTGGCACATCTCTACTAAATATGTCTGGTTGCGAGGTATTGAGTATTTCACATCAGGATTCGATAGAACTTTGGTCCACGGCTGTACAGGTCTGGCATCATTTCTTCTCTGTCAGTGTGAGTTTTCGGAGGTAAAATTCCTAATTATTTTTAGGCTATTCTCACTCACCTTGACAAGCACCAGTACTCCGCCATAGTTCCATTGCCAAAATGCACATGTAGCCATACGTCATGACTGACCTGTCCACAAACCGAGTTGTTTTTTGGTTATTGTTAATTTTCCATGTATTCGAAATCATTGACATTACACAGATATTTGTTTTAAATAATGTTTTTGTTAACAACAACAACAACAAATTTTAAGTAACGTTCCTCTTAAATGATCATGCTCTTCCTCAGACTACATATATATTTCATCCTAAGACACAAACTGTGAAACTTCTCACAAGGACATTTGCTCATCTTGAATTTCAAAGATTGTTTTGAACGTTTCCAGCAAATTAAGAATTTATTGCAGCAAACTGGACTTTCAATCTGAGCGCGACTCTGCCTCCAACTGTTTCTTCTCTAAACGAGTCCATATGCATACGCACTTATTATGTACCGTCAAAGTCTCTTGCATCAGTTCTTATGAGTGATTGCTGTGATACCACATGTAGCACAGCTTAACTGTGATCAACTGGGGGCCAGTTTGAGCTCCCAGCACGCTCGCGGCCCTTGAAAAGAACGCCACAGCGATGATGGATCACAAGGTTTTCATCACAATGTCATTGGAGTGTCTGCTCGCCCCAACTTAAGAGCTTCTGACCTAAGAGCTCCCCCCTGTTGGGGTGATTTCACTTGGACAAATTTCTCCTCCTACAGGCCGCGTGCTGTCTGAGAAGCTCATCTGCCTCTTATTATGCTCCTAAATTGAGTGCGTACACAGTGGACGTGTTAACGGATGAAATGCCGTGCAGGGACATGACATGCTGGGATGGTAAAGGGAAACTTCTGCGGGACTATGTTCTGCGCTAGCCTTCTCAATTGTCTCTGCTATTATGTCACGGGGCAGCCATACTTGGCAGAACTCTGGCGACGTTTATATTGCTGTGTTATTTATTCACACGTCGCACATGAGGGTGTTTTCCTCAGAGGCGGCATTCGAACTTCAGTAATGCTCAGTATTTCCTGGCCCCCGCTCTCACTAGATGAAGCGACCTCAGATGTAAAGGGCAGATGCTAATATTGCCTTTAGCGGAAACTGAAGCTTCAGTTATGTTCACAGAGGTACAACACAAAGATATCCAGCTATGTACAACAGTGACAATTTCAGTCACATATCGTGGAGATGAACATTGATAAGAAATGTCTTTTTAGGGCTCACAATCTGTCAGTGTTATGTCGTCGTTCGAGTTAATCTAGAATTTACCCCTGACCTGCCTGCATTACTTCTCCAGCCAAAGTATAAACTAAACCTTTCAATTTCGAAAAGCCTTACAATGCAATCTGTAAAGCAGGAACTAAGTCTGACATATTTCATTGTATAGTCTTGTTTGGGCGGCCATGTTTTTTTTTCTCCCTATTCATATGAAATCTGTGGGTAACATTGTTTATTGATAAGATTATGCTGGTAAAATATCCATATGGAATGTGGATGATAGGAGTTAAAGATGAGTTTTGCTCAGGCAATTTTCATCTTACATAATAAATGATTGTCCTGTTCTCAAAAAAAAAAAACAAACAACAAAAAAACTGGCAGGACGGTTAATGTGCTGTTGTGAGGCCCTCTGACCCGCAGTTGCACCAGTAATCTCCTTTATATTGTTCTAAAAGGAGGAATATCCCTTCAGCCACCCCCATGTGGCTCCTGGCCTTGCAGCGTTGACTTTATTCACCGTCCCCTCAGACAAGCTCCGCCTCAGTTATGTCTTCATCTACCATATAACCTTCTTTAGCCACTCCAAACCGTGATTGAGATAAGGTTTTGTGGGAATTGAGAAACATTACAGGAACACTTTCAGGAAAACCTTTAGCGAAAAATAGACAGTGGCTTTGGATAAATAGCATTATCACACTTAAATATTTTGTCATTGATCATAGCGCCACACATCACGTGGTTAGTGTCAGCTGTTAAACGTGTTGAAAAATAAGGCTTTCAAATGTTTGTTGAACCACAAACATTCATGAATGGCATAGACTCTGCCCCAAATCGATGGGACGCTTGGATTTTTCAAGTGACTTAAATGTCAGATTTCATGGATGAAAATGGTTAACAGGAGTGGATTTGCTAATCTGAGCTAATTTGACAGGTGGATCAGAGAATTGGTTTCACACGCAGCTTATAAGTGGGTGAAAAACCTTCTGTGGACTGGCAGTGTCAGGTGAGCCGCGGAGAGAGCGCAGAATCGAATGGCAGCGGTCGGTGCCAGTCGTTTGATACTGTAACCTGGCATGATGGCAGTCTCTCCTGCCCACAATGGATCAAGTATGACCACCGCAGCTAAATATAGAAGGACGGGCAACTCAGCTGAACCTTTGAGCTACCCTCAACGTAGTCATCGGATATAACACTGTCGATGACATAACCGCGGTTTGCAACATGCCATTTGTATTTTAGTCACATTGAGATCAGGTCTTTTGTTTTAGAAGTTTTTGAAAAATAAAATCGAAATCCTGTTTGTTTTATTTCGTCCATGAAGGGGAAGAGGTCACAAAAACAGCTCTAAATAACACTTTTGATTTGACAACAAGTTTAAAAGATTGAGATATTGGCTTTATGTTGATGAAAAAAGGCTGAATCAATTGAAGCTCTATTAGTAACAGGGAGTGTGTAAAAAGTAAACAAGTTCACATGGTTTCTGTCCATGCCAGTGAGACGTCTCATGCACAGGAAACCAGTGCAGTGAGGGAACAACTTGGGACCCCCAGGTCTGTGCCGAAGAGGGCACAGGGAACAGAAAGTTTGGAAACACATGATAGAACTATCACTGGTCTAATAACAGTAATACATGCTTTCCTGTCATTGAGGTTTGTGTTATATTTGCTGGCACATCAAAACATATTTTCATGAAAAGTTCTCAATTCTCCCATTATCTGAATCATTTGTCTTTAAATGACAAACACGCAGCCAGCGTCCCGATGTTCCGACGGAGTGGAACTGAGAACACGGGCAGAGGATTAGAAGTATCTGAAAGAGCAAAATCAATTAACCCCTGTGAGATGACTGAGAAATGAAATGTCATCCTCGTCCAGGCAGAAATGCAAAACAGGATCATGCGACGGGCGTCTTTATTTTCTCCTTGTCGGATGTGGTGACTCGCACTTTCTGCAGATGTGTCAGACGTAAATCATCAGAGAGGATGAGAACCAGCCGTCCGCTGCTTCCTGGAGACACTTGGTGACTGACCGACTCATGGTGGACGCTGAATCACCGTGCTGTGTCTTCAACAGTCTTGGCCTCCCGCTGTGTTCCCTTGGTTCACGAGGGAATCGAGTAATTCTCCACATTGCGCTGGGTTCCAGACTAGTCTTTCAGTTTTGGGTAGTTCTAACACAATCTCCTTACTTTGGAAACGGAGAAGTGACTTGCATGGTGTGACTCATGGTGTGTAGTGGACAACCAAACCTGTGTCTGTGTGACCCAAAGCCATTTAATATATCTTGTTCAGGGACCCCATTTTGGTGATATTCTTAAAAAAGGAATATAATAGGAATTAAATGGTTCTCAAGACAGGACGGCCAGCAACAAACGTCACTGTCAATGATCAGGACCGGATCACATGCGACCACAACTATCCACTAAAGGTCCATTTATGCTCAACGTGTTACGTACGGATCTGGATATGGATGGAGTCTTCAGTCCTAGCTCAGCCTTCATTTCGTCTGTATTTCTGCACGTTTCCACAAAGCTTACGGATACGAACCAAACGGAACAGTACCACCAGAAAGAGTGGGGGCGGAGTTGCTGTTACAACCTAATACGTAGCTCTAATGAGACACGTAGAAGACATAACAATGGCGAAAATTCTCGGTCCTCCAGTTGCGATACATTTAATGGCACCACTGACCCTCGCCTCTTACAACACTACTTCCCTTTCCTCTTCTGTGCAATAGGTATATGATCCATACTTCTTCCACAGTCGCCATGTTTGTTTTGGTGTTTGTCATTGTCATAAACCTTTGACTCTGAGCCGCTCCCCCTGGTGGATATATTGGTGAACAGAAATAAAAACCCATGTGTGAACTGTTCAAACCAAAGCGAATGTCATGCAGGTTCAGCGATACAATCTCACATTTGCTGAGAACCTTTTTTGTCTCCTCCACTATAGGTTTTCTTCGAGGATGGTTCCCATGCTGACTCTTGAGCTCTGACTCTTGAGAACATATCAGTATGTCGTCACCTGCTGGTGCTTTGTTGGTTTGCATGATGGTTGGGTGCACCATGGTGGGTTTAACCACTCATCCTATTCGACCAATTGAGATGGCATTCTTATGAAGTGCTCAGCATGTAATCTTATGTTTAAGTTTTATGCCGAATCACTGTTTTTCCATGTTCTTTTTTGCTGGTTATACAGTATATTTAAGCCCTTTTTCGAATTCATTCTCCTCAAAATAACAAGTTTTAATACGAGTCATTCTCTGCAGTGCAGGCCAAATACAAAACATATGACACATTTACATTCAGTCACAGACTCCTCTCTTGACATCTGTCAGACACCCACATGGTTCAAAAAGTTGTCTGTAATTAGCTTTTGCCTTTGAAAGTTGACAGGACACCACAAACTGCCACCTCCTGCATCAGTATGAGCAGCATGCTACGCGTGGGTCAAGGTAATTTACAGCAGATAGGAGGCACATGCTATGCGGTGATGATGCCTCTGAAACTAGGTTATCCATCACCGGCCGTCCTCGCCTGGCGGGCCCCCGGCCAATACCACATCCATTATCAGGTTGTGGGGATGCTACACGGAAAATGAAAGGGCTCTTTCCCTGCAGGACATTAAAAACGTATGGACATATGAGTCTGGGTGATCCATGGTTCCTGAAGAGGGCATCAACTCCTGAATGTATTTTTGCCAATGGACAAGTAGTGACGAAGGACCGTCTGGTTACAGCTGAGCACACAGTTAATGGCTGGAGTTGTGATGGGAACGCTTCCTACACAGAACTAATAAATGAGAAACTCAAAAAAATTGTAGTGGAATACAGTAATTATAGAGGAAGAGAGGGAGCTGAAAAAAAGCTACTGATGTATTACTGACGTCTGCGAAGGCTCTTATGATGATGGTGATTTGACAGAGAAAAGCATATAGTCTTTGTTGTGTGTGCAAAGCGGGTGATGAAAAACTTTCCGTGATGTAAAAAGATGGAGTAACTTCATGTCATTCACAGATTGTGAGAACAGATGATGTGCTTTCTGAATCTGCAGCAGCTGGAACAGCTAACTAGCTCCTCTCTTCGATCCCAGCTCTTCAGTGGGAACACAGAGGTATTCCCAAGACGGTAACCGTATTTGGGTGAAAATGAGAAATTCATGATATGATATGTGAACAATACATCTTTTTCATGGTGAGTAATTTCTCCTCCTTGACTAAATGAAGCCATTTGGACTGTTATTTTGCTGCAGCGGCGGGAAAGCCACAGTCTTTATCCTGCTCTCTCGGTTAGTCTTTATTTAAAGAGCAAATAAAATCATCGTCCACTTATTTTTTTGGGAAGAGGCTATAAAACACTGCGGCTGGTTTTGAAAACACAAGTTAATGCAGATTTCAACACTTTTGCAAGCATTCATCATCATCTAACGTCTGTGGTCACTGCTGTGTTTCATTTCTTCGTTTTATTTTCCAAACTCGACTCAACAGCCAACTCCACTTCTGCAGATTGGAAAACTAAATGCACTTTTTTTTTTTAACATGGCAGCTTGAGTTCAGTTGAACACAGTTGTACTTCTCCTTGTAAAAAGAGGATCTTGAAGCCTGAACGTCACTGCGTGATGTTGGTTTGCATTGTAACAGGAGATGTTGTTCTACGCTGTAGGCAGCAAGACAGTGCTGATATTTACAGTTGGAGACGCATCGTAATACTCGGATAGATGTATCAGCGTGAAACAATAGTCATTGTTGTGCCTGAAAACACAGTCTTCCTCTGGACTTATAGGTTCAAATGACTTGCAGGCGTGCCACCATGATCTGAACCAATGATAGCACAGTCAGTAGCAGGCAGGTGGAAGACTCTTCTATGGAAATTTTCATTTTTAAACCCCTTTGACAGTGTTGATACAACCAAAGTTACATGGTAACCACTGCTCAACTGGCCTTACTTATTTCCGTAGTAGTTGGAGATGAAGTTGAGATGAAAGTCGTTGTACGTCTGGTGTGGGATTGAAATAAACTTTGACTACTATGGCTTCTAGTCTCAAATGTCACTTGAACGTGAGACACGCATTTTCTGCCAGCAAAAGCAGCAAAGCGATTGAGAGCACAAATCAAGACACATTATCAGGAGAAAAGTACATGAGTTGTATAGAAGTGAGAGGATTACAAAAACCTCCAACTCCTGCTCTAGCTGGAGGCTATTGAACCATGATAGTTGCCCAGTTACAGTTATATAAATGGTGCATTACCTAACCAGAATACTTTATAAAAGAATTCTGAAAACAAATTGTGTGAAAAAACCTAAGATTTAAGATCAAGTTATTAAGATTAGATTCAGATTTAGTAACCAACTGATAAGCAAATATTTATTATATTGCATCATAGCTTAGGATTTCGACTTAATAATTGTGACTATTCATCTCCCATGGTTTGAGAAAATCAGTATTGACTCAAAATATTAAACTCGTGTTTTGAATGCCTTCTCTACAGAGCGGGGGGGGGCAATTAAATTTCCCCAGGGGCCACGTTATATACTATGACTGTTGTGAGGGGCCACTGGGACCAAAGAAAGGAGGCAATGAAAAAAATAAACAAAGAAAAAAAAGACATCATGGGAAAATTAAAAAAAGTAAAAAAATCTAGTGATAATATTATGTTAATTGTGAAACTACAATGTTTAAAAAAATAAGTGGAAATTTTGGCTTATTTAATTTGAAACACAATCCATTTAAAGATGTGTGTCTTACATTTCAAAATCTATTTTCAATTCTGATATATACTAAAGGACCAGAATACTACTCCTGAAAATAAATAAAAACAATGAATAAATAAAAAAAATACATTTCAGGTTCACTCAGTAAACAAAAAAAAAAAAAATCATAAAACAAAATTGTCAGAAGCATCACTGATGTGAGTTTTATAGTTTTACTCTAGGAGTCTAAGAGGGCTGCATAAACACACAAACAGTCATAGGCCACATTTGGCCTAACGGTCAGCAGTACTGTATGTGCTTCTCACCAGTCTATCACTGCCACATCTGTGTTCACAACTATCATTCACTGCTCACCATAATGAAAGAGTAGCTCAACATTTTGTGATCAAATCAAAACTATTTTTCCATGAAGGAGCCAGTGCCTCTTGTATCGCAATGATTTCCTCCTGCCATCCGTCAGTCGTCTCTCTACAAAAAAGTAACACATTTCTCATAAGGCGTCTCAGTTTATTTCTTTTTAGGACCACAGTATGACAAAAAGCAAAATTCAACCAAGACGCCATATTCTCCTCTGCCAGGCAGCGCGTTCAAATCTTGACAAAATGAAACCATGTGGTCACCAAACCCCCACCCACTTCACCCTCTATGACCACTCCACATACACCACCACCCCCCTCACTGACCTTCCCGCCGCTCATTGTCCCAAAGTGAGACTTGATTAGTGGCCTAAGCCCTGTGAAGGTTCGCCTCAGAGGCCACAGCTGATCTTTTATACTAATTTCGGATTAATGTGGGGTCTGCAACACTGCGTAAACACAGCCCCTGCCACACAGAGCTAAACATTAATCCTCCTTAATGCTGAGAGTCAACTTCCACTCCTTATCAGAATTTGACTTAATCTCTGCCGAGGCCGGACAAAACTTGGCTCTATAGGTAAAATGCGTGACAAGAAACAGCGACTCCAGAGAAATAAAAGCTGCAACTTTACGAAAATGATCAATACATTAAAACAAGTCAGACTTGAACACTCTGAAATCAAGTTAAAATATGAATTTAAAAAAACTGTAATATGCAATTGCAATGTCAATTTTAATATACATTTACAAAACAGATAACAGATTGTTTACCAACTTTAATAAATTATATGATTTTTACAAAATAATGTAATAATTAAAAAAGCCAGGTTCCTGTTATAAACCAGGTGTTATTGTGACATTGCAAGACCAAAAGCCTGATATGGTCTGGTTAACATACAGTCCAACAGCAAGTGTTGCTGAAATTGATACCAAAGTGAGAGTTGAAATTGCTACAATGAAGCTTTATATCGACCAGAAACACAACTTGGTGTCAGCTGTGCTGTGGAACCTTGTACTGTAGGTTACTATAAAAACATAGGATCACCTGGTGTTGTCGTGGAGAACACCTAACATGACATCGAGGCAGAGTGCTTTTTCTGTCTGGATGCATTGCAGATCAACTCTTTCTGATTCGAACATTCACTCTCCGCACTCCTGTCTCTCGCTTCTATATAACGTCAAACAGGAGCGTTTGAGTTGACAGGTGCCGTAAGTGGCAAATGAGTTGAAGCTTTTCAAAGCAAACAACGTAACTGACATGTATCTAGCTAGATAATGTCACTTGTTTCACATTAAAATAAATGAGACTTGCACTGGTTGTGACTGGTCTTGACAAAAAAAAAAAAAAACTCACCTCCAGCACGTCCCAGTCCGAAAAGAGGCTGAGACCTTAAAATATATATGGTCTGTAGGTAGTATAACATTAGTGTCTACACAACACGTACATTTTGCTGCAGTATATGTTGACATGGAGGCGTTGTTTGGTCACTCACTGTCCTAACCCAGGCCTCAGTCACATAGAGTAATGGACAGAGATTAAAAGAGGTGAAAAAGAGGAGAGTGCGGGTAAGGTGGAACAAATGTCAAGGATGATCTAGGACCCAAAAGCGAAAGGCTATGCATAGGACAGTAGTGAGACATGCCATGATGTATGGGTTAGAGACTGTAGCTGTGAATCAGAGACTGGAAGCAGAGTTGGGAGGGTCAGAGGTGAAGAGGCTCAGGTTTTCATTGGAAGTGACTCGGAAGGACAAGAATAGAGAGTGTACATCAGAGGTCCAGTTTACATGGGGACATTTGGACTTAAAGTTAGGGAGGAAGTGGGAAAAGATACATTTTAATGCATGCTTCAGCTTGAATCTGAATGTAAAGGGCGGCGACGGCGCTACATTTATGGAAAAATGCTCTTGAATGTACACTTCATCAATCGGTCAACACGACTGTGTTGCTGTATTGCAGCCATATTCAGGGTTGCAGTATCAACTAGCCCTTTGGTCCAGGTGAGTAACTAAATATTTGAAAACTTTTATGGAAGTCTCTAACGTTCATCATGTTGACATTACTTCCTTGTGGGACCAGAACATCATCTCAAAAAACTTCATAAACATTTGAAGAATTCGGAACAGAAATGAATGAATTTATTTGAATGGTATTTGCAAGTTATATTCTCTGTCTCTTTTCAATAAAACAGAGATCATTCTTTATATATCATTATATTGATGTTAAACTCTTGCTAAATTTCAATGCTGGATAGCATCAACGATTCGCCCTCCTGGGTCAAGAAAGCCCAAACAACTCAGTTAAAAAAGAGCAGCCAGGAACAACTGCTGAGGGCGGACGGGAGCGCACACATGTTGATCCGGCAAACATCAACACAGTTAGCTGAGGGGAATGAGCCGACCGCATAATTATAAAGTTTTTAAGTAAACTTCAAAGTGGAGGGTAAGCTCTTCTAAAGCAGAGAGAGAGATGGGATGACGGACCAAGATGGAAATGCAGTGAGTTCCCAAGCAAATATATTCTGTTTTCAGAAGTGATTTATCTGACTGTGTTGTGCAAAGATACAGATTATCTGGAAATACAGGTGATAATTCTCTATGGAGTGTGAAGTCTCAGCAATTGTACAAAGTTTGAACCTGTCATTTCCACTCAAACTGAACTGAATATTCGGAACAGACAACAAAACTGAATCAGCGTCTCAGCCACTAGCGTCTTCAATATTTAGTTTCCTTTTATTGAAAATACTGTGTCGTCATAACTAGCTTTAAATTAGAAAATTTGAATTTTTAGCTTTATTAATCCTTTATCTGGATATGGAGTAGAAAAGGATCATATCATGACGCGATAAATGCCCATTTGTGTTCCAGTTCCGAACTACTAATGAGAAATTGTAATACTTTTTTTTCGCTAAAAGTCATTAAAATCATGAATTTGCTGCTGCAAGAATCCACATTACGGTGGAGATACATCACCTGGAATTGTCGTTCCCGGCTGACTTGTGAATATGGGATCAATGAGCTGAGAGGATTGTCCTGCAAACTCGGGTCAATAACTTTCCTTGAGAATGTTCTGCGCTGCCTCCAGCCACTCTACATTATTCATTTTCTGCTTCTGAGCTAAGCGCTTGTCTTTTATGAGCTGTGAACTGACCACAAATGTTCAGACTTGTTCGTCCCAAAGAAACATCCCTTACCCGCCTTCCCATCCTTGCTCACCAAGTCCTCTCAAGTCTATGGGAAAGGGCAAAAAAAGATAGCAGCAGCTTTAAAACGGAAAAATCCTTTAATGCAATTCCTACCTTATCTAAAACACCTACATATCTGTCTCCAGTCTGCGGCCTTTGAAAGGATATTTCGGGCCTGGGATTGAGGAGGGAAAAGCTCCCCTCAGAAGCACGGCTAGGGATGAGTTATAGGCATCTAAGAGGCTGGAAATCTCCGGGGCCTGACCATGGCTTTAGTGTACAGCTCCAACCACGGCCAGGGTCTCCAGCAGCGGCGGCTCCCCCTGGCCCTCGTAAAGGCAAGAAATATGGAGGAGCATGAGAAGCTTGCGCTGATATTAAGAATTAAGAAGGTCAGATTTTGTTTTCCTTATTCTTTTGGCTCACTCAGAGCCGACCAGAGTCGGTAACTTTAGACTCGCAGCGCCGGAGTTATCATGATCAATTGGTCGTCAGCTCTTCAAATGACGCCCGATTTTGAAAATAGTCTGGAAAAATGTCTTTGGAAGATGACGTTAATGGAAAGTAAAGAAGAGCAGAGAGTGAGAAGAGCTTTTTCCTACATATAGGTAATTTATTGTAAGCCACAAACTCAGGACTTTATTAGTGCTTTCATGTGTCTATCTGTTATTATCTTGTAGCGCCTTTAAATGGAACCTGGTTGCACAGGCATAAACTCCATGTAGTCAGTGAAAAAAAAAAAAAAAAAGAAAAAAATCCAGTGGCCGTTTAATGACGAAAAAATCCGAAATAAATGTAAGCTGTTTTAAATATTGTATCTATTGTATCCTATGTTTTAACAAAGTATAAATAAAATTAGAAGATGGAATCAATATATCACACACTTCTTTTTTTATTTATTAAATTAAAATACACTGATGAGACTAATAAAACATAGTGGCAAAATATCTTTCCCATTTTTCCATTGAAATATTACAGTATATCACCGCCGCCAAGCGCTAAAGTGTCTGTCTCTCTCTGTCAGTCTCTTAGAAAAATAAAAATAAATCAATGAACAAATTTCAAATACATTCTCAGGGAATATTGATTTAGGGACAAACGACAGATTCATAATTCATAATCCATAATGGACAAGCAACAGTGGGAGTTCTACCGATTCGTAATGCTTACTGTGCGTTATGCGAGCAAGGGTTACGCTCATTGCTATCATTGAATCTGAAATGCTAATTCAGGTGCACCGGTGAGGTAGTAAATCCTCGGCTCACTTCCGTCCACTAAGTCCGCGCCGTTACTTTGGGTGTGAACCAGTGAGTACCAGATTGGCTCAGCTGGTCCGATCTCTGTTGTTGATGTTTAGATTAGCGGGGAGTCATGCAGTTGTGCTCTGAACTAGGATATTCTGAGTCATACTTCTTGGTGACTTCACCTGATGTAGGATTTCCAAGTCAACATGGCCTCCCTGAACGTAAACAGGAAGTAGAAGTAAAATAAAATAAATACAAATTTGTGTTTCCTCTTCGTCCAGCAGGTTGTCTAGTTGCAAACAAAACATATATTTATATAAAGTAGTGGCTTATTACCGGAGTTTTCATGGATGTCACTATCTTATTTTCCCACAGCGATGGCTGAAACGCACTGAATTCAACTGTGACGCCATTCACCGCACTGACCTCCCTCTTCCCGAGGAAATTGCAACGCACCTTTGGGCACCAAACCTCTTTCTTTTTAAGAATCTTCTTTTCAGGCCCCGTCCCGGAAACTGTCAAGCAGGAGAGGAGTTGGAGGTGATGTCATGGCTGCACCAATAAGAATGAGTCATGCCTGCAATGGTTGGTAATAACATGTCTTTAATGCTAATACTAATCTCCAAGAAGGTATCCATGCTTATGGCATATCCTTTATGATCACCATTACCAATTCCATTATAAAATAAAGCAGGTTATCACACTTTTGAGAGAAATTTCTTTTACAGTATTCGTTGCATGAAGCGGTAACATCACGAAAATCATCATCAAGAAACTGAACGAAACAAAATTGTTGACATTTATTGCATTGTTGACAGCAAAAATATTAGCTTTTAATAAAGAGCAGTTTGGTAACCAACAGTCGTGTTCTTGTCATTTTGTCATGCTTAGAATTTTCTATTTAAAAAAAAACAAAAAAACACTGTTAACTTTTATGCTACATAATCACCTGTCACCATGCAAAAAATTCTGGCGTTGAGAAGATAGATCAGGGGCGTAATGTAATGTTCACTCCTTGGTCACATTGGTCAGTGTGAACTAAGAACGTGATATTACATATTGTAATAAACAAAAGTTGCAGGTGAGAATGTGTCACAGGATCAGTGAAACTTCAAAGGAAAAAAAAACAAAAAAACAAAGGTGTCGTGATAGTCTGAAAAATCTTTTTTTTTTTTTAACAAGTACATATTTCACATTTTCCATCTGTCAGCAAATCAGTTCCAAAAAGGATGTTTTATAAATGGTGAAAACATTTTTTTATGACTGATCAATAACGGGTAGTTTGGGGACCCGGTTTAGCACGTCCAAACAAATAGTGTCAAAAGAGTCCTTTGTTTTATTGAGGTCAGAATGTGAGAATTTTCTTTTCATTTTATGAGCCACCTTTTCATTACATTGCTGAAAGGTCGTGATTTTTATCACACTCTTGGCAGATTATGATGAACTTGATACTCTTCAAAGTTTGGATTGTTTTAAAGAGACTTTTACTGTGGAAGACAAGTCGCCCTGCCCAGTGTCTCGGTTGTTCTAACTCCTCCATTAGTCTGACTTTAACACACAGCCAGTAAATTCTCCTGTGGAGGATAAAGTTCATGAAGATAAAATCAAACAGATGTCGGCGTGAGGCTGAGTCTTCATGACCCACAGAAAGGGCTCTCATCAAAGAGCCGAATCATTTGTTTTGAATTATTACATTGTTATCAAAAGAGACGGCAGCGGCTTGTTTGAGCAGGAATTCGATCTGTTTGTCGAAAAAACACGGGCCGGGATTCTCCAGCCCAGAGGAACCATGGGAACAGGGTGACGGCTGATGGGTGATGGCAGCTGGAGATGGGTTTGATTGACAGGCGTCAGCTATCTTTGGACTTTGTGTTTACTTTTGTTTGTTGTGGAGTCTGGTGTTGCCTGTCTGACACCTCACATGTCTCGCTGCATCCCAGTAAACATCACCCCAAAGGTTAATAAAGGAGAGCAAGATCAATATTTATGTTGTGTTGCATGGAAGAAAAAGTAAAGCCAAGTCAACAATTTCATTTCCCATCCAAAAAACAATGAAAATTCTAGACTTTTTAATGGGAGGAAAATCCTTTGTACGTTTTTAGAATTCCAATTGTAACAAAGGTAAATTTAATATAAATTAAGATGATGATGATGAATCACTATGAGGAACCACAACTAAAATCACACTTGATCATTATAATTGTAATGAATAAATACATTCATGAACAAAATAAATCAAAACAAAACAAAAAAAGAGAAATATTCATAAAATAGTAATTGGAGAAAAGTAATAATATAAACAATATTTATCTGTCTGTTTTACTGAATTTGTCTTACTAACTATGATGTGACTTTTTGATTACTAAAATATAATAATAATAATAATAACAAAAAAAAGGTCGACAAAGACATTTTGATTTAAAGTGTGAATGTATTTGGAGTTCATTTGCAACTTAGCCAATGAAACAGAAGTAAAGGCAACACAGAAGTACTGCGTGTTCCTTCGTCTCTCACTTGATGAAGTTCCACTAATGAAATTTGTGATAAAATCAAAAGCAAACTCAGATTGCAGTGAGATAGTTTTAGTGAATGTGAACCATCGGAGACACATCGAGCCTGTTTCGTCTTTCACCAGTAGACGATCCTGGAAGACCTGCTTGGGGTCATACAGTCGCAGAAAGTTCATCTTAAGGTTACATTTTTTTCCTATCTCCTAAATCTTGTTTCAACTGCTGGGAGAATTCCGGCCAATAAAATGCAGTTAAAATGGGAGAATGAAGAAGGAAAAAAAAAAAAGTTCCCAAGACAAGACGTATTAAAGGAAGGGAATAAATTCAGAACATCTGACCAAATATACACAAACTATTTGCATCTGTTGTCATAATTCAGGCATGGAAGAATTTACACCATGAAAAACTGGCCGTTGTTTTTTTAAAAGAGCCTGAAAACAAACGGCTTTTCAAAGCGTCTGCGACGTAGGAAGTTGGAGGTCAGCAGCAAGAGGGGGAGGCGTGAAAGCACACTTGAGTTTTGCTGTTTGCACACTTTGCCCCTGTGAACTTTGGCTCCCAAAACTTCGTGACTTCATATAGTTTGAGTAATTGTATATACTTGAGATGTTTTTAAAGTCCCAGATCAAAGTTCCGCTGTTTTTATTAATATTTTTCTTGTCTGTTTGGACATCAAAACTAATGTAAATATAGTTTAATTGAAAAAAAAAAAATCAGTCCAGGCTCAGTCTCACTCATGCTCGAAGCTATCCATGCTTTAGATTTCTGAGCAAAAGTGTTTTTAGCTCCTTTTCAAACTGAAGTGCATTTGTCATTCACCAGCAACACGTCGCACCTCTGTCTAAGATTGCTCTCTCTGCACCAGCTTGTGGCGCCAAGTTAAACATGACCAACCAGTTAATTTATGTATCGGTCCAAATTGCAACTGGCTTCTTTCAATGAAGATCCAGAATGTCTTTATTTATTTATTTTTTTGCTTTTTACTTACATTTAGTTAGGAGAATCACTGTGTAGGGTTTAAAGGATCTTATCTAATATATATTTAATAATGAACTCAGGCCAGATGGTTCATGAAGTTGTAAAAAATAAATACATAAATAAATAAGAATAAAACCTTTGAGGCCTGAATTTATTGGGAAACAATTGATATTCGGCACTCACTCTTGTCATTTGCATGGAAAATGAAAGATACAAATAGACTCTAACTAAATCAGAGGTGAGTTGATCAAAACCAAGATATCCCATATGTGAACTGGAGGCCACGAGGGTGTAGAGAGGCCAGTGCACATTTCTGCACTGTGCGCTTCTTCTCATTGTAGTGTCGTGAATGTCGCAGGGAGCTTATGATCCGCGCTCCAAGACGCTCATCTCACACATGGTTGTCTGCTGGTCTCACATCTTGCATGTACTGAAACACCACCCAGCAGAATTGACCCAAGAAAAAAAAGCTCTTTCAGGCCATTTTCACCCAAAAATCTTCCAGTGATTTTCATTGTACAACTGTTGGCCAAGAAGCCAGAGCATCCTCATCATCATCTGACCTCCTCTGGGTTGCATGGGTTGGAGGAGAGATCCTTTGCTGTGACCTGTGTGATGCATATTCCGAAAGCAAGCAAGACCATCTCCTTCTTCTGAGGAACTCAGCAGACACACATGCTCATTGGCACTACAACCCTGTTGGAAATATGCCGCAATATATTGTCGTGAGTTTGCGTCCTATGCTGACGACAAAGGCAGCCTTCAGCATTGCATGTTGACACATGGGCAGCGTGGCGCTCCATTCATTCTATATGTAACTAAGACTCAATTACTATTTGAGGTCTGTCAAATGGCCTTGCGTTTCAGTCTCGTCACGGTCACGAAGGAGGACGGCCATGATTGGGGTTATGAATAGTAACTGGCATCCAATATGATTTAGTGCTCCACGCGCTCCAAGACACGTGATACACACCCCAGTCTGAAACGCTATATGGAAGTAAACCATGTTTTTTTTTTCATGACCCACGCCTTGCGCTCCAACCTCCATGTGTCTCCAAGTGCGGTCGACAGCCCACCGTCTGGATCGCTACAGAGGACAGAAAATGTTCTTTTAGTCTATTGAAACACCTTTGCGTAACGCTAAAGGCTGCCTCTGACGTCAGTATAGGACGCAAAAATCCACTTTCCCAACGTCAATATATTACGCCATGGCACTGAGGATGGGTTGGAATACGCAATGGTTGACTGTCGCATTGCAGTCCTCTTGAGTTTACAGTCAGAAAGTGAAGCCTTCTCTGCTTTGATTGTGTGATATGACTCACCGTACCATGCTGACTCACCTTCAAACAAGACTTCTGACACGCAACTCCTCCTTCACTTCACTGCGCCATTTTATGTGTGCGGCATACAGACAATTTCAGGATCGATTTAGTTTACCACTCAGTGAAGAATCTCAAGTGTCACATTGTGTTGTTCTGCCGGCCTCTGTCATTCCAGCTTCATGACGTGGTCTGCTCTTCACATCCCTCCAACCAGTCTCTGCCGATCATCTCTGGCTCCTCCCCTCGCACACCTCTTTACCATGAGGTAAAAACTGATGCCAAACATTACAACCATCTTTATCTCCTTCTGGCACTGAAGGTTTCCATCAGGATGTTACCTGCCAAATATGCTCTGTTCTAATCAACTTTTTAATAAAGTTCCTGTGTACTTCAGGCGCATCAGGATTCTTTAGGTGGCGTAGAAAAACCCTCACATAGTGACTTGATATTTCCAAGTGACATTTAACAATAATCAGAGCCTCTCAGTCGAGAGCCGAGCTGTCAACAGCAGCAAACTTTTCTCATCTGCCGCGGGCGACGGCGGCTCATAATGAATTGCTGGGGTTTGCTCGTGGACCCCCTCATCTCTCGGTTATTGATACAGTTTGCCGGCGAGACGGCTCTATTTTCTGCTGAGGTGAATGATGAGCACCGTACCGTTTACATACTGTATTTCCCAGTGTTTGCCCAAAGGACGGGAGCCTGGGTGGAATTTGTATTGACTCTACAAATGTTTAATGAGCAAGCAGCTACAGCAGCTGGTACCACAGCCCTGATGAAATGATGATACACGACACGCCAGCAACTGCAGATGTGACTTTTTTTTCTGATTTAATGCCAGACATTTTCTTTTCAGTTGACACATTTCCAATACAAGGCAGCAGAGAGGCAAGTAGTAACGATAATGTATGTAGTAATACTCCCAAGAGTAAAACCTGGCGTTGCTGTCTTATACTGTATTTTGAGAACTGCTGTAAGATACATAGAATATATGGTAGTCTGATACGTGGAAATGTGATGCTGTTCTGAAGCATGTCAAATACATTACAGTGGGGCATCTTGTATTAGCTTAACACAGCTTGAGGTCCTCTCGTGGCGAGGGCACACACTCACTTGGCGCTCCTCGTGGCCTGAACCGAGAAACTGAGACAGTTGAAGACTGTGGACCACAAGGATTTTCCTGCTGTTCCAGTGAACCACTGTTAAAATGTGAAAGTGACAGCACCTTTGTCCTCATTACTGACATCTCCTTTTCAGTTTCTTTTAATCTTCAGGTTTGAAAATACATAAAAATAATAAAAAAAGAAAATTAAAAATGCCATCTCCACATGTCGTGGCATGAACAAATTGCATTTCTGCTAATGTTCCCTTGTTTTTTGATGGCTATGCTGCTTCTGACATAAAGTGCATGTGAAAATGAACTAAACAAATAAATCAATAAACAAACAAAATCACCAAGACAGTGTTGACGCATGTACTGGCCTTGGATCTTTCTAAAGAACATATTCATCAAATAGTCCTTATCTTGACCTCACTCATAATACAGCTATTTCCCTCTGCAGAACATTCATTGAAATGTGTATTTATTTCCCACTTTCAAGACTAAAAATGAAGTGTCAGCTTTTGGCAGAAGACTTGCAATAAAGTTCAAAAATCGTCCATGCCATAATGTGGGAGACACAAACATTGCCTGACCTCTGGGTACTGGATAGACCCATAGTCTTCGGAGCCGAGAGGTGACGGAGCTGAGTGGCTGCTGCTACAGTAACGGTCGGGATCTTCCGCAGAGCGTGGGCTGCCACATAGCTAACCCAGTCATCTGGCAGCAGATTTGCAAGAGAGATAAACTGAGATCCTGCCGGGGATCAAACCAGGCCTCTATCTCTAACAGAGGATTTAGCCAGCAGAGACTAAAGGGGCTCCAGCAGAATTACTGCCAACCGAGACCGAATGAGTCGTCGCTTTCGCCCGACAAGTCAGTTGCTTTTGTGCTCTGAGAGTGTTGAGCGGGATAATGCAAAAGATGATGCTTCAGGAGCCAGTCTGAGGTTTACATGATCAGGTAAACGTTTGGCTCCGGACAGTTAGTTTTCATGGGCACATCGACTTTTGGAGTTAATTCTGATTTTTAAAAGGTCAAAACCAAGAAAGTCAAATAGCTGTAGATTAATTTCATCCCTATTTCATCTACAAACACACCTTTGAATATGTGACAGCCAGCCCTGTATTCTACGATTATTTGTTTTAAACCAGGGATTGACAGAACCCAGCGATTCCCAGTACAGCTCTTCATTTCAATGCACCACATAACGCAGCGGCCACTGAAAAACAAATTGAAAAAACGAGTCGACACCAATTTCATTTTGCAATTAACTTTCTTGGTTTTACTTAATAAAAAAATAACAAATAAAACAACAGGTGTGTACAAACTTTCACACAACCACACTGTGAATCTCTATTACACAAAGTTTTCCAATAACACAGAACATTGAGACGTTGAAGTTGAATTAACAAACAAGAAAAACAGAGGGAGATAAATGAGATTTCAGACTCATAAGAGCATCCGATGTCAAGGTTGCTGGGAAAACTATTAGCCCCGTCGCCGAGCTCTGTCGCACAGCCCAACTTATTATAACTACAATGGTGCTTTCACCTTTGCAGTTTAATCATTCCAGTAGTTATTAAACTCTCCCTGCATACTGGGGTCGATATACTGTAGGGATTTACCGCAGGGATTTGCACCCTCCTTTCTGCCGGTTCAAATCTCTGTGTCTTCTCAGATCAAATTATCATAACCATCATCGGGCAGCGCTATGCCGTGGAAATACATCGCCGGAAAAATTGTCGTCAGCATTTCCATGTGCCCCTTGCCGTGGAAATATGAAATATAGTTATTGTGCATGGCACTGTGGTCGACCTGTTTGTTATTGAAGGGCAGCAGAGGCAATCTGGAAAACATGAGTGATATATTCATGTAAGACTCCTTTATTGTACTTTTTGAATATCCAATGTTGCATCATTGCAATGCTATTTCAATCGTACATACTGTGGGGCCTGTAGAGCTGATGCTTATTGCCTTTTTTCATGAGGCACCGCTGTCAACTTATATTGAGAAACTGTGGTAAATGTTCTCACAACACATGGAGACGTTACATTTTTGTTTTTCTTTCTTTTTTTGAGGGAAGTGAAAACATGTATGTTGTATATATATATTTCCAGCACCAGTTCCTTACCACCCAAATACCACCATCTCCATTCACTCCCAAGTCACTTTCATCAGTGGTTCCTGCAACTACCTCATTGTTTGTCTCTGAATTTCATAACTCATCCAGACACTTGCTGTTTGAATTACCATAAAAAAACTTCATGAACCACAATTGTCCCCCAGCAGCTCCAATTACTCAGAGTCCAACACTGGATTAACTATACCATTCCTCTCCTCACCTTTGTGGCCTTACACCAACCACCTCTGCAATACATATCTGCTTCACACCCAGGTCAACACCATCTGGTCTTTGCTTCTATCCAACTCAGTCTATTTGGAAGGCCAACACTTAAGATGGATTCTGTGTTTTCTGGAGAGACTGGCTGCCTTGACAGTTGTAAGCAAAAGATGAAGACTGTGGATGGATGGTTTCCTCAGTAGCAAAAGTCTACTTGTCTGGCACTGGCCTCGCATAAGGGATTTCTGGGAGGCGCTCGTGATGTGTATCCCTGGGTGAAAGAAGCCACCTGCTGTTGTGAAAATGTCATCACTGTACAATGTACAACTTGCCACTCTCAGAGTACTTGCCTCTTCGTGTATTGTAGCAGAGGGACAATTTGGTTCCAAGTACAATGGATCGTTCAAGCAGGAAGTCAACCGCACATTGAACCTTTCCTATTCATTCATCACCAGACTGTCCAGTGTAGACACGTGCACAGACATTCCAAGTCAAGCTCAAGTCAGAAAATATTATTGTTGTTGTTACTGGGTTGTTTCGTCACTGAAATGTTGTTATTAAATTCTAAACTTTCAATGCCCATTGCATGTGTCTGTTGTGGTTCATGTTCAACCTAAGATGGATTTAAGATTTATTTACTGTGAGCCAAACAACAACAAAATTACATGGCAATTTGTGTGGGAGGAAGTTGTGGGAGGGCACAAGACCTGGACTTGTGAGCGCCGCTGTTCTGATCGGGAAATGATGCTCTCACAAACACAAATAAATTCTGTGTCAGATATCAGATTCGGGCAGAACTGTCAAGAGGGGAAAACGGGTTGGTGCTTGACAATGGGCACCATAAGGGGTCTATCTGTGCCCATCCCTGCGCCAGTGACATAAGGAACAGGTGACACAGCGAACTTCTGCAGTGAAGGAGTGTCTTAACATTAGCTCACACAGACATGAAAACAAGACATCCAGACAATATTCTCTATTTCACACACTGTTCCAAAGCTGGTTTACTGTTTCCTTGCCCATAGCGCACCATCATTTCTTCCACTTCATTAATGTCGAAGATGTAAGCATATGTCATCACTAAAGACAGCGAATGAAAACAAAACCTGCTCAATTGAAGTGGTTAGCAAGTAATTTACAAAACAAATGAATGAAATAACAACCTTAATGGTTCGGAAAAGAACTAAGACAAACTGATGATTGGAAAAGTTGACTGACAAAAACATAAACAAAAAATAGAAACGAATCAGAGAATAGAACTCGGGCGGTGTAGGATGAAACCATCGTGGCCAATGAAAGAGTTAAATAAAAAAACATTTTACAATGAAAAAAAGAGTCAGCCTTACTTAATTCATCAGCGTGCACGATGGTGATTGTTTATCTGAAGCTCTCTCTTGCCTGAGGACTTAAGAGTCTTTATGAAGCCAAGCTAAATCACCAAACACGGCGGCCAAATGAAAGTTTTCTTATGGCCCAGCTTCATCTACTGTGGCGGTATTGTATATCCGACTTAATGCATCATCAAGGGGGCGACCACACCATCGCGTGACTAGCTGTGATGCTATAAGACTGAAAGTAAATGAACGTGACGCGGCAGACTCCCGGACCCTTGATAAACGTGGAGACCTTTTATTATTATTTTTCTTATTTTGGGTGTGTAAGCTGAGAGCAGACAGGGCGGGTCGGCACAATGTCCGGATTGTTCCTCGCTGCACGCACCTCCGCAGCTGAGGCTTCCACCTATAGGGACGCCGCTTCACTCTTCCATCTTAAAACCCTGAATATGGCTAGTGTGGGAAAAAGTGTGTTTTTCTGCTTGCTTCCTCAGACTGCAAAGGGAACGGGTCAAATCCTCTGCCAGGTGCCCTCGGGCTATTTTTCCTCTCTGAAACACCTCCACACCAAGAGAGCAAAGTCTCTGTCAGGAGGAGGAGGAGGAGGCGAAAGTACTCCTCTGTTTTCACTTTGTGTGAGTATGTGTGTGTGTGTGGGGGGGGGATGCTGAACCCTCTGGGGCAGAAATAATTAAGATCAATATATATGAAAGTTCAAGATGCTTTTTTTCCCCCTCAAACTTGGCTCATTTCAAGGTAATTAAACCGTGGTCGTGGTCTCTTGTGAGTCCGCGTAGCCTCATTGACTTACAGTATCATCGGTATCAGGCAGATTTACAAGCTGCACTGCATCTGCTAATTACCGCTCCACTGAATCTGGACTCCATCTCCGTCTGGGTCACATCCCCTCATCGCTGCGTTCAGAAATGTATGCAAGGAGAAAGGTGTTAGCATTGTGTGGGATTCAAGAGTATCTGCTCATTTCATGCAATGATACATTCATATCTCTGGTTTAATTTTGGTCATTCGGTTTGGCTTGCAATATTTTTATTTATTTTTTTATATATTATATATTTATATTTTTATATATTTTTATTTTAATATTTTTATGACTTATTTAAATGAATATATATTCTATTTTTTTCAGTTGATATGTCAGAAAGAAAAGAAAGAAAAATGTTACGATGCATTTTTTTTTTTTTTGGGCAACAGTGTCTCTGGTACACTCCGCTGCCGAAGCCCCTCCACTGAAGGTCACCTTCATGATCATGTTATTTTCCACTCAACAACACCTTCATTTGTCACATCACTAGACCTGATTCCACTCGGGAAAGACACAAGTGGAAGTGTGTGGATCTGAATCGTGTGTTTGTGAGTCGAGCTCCGTCTGTTCTAGAATTCTCGCAGCTGCTTTATCGGCTTCTTGCTGCCGCAGACGCGTACGTGTGGACAACAAAACAAGCACGTGTGAATACGATCAAACATTGGAGTCACACACTCTTAGTGTTCCAGTGAAGTGTATCGGGTCCCAGGCATGCATCGTGACTCAGACCAAACTAAGAGAATACATGGACAATGGTTGTCTGTGCTGCTCATATGACCTCACAGGCCTCCTTAATGCTGTGATTATGTTCTGTTAAACCACAGTAATGTTGCACTCAACAGGACGTCTCAACTGGACCTGTCAGAAATGGTCCCTGAGGACCACAAAATACTGCAACGTCTTCACCTTGCTCAATTTTGATCAAAATTTATTCAGTGAAATTTGAAGATGAAAATGAATTTTTTTAGAAATCTGCATCAGTCAATACTAAGAAAGTAATTTCAATAAACTATATTCTATTTTTATTTTATTTTTTTACATTTTTTTTACAATAAGCTATATTTTATTTATATATTTTTCTAACAATAAAGGAGTTAAAGGTGTTAGCTAAAAAAAAGGGTATTTTCCCTCTTTGTTTGATTCATAATGTCAGTCAGTCAATGTCAGAAAATCAGAAAAAAATTAAAATTTTGAAAAATTGAATGTGTTTCCTACTCATTCTAAATTAAATTAATTTATTCCAATAATGTAATATTCATTTTTTTTATGTAACTTACTTAAATTATCCATATCCTTTTGAAAATAAAATTGCATTAAAAAAAAGAATTAATCAGTAAACAAATGTATTAAAGCAACACTAAAGCTCAATACATTTGTTATAGAGGTTTACGAAGGAAGCAATAATTCTACTTAGTGTTTAGTCTCATTAACATTTTCTATGATTGGCCAAAAATAGTACTTTCCTCTGACACCATGGCAAGCACTTTAATTTGACAGACTTGACCTGCTGGAGGACCACGTGCACAAAGCCGTGCCCGGCTGTGTCCTCTGCACGCCTGCTCCGGGATTAACCAGGGCTGGAACAGCTCGGCCTCACTGGGTGCCACCTAATTTACAGCTGCAGTCCGTGTCTCCTATTGTGGGCATCATGTGAGCCCTGGATGCCTGTGGAGGTCTTAGCATCGTGATAAATTTGGAAACAATACTTGGTCCACGGCAGATTTGTGGATGATTCATTGCAAATGTTCTAAACCTCCTGGTTGTGTGCGACTTTATAAATAAAGCTGACGACAATTGAATAACCTTCTATGACCCGCAGAGGCACCTCACAGTTTCCGCTGACCAATCCAGGATTTTCCAGTGCTTTAATTCAGGGGCGCTAAAAAATGCAATTCTATATTGAATATTAAAATCGCTTCCATTCGCCGGGCAAGTTCTTTTGTCCCATTTTTTAAATTTATTTTTTTCCAGTAAATCACCTTTTTAGTAATTTAAGGAGTAAAACACATACAAATAAAACTAAACAAATTGCCATTTTGTTGTGTTATTTATTTTTTGGGATGCTAAAGTGGTATCATAGCAGCCATGATGCCAAATGAACCCTAATAAAAGAGTTTAATACAATGTCTGTACAATCAGAAGCCACTAATAATATCACGCTTCCCCCATCAGTGATGAGCTTTTTCACTCTTCCAGATGCGACTTTTCAAGTGGTTGTACGTTGTGTGTCACATACACTGATCGGTGCGTTCAGAAATGTATGCAAGGAAAAGGGTGTTAGCATTGTGTGGGTTTCCACAGTATCTGCTCAATGAATCCAATGATACATTCATATCTCTGGTTTAAGCAGCAGCCCAGAATATTTTTATGACTTGAATAAATATATGATATGAATGAATGAAATGAATATATTTTCTATATTTCTTCAGTTGATATGTCAGAAAGAAAAGAAAGAAAAATGTTACGATGCAATTTTTTTGGCGGTGGGAGCAGTGTCTCTGGTACGCTACGCTGCCGAAGCCCCTCCACTGAAGGTCACCTTCATGATCATGTTATTTTCCACTCAACAACAACTTCATTTCAACTACTTTTCAAGTGGGTGTATGTTGTGTGTCCCCACAGAAAGTGTTCTGTGTATATGTGTATAGCGATTTGTCTGTTATTTAATAAACTTGAAGATGTTTATAACATTAGGAAAAAGACAGAACAGGAACTTTCTCATCTCACATTCTGGGCAATGTTGGGAGAGTTGTCCCTTCAATGAGTCCAAGCCAAGTCAGTTCGTTTTAAAGCCAGTCAAACTGAAAACCTTTCAAAGACATTTAATGCCGATGAATCGCCAAATTACGTTCACTCAAAAGTGGAATTTTTTTTTTCAGAACTCTTCATGGACACAGACAATTAAGTCTGTCATAATAATTTTGTAGCAAAGACAAGATAGCATTGTGAAAGTATCCAATAAATACCTGCTGCTGGTTTAATAGTGTGCCAAAGTAAAGAAATATAATTCCCACCAGCTTTACTGAGGATTCTCTAAAGTCGTCTGAGGCGAAGGTTATATTGAGGGCAGCTTCATCCACATTTGGTGATACTTTAGCGATATAGTCATAGAGATATTAAAGACCTTGATACATTAAAACACTGGCGGGGGAAGCCAGTGCAAGCTGTCTTACAAGAGCGATGCGATACGGTGGCGTGGATATGAAGTCAGGGCGAGGGAAGTTGTTTGAACTCACAAAACAACTGTTATTTGTCCCGGAGCGGTCCACCTTGGAGATCCAGCTGCTTTGTGTAGAAGGATTTGTGGATTGGCTCTAAGGCAAGTTCCCAAACTCATATTAAACTTCCTGTTTGTACCAACTCCCAAACTCACACGGAGTGGGGGATCCAAGATGATGACATCAAAGTGAAATTTGAAGATGCTTTGGACAGGTTCACCGGTGAGACTAAGCATCGCGGCCATGATCGCAAAACATCAATTGGATATTTGCCTGTCTTTACAGTTGATATTTAAGTGTCAATAATGTAATAGTTGGGAGATGAAAGGGACTTTTTTGGGGAAGGCGTAGGGGTTGCACGATGACGTGGATAAAAACACAAGAGAACATCACATGTAAAAGTGTAAATGTAAGATGCCGAAGGAAGACAAAGGATATAAAAAAATAGAAACCAGAAAATAATATTTTGAATATTAGGTTGAGTAGAATACTCATAAAATGTTTTTTTTTTTGCAACCAATAAATGAAAAATAACAATTAAAAATGATGTAACTGTAGTTAAAATATAGTAATAGTAAGTTAAAATATGTTTCTGAATTACGTTTTACAAAAATGGAAATTACTTAGGACCAGAGAGAGATACATTCACAGAAAAAAAATGTAATATTTAATATTATTTGAATCAACAAAAAAAACATGTTCTTCAAACACTGCCAAATTATGATAAACGTGTGAAAGATCTGCTACATAGAAGATAATATTCCGCTCATAAGACTTAACTGTCAGTCAGAGGTCCTGAGTTTCTAACCCACCCCGTTCCTGTGTCTATTTTCCGAGTGACCTTGTGGAGTTTGGAAGTTGGCTGTATTATTAATACGTGCCTGGAATCATCGCCTGCATTAAGAAAGGCCACGGCACTAAATCATCGTACATACTTCAAGGTGAAAAGAAGCTCCAAGCCATGCCATAAACGCGGCTGCCAAGCAGCAAACAGTCTCTTTATCTCTCCTGTTGTAGTCATTATTTGCCAGCTTCCAATAAAATAAACTTTTTCAACCGTAAAGGCGCACAATCACAGCTCAAATCCCCTCTCCATCAGAGCAGGCGGCTGCTATATTAAAACAAAATAAAGCAAAGGTAAGTAAAAGTAAATGGCTTTTCCTATTGCATGTTATTGCCTCACGGAGTGGAGCAGATGGCTATTGATCGGCCTCATCCTCGACCATTACACTCACGATGGCAATCACAGCAACCCTGGGTAAACAAGCGCTGCCTCCTCCTGTGGCAGAGTGAGATTGAGGGAAGCTTGAAAAAACATTTCTCTTGCACTCCCCAGTGCGATTGATGGGACAATTGAAAAAAAAAAAAAAAAGTATATGTCATTCATGGAGGCCCTAAACACGATTGTCTCTCAGATTGCTCTGCTGTGTTTGAACAGAAATGTGCTCTGGGGTTTAAGGAGACATTTACGGGAACAAACAATGAGGTAGAATTCAGAAAAGGGGGCAAAAGGTTTTATTGATATTGCAGCCGCAGATCAAAATCTATTTCTCTTCTGTAAATGGGACGTTCGTAGACATGGTTTTACAGGAACTACACACACAATATGGACTCATATTTACATCAGTCAGACACACGGGAGTTATTTGAAATGTATTTTATTTTTCAAACAGCAGGAAACAAGGTGATGTATGGTGGAGTTCACTTGTTCATTCTAGTTTGTTAACCTTTTAAGGGGGGCCACCCACATAACGATAACCAGGTTGTTTTTCTCATTCATGACCATGGATGGCAAATGCCCCAGTATCTTAACTCTCATGTCTGGAGCGTGTCAAGAGACTGTTGAAACTGTTGGGGCCAACAAATGGAATGATAAAACATGTCCAATATTTGCAACCACAAATATTTCTGGGTGTGGGGAAAGCAGATCAAGAAGCCATTGGATTGTGCAACGCAGACAAAAAAACAAGGAAGGGATGCAGGATGTTTTAGCATTTATGGAATTGATGACAATAAAATTGTGAGATATGATTCTCACTCCAATAAGAAGCTGTCCTCGCCCAGTCCCTTCCTTGAGATGTCCAAACTTCAGATCCAAGAGTAGCAGGAGAGTTCCAGTCATTTAGTTATGTTTGCTTTTGGATTTGACCATTTAAAAGAAGAAAAAAAACACCAAACCACCATGATCATCTGCACCTCCATGTTGAAAGTTTTCCACGTGTCTCCACTTTCTGAGATTTCTGTCAAGGAGAATGAGCTGATCACAGCTGGGACTGAATCTTGACGTATGTGTTGCAGTGAGATTATCAGGGTGCACCACAGACAAAACAATACCAGATTGTTAATCTTCATGTCTGGGTGACAGATGAAAAAAAAAAAAATCTTAAGATTTTTAAAATCCTAGTGTGTGTGCCCCAGTATGAATTTGATTTCAAGTCTATGAGTGTAAAGCTCTTGCTAACAATGTAATATAAATAGAGGGGCCAGATTTGGCCCCCAGGCCTTGATGTTGACACATGCTCTTAGCCATAGAAAAAGTCACAGAGGGAGGAAAATACCTGTCACAACATGTGAGGAAGCAATAGTCTCAGAGACTTCCACTTGTTTGGCAAGAAGGGCACATTATCAAAGATGACAGATCACTGTCATCACATAGCCTTCTAATATTGACCCCTCCTGGTTCACACTATCAGGACTACTTTAGGGTGAAGAGTGAAGTAAAGAATCTGAACTATTCCTGTGCATCTTTCGAACATACCATGGCAACACCAGACCATCCAACTTTTGCGACCACGTGACAAAAACTGGAGTTTTTAGAAGAGCAACTATCATTCATGCACCAACCAGAATTGTAAAATGTATTTGACGATGAAAGATAGTACTACTACTACTAAAAATAATACAGGTAGATAGTGCATGGTTGAACAATAGCTAAAACAAAACACTTCAACAAAACAAGTGTATCTTTAAATAATGCGTTTTGTTCAGAACCACCTCCTGAGAGGACTTCCATGGCCTATCCTTAGTGGCCACTAGTTGTAATGGTATGATCAGAAAAAACAAATAACAGAATCAATATTCACTGCGACAAGTCCCACCCTTTTGGTGAATTAATGTATAAATAGAGTGGAGCTTCAATGTTAATTCCTCAACTCAACTTTGGATTTGAACCCATGTCTTTTTTCTCCTTTTATCCTCTTTCACTTTTCTGGCCTCTGAATCTATAGTGTTGAGTCAGGTGTGAATGGGGAGCTGGTAAATGCCATTCCAAACTCATTATCTGGCTCTCTGGCTGGCCATCAACCCATCATGTCCTGACCTTGAGAAAATAGATAGAAAGGTGACGACGGAGTGTCAATTTTCTGTAGAAGCGATGGTTTATGTTGGTGGCTGGATGCGCCTCTATTTCTATTTATACGACGAAACTGCATGGGAAGCTGAAGAATGAAGCAAATCTAACACACATCACTGTGCGGTTCATTGATGCTGTACTGAATAATGTCGTGTGGAAGCTTGAGTCGGCAAATCCCAGGGTTGTTCCTAACTGACTCACCTGGTTGGCAGATTCTCTGGTTTTAAATGATCCACATGCAACATTTTGAATGTAAAACAAGGTACATTTTTGGCTTCGAATCTTTATATCATAGCCACCTTTTTCTCATTCATCTCATCTTTGATCAAGACGTGGTGCAGTGGAATATTCCTGGATATACCGACGGGTTTATTGACCCTCCCTTGTCAAAGGTCACCAGGATTCGCACACACGCCTTAATTAAGCCGCAGTTATTCCTCTCACCTTCCGGGGAGGAAACAAACTGCAGACGGATTCTTTAATATGAAGCCGTCGTCAGGAGTCAAATCGAATGCAAATTACTTGTACAATTGAAATGTCAAGTAAAACATGCGGTCGCCTGGCCTGTGGCTACCCGGAGAAGTCAGTTAAAGTCATTTGGTAGATGCAGAGTCTGGCTAATCCTTTTCATTTCCTCATAGTCGCAGAGGTTACAGGAATAACTTGGAGGGGGGGAGGGTGTGAGACATGGAGGAGGGATGACATGTCTGGGTATCAGGTTGGTTTCTACCTGGCGTTGCCTGGACAGGAAGCATTTGCTCAGATTCATCTAATAATGTGCTGCTTGGAAAAACAAAAGAAGTTCATGCGTAAAACCTCACCAGCCCTCCCTCTTCCTCCGCTCTGAAAATTTGATTTACTCCTTTTCCATTTATGTTCAACCTGAATCATTGCCGAGATAGTCTCGGTATTTATTCACTTACTTTAATGTAGTGAATGGTTATTAGCATTAGCATTAGCCAACAGAGGGCATCGAATTGTATGCACAGCTAACCCACAATTTCCAAAAGCGACGTGAGACTGGGACATTTCTATCATAAAACATGACAGCAACATTCATGATTCTCACGTTACTGACTGGATAACACCCACAGGTGTCCATGTTCTTGGTGGAAATTGACAACTCTGCTGTGGTTCCGCGTCAACCCCATGTTCTCTATACCACAGTACCTGGTGGAAAGTCGGGGTAACATGTTTAACTGCTACTCATATCAACTCGGAACAGACACAGAACTCATCATTTTCACGCAGCTATCAAGGGAGTTAAAAAAAAAAATGGACGACACAAAGGAATGTGCCACGGAGCGCTCATATTAGCGTACTAGATCTGCTATGAAAGAATTGCTCTTAGCAGGAGCATGGGAATTAAATATAACAATATTAATTTTATTATTGGCTCAAACACATCCTCACTCCCATCGCTTCATATGTTGATGCTAGGTAAGTGGATTTTTGTGTCCTATAATGAGCCTTCCACGCTGACGCATTTGGTTTTCAATTGTAACTGTGGGCAGCACGTCATGTGAGACGGAGGTTCAGATTAGGTAAGACATGGGATGGCACTCCTTTCGTCATCTCAGCACAACATCTCAATTGCCATTTAAAGCCTCAAACGGCTGTGCGTTCCAGTCACTGTGACTTTGTCAGTGAGGAGCAGCGCCACGTAAGGGGTGGTTTATACTCCATTTCCACACCTGTATGTCAACACACAACACAGAAAAGTTTCGTGGTCGTCAGTATAGGAAGCGAAAGTCCACTTTCCTATTGTCAATATATTTTGCCAAGGGAGTGAGGATGTGTTGAAGAACAGACCGATCACAATAAAGGATGCAAGACACATTCCTATTGCACATAGTTTAATCATTAATGGAAAGGTACTATTGTTATTATTTTAGACTCGAATATAACACTAGAAGTCGATTAAGATTCAGTTAACAATGTGTCATCCTTGTGCAGCACAGTAGACAAGGCACGTTCAGAACTGTAGCACGTGGCACACGCCGCCAAAACCAACTCCCCAAATGTCCCAGTTCATAGTCATATCATATTCATAGTCATATCATCTGCCTATAGTAGTTAAAAGTATAGAGATTTAATGACTTCCCCAAACTGACCCTGAAGAACATTGAACCCTTTCATTCGGTGAAGTAATGTTGTAAGATAGACACTGATAGCTTTCTCTTTCTTTCTTTCTTTCTTTCTTTCTTTTCTTTTTTTCTTTTCTTTCTTTTTCTATTTTTTTAGATTAAGAGATGAAAATGTGGACGGCACAATAGGGGACTGATAAAAAAAAAAAGATGCCCATGACAGGTAGAAAACATTTATCTTCACACACAAACTTGTCAGCGCTAACACAAGATTCTTGACAAGTGAAACGTATTTATGGACTTATGCTTAGAGTGTATTGACGGCTGTTTAGGAGGTCAGGCGCACAAACAGGGCCAATAAAAGCTATTACAATGAAGAGCTGGAACAGATAGACGTGTCTCAAGTCATGGCCTACGTGTCATGGTCTAGTGATTTTATTTTTGGATTTACTGCTTCCTTGCTATAAAACGCTTTTTCTTAAACAGCCAGCTCTTCAGTGAGTTATTGTTTTAGTTCATGGGAAGCACTTTTGATAGAGAATTATGTGGTGTAATTGTCATTGTGATGGCTTTCCATAAACATGCAGGCCTTATTTTCATGGAGGTAAATTCCCAAGCGGCTCCCGCCATTGATTTGGTTAGAAATGGCACATCCATCATCGGCCTCTGTCGCAGACGGACGCATCCATTTCATAGCAATATTTCTCCACAGTCTCAAAGTTAATGAATTGACACTACACAATAGGTAAAATGGATTCAAAGGAGAAGCCACCCTATGGTTATTAATGATTTACACATATACCCTGTCAATCGGAGTCGGGGACATGCTCAAGCTCCCACAGTGGGACACTTACCTTTCACACTCATTGTCTTCATCTTTGACACGTGGCCATCAATTTTTGCTGAGTCTCACACTGGATTGCCTGTGCGGTCGATTTCATCCATCTAAAGCGTATCCCAGTTCGCTGTCCTCCTCCTCTAGCGCTTTAAATTGCCCCCCCCAGGGGAGTGCTTGTGTTTGCTCCTGGTGACGGTCCGAGACCGTCTGTTAATTTATCGCAGATATAAAATGGCCACTTGAGTTGTAGTGCTCATGTTTGACATTCGTTGATGTTACGATGCGCTGCAGGGAAGCAGTGAACAGAGCTTGTTAAATGTTATAGCTGCAGACTTCAGTCACACACATGAAGAGTGGTTTGTTTTGGCTGAGGGGACGTGGAAATGGGGTACTACCACATTGTGTTGTTTTAAACTCCTTTTTTTTTTGGTGCATTGTAGATGTACAGCGGATGAAAAAACAGCAGATCCAAAAGGAATAGGAATACTGAATTATAATATGCTTTTTTTTATTATTATATTCTATTTATTGGACAAATTAAATGATATATTTAGGGCCGAAAGTGACTGGAGCATCTGCTTCCTCATAAACCAGCCTCTTTGAAAAGAAAAAAGTTACAATTTTCTCTGAGCTGATGGATGATTCTTGGCAGCAAGAAACAAAAAAGACACATTTTCAAAGTTGTTTTTCCAGAAGAGGCCTTGGAAAATCCTCTGTCGAAAAGATGAATGTTGTGTTTCCTTCGGTGTCGGATGAAGAAGCGCTGACGTCACAGATAAAAGAATTCTCGCATCATTCCTCGACGTCTCTGAGAAAGTTACCAGCTGTGACTTGACATTACAGAGCTGTCTATCATCCTCGCAGTGACGGGATGCAGTGCCGGGCCGGTGCCACCTCACTCTGCTGCTAAAGTGTTGCGTCTTCAGGGAGCCATTAAGTATCCCAGCTGTCGAATTAAAGCCAAAAATGTCATCTGTTTTTTTTCTTTGTAACACAGTTTGAAAATTAAAAATAAGAAGAGAACAGAGAATCACAACCTTTCGCTGACAGAGACGCGCACCAATTTGACTGACAAAAATGGCTCTTCAAACGCTGGCACAAGTCCAGCATATGGTTCGCATTATCGCTTCTTCGGGCTGCAGCATATTGAATTCTATTATCTCATCAGACATGATGAGTGACTGATGCGAGCCATCGATTGTATGTGCTGAGTTTGCTTCTTTTGGCTGTTTTGTCAAAGCTCAGAATGAGACCAGAGGTTTCTTGAAAGTGAGGTGGGAGCTGAGACCTGGCAATGGTCTCAAGATTCTGAGAGGACCTTTATCTTGAGGATGATTTAACAAGACATAACAAGAACAGTAGTGGTGGTAGCAGGAATGTTGCTCCACAGAACTAAGAAAAATCATGTAATTTCTTCATAAATTTGTTTGCACTGCTTTAGCGTGCTGTTGTTTACTTTCAATACTACTATTCCCTAATCTGACCTGAAGTTTATGTGTGTTATTTGGATTATTATTTTTAGCTGTAATTATTCACTCTAAATGAATCTCATGTCTGAGCCCAGGTGTAAACGTGTGAGTGTTTGAAAATACTTCAGGGATATTCATATTTGTTACCCTTTGAAGACAGCAATTATATGGAATGACAAAGATCAAAAGTGGAGCAAGATTGGCACAAAATTTCTGCCTCAGTAAGTTGATGTTGAAGGGAAGAGAAAACCAAATAATTCAAAATATAATGATTCATAAGCATTCGGAGGCAAATACTAATGGATTTATCTATTGTTCATTATTAAACTGTTGTTGACAGAGAATTATTAAAGAAGGAGTCCGTCAGAGTTCAATTCGGTGAAGGAAAAGTTAAATGACCATGGAGGTTGACAAAATCAATCCTTCATTTCTCACCGTATCACTCACCTGATATGAAGTCACGGCTTCTTAATCTGTCATTTCAATGACAGAGATTCCATCACAGCCTAAACAAACCTGGATCTGCCAAACCTGTCGGCCACCCCGCATCCCAGCCTTCACCCTGACCTTTTCCTGTTCTTCAGGTAATAAAAGCTCGGATGTCAGATGCTAAATACGTTTAGTTTTTAATTATTGCTCTGATCCTCGTGGCAAATAACAGTTCCGATCAATACAGGCTACTGGGAAATATTCCACTGTGAATGCATAGCGGGGATTAGCTCCATCATTGTCATCCTCAAAATCAAATTACCGCTCATGATGAGGAGGGACGACGCCGGAGACATCGAGATGTGAGAGAGGTATATAGCAATGATCATCATTCAACGGACGTTTTTTTTTTGCAGCACAGCACTCAGATTGATTAAAGTCAACAAGATTTTTTATTTTTTATTGTCATTTTTTTGGACAATGCACAATGTCTTGTTTTCATGATACTCTCTTTTCAGGATAAGCACTTTTCTGAGTAAGAATTAAATGCAACCAAATACATAAAACAAAAAAAAAAAAGAACATATAATTAAACAGACACAATACAATTGAATACTAGTACTAATACCACTACTGCTAGTACTATGACTAACAATAATAACAATATAGGAAAAAAGGTATTTCTCTCTCAGTGTGAATAAAATAGCAAATGTAAGTCAAAGTGAAGTTATGTGAGTGCTATGCGTTATGGTGGGTTGCACTTATCTCTCTCTTTTTTCCTCATAATTTATTTATTCAGTCTTAAGAATGTTAATAAACAATGTAAAATATGCACTGGACAAAAGTTACATAGAGAATAATGTATTAATTTAACAAAAACATCTGCACATTTGTGCTAAAAGCGATTTGTCCTCGAGCTATTGTTGATCAAATCTGCAGAACAAAACCAACATTTAGTCTGTTCCTCCGAACGCGAACCTCTTGCTGACCTTTTACCTCAGTGACAAGAGACTGCGTCAACTGCAGTTATGCTCTTAAGTTGATAAAAGTTGCATGTGCTGCCAGTGTTTCCTTTGCTAATCGAGTCCAGCTCGGGAAAACAAACTGCCTTTAGATGCAGCTTATGACTTGTGACTTGTGAGAGGTCGACACTCAGGTTCACCCAAAAGGACACATTCCAGCAAACACACCAGCGACTTAATAAGCTGCTGTGTATGTGCTTTTATTAAAGGTGCAGATGGCTTATACGACTGTGGGCAGTCATATGGTCACTGAGACCAAACTGGAGTGACAGCACTTTTTATTGGAAATACTTGGAAAATGATCTTTTTGACTAATAAGTAAATAAGTGGCAGGCTAGTAAAAATTGTCATCGACGGTTAGTTAACGCAGACAATGTCTTCATGGAGAGAATAGCGCGACTAAAGAAATCTATTGGGGATGCTTGCTGCTCTTTGTCCTGATATATGTGTAACGTGGAAAGACTTATTGAGTAATGTTGCCCCTGCGATAATGGGGGGCGCTGTGACACCTTGAGATCTTCCATTTCTACTGTTGAACAGTCGTGGGAATTGGCAACGACTTTACAGCATTTAGTTACAAGCACAACTTTAACATCATCTCCACCACTTCCTGAGGAGTTGACACCTCTATGTTCACGTCTATGGCAGAGCCGAAGTTCTGATCGAAGTTGAGCTAAATGGTTACAAGCTGGCTAGTAAAAATCAAGCGTAAACTGCATTATCCAGGTAGTGTAGTCCTACTGTAAGCCCGTTTATGCTCAACATTACATACGGATCCAGATACGGACGGATCTGTTCGTGCTCTGCTTCATTTCTTCAACAAAGCTTACGGATACGGATCAAACAGAGCAGTACCACTGGAAACTGTGGGAGCAGTGTCGCTGTTACTACCTGATAAGTAGCTCTACTGAGACCTGAAGAAGACATAACAATGGCGGAAATTCTCCATCCTCCAGTCGCAAAATGTTTAACGGCCTCACTGACCACCAACTCCTACAACGCTGCCTCATCTTTTGTGCAAAGGGTACATTAGCAAGACTTCGACTTCCAGTTATTGACATGCATTTTAAAAGTCGGATCTTAGCTTTACTGGGGCAATAATTCAGCTCTCTGGGACTTCATGTAATGGTGGCCAGCGTCAGAGAGGCAGAACACGAGGGTGTTGTCCAGTGATACGTGGGTGAATAAAATCAACAAGTCAAAACCTGAAGGAATGACTGCACGGTTTAGCTCCAGTCATGTGAACAAGTGACTGGAGGACCTGAGAATTCCCATCCTCCCACAAGCTCAGGGAGCCACATCAGCACATTAGTCAATGACCATGTTGTGGCATCCCAATACATCCTTGCGTGCTCCATTGTCCCAGACAAACCCAGTAATTTCAACAGAGAAGGAAACAGAATGCATCTTCCTAATCCATTAATTTCTCCTTCCCGACTGTGCCCACTGGCATGTCTCGTCTGTGAATTCGCTTACCTCCAACTGAGCTTTGGGAAAAGGAGAAACTTACGTTCACACAGCCAACAGCCAGCATGGTAAGTTCATGGCTGTGCAAGGGTGAAGATAAGTGTGAAACACAGCATCTGAATATATTTAAAAAGAGCATGTTTCAATTTTGTGCATGACAAGGTCTCTCTTTACCCAATGACCAGTAGAAAACGTGAAGGATCCTGTGGGATCTAAATGTTGATCAACGTACTTCTAAAACGTGGACAAACTCGATCCCCTGGGTGAGACTTTTAATTTGTGCTCGTAGCATGAGCATTTGACCATTGGCACAAGGACAGAGAATTTTGCTGCTTGTGATGAACCTCATGTCAACTGACGGAACAAACATGACCTCAGAAAAAAAAAAAAAAGTGTCACTGAACCATCGAAGGTGTTTTTAGAAATAACTGAGTCATAATATCCGGTCTATCTGAAATAAAAATAAATGAGTAAATAGAAAACGAGTAAATAAGTCAATAAAGAATATCCATTGCAAAACATGCAAATAATGAATCCGAAATAAATAATGAAATAAATAATCATGACAAAAAAAGTTATCAGGGTAAAAGGCCTATCACTAGTAGGATGGTTGTTATAATTATGGAAAGAAAGAAAAAACAAAAAAACAAAATAAAACATTTTATTACAGAAGGTTGACAAAACATTCAGTCCAAGAAACAAGTTATTAAAACTAAATCAAACACAACAAAGAAGCGACTGTCAAATTAATTTAAATTATAATCATAATTATTGATTCATTATTATTCATGATTTTTTCGCTGGAATCAAAGGAACTTGACTTGACTTCATTGATCGCTTTGGGATGACTCCCTCCAGGAAATTTACATTTCCAGCAGCAATAGAGGCAAGAAAGGGCATGCAGTCAGGAAGAGCATCACACAGAAAAAAAAAAAAATTAAAATTAAAATTAAACTAGATCACACTTATGATATATATTCATTCAAATAAAGTAAAAGTTGAGCTGTTAATATGTGACATAGGATGCTGCAAACTTACATTATTCTTGTTGTAAAAGTTTTGATAGAAAAGTTAGCTAAAAAAAATCCTCATAATTTCTTTGACACCTGCTAATAATCTCGCTGACAATGGTAGGAAAGAACATCATTTCTCAGGTTAAACAAGTAAAAGTAAGTGGTTTCTTCAAGATTGGTGGGTTGAGTCCGCTGTGTTGTGGTTTTGCTTGAACCCCACTCGAGAGTCCTGTCCTTTCCTGAACCGAAACGCTGGGTCGACATCAAACGCGGCAACATCTGTATCTGACTAGAGCGAAAGGGCAGGTGGTCACCAAAGGTCCTCATTTCACTAGTTTGGACAGAGGCAGGGGGGTCGGGGGTAGAAGAGGGTTATTGGCATCACAGCAATGTCTGCCACACGCCTCAATGATCTGTCCAGTTATTTCCTGCGAAGCAACTGGTATCCTATAAATCTGACTCCACTTCATTATAAGCAGTAGCGCAACTGAATTTGACTGCAAGCTACACACTGGTGACAGATATTTTGCTCAATAATGTTACAGTGCTAAACATAAACAGGAGTGAGAAAAATTATTATCCTTTAATAACCGATTAAAGCAAGTCGAAAATTTGTTTTGTGCCCCATATACATTATCAGAAGACACAGAATACCTTGCTTTTTGCTCTGAATAATTCAGTCATGACTCAAAATGTGAGGTAATGTCTTCAATCTTCAGTTGCGGAAAGAGATTTTTCAGGTTCAGAACATTGAACGATGCTTTTATGTACCAGCTTATACATTAAATATCACTTTTTGTCGTGAGAATTCTCAGGCGGAGTGAGAGGAGAGAGATGGATATGAGCAGTGTGTTTGTGACAGTGTAAGTGTGTGCGGGTCACAGTGTGTGCAGATAACCTCTGCAGCCACGGCCAAGTCATCCTGCGGAAGATTGCTGGCAGGTCCGAGGTCAGAGTTCAGCCCTCAGAGGGAATTGTCCCTTTAAAAGGTTATCTGAGCTTCGGTTTGGTGTGATGATGTGATTTCAGTTTGTAATTGTCCATGATTGAAATAATATATAATATCAAACAAGCTGTGAAGGTCATCTCTTTCCCAGGGTAACTATTTTCTCACCTCTTTCATTATAAAAAAAAAATCTGTGGAAAATTTAGGATAAAAAAAAATACTGCATTTGAGTATTTATTTACAGACAAACAGCGAGTTCAACCTCACCAACTTTTGTTTCATTTGGTGATTGAACCAAAAGGCTCTCACTGGAATATGGTGAGAGATGATGTACGCCGGAAAAGAGAAGAATCTTTAGTGTGACCCAAAGTTCAGAACTAAATTCACCCATCTAATTTGTATAATGTGATGTCACCAGTCGGTGGTCCATGGTGAATCGCAGAATCTGATCCACTGGAGTCACGCATTTACTCATCTCTCAAGCAACAATGGTGATGGCTGGGCATCATCATGTCATTTTCAGCGGGACTGTGAACACCACTGCTGCCTTTTCTACTGCGGATTCTTCCACATCTGCCACTATGTACGTGTTTTTTTCCCCCTCTGTTCTACCTCTGTTTTGACAGTGTCTCCACCATGTCCCAGGTCACGGCAAAATGACACGCTCTCACTCTGCGTGGAAGCAGCATTGCTTCTGCGCATCACAGAAGTGTGAATAATCCTCTTTACAATCGGAGTCAGTCAAATTCACGCTCCTGATCTGTGGTTCCCCGGGTCCAGTGGTGGACGTTTTCAGTCTTGGATCACTCCAAAAACATTCATATAAACACAGCACACAAAAGTTACAGGTGTCTGCCATCTGCATGTGTGAAGTGCTCACTACATCAGGCTTCAATATTTGCAGCTGGGCTTGTTAAAATGTCACAATGCTGCCAGTCACAAACTTGGGACTTTTGCCCTTGCCTCTGGTAAGTCCAGCAATATTGTACTGCAGCAGACAAATGTCAAATAGAATTGAATGCAAGACCAGGATGAACTAGAAAACTAGACGATGTGCTGTCTGGTTTCAAAATGAACCGAACTGAAACTAACCCATGTTTGCACTTCTGTAACAACTGCTTGACATCATGAAGCGAACAGATCATTCATACCACTAAGGGCTGCAGTGGATGCAGGTTTTTATCCTGTTGTAAATTGCACATCCAAATTTTCACCAGCAACCCATGGTTCACCGTCATGCATGAATTTCTTTGCATTATTATTGTATGTATTATTATTCGGCACATGCAAACAAGAATACGCATGAATTCTATGTGAAAAGTCAAAGCTTTCCAAATGTTTTGACACATTCCGAACCTCCTCCTTGGTCGTCCAGTGGCTCCGCCCTGCTGTTCGCAGGTCACCACACTGATCTTCTAGCAGTAGCTGGACAGTGATGCAGCTATCCTCAGGTGCACCGGCTGTTCAGACTCACCATAGCATTGCATTCTCCAGAGCCTCGACTTGTGTACATACTATTAGAGAGGTCATATAAAAAAGTGGCAACAGAAACAGGAATAAAATGAGAAGATAAGATGATAAAAACGACCTCCAGCCATTCAAACTTGGCAATTCCGTCTGCAATTGTTCTGCGAGAGAAAGACAAACATGCTAAAGGGATAAAGAAAAACTAGCATCGCTGCAAAGGCGCTGCATACTGTTACTGTAAATTTCATCTCCTTTATCTGAAATGTAAATATACTCATGACAAGGCATTATGTGTTCCGTTTGTCTTGGGCTGTGAAAATCCTCCTCCTCAATCATTTAAATGAAAAAGCAATGTCCTTGTTCTTCTTTTCTTCCTCCTTCCTGTCTGTTTGTTGGTTATTCCTGATTAAAGCGGATCTCCATCTGCCTGCGCCGAGCCCGTAAGCCAGCTCAGATCTCCGCTTCTTGTTGGGCGAAAGCTCCGATAAATCCTGCGGGCCTAATGTTTATCCAATGTGAAAATAATTACTGAAAAGTGTTTTTCTTAATCCGGATAATTAGAGGCCCGAAAAGGGAAGATCAGTGTCACTGTATATCGAGGGGGCCTGGCAATTGACTTCCTGGTCGCTGTAAGTTTCAGGTGAAGATGGGGGCGGATAAAGGTTAGATTAGGCCTAATCCAGAGCAGCAGTAGCCCTTAATCTGTTATGATACAAGGATGATCACTTAAAAAGGTTTGGATCCGGGGCTCTGGCTCCCGGTTGGACGGGAGGCGGCTCGACTGGGACATTGTCTTAAAACCTGCTTAGCAGCGCAGTGGCACGAGCAGCTGTGGACAAGCGTGGTTAGAGACAGAAGGAGACGTCTCAATATCATCCAGGGTTTCCTCATTTAGGCACGCTGGAATTACCTGTTGTCAACCAATAATCTGGAGATCAACAGTCTGTGATTCTGATTTAGCTGCGGCGCAACAGGGATCAGCAAAATGAAGCCCAAATGTTGAAACCAATGATCCAGCCAGAGCCCCAGTAAGACACCCTGATAGTGACCCGTTGATACGGAAATTTTGTCATTTGTCTACTGAATATTATAGAAATGAATGCCGGATTAGGCCAGAATCCCGTCTTGGTAAATAAGCGCCACAAAGATGGCAGGTTGGCACCTTGTCCGGCTGCAAATGCCAAAGAAGAGAATTACAATGTGACATGAAACTTGGTGAAATCTGTGAAAAAATTAAATTAAAATAAAATTAAAAAATATATAAATAAAAATATATAATATATAATATAATATATATATACACATACAACATGAAACTTGTTGAAATGCCCCCCCCCAAAATCATTGTAAAAAAAAAAAAAAAAAAAATATATATATATATATATATATATATATATATATATATATATATATATATATATATATATATATATATATATATATATATATATATATATATACACAACTAACAACTGACATCCGACTTATGACCTGCTCGACTTACGTCCTCCCATAGTTACGACCCCGGCCAGCAGACGCTTATTTTTTGTTATTCAATGTCTGGCACCGCAGCCTGTAGCAGCCCGGCATTGTGTACAGTAGTTACGGCAGCACAGTATCCCAGCATCTCACTGTCACACAGCCATCTACCACTACAGTAGCACCTATAACCCTTGCTATTTTGAATGGCATTCGACTTACGTCCAATCTGACTTACGACCGGTTGGTCGGAACCTATATATATATATATATATATATATATATATATATATATATATATATATATATATATATATATATATATATATATATATATATATAGAGAGAGAGAGAGAGAGAGAGAGAGAGAGAGAGAGAGAGAGAGAATTGATAAGTAAAAAAAAAAAACACACATATATATCCCCAAAATTCCAAGGCTCCATCCCATTCATGAGAGCAAATAAATTCCCTCCTCTCAACGTTGTTCCCACATATATTATTGATAAGTAAATAATAGCATATTGAATTGCTGGTGATGGGCATCATTTTAACGCATAGTCAAGCGTCACCAATAATTACTTGCATATTTACCAAGCTGTTTTATATGATAATAAGCAGATGGAATCAATTTACGCATATGTTTATTGACATTTTTTTTTACCAGCCTATTGATCGCCGGAGAGATAACTAGAGGCAGAGTTGCCTCATAGAGCTTCATTATCCACACCACGGTGTTTCTACTGCGTGATTGTCTTTTGCACCATCGTGATGTGGCTTTTTAATTTTTGTAGTCACGCTGCGGCACACGTAGTTTCCAACTATTGATTATTGGGATGTTGATGACATTAAGATCACTGTTGGAACAAATTGATAAATTCCAGTTTTAACTCAGCATCCAATTGACATTCATGAATGTCTGGTGGGGACTGTTCCATTCACATTATAGATTGGTTTACGTTCAAGCCAGAAGTCATTGAAGTGTTGGATAGCCATTTACAAAGTTGCACAAAATGATTGATTTTTACCATAATATCTTCCTTTTGAGTTCACTCAGATCACTCGGCAGGGCCGGTTTGTCGAGGGAGACCCAGTCTTCTTCTCGTGGATCATTGGGACGCTTTAGTCACAGTGAGGTAGCAATTCAAGGATGGGAAGAGTTGAGGATAGTTTCTGTTTCTATTTGTGCAATTTAATGACAAAAAGCTGAGAAGATCGAAATTGGGGAACATTCTGTGGAGAGACAACTAAGACTGCAGCCCGTTTTTGAAATAAAGGAGGCAACTGGAGGACCTTTCACACCCATGTGGGACTGGTTCTGGAGCCAGTGTTGTTGTGGAATCTCAGATGCTTGGTGCCTTCTATGTGTGCTTACTAGTTCATGTGAAACTAAACTGGGAGGACACTCGTTTTTCTCAGGTGGAAGTAAACGGCACACCAACACAATATGTAGTCACAAGTCATATGTGTGTTTCTCGGCAACCAAGCAAGCAAGAAATGTGATGATGCCTGAGTACACATTAAATTCAGTCTAATTTCCCCTAATTCCTCGGCTTCATTCCTCATTTTATGAACAATGAATATGACACAACCACCGGTTGAAAGAACTGGAACCAACTTTTCAGGTTCCGAACCATTTTTTTCCCTTCTGAATACAACAGGAGGTTCACAAGTCTATGGTGTTTGGTCAATGGTAGGGAGCACGGGACTGAAGTGTGAGGAAGCCCACTGTAAGTTTAGGTTAGACTCTTTGCATTCATGATTTCAGTCAACAAATAAAACAAAAAAAACAAACAAACAATAATAAGTTGGGTGGCAAATTATTATAATTGAAATAATTTGGATAGATAATAGGTCTTCAAAGCAGGACTACTTTAAACAGCATCTATTTTAAGAACATAAAATTAAACATATCATTAAAATATTTCCAATTTAGAACAATATGTCAAAAAAAAGTGTCATGGATTCCATTGCTGTGCAGCGTGAAACAAAAGTTACAAAACAGGAAGGAATGCGGTTAGAACTTTACAATGTCTTAAGGGTTTTGAAATGATGTAGGTTTGGTTTCATAACTCAGGAGAAAAACAAAAACAAAAACAAAAGTTGAGCCTCCCTTCACCCAACAACTTTACGAACGGTACTTTCTAATATCATCATTGAGAATTTATATATATATATATATATATATATATATATATATATATATATATATATAGACCCACTGTCTTTCCTTGTTGGAGCAAGGTGGGCGGAATTTCCTTTGAGCAGCAGTCAAAACTTAAAAATCATAAAATACCTGAGTGGTACATGCCAAGTCCTTTTACATTCTGTTGAAAAACGTCAGGCTTGAATATAGTCGGGTAGTGCCATTTTTTTAAAATAAAAGTGCTGACTCAAATCTCCATCGTGAAGAAAAAAATCAGCACTGCCAGAAATATGAAAACCCCAACTCATTCAATATTTGTGTTTCAAATGTTCATCCTTACTTCAACCAAAACATTTCAAATCGGTGGCACTGTATGTGATCAGTTTTGGTTGTCAATGAATAAATACATGTGAGGGTGAAGAGTGAGGATGTGTCTTCAGTTATAGCTGCAACAGCATGAGAAATGCAGTACTGTATCACAGGAAGTGACTTCATATTTAATAAAGCAGCTCGCCACTTCACACACCCACCAATGACACACAACCCTTTACAGAGAGATCTCAATATCAGATTTAAATCCTTCTTTTATTTCCTAGTGGACAGAGATGTACTTTTGATGGCACCGTCGTAATTTTGTCTAATTAACAATGTAATAAAAACATTAAATCGGTTTTTAATGAATAAATGAGCAGCTGAAGTGGGAGCTGGCAGGTTACTTGTATGTTATTGTTGCCTCACATGTAATAAAGTCGGACAAGTGCAGGATGAGTGAGCTGCAGTTCAATTAATCTTCGTACATGTCTTGTGAGGAACAGGAAGTGAAAATCACTTCATATTTCTGTCGATAGAAATAATACATTGTTTATACAAAAGAATCATATGTCAGAAAATACTTTTTCCTACATTATTATTATTATTATAGTGTGTCTTGTGAGACCATATGGGTGGTTAAATTGTTTATTTATAAAGCAGATTTTTCTTATTTTCTTCTCTCTTAAAAAAAACTAAAATAGCCACAATACATAAAAGATAGGGCAGATTTTACCAGATAAACAGGGAATGTTTTATTTTATTTTATGCGTTTTTTTCTGAAACATTTGATTCATAAATAAATAAAAAAATTTGTGATGCCAATTACAAACTAATTTTTGGTGTTTTCATTCTCATATTTTTAAAGCCTTTGTGTACTGTAAATTTTGCTCACTGTGTGTGTTGTGTGAGTGAGATGTGCGTTCCAAGGATTGCTGAAGAACTAAACCACGGATATTTGAAATGTTATAAGTGGATCATACAGACAAAAGGAATCATACAAAACTGTCAATTATGTGACTGTTTTTTTTTTTTTTTGTTTTTTTTTAATGCCACATTACCGTCGAAGTCTAATGACGCAACCTGATATTTTTTCCGCAGATTTTGAGCGCAGGAGGGCATGTGCAATCTCTTTTGTCTGCATATAAAAGAATAAATATCCCGCTAAATCCAGAGTGCTGGCGGGGCAGAGCTAAAGCTGCCGCTCAGTATTCACCGCTGCGTCTCTCTTTGCTCTTTGGTTCCACCATCCTGGAACTTTGCTGCCTTCTTTTTTTCTCTCCCTCTCACAGCGAGATGGTGCAAGGACGGGGGAGAGGAAGGGCGGAAAATGAATGGGGTGCTGGCGTTTGATGTGTTGATTGGGAAAAGAGCGAGGACAGCAGCTGCACTCAGAACTGGCCCCCGGGGGAGCCCCGGCCTGATCGCTAAATGAAGACCTCTAGTGCTTCTTGTTAGCCAAGATGGATCCCCAAACCCAGATGAAGCACAATTAGTCGATGACGGTGGCTTTAGGTGTCCGCCGATCACAAGGCACAAGTTCTGCCAGGCGGAGCTACCGGCGGCTAGCGCCCCGGGCTGCGTCCTCGCCCTCCTGGCCTTGCCGGGGCCTCTTTACCACTACAGAGGAGAGAGCTGAAATCCCGAGCCCAGGGAGGTTGCAAATATCTCTCGCCAAGTGATCCCACTGGTATTTGAGATACAGCTGTGCACATCTGATTAGAGCAGCCGTCCAGTTTGGCTAAGAAGTGCTTTGCTTAGATCTCGGCGCTTTTCTGATATGACACCTGAAAAAAAAAAAGAAAAGGGTAAATTCTCGATAGAGTTGGTGCCTGCTCATCAGTCAGCTATTAAATCCCCCTTGTCTCTGCAGGCTCACCGGCCGACTGACAAGACGGAATTGACTGATGCTTTTTTTTTTTTTTTCCTGGTGTTTAAGAGGAGGCCAATTTGTGCTGCGTGTAATAAACCTGATCCCCTCAGCCAAACTTTGGTCCCAGACTGACAGTTCGGGTGAAGTCTGGTGTTTATTTGACACATGAAACTCAAACCACGGGGCCGTGTCTTGAATCAGTCAACATCAGGCAGCAAACACGTCAGCTGAGAGGGTGAGATGACTTTCCTTGCATGGACGTATGGCTTCTTAATCTGACTCGCTGGAGTTGGAATAAAGGCAGCGATGGTGGTAGTGAACGTGCAACTACTGATAGCTGAAGTAGGAGTTGGCTTGTCTAGTTTAATCATGTGAGTGGGTCAGTGAATGCGTGGCACTTGAGGTGTTTGCTTTATGTACAGACAGCATTTATTTAAAAAATATGAATTAAATGAATGAATTTATTAATTTTGCTTACTGTATGTTGAAAATAGGAATGTTTACATTGCTTTATATGACAGAGAGAGAGGCCATGTCTTCAGGGAGGGGGTAAGAACATTTTCGGAAAACACAATTCAAATAAAAAACAAAAGAGGTACACTCACTCACTGAGCTGATTCATACAGCTTGGACAGAGCTGTATTTATACACCAGCTTTTAAACACCAGCTGCTGCCTCCATGACCCGACACAGGATATTGATGGGAGATGTTAATGGTAGTTGTTGTGTTACTGGTATCATCGATACAGAAATCACAGTGCTTGTAGTGACCCTATAGTACTAGTAGTACTCGACCCTATAGTACTAGTCCTACTGGTGGAACCATTATATCAACAGTGGTATATATATATATATATATATATATATATATATATATATATATATATATATATATATATATATACTCATCAAAAAAGGTGTTTTCCAAAAGTTTCTTCTTGTTGCCTCCATATGTCCGACAGCAGCAGCCAAGAAACAAAAACATGTTTGCTTTATTTTTCCGGTCGTCCCCTGGCACGTCCTCCTCCCACTTCCACTGGCGGAGCTAATGCCACTGGAGAAATGCGGCACGTGGAAGTTTGTGCCATTGCATGATGAAGCGTTCTATTTATATTAAAATGAGGACGATCCTCTGGGATATATGGAGGAGAATGGAACAACAAACATGGAGCTTTAGAGGCGAACAGAAGCGCGTGTATGTGTGTGTGTGTGTGTGTGTTTGTGTGGGTGAGGAGGTAAACTAGTGACAGCAAAATGGCTCCATACAAAGTGGCCCTAAGGAGCCGAGGAAGAGTTATAATACGGACAGTGGTGAGGAGGAGTGGGTGGAGTGTATACACTCCGCAGTTTGCCATAAAACAACACCCGCGCTAATAAAGTAAACCCTTTAAATCCACAAGCCACATAGCCCCGCCCTCTTAAATTGCTCGGGTCTTTTCTTTCCACTGGTAATGTATTGACCAGCGGCGTCGGAGCTGACCTGCAATGGATTGTGGACTCCTTGTTGCTCAAGTCTGTCACAGTATTGACTGTGGTGAATTTTACCTCAGTTGAACTGGTGAATTTGTTGTGTGTTCCTAAATGGATAATGGTCATGTGACAGTCCCTGAGGCAGAAACAACCAATGACATGCAAAATATACCAAGACACAAATATTTAACATACTGAATTAACCTTAACTCTGTCTTCATTGAAACATTCTGTTTCCTTCAATTCAACATATTTAAGCCTCACGACTTTCTCTTCTGTAATACATCATTACTGTTGTAATTTAAACCTGCGAACGATTCCCACACGTAGTAACACCAACCGCCATCCAAAACATCCAAATTTAAATTGTTTTTTTCTGCGCAAGAATGAAATGTGTTTTCTTTATTTTTGGCAGGAAGCAATATTAATTTATAAATATTAAATATAAATATTATAAATATTATTTTACTCAACTAATTCTCATGACTTTTTTTTATTACATTCACTGTGAAAAAATATTTTAGTAGTATAGTATAGTGCAAATCATATGATTCCTTGGCATGTTGAGTAGCCATCGAATCTGAGACGACGGGACACATTTCATCACTTAAGTGTCTCATGAAAGCCAGCAGTTGTTCGGTGGATCATTAAGAATGATCATTTTTTTAGTGGCTGCTCTTGACATCTTGGTCTTTTCACACGCATCTGTATTTTTGCTGAGAAAAAAAAAGACAATTCTCTCCAACAAGTCGCCCTAATAACCTATATTATTGTCCGCCCATGATAATAAAGCTTGGCAATAACAGCTGGGCTTTTCTTCCTCCGTAAGAGCCCAGCGAGAGTGGAGGAGAATGGACCCGGCTCTGTGCTCTGTCTAGTTAATTAAGCTCATGGGTGAAGGCGTTATTTGTGGGAAAGAATCCAATTATTTTCCCTCTTCACTCCTCAGCAAGAGCAGAGTAGTTTGCGCGTCGATGGCGATGAAGATGATGATTCCACTTCACGACTTATAACCCTGTCCCTTCTCGGATTAGGAGATTCTTCACCTTTGACCCGTTGACAAAAAAAATCTGATCTTTCCTTTGGTGAAGTGTAAATGTGATTTTGACCGATTCATAAATATCTGGTGGGAAATTCCTGAAACGTTCGAAGGAAAACATGCTTTTATGTATGAAACAAAAGCAGCAATCTCAGAAAGTGTAATTACTACTTTCATGCTGGCCTGTGAGTAATAGACGCCCTTGTTTGAACACAGACTTGGATGTTTCTCTGCGCTATTAGTGGCCTTAGAAGGAAATCCTGATGAAGCAACTTGAGGATTTCTCAAATGTATTTAATTGGGGGGAAATACTTCAAAGCAGCAATTTCACCAATTCCTTGAGAGAACAATGACTTTAGAGAGGCATATTGGTTGAAGCAGTTTTAGATGATGGTTTATACGACATGCTGACCTTAAAGAACTAAAAGACACCTGCACAGGTTTGTACGAGGACACACCAAAATCACCGTCTATTTCTACCATTCTACCACCGATACTTATGTGATGATTATGATACTTATACATATGTTACAAATGTGTTTTACACCTCAACTAACCAATTATGATGTAACGTTTTTCAACCTTTTGTTAGCCACGACACGCTTTTTTTTGACATGGTAGAATGAGCGCTGACAGAACATGAACAATGGCGCTATTGTGCTTTGTCAATATTAGGTACAAACGCTCTTATTTTGATAAACAAAAAGTAGCTATAGGTGGCAGAAATGGTATATTAATTGCAGTAAGTAGGATTAGTTTCAATTTTTCTACAACTGGGTCATTTCTCCCGGCAAGCAGGATGATCTCTCATAGTACCTGGGTTAAAAACAGTGCTGTAAGGAAGAGCTGTTCAACCTTCACAATTTTTTCTCTCTTCATCTTTCCACAGTTCAAGGTTTGCCTTTGCAAGTCAGTAGCTCAGCTTCTTAAATCTTCCATAACTTGGTACTTTCACACATTCTTCACACTACATGTCTCTCTTTTCAGAGTCTCAGTCTGGCAACTTTCCTTTTTACTCCATACCTTTTTTCTTGTTTGGTAAAATACTAATGACATACAAAAGAAAAAAAAAAAAAAGAAACCGAACCAAACCGACAAAATACTTTTCGACCAAAAATCATCATAGTGGATTTAAATATGTATGTTTGAGCTGAATAGAAAAGTCCACACTAAACAAAACATAAGGGAACAGTCTTAGATTTTTATTTATTTATTTATTTATTCATCTATTAGAGCTGTACATGAAGAACATAGAAGACAAAAAAGAACATGTAGTTTTGTTTTTTTTTTTTCTCAGTGTGCAGTTTTATTTCAGGGATACAACATGGACTATTTACGGTGGACTGTTCATTTCATGTAAAGCTAAAAAAGCTTTAAGGTGTTTCCATTATTTTGTCTAACCCCTGTATATCCTTCAGAAAAAAAGCACAATACTGCAGTTAAATGTTGCAGGATATGGTCAGCGCAATTCTGAATCCTAAAGTCTTCATCATTGTTGTTTTTCCTGATTCAAATGTGTGTATGTTTCTTCATCTTAATCTATTATCGAGCTGAAACCTTTGTCTAAATTAGACAGTAGATGCTGGTGCTGACCTGATACATCTCTGGGAGACATGTGACATATACCCCAATTTAGCAGAGCAAACCTGAACCAGTTTGACGCTGGCACAACACACAGTATCACACTTTTAAGTCTCAGACGGGGAGAGCAGGGCCTCTAATCTGAGCCCGGGAGAGCTCACCCTGCTCTCCCCTCTTGAACTTTGTCTTTGTGTGGGTCACCCTGCCCCGGCCACAGGGGAGCGGCTGCCTCAGCCCAGCCTTAATCCCAAGGAGTCGATAGATGCTGGCATGGCTACAGGCCTCAGCTCCGGGCCGTAGTCCTCCGGGAGCGCTGCTCATTTTAATAAATGTAAAGTGATGCCGTCGACAAGCAAACACACCTACGTTAACACACACTCTCATACACATACCCACACATGTGACGGGGAGCTCAGATGAGGAATTGCATGTCCTCGGGGCAGAATACAGCCGAGTGATCCAGTGATGGAGTTAAATGACAGGCAAGCGAGTGGAACATTTGCTCACTTGATGCTGTCGATGCATCGCTGCTGGCCCGATAAGACCTTATTTACATTTGTCAGCGAGGAATTGATTTCTTTTTTGCCCTTTACAGACTTCTCCCTGGACAGATGTGTTGAACTAAAAACACAAGCGCTGTCCAAAGCATACAACTTGTAAAAATAACAAGTTAGATTTCAGCCTCAGAGCCACCAGTGCTGTACGCTAATAAGTAAAGCCAACCTAGAAATACACACACTTTATGCCTGTACTGTTGGGATGTTTTGTTTTTTTGTTTCTTTAAACCCAATATAAACCGTTTTATCCTTTATCTTGAGATAACTGAAACAGATTAACCATTGTATTTCGAAGATTAAATGTAAGTTTTGGAGCCGCATGTGACATGTAGTAACAATATTTTAATTTTTCTTATTAATGTTTAAACTGTTAGTATTTTTTTCCATTTTACATTTGAACAGTCACTGAGCAAAAAATAATGATGACCCTTTGAGTGCAATCTTTGAGAACAATGAACTTATGTGCAAACAGGGGTCTTCAATTGGACCCTGAGACAAATGAAAAAGTTATGTTTTGCTAACAGCACTGACATCTGATGAAAAAAAAAAAAAAAGATGAATAAGAATCTCAGTATTTCTGGTTGGTCATGCTCCTAACGTTACATTGACATCTCAATGTTTTGCAATCGTATTGGTCCTGAAATACATCCCATAGTGCTCCACTCAACACATACGAGATAAATGTGTGTTCTTTTGGAGCAGTCATAAAGACAGGGATCATCTTTGCAGATCAAGTGTGCCACCCAAAGTGAAAATCTGGGGTTTAACTTGCTGGTTCTCTTCAACAGAGCCACGTGTGTGGACTTGCATGCTTATAACCTTCACCTTTATGTGTGTGACAGGGACATATGTTGATGTTAACCCCCTGTGGAGAAAAGCTGTTTGTGTTGATGTGAGTGTGTGTGTGTGTGTGTGCACACACTGGGACTGGTGAACGTGTGTGTCTGTGTTTGTTAGATGAGGGGAGCGACACAATGAAATGGGTGGCTGAGCAGGCGCCTCCCACCATTACGCCGCTAAATGGGCAGCCGGAGGTCCCAGTGAGTGTGTGAATGAGCAGAGTTCTCCAGGGAGGTGAAGGTCAGCAGGTTTCTGATGGGACTGTATGATTAAGGTTAGACCTGACCACTCGGGTGACTGCGTGTGGCACTGAGGTTGTGGATGAAACTCCTTCAAGTGAGGTTTTACTTAAAAAAAAAATAATTTAAAAATAGCATGAGAGAAAAGTCTTTTATAATATCTGGAAGAAATCTGATGAATGGAGTGAAGCAACAGGTCACATGATATATTTAGTTTTTACTTTTACCAAGTGTGTATGATTTTGTAAGATTCAACTGAAGACGTATAAACTGAAATCAGAGTTTGTGTCTTTGGATATTGACACATGAAGTGCAGAGGCCTTCCCAGCTCTAGGAATCTCAGACAGTACTCTTGAAAACACAGGTGCTTTAGTCACAAACAGCAACACATGCTCAACAATATGTGGTCACTAATGTGACAACAACAAATCTATTACAACAGGAATTAAACACAAAACTTTGGATTATGAAGTGAAGTCCTTTGGAGGCAGGACGTGGTATATATGGGTGAAACATTTGTCACTGTGGCAAACATATTTGCAACTGTAACACAAAGAGTTCAAGTGCTGCCCAGACCATGAGAGAAGTGTCCTACTGGTGATTATAAAGAGAAAAAAATAAGGAGGTTAAATCACTATAATCAACAATTTTAAAACCAAGAACCTCCGTCTTTCATCAATACGTTCTTCTTCTGTGAGCCACAGTGCACATGCACTACAAACTTAACTAAAAAAATGTACCAAATGTCGCATAAAAGTGATCTCAAGTCATTTAGATACATTTTTGAGTGCTGTCTTGATAATCTGCTTTTTATAATCATGTTAAATCTGACTTATAGTTCCTAAAAAGTCTGTTTTGACTTCAAATTAAATAAATATATAAATAAACATAAACCATCAAAAGAGCTTACAAAGACCTGAGGCAAAAAAGTAGACACTCTATTGAAACCACAGTGTCTCTCTGTGTTGCTGATGTTTTTTCTGACATCTTTAGCCTGGAATTATACAGATTTTCAGTAAAAATGAAATGTATACATTTTATCTTCTGCAATGTATTCCCCCCCCACTTGTATTGTTGTTGCTACAAACTCTGTGACACTTTTGCAGTAATGCGATTGAGTGCTCTTATCTTAGGTTAGAAGTTAGTATTTGTTGTTTAATCCGATACATCTGTAACGTAAAGTTCCCTCGCTATGACAGAGAAGTCGTTAGTTTTATTACGCTGTTTTGCAGGCACGGTTATATAAGACAGTTTTACACTGTGGTCTAGTAAATTTACATGAATGGTTTCAGGTTGCACAGCAAACGGCGATAATTTTAGCAGTTCTTTCCTCTGCTAAAAACCATTTGTTTTCCCTGAAACTGTTTCTGAAATATCTTAAAGTTGAATGTTTTGACATTTCTGTGATATGCAATTGCATTTTAGATGTAATTTCCATAGAACTTTGAAATGTTTAAGTAAAACTGATGAGTTTAAAAGGTATTTATACCAACGTAACATAAAGGTCAATACAAAAATGTAAGTTCTGTGTAAGATGCGTGCAGGAAAACAGTTCTCATCCACACGTTGACTCCATGAGAAAACAGTGATGCTAACCATGCGAGGATCAAATAAAAGAGGCAAAATGAAAAGGTATGATCCCTGACAGCTTCGGCATTATGTCATTAGCAAGACTCATCCATGTTTAATGACACCTAAAGAAGAACATTTTGGAAAGATCTGCGAGGGTCAATTCCAACTGCAGCATCAATAAAACATGATGACTGGATAATGACATTTCAGACCATCGTCTCCAACATCCCATCCACAGACTTGAGTGACACATCTTCAGGCAAATAGATAAATGTGACCTCCAGCACTGAGAGTATTTCACTTACAGCTGCCAGAAGGGCTCACCCTCCCACCCCCTCCGAAAAGTGTTTATTAACAAGCCCCCCCCCTTAAAAAAATAAATTAGAAGTGGCCCTCCCTCGCCGTCTCCTTCGAATCAAACTCTCAGAGATGATTCCACATAATTATACTAAAGGGCAATTGGTTCATATGAGGCAGGGTCGGAGGTCGTGGCCTGGTATAAGCAATCTGTAGCTCTTGGCGGGCCAGCGGTAATACACCAGCAAGCGTCGGCCCCTAACCCTATTCCCCGAGCTGATTGCTACCTGTCACCTCCCCTCAGCTCATGTAAATGACGTATGTGGGGGGGTTCTTGGGAGGAAGGGGTGCGTGGATTTGTGCGCTTACTGCATGTGTTTGTGAACGTGTGTAAGTTGGGGTTGCCATCCTGACGCCGCGGAGGTGTAATGGCTTCGCGGCGCAATCTCACAGCGACATGTTCTTGACTCGCCTCCTTTTAATGGCCTGTCCTCCTCGGGCTAAAATTGAACAGTCCCAATATGGCCTGGGGCGCGATGAAAATTCAATAATTCGGCTCAGACCACGTCGTATCATTTTTTTCCCCCTCAGGGTTGACGTGAAGTGTAATTACGCTGCGCTAACATAACATCTACACTGGAGTGTGTGTTTGGTTGTTGCAGGTAAACACCCAAACCATGGCAGTACCTGGCCTTTTCGATGGGGTCACTTTAATGCCTGCAAATGCCACATTATGTGGAAAAAAGAGAGAGAGGAAAACATAGTTTAAAATGCAAAACCAAGTTTTTCTTGGGCGAAGACACAAATAGTCGGAGTGATTCAGACATTACTTTAGCATGCAGGCAGACGTGCAGCCAGTCAATTTTTGGAGCTTTTAATGTGTATGTGATTCACTTGAAGTTATAGAGCATATTTCATTGACACTGGTGAAATATTTAAGGCCACCCCACCATTAGCAAAACATCAAAGAGATATAAACCATGTCAGTGACATGCTGTCAGACTCCTCTACATTTTCTTGTAAATTCTATGACTTGGCTGAAATGTATGATACTTACTGTATATCACGATTAAAAAGCAGTCACAAGAAGGACATATATTAATCTGTCGTGTTGAATATCTAGTTCTATGTAATGAGAGGCTCCATTGTAGTTCGAGAAACTTGCTGCCATGATGGAGATTTTACATGAATTTGTTACATTTCTGAGACTTCAACTTTCTGAAATTTTCCTTTTGCCCATCAAACATATATGGCAAAATTCACTAAAAACACATTTCAGAAAAATCCTTCAAAACTCCATTCAATAAATTTATTTATTTATAGATTATATAGATATATATATATATACAAACATATAGTTCAATAATGATGGTCTTAATTATCTGCTGTCTGTTCAGTCATTTATTTTATCCAAATGTATTGTTTGAAGATGCTCATGAACTCAAACCCCTTGTATTCAAGCACTGTCCATTGCTTTCTCCTGCTTTGAGTCTACGTTTATATATATTTTGACTATGTAGAATGAATGTTAAATCCTGTGGCACTGAACACGTCATAAATGTTGATAAACATTTGTCAAGCGACGACAGTTTCTCCATGTCAGACAGGGCTTGATATATAAAAGTGATGTATATGTCTATTTTAATGTGGAGGGAGTAGGCATAAAAAAATGAGACAAAATAATGAAGTGAACATGTATAGTTTATGCATTCCTATTGATTTTGATCCCTCTTGTCAAAGGCAAATGTTTCATTTTCCAGAGAGAAAAGAGGCAACAAATACATTTGAAATGAAAATGGCTGTGACAAGGAGGAGGGCGAGTGGAGGTGGAGTTAAGGGGGGGGTGTTCTGTCAGTTTTTATATGACATTATTATTCTCCGGGTTATAAATTCTGGCATGTTAAGATCCCTGACAACAGCGACATAAAATTCAATCAATGACGCCTGCTCTCCCCACCTTGACGCGGACAGCCTGATGATGCTTCTTAAATCAAAGAGAATGGGATTCTGCATAATTGGGCAGCAGAGGTCTGGTGTCGGGTCGGTGGCGGCGGCTGTGTGTGACAGAACGCATGAAACACTGCTTCACAAAATGTGAAGAAGTAAAAAAAAACTAAAAACAAAAAAAGATATATATATATTTAAAAAAAACAAATATATATATATATATATATATATATATATATATATATATATATATATATATATATATATATATATATATATATATATATAGTTTTTTTTTTTGTTTTTGTTTTTTTTTTGTTTAATTTTCAAGAAAGGGCCATTTGGCATTGACACATTTTTTTAATCAACATATTACTAAAAATAAATGAGACATACATTCATATTCTGTTCTCCAGAATATGAATGTATTAATTAATGTTTTATTATTATAATATGCACTATTTTGTGGACTTCATGAGAGAGAAACATGATTCATAAGTGGTAATGTCACTAAAAAAACAACTGTTAATACATTTCTTTTTCATGTCAACGTGGAACAGTGAAAATCTACAATACAAACTATTTATTACTCTGTTAATACATGTAAAACACCATCAGATTTTGCACAATGAATTGTCCTGGTGTTTTGAGTGACTGTGACTCTTCCTGAACTCCCACTTTTGACCTTCTTCTCTATGAAAAAGCAACACAGGAAGGCTTTGTAACTGTCCCGCTGATAGTTTCTGTTGTTCACGCTGTAGTTCCGTAACATTTGCGGGCGGGTGTTTGGTCTCACGTCCATCTCCCAGCAGCCGCCTGTGTGCCTGCCGATTGTCCTGATTGATCACTATCTGACCGCCTCTTCATTAGAATGCTAATGGGCAGGAGTCATTCTCCCTCCTCCCTCTTCAGACGCCGTCTTGTCTCTGAAATGAGGCGTAATGGAAATGACATGGAGGAGGTGGGATGGATGATCCCCCAGTTAATAATTCCAATCTGTTAATCAATGACTCTGTCGATCGGATGCCGTGCAGATCACAGACAAACTGGAAGCTGTTTGGAGTCAGCAGCTGGGCTCAGTGAGGGGCTGTGGGACATGAGTGCAGGGTCCAAGCACGGAAGCAAGCCAGATAGAACTCGGCAAACATCTGGCTCTTGAACAATGAATTGTTAATAGCGGCTGTACTTTTTTTTAAACTAATGTGTTGAATTAAACTGTCAGTATTTTGTTGTCACAACAGGAGGTGGAGGTCTGCAATATTATATCACATATGATCATATTGTTGACAGTTATTTGGACCCTTTTATTCGTCTCTTACGTAACAAAAACAAAATATTAATCGTGATAGTTCCAGGACGTTTAAGTATTCAAATAAGATTCATCACAGTATTTGAGATTTATGTTGAAAAAAATAAAATGAAAAGGCTTTACCATGAATGGAAACATTTCCAGGAATCATGTGAACTTCCTGTCAAAACATCAAATAATTGCTTCATACATTTGGGACTGGACCTTCACACCAATCTGAGCTCGTTTCTTGTCCAAACAACGTGATCGTCTCACACGTGACTCAATCCTTATGACCAACGACGAGACACTCAACAAAATGAACATTTTTGACTAGTAATGTGAGATTGATGATTCATAAGAAATAGTCATAAATCATTCCAAGACTGTGGCAATAGCTATTCTTTGCCCTCTGGATCTATTGGTGGGACACAGTAGAACAAAAAATGGTTTGAAATGATCCGGTCCTGTGAGTCCAACTTGACAAAGAGTCATGACTCATGGATCACGCTACAGATTTGAGTCAAGGTTCAAACTATGTCAAGCAAGGAGCCCAGTGAGAGCTCCAGCAAGCAGCTACTGTACACAGTAGTCTGTGTGATACTCACATAAACAGGGCAGCGCTTCGAGTCCGATAATGATGAAAAATAAACTTCACGATGTTTGGCAGCTCCTTGCAGTCACAGCGGCGGGAACACACTGGCAGTGGAGGAAATTTCCAGCGATGCAAATGGACGAAAACTGTGCATAAATCTTTTATTGTTTCATGTTGAAGCATGAAGCTAATGTGTTTGTGGAACGCCTGTGATGTTTGCGTGGTCATTTATGAATGATACAATAAAAAGCCTGTAACAAATAAATAACTAAGGAGCCATTTGTTTTATTATTGGAGCCGGTTTCGTCATAATATTGTGCGTTATTGTTACTGCCACTCGACTTAGCTGCCTTGCGTTGCTAGTTGATATGTTGCGAACACATAAGTCTTGAAGATCACTTTCAAGATACTCCATGGGTTAGTGAGTGTCATGGAGCTCAGAAGTGTTTGAGATCTGTGATGGGTGAGAACAAGTACAGCAGTATCCGACTCCACCACTGCTGACATTGTTATGTCACTGTATAATACGAGGGCTCTATGCATTCCATGAAGCATTAGCCAGGAGATATCGACAGTACTGCCGAATACTGTCACAGTTATTCTTATAAATTGAATAACTTCTTCATTGAGATTGTTCAGTTGAGTATTATCGTTCATAATAGCACATTTAAAAATGACCAATAATCAATATTTTACTGATGTGAATGCAAAAAAAAATAAGCTATTTTAATTTGCCAATGACGGGTGACTTGAGTCTGTTCCCAAATGCACATTGCCAGGTTAAATAAATATTTAATATCCGAGCTGAGGCTGGGTTTGTCAGAGATCATTGATCTTATTAAAACATATTAGCAGCATAATAACAAAAGATTACGTTCATCCGGGGCGAGACCCTCCATTTTCCCGACGCTGAAGTCTTCATTCAGCCGCTTGGCAGCACCTTAAAAAAAGGTTATTATGTTCCTCTGCTGTGGCAACATCCGTCCATGGCGCACTGCTATTGTGACGGGGGTCGTCTGTACCACATTAGAGCCAATAAATGTGCGTTGGCACTTTCTCAATTTAAAGTAAAGCCCCCTTTCCCTTCTACCTCCGTTCTTCATTCCTAATAGGGTATTCTGACAACGCATCTAATAAGTTGTAGGATCTGGGCAGTGGGATTGTGGGAGCTGAATATTTTTTGTCTGGGGCTGCTGTTTTGGAGGTGCGGACATATCGCCTGATAGCTAGATATACATGTTTGAGGTTTTATTGATATATATTTTTTTAAAGTGACATTATCTCTTACTAGATTTTAAGATGATTCTTTGACATTGACATCAAATGAGCAATGTGGGTTTATTTATTTATTTATTTTTTAATAAGGTGGCCGACCAAATTCTTTTACCATGCCTATCATGGGAACTAATATCAACCTAAGGGATCAAGCAAAGCCCACTGGATCCACAAGGACTACAAATTCATGAGACTGCTGTGTGTGTGTGTGTGTGTGTGCACATGATATCAACGTCACCTAAAGCATTTACACAACAATGTTACAGGCCACTGAGGGTCTTTTGATGGGTCCATTAATGTGAAAGGTTTCATACAGAAAAAAAAAATTACAGGTATGTAGCATTTTTTTTTCAAATAAAAAAACTATGAAAGAGGAAATCTAGAGAAATTATTAGTTAATTTTGCTGTATGTTTGAAACTAATATAGTTACAATCAAGCAGAACGAAGCAAGCTTTTTCACACTGGTTTCTTGTACTCTGGACGAAAAAAAGGAAGGTGTCTTGTCAATGAGACTTAGTTTGGTTGTTTTTCTAAGAAGAAAAATAGTCATACTGAAAGCAATACATGCCACTGAAAGCACAATATGCCGCCCATAAAATTATTGAAATTCAAACTGGCATATCTGCTCAGAGAGTCTGCAACTAATGAAGAACATCCTCCAACAGCAGGACAAGCACTTTCAATGGCTGATTTCTGATTGATTGCCCACGGAGAACCTCCCTCACGGTCACCGTGTGAGGCTTTGCCTTCTCATCTTTTTCATCCCAACGCAGAAGGTGTGAGAGAGAGCGCTGGAGAGAGGCAGCAGGAGCATGAATTCATTAAATGTGCCAAATCCTTACTCTAAAATTGATCGCCCCACCTCCCGGCCCCCACCTTTCTCTCTCTCCTTCTTCTTCTTCTTTTTTTTTTTTTTTTTTCAACCAATTCCCGATCTCATCTGTATTCCACATTCATTCCCAGATGATACCACCTCCATCAAGAGGCAAATGCAATAGAATCATAAATCCTCCTTTCAAATATCTTGCCGTGAGACACAGACATGTTTGGCCGGATAATCTGATCAAATTAAATCAGCATCTATTATGTGTTTGTATTTTCCCGTCATCGACTGCGACAGTGGAGACTGGTCCCAGGTAGACCTGCTCACAGGAGGCACCCAAGTTAAAGTCACTCCTTGAATTGGTTTATCTGAAGAAAAAGCTAAACCTCACTTGGCTAGCTAAAAAGCTAGCCAAGTGAGGGTAATGCTTCTCTTGCTTTCATTTCCTGTTTTATCCATTGACATACTTGTCCTCTTCTTCTATTTCGCTTTTCAGTCATAATGTCCTTCGTCTTTCAGGGTCAACACATTTCACTCTCTTTACTGTCTTTAAGGGATTTGGAGGCCCAACAGAGAAGCTCCCATCTGCCCCCTCCTCCCGCTAGTTAACGTTAATGATAGCCTGAATAACTCTGCGCTCAAATTTACTCCCGTCTGAGTCAATTAACTCAACGATACGTTCCACCTTCTCCAGTTGCTCCTCCTCAGCCGGAGTGATGAGACACTTCCTGCCTGCCGTTATCAGTTGGCAGCTAGGCGGGTCAGCGTGGCGCGTCTCTCTTCCATTGATTTAAGGAGCCGCTACATTAAACATTAACTGAGCGGCCCGAGCCTCCCGTCATGAACACCAGGGGCAATTAATAGAGCGGTAATGTAGGAGGGCGGGAGGGGGGAGGCGGCGACAGATCACTCAGGCCGCGGTGAGTGATGAGCGGCCTGTTGCCACCTGTTAGCTGCGGAGGGAAATGAAGTCGGACCTTGGCATCCCGCTGTGAGACGCTGATTGAAATTTACAAGGCTACACGCTCGCTACTGACAGCCATGTCGGATCGGGGTGCGAGACATGTAGCAGCTAAAACACGCAGACAGTGGGCACGAGAGGGGCGGCCAGATGGAACAGCTTCCTGTTATTAAACATGACATTTCACCATTGTACCGGTGCTTGAGACACAAGAAAGGCTTTTTTCAGCAGATGAATTTGTATGAGACGGTAAGATCTCCATCTTCTGAACTATGCGTGAAAATAGGACGGTGTCGAATCAATGACAAGTGATACAACAAATGTTGAGGCAACAAGAAGTGGATCAGTTCACCATTGGGATCTTTAACCTCACAACGATTTCACCCCTTTATAAAAAGACCAGTTTTAAGGTTGAGACCATGACTGTTAGATAGTCACAGACAGGTCAGTCAATTTCCGTGCTGAACAGTTTAGTAGAGGTGGTCATAATGTTAAGGCTGACCAGGCAAGAGATCGATTAGGTAGCGGAAAGTAGCCCCATTGTTTGTATGAACTGCCCACCGCTCTATTACTCTTTAACCAGAGAGCAATGAAAACAGCTTTTTGTTGTAAATGACTCTCCTGCTTTTGTCATTTGCTGCCACTAACAAGGCCTGACAGGTCTAAAGTGGCCCTGTTTGTTCTCCTTTATCAGGCGGGCAGCTCCCGGCCTCTTGTATTCAACACACACTACAGTGGAACCAGATGTCCTTTTGCCAGCGGCACAACTTTCAAGTTGACAAGATCCCCCCAGAGGATGGGGGATGGATCCGTGGCAGGCAGAATTTGTGACTAATAGCCAGTTTGATGTGACAGGCCCCCGCCGTCTGGGGAAATTGAAGCGCTCTCCGTGTCGATACCTTTTGTGTCTCGCTCGGTTGTAGGTTATTGTTGGCCTGGCCTTGGGGACCGAGGGCCGGGCAGTTTACATTGCAGACACTACGTGGTCAGCAGCAACTTTTCATTGTTGCTATTGATCGGCGGTGGCCGTCCCGCTGTGGCTAATTTGCTTGTTAACATAAATTTGTCAGAGTGTGAAAGGAGTAAGAAACGGAGGGAGGTTCAGAAGGGGGGGGGGTGAGTTCCAGCCACCATTTTGTCCCACTATTCTCCTTCACCTCGACCATCTCGATGAGGTGCGAACCAAAATTATTTTTAATAATGTCTCTCTCTCTCATGATCCTGACTGGAACCAAAAACACAAACATTTATGCCTCATCATTCTCCCTTCATCTCAGGAGGATTGTAATGTCCTTTAACACTTGTGACTGTCATGCATGTGTCACTCAAGGCCACTAAAAGATGATGGACAGATGACAGATAGAAGAAAACATTTAAATGTCATATTGAGATTTCATCAAAAGATGAAATATATAACAAAGCAAAACCATACTAATCGAATCGAATGGTCTTGTCTCAGCAAAGTATTAACGGTGTAATAAAACATGAATACAAGCCAATAAAAATGAGGTTTTAAGAGCGTTTAAAAGATGGCAGTACATGTTGCGTTCCAGACCACCTCTTCATTCCAGAGTCGAGGAGACAGGCAGAAAAGACTCTGTCGCGTTTTGAATTGAGTTTTGACTTGGGGACAAATACCAGAGGACCTCAGTGACGTGTTTGTGTTCACAATGGCGTGAAAATCTCTGGATCCAGATGGAGCTCCGGATCACTCCTATAGTTGAATTTGTTTCTTGTCCCAGCTCACATATTTTCTAAAAATGTCATCCAAATTTATGCTTTCCTTTTCAAGTTATCTTGCACGTAGAAACCAACACAGTTGAAAGCACAACCGCATTGGTGGAGATAAAAAGGTCTACACAATACAAAAAGACTGTTGAATCCTGACCCTGTCAGCGTCACTGGAGCATACTATGAAGTAAACAATACAGTCAAATAATAGCATAATATCATGAAACAGCAAAAGCTTATGTGTGGGTTTAATTTCTCTTTTTTTTTCTCAAACACATTGAAAAACATTGTCCGCTCCATCCCTCCACACTTAAATTTGTTTACTTTTTTTATATTACTTTTCAGTATGAATGAATGGAAGAAATAAAATAAACAAATAGAAAATAAGGCTACGATCTTAAAATTGGAGATGAAAAATTTCGATTGAAAATGAATAACTCAGTAAATCAAAATAAAATTTAATCAAAAAATATCAATGACTACAAGAAAGTTTAAAATAAATTGAATAAATCATGAATACTGCCAAAAAACACATCCCATAAAACCATCTGATATCTTGTCATTAAAGTGACGAAAACAAAAAAAGGGTGGAAGTAAGAAAAGCATCTGCAGAAAGGTCCACAGCTGGGTGGAAATTACCCTCAAGCTCACTCTGCCTTTTTTATTTTTCATCCTGAACGTCGCCCCCCTTGTCCAATAGCCAAACTCCATTTATTAAACGGCTAGTCGTTCAGCTGTTGTTGAATCAATACTTCCTCTCCTCTCTCGCTGCCTCGGAATTAAACACAAGTTAAACACAAACCAGGCGTAATGACCTTTTTATTGGAGCCACTCAGCCAATGAAATTAACACCAGAGCCATCCATTTATTCTTTTAATCCGGTGTAGGCCATTACCTTCATGAAAGATCGCTTTGGAGAGGAACACATGGCTCACAGCCAGGGGCCGCTCGCTTTCTCGCTGTCGTGTGCAAAAGAACGTCGTGGCTTTTAACTAAGGACAGACTGAAAATCTCTGTGAGAACGCAAAGCAGAGGAAAGAAAAGGCATGAAATTTATATTAAATTCTGTCAGCTAATCCAGTTTGCTATTCCGTCCAGACTGAGTTTAGGCAAAAATATTAATAATGCATTGAAGGGAGCTTATTTGCTTCCGACTGGAAAAAGGATTTAGCGGCCTGGTTCTTTCTCAAGTTATGCATCTTGGTTATTTGTAAGCATCCAATAACTAAGCAGGTGACAGTTCATTTTATGAGATCTTAAGCCACGCAAAGCCTGAGAACGCTCCAGCCCGGATTCCTTCGTACAACAGAGAGACGGTACCAAACGCAGATAATGAATTGGTGGAATGTTTTCATTCTGCTTCTTTGCATCCTTGAATACTGCCTGAAGCGTTTCCTTAACCTTCCGCTGTCCACCTTTCTATTCTGTCAACAGCAGGTTTGTCTGTGGGTGTGTGTGACATCACTGGTCATCTGAATATACATGAACATGGCTCTGCCTGCCAGTGCCATGATCATGTGCAGAACATAGTGACAGGTCGCTGTCAATGTGGGGATTTGTAGAGAAAAATGACTCACTTGATAATCTTTCAAATAATACATTTTTCATTGCACCAATTCCAGTTGCACCGTATTATACAGTACATTGCCATAACCTAAACATCTGTGTTGAAAACTATATGAGATCACTTTGATAGATGGAAAACTTGAGTTATAATGCTTCAGGATGGAAGCACAAGTGAAGTTGTTTACAGTTATATTTGATCATACTAGCGTCAAATATTAAAACGCTCCAGGGCCTTGCTGAAACACTGGGTGGCCTTCTCTGCTCAAAAACCTCCAGCTTTGTGCAACCATTTCAATGAACGTCCACATCATTTTTAAACTGAGAGCGCCACCTACTGAGCTATAAAACTGAGGACACTGGTTCATAAAGCCTCATAAAGCTATCACTGGTGAGATCCGTCCGGTGTCTAAGGATTTGTCAAGCAAAGAGGAAAGTCAAAAGACTATTTGCTATGAGGCATCTGAGATGAAAAGCAAAGTGACATCAGAGTTGTACCTATCCTCAACAGAGGGCCAACTGGTTATGCTCATTCCCTACTGTAAATAATAATAATATAAGTGATCATAATTTGAATAGACTCCTCCTGTGTCCTGTATTTTATTTTTCTCCATGTCAACAGTTTTGTTGCCGTTTTGGCTGAACATTCTTCACGTTCAGTAAAGAGCAAATTTATCAGGGTCGCTTTTTGATTTTCTTAGGTGACACTTGGGGAAGCCTTACAGTCAATATTATTATTCTAATTTTGGTCAGCAGAAGCAACTTTTACTCGGGCTGAGGAGTAAAATAACCACATCAAGCAGCAGTTTCACCAGGTGGGAAACATGAGAAGCAGACACAGTTCGACGACTAAAGCATAATTTTGGTTTCACTGGCAGTTGCACCCCTCCCTCATCCCACCAGCATGACATTTGCGGGTGCGCGGATGCCAAGTCTCCCTCGATGAATGGTGTAAGATTTCCCAGCATGCCACAGTCTCTGAGAACTGGAGGACAACCCGGCATGGTGGTCAAACAACTGGTGCAGAATGGGAAAACATCAAAGATATTTTTCTGTCAAATCGATTGGTTAGAGTGCAAAGTTGAAATGGGGATGCTTTGATATTAAACGTAAATCTGCTGCCACTGGGTCGGGCCTGTATCCAAGATCAACAGACGAAAGATTTCAATTCTCTGAGAGTTGAAGTCGTGCTGTCAGTAACATAGCAAGAAATATGACGGAACATATTTCTGCTGGAAAAAAGACAAGAGAGACAGCCTTATGTCTAAGTTTTTCTCAATGTACTTTATCAGTTAAAAAGAAGGAAAGAAAAAAAAATAATCTCAAATTAATGTGGAAAGCTTAATGGAAATAAACAACCCATTTTATTTCACACCATTCCTGAAAGCCCATGCAAATGTCAGTATTTTATGCATAAAGTGATATTTCATGATTTAAATCAGTTTTATGGTTAAAAAAATCCAAAATGAATAAAATATATGCATCATATATATTATATTAAGTAAAGAAAGTCAGTGTGAATGGATATCAATTGATAGATTTTATGTGGTTTAGCCAGAGGTCCAACACTTATAGTTGGTCCTGAATTTAATGTGTGAAAAATGTAATTACATATACATTATATTTTACCTATACATAAAATATGCACATATATTGTTTTCATTTAAAAACATCTGAGAATCACTTTGAATGACTTGAAGCGTAAAACAAAAATGATAAAAAAGACTGAGGAAAGAAAAGAATAGAAGTTGATTGGATATTTAAAGACTTTATTTTTTTTTTTTCAATCAACTGCCTGTTCAAAACTCCATCGTGAGTTAATTGTTCTCCATCATCTGACAGACCCTTCATTCAACGTCTTCACAGCTTCATTTTTATGACACCAACATCTGAGGAAAGGAGCGGTCACTTCTTTACTGGCCTCTCGGGGCTCGGCCACTCTAACCTCACCATGACCTCAACCCGCCCATAACCCTGACCTTCATCAGACCTTCAACCCTGAAGTTTAACCCTAACACTGACAGGGAGCTTGCCTCGCGCCCTTCAACCTGATGCCTGGGAGGCACATCTGCTTTGCGATCCAGCCTTTGAGTGTGAAGATGAAAATGAAACTTGACCCCAGAATGAAATCCACTTCATTTGGCTGTGATCCGCTACCGTGAGACTGATGTTGATCTTTCGTCACTTGAGCGAAAACACCAGCGTAGCTCCTTCCAGAGCCCGTTCCAAAGCTTCGCTCTTGGGTTCACAGTGTGTTGGTAAAGTCAAAAAAGCCGGATGCTGAGAGAAAATGTGAAGCGGTCAATACATGGAAGTGATCTTTCATCATGGCCGTCTTTGCGGTCCGTTTATTTTCGGACTGATATATAATATATCACTCTTGCTATAATGTTTAGCAACACATCGTAGGTATAGGCAATACTTGTATTATGAGTAAAATGAAATGTGCCACGCTGGCTTTTATACTTAAAGTAATTGTGCACCGATGGCGATGCAAATAATGATTTTTAATTTAGCAAAAAATGAGAACCGGCTGCCGGGACATGAACACACTCGAGAGCTCTGACATGTTGAATGTTTTGGGGATGTGATGCTCATCGATGTTTCGATTGGTCTGATGTGCTCTTGTTGCATGCCGAATTTTTGCACAAAAAACATGCATCTGAAGTGGACGTCCTTCGTGAACTACAAGTTTCAGCTACCATCCTCATCCTCTAAATCCTATATTCACCAAGTTATGTCCCTGTTGAAATGTCCTATGTGAAGGTGATGAGGAGGTACAGTATTGTAGTTCCTTCCAAGGGTTCATGATAAGTCACAATGGAAGGTGCCACTCTTGTGATGAAAACCACTTTTCACGATACAGGATCCCTTTTGTTGAGAATAGGAACAAGAGAGTGTGTCACTGAGTCTTTTTTTTTTGGCAATTATGCTATCATACACTTTTTTTTTAGGCTGAAAATCAAAGATGTGTTGAAGCAGAAAACAAAAACTGTTGCAAAAACCGGTGCTGCCGCTAGCAAAGATTTGGCTGGTGTTTAGAAGCTCCACTACCGTGGCCCAGGAGCAAGGAGGAGAGCTATTTCTCTTCATCCCATCCAGTCTTCTGTCTTCCTCCGCCGACGTCCCCGTGACATCCAAGCATCCGTACTTTTCATTCCGGCCTTGAAAATACTCCCCTGCGGCTTTTGGCTTTAGTTCTTTCGTGTCCTAAATCTCCGGACCCCAGAGCGCGCATGGGGCTGAGATGTGATGGGTGGTCACCGCAGATTCTCAGCAACACAGCAGAACGTACGCAACATGAAAAACAATTTTTTAAGGGGTTATGAAGTAAAACTGCTTTAAAGACACTCTGTGTTTCTCCAGATGCTATTTGACATTTGTTGATGCCAAAGTTCAGGCTTAAAAGCAGCCGGCTTTCTGTGTCTGTTTCCAGCTTTTGCCTCTGACTGTAATGAAAGCAAAACAGTAGAAAATTCCCACATTATTAAATCAAACATGTCGGTGGCCAGGGGCCAAACATTGTCACGCTACGAGGAGTGGCGCGCTCACTGGGATCCCACACTGGTTAATTGCTAACACAACTTCACGGATGTGAAAAACACGTAATATGTCGCCGTTGTTGCTGTTTTTCATCAGAAACCAATAGAGTTCTCATTTGAAATTATTAAATGCTCAGTGTGACTCCTGACCCAACACATGGTTTTGATACGGCATTTGGGGGTTATTTGAAAGATATGGAGTAAATTCTTTTGATTTACTCGCACATAATATCTGGTGTCACATAGCTGTCATAGTTGTTTTGGGACGCAAACTTAAATATTATCATGAAAAATTGTTGGAAAATCTATTTTTTTTCTAGTTTCAAAAGGTGTGGCTGCATTATACAGACACAAACCAGATCCAAATTTTATACATACAGTTTGTTTATTGTTTACAAAAAAAAAATCTCAATAATGTCAGTTTTAAAGTTAATGTGTTCAAAATTATACAAAGACTATTCATTATTTTTTAGTCGTCCGGCCTTTAGCACACAATGCATGGGGTGTAGATGTCCAGCCCTGTTAGCATCTGTGTATATTGTCATTGAAGATAAATATCATGGGGTCTAAACCTCTTGCTGACAAAAAAATATGCTTCTACGAGAGGTTTCTACACTGTTTACAAACCACAGCAGAAGAAAAGATAATGGAAAAAAAACAAAAAGTGAAATACAAGGGAGAATTATTACATTTCTGTATGTCCTATTCAACACACATCAATTACTCTAAGTGGATTAATATGATCATTTCAGTGAGTTGCTTTTCAAGCACAGTGAGGTGAAGAAGACATGTTTCTTGCAGCGACCAGGTCAAACTTAACTCCAGCTGATACGGCGGTTTTCAAAGTACATGTCACTCATTCATACGGGCTGGCTGAGATCACCTTCTTCAGTGGAATCTAACTTTGTGGTGATGTCACATCCAACTGTTTGCATCTGTTGCTGCCTGCTAGAAAAGCTCAACATCACTAGGTCATGTGACGTTGGCGTATGCTGACATAAAGATTTCACGCCGTTGGGAGGCATGATGAGGACCAGTCGACAAAGACAAAGTCGTGAGGTTCATCCAAGAGTTAAGGGCTTACCCACATATGCAGGCATGTCGAGATCACATGACTTTCTGCAGGGCTGGTCACACTAAAGTTTTGCCTTCTTATTGCACAAGAGAAAATCCCACATCGCTTGAATGCACTAAAATAACCAGCATCTTGAAAAAGGGGTTAGAGACGATTTGCAAGTTAAACCAATGCATATAGTTTTCCACCGTGCAGAATTTTACTTTCAACAGAGCCAAAAGAAAACTCACGTTGAGATGAAGCCAATGTGTGGCTGTGTGTAATAACATGTGAAGTGTGTTTTCCTCTCCCAGCTCAACATGTAAGCAATGACAATTGAATCTATGATATGGTTGGTGCCTTCCTCAGGAAGCCACAGGCAGCAGGTCATTCTCCTGGAAATCCAGTAAATTCCAGCATGAAATTCACAGCAGCCACAGTACATCGGGATATAACTCTGCTTTGAGAGAAGCTGAATACAATAAAGAAAATATACCTCCATGGGTGAATGCATCGATGAGACATATACTCCCCGGCTCCACCAGTCCCATCTCTTCCCCTGTGAAGTCTTCTGCCTGTATCCTCAACACCTTTCCGTGGGATTTACGTAGAATATGAAAGGATTGAAGGTACAGCTGGCTTGACAGACACTGTGCTACTTTATTAAACCTCATGCGCTGAGTATGGCGGCGTATTAAAATTGAAAGAGAGGCAGTGAGAACCACATTCCATATCCTCGGTTGAATCACCTTGGATCTGCTTCTCCTCTCACTCTGCTCCCTCTGAAGCACAGACGGGTCCTGTTGATGTTTAGTTTTCTTTCTTTCTTTTTGGGGTTGTTTTTAAATGTGAACTTCTGGTGGTTTGCACAATTTCAGCTACATCCTAAATCAAAGTCTCCCTTTGCCTGGTGCTTGTGGGAATTTGATTGTATTTGCATGGGCTTGGTTGAAGTGATGAGGAGCGCAAAGCCTTCAGTGTTCTGATGCTTCCACCATCAGTAAGGGCCAAAAATCTGTCACCAGTGACCTTTTGGCCTCCTTCATTCACAAGCAACCTGATAGTGATAAGTCAAATGAACGCCATGGCTCTTTCCAACCTTAACAAAAGTACCCTGTATGAGGTTCCATGCAATTGAGAACCTTTCCCTTTTCCTTTCTTTTTTTTATTTTTTACTGTCTTATTAGACATCAAATCATGGCCTGTACTATCTATAAATTAGAAATATATTTACTGGACTCCGAAGGACTCCTGATGTACTGGCTCGAACTGAAGCATTGACTCAAGCATTTCATTGCATCACAGACCCTGTGTTCAAAGCGCATATGACAAATAAACACATCTTGGAATGAAGGAGTGCAACAATGCATGCAAAAGCCTTTGCTCATGCTAAACATGAAAGAGAAAAGAAAATTGGATCAAACTGGAGACTGTTCCCTCATTTATAGTTGGACATTTGCAGCGTTTTGCTCCAATGATGATGCAACTTGGAGCATTTATGCTGAGCACACTACTTTACACCTTTGAAAGATCAAAGTTAAAAGTTGATTTCTGGACTATGAAAGGCTTTTTTCACGGTCTGAATGACGCAGCTAGTTTTTACAGACAAAAGAGCATCATGCTGCCAAAATATTGAGCCATGTCACATCAAACCGATGAAATCACAGGTGCTTTATTTACCTTGAAGAGCTCAAAATGTGCTGTTTTTGTCCGCGTGTCCGCATCACCGGAGCTGGCTGTGATGTTGGAACTTTGACACACGGGCAAAAACAGCACATTTTGAACGCTTTAATGTAAATAAAAGATGTCCTGATTTCATGATTGAAGTTCAGAACATGTCGAGTTTGTGTCATGAGTGAGAGCTGCATGAATGATTGGTTTCTGGCCAGTTAAAGAAAGATATTCCTTCCTTAACCAGCAGTGGCAGAAATGGGACACACAATAATCTGGTGTTTTTGTCTTGACTTTGTCCGTTCCTAACCAGCACACTAGCGCCAGGTTACGTTGGTCATGGAGGAACAGATGACTAGGGTTCAGATTCAGCTTTTTATTTGTACTGACAATCCAGACTCCAGACACTTCAGTGTTGGGACTCACAAGTCAAGACAGTACAGTATGAGCCCAGATCAACAGAAATAGAGATCATTTGTCCTCCTTCTCCCTCATTGTATATAGTAAAAAATGTGATTTGTATTGTCTGCTTGCTGATGACAGGATGCTTTGTCCATGGCTGCATGAAACTGGCACAAAATCTATGCAAAAAAACGTATAACTTTTCCACTACACCAACCATGGATGGCAAATGCCCAATAATATTATCTCATCGATTGTAAATTGAAGAGTAAATTGACAATAGTGATCCAAAATTTCGGTGTGTGAAGAGGGCTGATCGCTCCCAACCTGAACTATCACATGGAACAGAACCAGATCTTGTCACAAGGGGAGCCCACAGTACGATTGCATGAGCTCCTCGGTTTGGGACCCAACGGATGGTAACGCATGACATGCTAGTGATGATATTGCGTGAGGAAAACTGACTGCTTTGAGTGAAGCACAAGCGTTTGCCACTCAAGGGGGGAAGACATCTGATGGACCTCATTCTACAGCAGACCTAAATGTCACACACGGCCCCTTGCTTGTTACTGCAAAACCTATAAAACTACTCATGCAGGGATGGTGCATTGAATATGAAACTTGAGAGCAGATTGTTCACTTTAAAAAAATGTTAAAATAGAAGCTTGGTGGCTGCAAATTAAAAGGGTCATTGTCTTGCTTTCTTATCAGTCTTAAAACTGGGCTAGATGTTCTTTTTCCCTCTTTCTTTTGCCCCAAACATCATTTCTATTCTTCGTTTCACTATGTCTATATATATTATTTTACTTAACTCCACATCTATTTTTTTTCATAGTTGGTTTTGCAGTTGTGCAGCACTGCTTTATTAATCTGTTTTTGGGGTATTTCCCCCTCTAACTCAAAACTTTTTTTTTTATATTTATATTTTTAACCTCACAGTGCAGTGAAAAAAATTTTTTTCCCCTTGTCATGCTTGTTCTCTCCTATTCTCACACCCTATTTCTTACCCACATCGTCCCAGCTGTGTGCTTCACATTGAAAGAAAAAAAGGAAAAGAACATCCAAGACAAATCACAGTGATGCATTGGTTAATTTAATAAATGAGGCTTGAGAAACCTGATCACACAGCACACTTGTCTCAGTACAGGACCACAGGGGGACTGAATAATGCCAGATGCCGCTGGATGTCTCCGAACAAAGAGGACACACACATGTAATCCTTCTGGTTTTGGGGCGACACTGTCTATTCAGTGGGTGCCAACAGAACTCTTGCTGTCAGTGACTGACTGTACTTGGCCATCCCAGGCAGCAGGAGGAAAAGATACTCCCCACTTGAGAAGAGTAAGATGGAAAATCCATTTGAGTGAGCTGACTCATGACCAGAAAAAAAAAAAAAAATTCAGCTTGCTGACGAAACCATGATGACACCATGCTGCATGCATGGAAAGGACGAGGCCTCTGCACCTCGGGAAAATCTGTCAGACGTCTGAAGCGCTCCAGGTTTTGTGAGCTTGAGGACTACATGCAGTTCCAGTAATCGAAGCTTACTTTTAAAGTGAGCATTATTTTATCACAAGTTAAGTTATATAATTGTGTACTTTTAGATGGATACTAAAGCAGGTTACTCATTGGGCTGTCGCCATATTTGCAAAAAATCTTTTTAAGAAAACTAATATACACACCTTAACCTTTTTGAAAAGCAAACATACCTCGCCCTAAACATAGTTTCCGTCATTCATTTGTTGAAACGCCTCGCGTGTACTGAGGATTTGGACAAAGGTGCTGGTGGAACATGATTCCCCCCAGTAGCCATCTTTATCGCTGGCAGACTTTAACCAAATGACCCAAGTGTTGTCGAACTGTCTTAATTCCAGGGTCATTCATTGAGTGTCCGCTGCAGTTTTGCAGAAGAAGAAGCCATAACCCACACGGAACAGCAACGCTTCCATTTCAATGTGGCTTCACGGATCAAAAAGAGAAGAGAGAGGGAGAAATCATGCAACACCTTTACCTTGAATGTGTTTTCTTTACCCAGGCAGATTATCATGTTATTATTCTTCTGGTAGGTGGGGACCAATTGTTACGAGTCAAGACGTGGAGTGGGACCCAAGTGCAGTGGTGAAAGTCACTGGAGGCAGGAGCCAATTGTTACGAGTCAAGACGTGGAGTGGGACCCAAGTGCAGTGGTGAAAGTCACTGGAGGCAGGAGCGAGTCAGAAATAATATTTGAATCATTAACAACAACAAAAACCACAACAGAAAGCGTCACCGAACCGGAAGAAACAAACAAACTTAAATTTGGAAACAGAGAGACGAAAGCACAATGAACAGATAGTCAGTCACAAAAGAAACCAGGAAATGAAAACAGGAAGAAACAAAACACTAACTCAGGCACCAGGGTTTCAGATTAAGTAATCAAAACAAGTTAGCTAGCGCACAGAACGAGAAGAGCCAATTTACCACTGGGAACAAAGGAGTCGATCTGGCACACGTTGCTGGAGTCCAGGTGTTCTTATACTCAGGTGATCAGGGGTTGATGGGCTCCAGCTGTGTGCCACAGGAACAGGAAGAAAACAAAACAGGATTCAAGGGACAAAATAAAAGCAGAATCATGACACCAATCCTGCTGATTTTAGTCTATCGGACCACATGGAGAACTGCTGTAGGTTTCTTTGTGCACCAAGCTCTCTACAGTTACATCAGCCCCACCCATCAAAACTCTAGGTTTAGCTGAAATCTTGTTTTCCCTCCACTTATTGGACAGGAGCCAAGATTAGGTTCTGCCTACTAAAACCCCAATGAACTCCTAACTTAACTTGTCTGTTGATCGCTGATCCGATCCAAGTCAGACGTCACAGCTCAACTCTGTCTAATATGGAGGTGGACATGCTTTTAGCTTAACAGCTGTCAACTGTCACTTTTGAAATCTCTCGTTCACCAGATTTCCGATCTGGGCAGAACTTCTGTATCATAGTGATGAGAACTTCAGTTAGTCAGAAAACTTGGAAATGCAGGAGGGGCCCCGTCTGAAGAGTAATTTAATATCCCACTATTCATTCCATGAAAAATGCTTTTTGATTCCTTTTATATGATCCTCATCCATCAGTAACACGAAGAAGACCAACGACCACCGGAGATGGAGTGTCCCTTTTGTACCCTCTCACGGCACCAGCCAATGCCATTGACATGGTCAGAACGGCCAGTGCTCCTCCGCCATTCTGGCAGCAGATAAAATTCCCACACGTTCTTGAAGTTGACGTCATTGGTATCTAAAATGGATGAACATTCTTGCCTGAAACCGGTAACCGAGGTAACCAAGGCTGAAAAGCGAAACACTGACAGAACTATTATGGCAGTTATTGGTAACATTGTACTTATGGCCGTGACTGTCCGTTTCAGTCACAAACACTTGAAGGGGCAAGAAGCAACATCATGTTGTGTTGTCGTTGGCTGTTGTGACGTGACCATCGTGAAGATCTCAGAAACACCTTCACGCCGCAGACATGATGGCTGTATCCAGATTTGCACTCATTGGCTCATCACAACATCTGGCTTTGGCCATGTATTTTCGGTGGGAAAAAGTCTACATTTGGACCATTTTCAGGTGAAATTTTTTGGGCAAATTACAGGTGCTTCCATTGCCTCTATTAGTGTTGTAGAGGTATCAAACAATCCAGTTCTGTTTCAGCCGCATCAATAGCTGGTAACAAAAAATAAAATGGCTGCAACTTAGAACGCAACATTTGTATTTTTGATTGAAAATAATAAATCCAGTGCACAACATCTCTTCCACAGCCAAGATGAGTCAACGAAGTTTATATATATTTTTTGTTCTTGCAACAACATCAGTGATATAAAGGTGACTGACAACATAGTAGACTATACTAGGCTACTACATACTATTTTCGGAAAGTCCATGAGCTACCAGACTCCTCACTATGCCACTGTATGCGAAACTGTCCTTGAAAAGATAGCGCCATCTAATCCGCGGACAAATACGTTGCAAGCTGACTTAATCTGCGGGATCACAGACAAGGATAGGGCACATTATTAATGATCCATTTAAAACAACACTAATCTGTTGTGTGAAAGTTAGAGCAGGAGGATGATGGTGGAAAAGGACTTGCTATTAAATTACAGCATCCCAAATCTAAAACCATTACATTACATCTGAGCGAACAGTCTTTAGGTGTGATTATACGAGAAATGTGCCAGGTGTTATATTTTACTGACCTCCCAAACCAAGGGTCATGAAGTGACTTGGATGTCCCCATAACACAGGAAGAAAAGGAACTTGCTTCAACAAAAGTGTTGATCGATTCGATACCGTTCCAATCATGACTCCAGTTTAAATCAGACCTTTTATTATTATTATTGTTGTTGTTGTTGTTGTTATTATTGTTATTAATACCACTCCTACTACAAATAATAGTAATAATGTAATAATAATAATAATAACATTTATTTGACAACAGTGGGAAGGTTGTAACAGCAACATCATTTGCTACAATAACAAGGCATGTTTACGTTATTGTTTAATAGGTAGTGTCAAAATCAGAACATTTGGAATTTATACAGTTTGGGTTGCTAGAATATTAAGTCATCATTCACATGATTATTTTGAAAATAATAACCACTATTAGGCTGAGACTGCAACACAGGCTAATACACGTATGATAACCGTTTAAAATGAGTGTTTCTCTAACTATTCCGTTTTATGGCAGTTATGTGTATATTAGGAGGATAACGCTCAGAAACAAAAATATCACCAATGTCCCAGAAATTCATATGAAAACGTGCACAATAAATCAATAAATAAATACATGTTGTGACACCAGGTGTGTGGACAAAACCCTTTTTATGACATTGAGACTTACATGAATACTGTATGTTTGCATCACATGTATTAACATCAAATATTTAGATTCCCACCAACAGACTCAAAATTGTTTCCTTTCACCTGGACAGGAAGAGGCCCAGAGGTTATTTAAAATCATGATAAATAACACAACTTTTTGTATTGTATTGCAGCCACGTAGTGACAGCTTCCATCCTTACATCAGGTTGCATCATCTTAAGCTCGAGATCGACAACTGCTTGTAACCTTACATTTGGTGCCGAGTGCAGGATAAACCTGACTCAGGCTCATACTTTCCTCCTCCTTTTACATAGCAATAGATACCAGTCTTTCCTCCTTTAACCCCAACACGATATCAGAACCAGGACTTGCTTGCTTTAAAGTGTATCTATCAAATTCCACCAACAAAGCAAAGAAGTTTACTCACAACGTTTTCACTTACGTGTTCTTTAATTAAAAGGCAGAGTCTTCCAAAAGCAATATTGGAGACAAATTGCTTTGGCATGGCTGTGGCAGTCTGAGGACAGACTCTGCATATTGGCAGATTAAATTAGGAGGGATTTAGAGTCTTTGAAACTACATTTGTGTCTCAAGTTATGGTAATGAGGCCGAGCAGCATGATATCACCCTCCCCAAATATTTAGCTTGTCATTTTGTGGTTACAGCCATCTCTCTGCGCACACGTGTGAAACATCAGTGCTGCAGGAAAGCAGCGCGGCGCTGTAGACTGAAGGATTCACTTTTGGCAGAGTAAAAACATGTCGATTAATTTAGCTCCATTAAGCCTTTCTTTATACAATGTGCAACCAGTTCGCAGTAATTTGGTGATACGTAAATAGAAAGGTTTTGTGTGCCTAGTTTCCACCGCTGTTTTTTGTATCAACGTATTGAATCAGTAATGAAATTATTAGCTTTATGGGTATATTTTTCACCGCAGACATTCTTCATTCATCCATCCACACTCATCCGCTTAGCTGTTGCTAAGCTTCAGAAGGCTGCGCCAAACGCACTTCTCACTGCAGGTTTAAAAATGATGTTTGGTTTCAGTTAAATCATTCTTTAAGGTCAATTATTATACAGAAGAGTCAAGAGCAAGATCCAGGTGAAAGTGAGTCCTGACCATGCTTCAGTATTCAGCTTGGTCTTGGTTTCTCACCCCTCATTCGTCTCAATCTTGGTCTCTCGGTCCTCAGGTCTCAACTCGGTCTTGCCTACGACACTACAGCAGACACTACAACACTGTTAAATGAGACCTCCTCACTATTCACTGTCACTCTTTCAAACAGTGTTTGCACTATTTTGGTAGCTCACTCAGTGACTCAAGTCTGATTTGTACTGACCTTTATTTGCAACAGCTTAATAAAATGTGTCAGTGATTCAGGAATTTCATCGTACAAGGGCGTCCTCTCACACAATTCATATGCACAACCAACCCTACTTCAGAACCAGAAAAAAAGAAAACATATGATTGTTTTAAAAAACCCATCTGTGTGGTTCTATAGAAAAAGAGATCAGTAGTGTATGAGAGTAATAATGAATTCATAACTAACCTCCCATTCAGAATCAACCAGCTGCTTTTGCAACTCACCAGAATGATGTTGTAAATAGTTTGGCTATGATAGTTACAGCTGGGACCAGGACAACAGCCTCTTTTCAAACAACCTCTAGTCTGGCAACCCACTGCGGTGATTACGAGCCCCCCTCTGAAAACAAAAGACCCTCCCTCCATGTATTTTGGAGAGAACACATGTTTGCCTGCCTCCACTTCTGTCAACAGCCCACACTACAGAGGCAGAGACCAAAAAGAGCTCTGTTCCCAGTGACATCCCCCCCATCTGATTCGGCCAGATACGACGACTCATTTCACAGCAGTGCACTTGTGCGGTTTCTCTGCAAACATGGATGTGAAAAATTAGTCTTTATTTTTTGGGTGGGCTCTGCGGTTGAACTGCGAATGTGACGCACGGGTTCCAGGAGGCAGAAATACATAGTTGATAAAGTGTCTGACCGAGACCATGTTCAACTTTTCCTCTTCTTTTCACAGAATGGATACTCAGACCAGATGTTTTTTTTAACAGATAACAAATGTCAGAGGCAATTTCTGATGCAGCACCTGGTACTGTGCAGACAGGGTGACCGGCCCAGATCAGCAGAACAGTCTGACCTTTTCAACATTGTTCGGGTCATGTTTGTGAAATACAGTTGCTGGATCATGTTTTATGGTTTATTGGTTGGTATTCCCTAACACATGACAGATGCTTCAAGGGTTTGAAAAGAAATGACAAGCCGTCTATAATAAAAAAAATAACATCTTAATTTCAGTGTTTGCTCGATCAGGTCACAACCATAATGGATCAAAGTAGAATGAGCGTTATAAAGATCATATTTGCATGTAGATATAGCATGCATAGAAATACTGACTCGCCTCTCTGCACCCATGTGGTCTGCTGTGCCGACAGTTGACATATGTGCCAGGGCAATCTTTGTTTTGATAAACTATTATGTTCTCAATCTACAGAGAAAATATTGTTGTCACTTTCAGCGCCTGCATTTTGTCGTCGTGGTTCTATAAGTAAACGTTGAAACGCATGTGACTTTACAGTACATTGAGTATGAATGAGAGAGTGTGTTTTATTTAGCTTTCTTTGGCCAGTCAGTTTGGCAATAAAACATTTCATTTTGAATTCATTTGATCATTGTGCATTCTTGCTGCTTCACTGACATATTCATAATTGTTGATTTATTATATGAAGCTTGAATACTGCTTTATGTTAAGCACACACTCACAGCCACAAGTGCAGTGGCACTACTGATAAAATACTTCTTACGATGTTACAGTTTCTCAGTTTTCAGCCTTGGTTATCTGACTTTCAGTTTTCAGCATCAATGAAAAATGTTCATTTTTGGTGCATCCCTAGTCGGGACCAAAATTCTATGCTCGCTGATATGGTCGGCTGAAAACAAATCTCAGGACTCTTCTCTGTAGGCAGGTTAAGCAGCAGAGCAGAGGTGCTTCTCCTCCTCATCCAGAGCGCGCAACTTCAAGTATTTTGATCTAAAAAAACAAGAAAAAAGAAGTCAGTTTTACATGATTTGGGACTTAGAATTATATAATTCTCACTCTGCCTTAATATTTCAGTTGTTGGGTTTTCTTTACATTTCATTTTGGTTGGATGCTACTAGCCACAATACATTTCATTTTAGCGTGTCAGCTGTACTTTGAACAGACGTGTTGTGACCTAGTGTGGTTCACAAGTTAGTACAGCAAACTACAAAGATGTTTCCGCTAACCGTCCTGGATCTGGGTGATAAGCTGAACAGCTAGGGTGACTCCTGTTGTGTCCTTGACCTTGAGGGACTGTGAAATATTGTCTCTAATCTACTGTTATCCTTTTGTAAGAGCTGACATCATGTGAACTGTATATAGCCCTCCTTCCATGCTGATCTGGGCTCGTAGCATGTTGGAGCCAACATAAGAGACTTAGTGGGGGGGGGGGGGGGGGGGGGGGGGGGGGTGATTGTGATTGATGATGCTTCGTGTGACACTGACAGAGGGAGATCAGCGAGACAACCGACAACTCCTGCCTTGCTGGACTGGAGTCAGACCCCAACCCAGCGTCCGTGCCATCAACACATACAGTACGTGCACACGAACAAAGGCAAGTCGCTGCTGTGGATGCGAGGGTTGATTTATGACGTCGGAAACATTCTCATACTTTAGAAATAGATTGTTCGGCCTTGATGAAGGAATGATTATCTGATGTGCTAAACATGGATTGGATTACTGGAACACCTGTGCTCCCATGCTATTAGTTTTGGCCGTCCTCACGCCAAAATCGCTTCAGGAGCACCTGTCATAATCTTCATAAAGAACTCAACTGTCTGATGTGTGCTCCAGATAATGCAGTCAGTCAGAATCAGAATCAGAATTATTATTAATCCCAAGGGAAATTATGTTCCTAACATGCTCTCTACACAACATATCACAATAAAATGAAAGAGAAATACAGTGGCACCTCGGTTCTCGGTTCGAGAAGCGAATTGTTCAAAATCTGAATCGATTTTTCCCATTACAATGAATGGAAAAAGAACTAATGCGTTCCAAGCCTTAAAATAGTCTTTTGTAGGAGTGAATGTAGAGTGTCTGCTGCAGGTGCGCTGTTCCTCTATGTGTGTGGCCGCTGCATGTGGGAGGGGTTGCCGAGTGAGTGACGTCTCTCCAGAAGTGAAGAGGTGCCCGGTGCGTGTCCAGCTCTGAATGTGCGCTTCTGTGCAGTTTGGCTGTGACAAAGTCATAAACCAAGTAACGCTCTGTCCCAGACTCGCCTCATCCCTGTCCCAGCTCCAGCCCACAACAGGACATCAAACCCTGGAGGAGAGGTGTGGAGAGCGAGCACCTCCCCTGTGACACTCTACCACGGTCCAGTGTGGAGACAGGAAAGGTTTTACACCTCAATATGAAGAAAAAACAGTCAGTAAATGTAGCTAACGGGACACGTCTGCATACAGAGGCTGCGTCACACACAATAACAAAGCACGTGCCTGGTGATGCAACTTTGTTTTGTCATGGTTTATGTGTGCAATAAACTATGTATTTCATGAGGAAAAAAAATTGTGGCAGAGAATCGTGATATCAATACTTAGCTAAAAAAATCGTGATTCATATTTTCTCCCGAATCGTGCAGGCCTACTGTGAAGGCACTGTGAATCACACAGAACCTGAAGAAGATTTGACCTTTGTTTAAATTCCACTGAATAAACACACTTTCAAGCTCTATTCAGTATTGCAATTCAGTGCAGAGGTGTTCAGATGGAGTGCAGACAGAAGTAAGAGATCAAGCAATAACATCATCTTTGTTGATGGATGTCATAGGGAGACTCACGGCGGGAGAAGGGTGGTCTTACAGAGGGTGGGGACCTTCTCCCATTTTTTCTTTGGTTGCATGTTGACAGCGTTTCAATGGACTCAAAAGTTTCCTCTCCTGCAGCAGCTCCCGACATTAAAAAGGCAACGTTGGCACAGTGGGTCACGCACACATGGTAGTCCATGAGGAGAATGTTTAGGAGTGCTGCCCAATGGTCTGCCCTTCACTCCGTTGCCCTGTGATGGCCAAGTCCAGTTGATGTTCATCGATATATAGTATAAAGCCTCAGGAGCGAGAATGTGTTTACTCGTAGAACTGGAGTCACATCCAAGTTCCACTTTCATTCTCTGTCACTCTCATGTAACAAATACAAAGAAAAAAGGAAAGACCCACAAGTACACACAATCCAAACAGTCCTGTGAGTGACATTCTAATCTGACAAATGACAAATACTTTGTCAGATTAAATGTTTGTGAATGAAAACAACAAACAAACAAACAACTGAATTCCAAACATGCTGCAAAATATGCTTTTAAAAAAAATATGTATCTTATATGTCCATGACATTTTAGACTAAAGGTGCAGTAAGGTGTTTTAACAAGGCCATGACTTATAGTGGTATTATAGTAAATTATTATTTATTTATTCTCATTTTTTAAATTTAAAATGAGATTAGAGGATGGCTTTTTATGGAAAATGTGAGCTGAATGTGCGATTGAAAACAGGATACAGAGTCTGAGAAGAGCCTGTTAACATAGCTATTCCATGAGACTCCCTTTGACGCACCACATGCTCCGGCTGGACTCCAGTCCTCAAGTGAAATATGAATATGGATATAGTTTTGCAGCTTGGGTTCTTATAAATGACAAATATTTCACTTCCACTCCTGCAGCTGCTCACCACTTTGATTTATAACTTCACTGTCTCAACTCGCTTTCACTTTATTGAGTTATCAATTTTCCCTGCATGAAGAAATGTAAAAAAAAACCCTGTGACAATTCTCAGCACATTTCGTAGTGATATTTAAAGAGCGGGCCATTAACAATATATCCAGTTGCAGTCTGAACTGGCCATTTTATGGCAGAGTCCATATCAAATAATGGCGTCTGTTGGCGCACGGATGTGGACAGGACACACCAACGGCTGCTCAGCGGTTGTTCTGGTTTGGTGCCAGACCCAGATAACATTAAAAAAAAAAAAAAAAAAGTTCAAACCCGCACACAGTGGCTGGTAATCAATACTGCAGACACAGCTGTTCCATCATAAAATGGCCATTAATTTGTAGACAGCCTCTTCTTTCTGTCAGCTGGACACTATCTGTTCAAAGATGTTTCCTATCGTTCACCTCGAGATGGGTCAAGACCAAAATGATCATGTGGGTGGAGGCTAGCGCTAAAGCCTCTACAGACCACAGATGAAAAGACACAATAGAACGCATAACAATTCTTCAATTACATCTGCAAAACGTCATACGCGCAGAAGAAATCGCTCATGCTTTTGTTTCGGAATGATTTTAAAAATGACGTGGGAGCGACATGAATACAGTGATCTGAAGGAACCTGAGCAGAGAAGCCTGTGGATATAATAACTGTGAGTATAACGCCCAAAGATTAGTCGTGATATATGTTTTATTAAGCGGAAACATGATACACTTTTCCAAGTCGATTACCGTGGTCTTTTATTTTGTTTGAAGAAAGCAGCCAGATCACCAAATCATACAAGTAGTCATACAATATATATTCTTACATTCCATAGTCAGGGCGGGAAAGTGACCGTGTACAAAACCATGTTTGCATGTTGGACTGGTTTCCTCTTGCTGCTGTTGTTCTGGTTCGAAGCTACAGTAAGTCGATCTGTTCCTCTAACACACTCCTTCGATTTGCCAGAAAACTCACAACCATCCACTACATTTACCGTTTAAGCATTTAGCGTACATTTGACAGCAACAATTTCCTTCCTACCAATACAACAAAACAAAATGTTTAAATGTTTTTCATCTCACACTTCATGTCACCATAATGAACGACAGTATTTTTTGACTATATGGAGAAAATCATCTTCTCATCTTCTCTCAGGGTTAAAAATATATTAAATAATGAATGACAACTTAAGAGCTAGACTGTATCAATGGTTGCTAACACACTGAACAATGGAAATACCATTGTTATTATCATTATTTATTGCTCTTGCTATTCATGCTTTGCCAAATTGCAGTGTTATGGGAACTGCTTCAGTGAGGCGATCAGTCCATCGATTGACAAGCAACAACAATATGCACAAAGGACAACTTCAATTTGTCTGGAGATTGTGGGTTACTGACCCCGGGACAAGAAGCTTCTTCAGTTATACTGCTGATATTATCTCAGTTTTGTCTTATCTGAATGCATCGTTGTAGCAGAACTGAGCTGGTGTGCTGTGGTGGTCATGTGACTGTAACTCACGTGGCACTCTGTAAATAAAACATATACAGGAATTACTATGAAAAAAAAAAACAAATTTCATACAATATGCTGACAACCACACTTTTAGTCCACCATATGAGAACTAATATATCTTAGACTTAGATTTAGACTTTCTTTATTGTCATTGCACAAAAACATAACACTATATTATTACAACGAAATTTCGGTCTGAGCCCTCAGGTTTCCAAAAACAAAAACTATATGTCCAAAATAAATAAATATGAGATAAATACTAATCAGAAAGACGTACAATATATATATATATACTAAATATAAACAGTATTGCAGCTATTGTCTAAGGTTCAGCAACCTGACAGCACCATATCTGTGTTATCTGCCAAGTGTTTGATCAATAGGAGTCCAATTTTTGAAATTAATATATGATCTTAAATGTCGGCTAAATGCATGAACAACGATGATTCATTATTTGTAAAAATGTTGATTTTCATTCCCTGCATTTGTGTTTGTGGAAAGTTGTCATTCATTGTCATCTTCTCATCGCCACTTAATTTTTGCTATTTAATTCCAAACAATCAAATGAGGATGTCCAATTGATGAAATTGACTTTAAATTTAATAAAAGCAGTTCATTTTTCTCATTTACCGAAAGTAATACCATAAATCCTGTCATTCAGCAATTTTTTGAGGAAAAAATAAAAATAAAGAAAAATCTAAATTTCTCTGAGGATATGACATGCATTCTATTGAAGTATACATTATATTTTCTATTTTTACCTTCAGTTATTTTTACACATAATATTAAAATGTGTATATACTGCCTCATTGAATTAGGGGGATCTTCTGTCAAAACTAGATGCAATATTTGACGCGTCTATCGACCTTGTTCACTCCACTTAGAGTTTATATCATTATCTTTTTAGTTATTTACTACTCACAGGGAGTGACTGATGCGAGGATGTTGCTTTGGTGTGTCTCATCTCTTATGAATAGCTGGAACTGCATGAAAACTGCTTGCAGCAAAACATCCTGCTTGACTATAGGTACTATATCAGAAATGTGAAACAAACCGTTGAACACCTTCATTTTGAATATTCCCTTGTTTTTGTGAACATTGACAAACATGTCCATTTTGTGCATTCACAACACGACCAGGCCTCTTGTCTCCATATTATCTGTGCTGTATCTTCTGTGACCTCTTCCTGGAAGCGATGCACTGAGGTTCTTCAGACTATTACCCACCACTGCGGTGGAAAATAACAGCGAGTGAAGCTCCTGTGCAGCACGGCCTTTGTCTATCACCTCATTTACAATACAGCGGCCTCACATAATCAATTAAAAGAAAGGGCGCGCTGGAGAGGCACCCCACCAGTCACAGAAGTTTACATCAAAAGGCAGCGATGCTTTTGAAGACTGGCTTCATCCTTGAGAGTCTTCCCCGAGAATGCAAGGACAGATTTAGCCACTGATAGATGTGGTTCTGGCCTACTTCAAGGTCTCGTCTCAAACAGATCGGATTGCTTCATACAGTATTTTCTGAGGGGGAATCTGAATTCAGGACATTCTGGGAAGTCGTTACTCGTCTGACAAAAACTAATGTGTTGCTGCTTAGACACAGTTACATTTGTTTTGACAACTGTTTTGGATTGTAGCTTTATTCATGACATCACTGTGGTAAAGAAAAACAGTGGTTTAAGTTCATATGAACAGTAAGAATATTGTCTATGAGATTACCATCATTTTGTTTTGTTTTGATTGTTTTTTTTTTCCTATATTTTCCTCATACTATTTTGGAATATGTACGTAGGAGATGGCAGAGTAGTTTTCGGTTTGTGATCTTTACCATTTTTGCACACATTACTGCTTGTGATGATGCAATTTTTTTGCGCTGCTGTAGAACTGTAATTTGTGTGATGTGGTAATATCGACTAGATGGCAAATAGTTTGCATTAGGGCCATTTTTTTCCAATTCAAGATGGCCAGGATATGAACTGTCAGATGCTCTGGATCCCTGCCGGCACGTTCCACTGTAGTCCAGATTAACACAGAGCCTGGTCCAGCCATTTTTTATGCGCTGCGGTGCTTTGTTCCTTTCTCTGATTTCTTTTCATTTAATGATAGTTATACCACATGTTAACAAGGCTTGAAGATAATGTTCTACGGTGACCAAATGTTTTTCATCATACAGTTCAATAGTTAAATAAAGATATGTTATTCATGTCAATGAACGTACCAGTTCATGTCATTTCATCATAATCTGTAGGTGCACGTTGATGCATTGGAAGCACGACACATGAAAAAAAGACGGCGGTTGGAGTTAGAGTAGGCTATGGTGTGCCGCTCTTTTCGTTTTACGTTTGATAACGTGTCAAATAGCTATTAAAGCACATCAAACAGCCGGGTGTTTTAGTCACAGTGACTTTCCGTACTCTCACTAAGAGGGAGAGCCAGGTAAGGGGTTGTATTTAGCAACTGGCATCCAGTGTTCTCCAGCAAATATTACCGCACGACTGACGTCCGATGCATGCACACAGCGCCACCTGGAGTGCCACGTGGGAAGGAAAACGTTCTTTTAGTCCATTGGAACACCTATGAATACGTCTCAATATGTAAAGCTGAAGGCTGCCTATTTCACCATAGGACGCTAAAGTCCACTTTCCCAATGTCAATATATGACACCATGAATGCGTCAACATGCAGCGCTGAAAGCTGCCTTCAGCATGAATGTAGGGCTTCCCCTGTGTCAGTATACTACGCTATGGAAGTCTCTCTCTCACACACACAATCTCTCTCTTGCTCTCTTTCACTTCCTGTCTTTCTGTCGTCCACAACTTTTTTTCAGTAAAATGCATTCAACTTGGAGAAAAGTGTGACAGGCAGTTAAGAAATTGACTTGTGGCGTATTGATCGCCACCTGTCGATCATTACGTCCAGGTTGATTGACAGCTGGAAATTGGTAACGTCAAGTATTTCTTATGTTATAGGGACTGACATTTGTTTGGTATCTTGCTAAGTCAATATCGCTGTAGCGATGGGATGTGTTATGATTAAACACTGACTGTGGCTCTTATGCGATGTCTCAATATTGTCTACTGTTTTTCTGAACATCATTTTAGTGATAATAAAAAAAGGCCTGCAGCATCTTGAGGCGTTTAATGCCAGTATTATTGTCTTTCTGTGGACAGTTGTGTTCATTCATAATCATGTGCCAGAGCCATTGTACACACACGCACATCTAAAAATATATTCTCTGCTTGGTTTTAGGCAAACATGCCAATGACAGTCAAATGGAGCTATTTTGATTGAAGCGCGCCAACACCACGAATGAGAGGGGATCACGCTGACCTTTTCACACTGGCAGTCACATCACCTGGGCCCACGCTGACTGCAGTATTTGATCCACATTAGCGCAGCAGTTGTATCGCTATTTTAAATTCATGCTAACCTGTTCGGTGCGCCAGTTGGCGAAGGTTTTAGATTTCTGTGTTAAACATGCTGTCCGTCAAAGAGCTTTTATGAATATGCCGGTTTTAATTTTGGACTTTATTGTTCGGCGGTTTTAACCTTTTGCATTAGATGCCGATCTGGGCTCAAACTCGGGCGATACGTGTGGGAGCTTGTTTTGTTAAAGGTCAGACAGCCAGCAGCTTCAAATGTATTTTTTTTAGAAAATGAATGGTTTAATAGTTGCACCAGTGTTATTATTATACCTATATTTTCCCTCCCCATTTTGTCTGTGAATAGTATTATACTGTAGTTTCTCCATCAATATTTGTAAAAAATTATTTAGCTCAAAAAACGACTTATGACTTTAAAATGCATCATATTCAAACATAAAAGATTTACAGTGAAATCGAATTTAAAACATATAAAAGATGACATATTAAAAAACTTTTTTTTTCATAATGCTGTCATTTTCCCCCCATAAATTACTGTTTATAATTCTTATAATTCTCGTCTTTAATGGTTTATCACCACAACCCAAGTATATAATATGGCCCCCAAGGAAATGTAACTGCACACCCCTGCTGTTTATGATAAGCAGCACAGAGGCCATATGTCTTCGCTGATTATGGCTCAGAAATGTTCATTTTTCACTTTGCTGGTGGCGTTTTGGCTTAAATTTATACTTTTCATTTGTCTAAAAAGTTTGCTTTTGATATAAAACATTAAACAGCATGCATCTATACCTGGACAATACTGAAAAAATCACACAATTCCATTAGAATAACAACATCCTGGTGGATCATAAAACCAAATAAATTCAAACAAACTCTATGTACACCAGCCAAGGCACTGTCCATCAAGATCCACAGTCTCACATCAGCTCCATTATCTCCACTAATGGAGACTTCCTGTGTTGACAGAGTCATTTCAGAAGCGTCATTGTTCATGATTTGTCTCAGGGAGCAAATCTCTGGTCAGAGAGGTTCTTAAATAATTAAGAAAATCCCTCAGCGTCCTATCTTATCTGGGGATCCGAGCTCATCTGTAGCCCAGAGCAACACTTGGTGGCTTTAGAATTAACCTGCCGTGTTCTGTTTCACCAACAAGACCAGGTGTTTGAGAGGCTCAAGTAGCTTAACGTTTAGTTTGGACAAACTCATTGTTGACTCCTGGCTGAAAACACAAAGGCACCTGAAAAGACTCTTAAGGCTCAAACAATTGCACATTGTATGCAATACAGTTTGGGGAAAAAGGGAGCTTTTTGACCGTGATGATATCAATATTACTCTGAACTTCTATTGCCAACATGCAGAGTTGACCAACAGAGGAACATCCTGTTTTTCCATTTCAAAGTTTGTTGGTATTTTTTACATAGCATGTTGATCTGTCTGATAAACACACATAAGACGTCGCCATCTAAAATGTCATCAAATACTTCATGACCTCATGCAATGACTGGACACGAGGACATTTCAAGCTCTGGCCATATTAAAGATTCATGCCTGTGGGATGCAGAAAGCCTCAGAGTCACTCTGTTGTAACTAGACTGTGAATTCTGGGAAAGCCTAAGAGGGGGAAATGTCTTTTATGTAATCCCTGGATTAGCATAGTGACCAGCTAATGGACAGGAATGGATGTCCTCTTAGGTTTTTGGGGGTCTTTTTTTTTTTTTACCTGAGGCAAGATGGTGGGTGGACAGCAAAGGGCGTAGAGAAGCGCAAGGACCACCAGCTGCTGCACAGAAGCTTTAGAAACAGGAGGTGGGCCCGAGTCAAGCCCTGACTCGTCCCTCTGGAACACAATGCCGTCTTTATAAATCTGCCAGAAGAGAATTCAAATAAACTTCCAACAGCGCTGTCGCTCTTTTTAAGGTTGACAAAACAAACGCACACGAAACAGGAAGTGAGTAAATCACACAAAAATATTTTGTAGCTCTGATCATAACCACATTTGATTTACGCGACCAAACAATTTAAACTTACGTTTGAAACTATAAATGAAACACTCAACGATAGTTGGTAAATAAATGACATTTAATCGATCCTATTAAACGGAGTTTTGAATACGGAAGGAACATTTAAGGTGTACTTGCTTCTTTAATTCATCCAACCATTTACCACGTGGTTCCTAAACAACTTTATTCGTGACAAAGTACTAAAAAAAATTGCTGATTCATTAATCTTGAAATTAAATACAATTAATAAAAACAGTTTGGTATAATGCGCTACACATTTCTTTTCTTTTGAAGAATATAATTGCTGCATAACAATAGACATTGATATGTGGTGGTTTTTGCTGAGTTTTACAACATAATTTCGCATGTTTGTTGTATTATTTTGTGATGTGCGCCTCTATTACACAAGTATTTTTAATTCATTAATATTATTGTTGTTATTTACAGTTTGTTTATTCAGTACTACTACTACCACTACTACTACTACTACTACTAATAATAATAATAATAATAATAATAACTTCTATTCCATATATTTGGCTTTGTTTTTTATGGTGTGGTATCACTGACAAAATCCTTCAGCTTTGAATGGAGCATTTTTCTTCGTCAAACTACAAACATGTAAGAAATGGAATGCAACAGATGCAAAATCCTGAGAATAATCCAATGCGAAGACATCGTTTCCCACGAGTCGTCAATAATCCTCCGACGGTTTTCGTCACCAATCTCTGCACTAATCTCTGTGCATTTGAGCGAAACCAGAAGAATATGGCAGTTGGATGCGACCAGAGTGTTGCTTCGACCAAGCGTATCATGTCAGACAGGAAGATTCTTTTTCTGGCGAGTCAAAGTGGAAACGCAGGGAGAGGACGTTTCAGTGTCTGTGCATGACTCGCCATCCTCTCACATGTCATTCAAAACGACAGCAGAGAGAAGACGAAGTCTGTATTTAAGTCGATTATTTATGCACCTCCCCGTGTGCCACAAACTCCAGTTAACCCCCCCTCACTGAAACCCAGATGGAAGGAGGCAGAGAAACCGCAGACTCTCAAGATCCTCCTTTTCCTTGAGTTATGAATTCATCATATGCCGTGCAAAATTATCCCGGCGAATCTTAAGGCTTACAGTTTGTTTGCGAGTAAACATCGCAATCCTAAATCAATCTCACCGGCAAGTCGACTGCATTTGCATGATCAAAACAATCAAATGTGAGCTTTTGCAGGGGATGATTGTTCATGGTATCTGGCGCCAACTGCTTTTCACAGCTAATGCATTATCCACAACTGCAAGAGCAGCTTCACACACCGGCTCCAGAATCCATTAATAGTAGATTCCAATTGAGAGAGAAATCTCAAGCAACACAATGTTACTCCATCAGCTTATCCTTGTTTCAGCAAAGCAACGGCGTGCACTGAAAATGCACCATCACTGACAGAGAGAGCCTAATCCAGTGATTGGTTTTACCTTATCACACAACTTAAGGAGTGTACACTTCTAAGCTGACGGATTGAACCTCTGTTCGATACAGGTTTGCAAAACTGAATCTGTTGAGCCTCCAAGATTTGATATGGGTATTTAAAGCTCTGCACGGCATTAACCGCAGAGCACAACAAATAGCCTGCCTTTTAACAGGGCTGGGGAATCCTGGGGCCAGTCGGGATGCAAATTGAAATGATCCACCAGTGGATTCAGAAGGTGAGGGTGGGCTTGCGCGCGGCTGCATGTGGGAATGAAGCGAGCTGTTTTGGTGGTGAGGCTGTGAGGAGTTAGCCGTGATTAGCCTCAAAGATTGACTTCTGACTTGTGTGACAAATGTACAGTAACAGATAGCCAAGCGCCACATTTCCGTCTCCTCCTCCTCCTCCTCCTCCCTGTCGTTTGGTCAGCAAACACGGGATCGCCGCTCGGCTCTCCTCTGCCGATTCCTGTGTTTGTGCTGGTGCGTGGTGTGGGACAACTGTCAACAGTTCAAGAGGGTTGAGAGAGAAGTAGAAAGCTTGTTGTTGGATTTGCACAGTCGCCTGCTGACGACACGAAACTCACTATTTTAATCATCTGAGCTCACACGGTACGGTGTATAAAGCTAGCTGGACATGGACACAGGTGACAGGTAGCAAACTACGGATGGAAAATGCCCGGTTCCGATTTGTCCTGCTTGCCCATCCTCGCTGTCCAAATGGCCACTCCGTTTGTCGATGTGGCCGCCAACAAAGCCGGACCCTGACCGGCGGAGGGATCAGCCACAGAAGCTTGAACAGTCTTCTGGTTGTGGTTGGGTTGCCAGACGGCAGCGCGGTTGCCATCACTGTCACATGGCGGCACCATCCCTCGATGTTGAGCCGTCTCACCGTCTCCATCAGCCAATTTTGCCTACAGAATCCACACTCCCCCTCTTCAACGCTCATTCTTACTTCGATACAACACTTGTATCCGTTTATATTCCACTGCTGAGTGGGTCTTTATCATTAATTTTAAAGCGGCTCATGTTGCCTTAGCCTTAGCAATAGCATGCATCACACTGGCAGAAGTAAACTGTATCGGATCACTAGCGTTCAGTTGCGAAGTTTCAGTTTAACTTAATATTGGGAATATAAAAATGGCCTATATGTTATTGTCCAAACCACAATAGAATCTCATTTTAATTTTATTGTATCATCAATGTGGACCTGCAAAAGGATGGAAATAATTCGAGGTTGTCCACAAGAGGAACTGGTCTTTGAAGTGTCTGAGCTGATTCACTTGGTTCTCGGCCACGAAGGAAGGAAGAAGGCAGGTGCAAGTGAGTTTGCCTCCACCATAACTGAGAGAATTGTCACCACTTGGGGCGTCTCACTGGGACCAAGCTACAATCACTAAGGCTTGAAAGACCCCTGTATTCAAGGTTTAAAAAATTCTATAGCAAATTTTGGAGGTCAGTCCCCAGATCCAGTTGGCTAGTTCACTAACTTTCGACATCCTTGGATTGTTTCTGCGTTACGTTTCAGTGTGCGCGCTGTATGCCTTACATAGGGATTACTGGAGATGAGCCACTAATTTGAGAATAAAAAGACCTCTTCAGTGATAGATGATCATCAGAAGTATGTACAGCCTCAGCCAGCAGAAGAAGAAACGTCAGCTGTGGTGAAAAATAACCACAGACTACCAAGGACACGCTCACTTCACTTTGCAAACACTTTTCAGTCGACAACATCTGACACCACTAAAAGCGAGTGGGTTTATTTTGATAGGAAATTGCCGCTCTGTTGGCACCTTCCAGTGCAATATTCTGCCTCTCCGAGACTCGCTGACTGTATCTGAATGTAAACTTTGAGGCAACTTAATTTAATCGCAGATGTGCCTGTGATGTCATCATTTCTTCACGCACAAAGGGCCTGTTTATTTCCAAGCAAGCCGCGAACGAACGATAAAAGCCCCGCGCGTTTCATCATGGCAATTAAAAGGAGATGAATTAACACGGCCGACATGAAAAGAAGAAGACTCCCCTCATTGACCCTGTTAATAGAGACTGGAAAATTCAGACTAACTAGGATTTAATTGCCTTTTCTGCTGTTTTCTTCCAGAGATAATTTAGGTTGTATTGGCTCCAGTGAAATAAGCCAAGCCCTGTTGGGCCATTAAAAGCTAAGGCACTCTGTTTTGGTTTGATGCGGGGGCAGATGTGAAGCGATGGTTCCACACACACGCACACACGCACGCACGCACGCACACACACACACACGGGTGACTCATGATTGGGAGTCCATGGAAGTCAATGTAAGACTATAAAGAAAGCGGCTCTCCTCTCTGGGGTGTGGTGAGGTTTAAGGGCTTCCACATACAACTTTAAAGAGCCCAAGTTTTAAATCCTAGGATATACTGTTAAGTCACATGGGAGGCTTATTGTTTTCAAGGCTTCACGTATAAGCACAGTTAACCCCCTAAATGCCACGGAAAGTAGCCCGATGTATGCTCATTATAGAGTATGAGTGATCATCGGCGCGGCAGGTGTGAGTGAAATGCGTCGATGTTCCAGCGTACAGTTCGACCGTGTTCCAGATATTATCCGGTGTCGCATTACGTCCGCCGCCTGTCGTGTGTGCGTCCACATATGATCGAGGGAGCGTTCGTACGACCGCCAGTCTGCCCGAGAGAGGGAAAACACTGTGCGCGTTTGTGCTACGCGCGCAAAAGCAGCTGACGTTGAAAACGGGCCGAGATTGAAGCCTTTTCATTAATCTATCATCAGCTGCCGCTGAGCTGTCTGTGAGGCAACGCCGCGTTCTCTTCACGCTGGGAATGAGACCAGGGATGATAGCATGAAAAATAACATCTGCGGTTTGCAAAGGCTTGTTTAAAAAAAAAAAAAAAAAAAAAGGCTCCGTCGTATTACATCTCTAAATCCAGTTGAACAAATCAAATGTGAATATTCCATATCAAGAAAATCTCAAGCTTATTTGATGCAACAGTAACACACAATGATTCAGAACTTTACCCTTGCAGTAATGATTTTTTTTCTCTCCGTTGTACATTCCACGTTGCACCAGTAGTTTGTTGCTGCGACCTTTTCTTCATTAATAAAGGCTGCCCCCCTCCTCTGCGTTCCCATATATAAACTGATAAACCAAAGAAGGCTCACCCTAAGTGGTTGCTGTAAAGTGTTTTTCTGTCAAACAATCTTGTACTTACTACTTTGATCCGCAGGTTGACTTGTCGAATGGTCGTGGTGTGTCGTAATATTCCCATGTTGCCTTTCTATAGGTCAAGTGACAGACCAACCGCACCTCAAAAAATGACTTCATAAAACACAATGTAGAAGCAGGTTTAGCAAATAAAAATACTGTGACCCAATTTTATGTTCTCACTTGAAGCCCACACAGATGTATGTACACATCTCTGTGTATATGGCACTGACTGAGCTGTAGTTGACCATAGTATTGTTACTCTACTTTCAGGATAGGCACCTTATATTTGCTATATTATTGATTTTATTTGCATCAACTAATGGCAGACAAGCTATAAGTAAGAGGAAAACAATGCCTTATACTTTATTAGAAAAGGCCTGAAGTGTAACTGCTAACGCTAACAATGTAGCATTGATTTGCTATTGACTACATTCATTCATTATTCTCATGGTATCTGGTGTTAACAGCTAACTTCACTTGGTTAAACAGACAAATCACAAATTCAGAAATGAATATGGCACAAATGTAAGCATTCGTGTTTTTCTTTTTTGTAGCCTGAGGGTCTCGACCAGTCGGTGGACCCTGTAAGCCTCATTTATGGCTTGACAATTTATTCGGATTTGAAGCAGGTTACACAGTCATTTTTGTGTCATTGAAGTCGAGGATAGTGATGGGCAGATGAGGCTTCATGAAACAGTGTCATGATGTATAGTGCACAGTAGGTGGTGCTCTCTGTTAGAAAAATGGTTTGGAGTTTCATTGACATTTTATTAAATTGTAAATCTAGCGGGCTGTCAATGGGGACACTGTTTCATGAAGCCTCACCAGCTCATCACTAGTCGAGGATCATCATTCTACAGTTTTCTTCTTCTCCAGCTGGTTGGAAGTCCCACGTATAACTGTACGCAATTGATCCTGTCAATTTCCAATAACACAAATTATTTCGGTTTTCTCTGTGATGTCCTTTTTTTCAATGAAGGACAGATGAATGTGATGTAAAATAGCGCAAAATAGAGTTCTGCGTGGACTCCACCATCTGATAAGATCATTAAAATGTATTTTGTTCATGAACCTTTTGTGTTTTTTTTTTCCCTTCGACTGTTCTCTCCCACGGCTCATCTTCCCCCAGCCAGCTGAGACTGTGTCAAGAAGTAAGATATGATTGTATCATCAAATATCGATCCCTGCTGCAGTCTGCTCCATTGCTGGTTATTGATTCCTCAAACTGGAGCAGGAGACCTGAAATTGGTCCTCACTGTGAATGTATCTTTTTCGCCTCTCTATCGCTCTAGATATATATATGTTTATCGAGAAAACATTCACACGCTTCTCATCCATGTCGGTTTGTTCTGGGTGCATCATACAGGAAAAAAATCTGACTTGTTCATGTCTGAAAATTCAGTCATTTATTTATCTTTTTTTGTTATGTTAAGTCTCATTTTATTCATGTATATGATTCATTTTGCTTTATTATTATTAATGTCGTTTTTTTAGTCCCATTGATCTTGACTGGTTTAGGTTTTCGGAAGTCTTCCAATTTTTTCACGTAAACCTCTAAAGTGGTCGCTCGGCCAGAAATATCATTAGCATTTTTATTTTTATTTATTGGTTTTGTGCATTCATTTTATGAGGTTCTTTTTGAAAATAAAGCTCCTGTTTCTTCTGTTTTTTTTTTTTTTTTGTTCTATATCTTTGCTGCATTAAGAAAAAAGCAAACACACGATGGCTATAACGTTACTCAAGCAAGGTGTAGAGCTACAGTATAACCCAGACTTTTTTCTGTCCGTGACTGGTGGAGAAGATGAAGACATCCCCTGGACATACCTGTAAAATATTGTACAGTGTATTTAGTTCTTTGTCTTTAAAATGTTTTGATGCACGCTATTCTTACAAACACCCAAACGTCAGCTCTGGTATATCATGTAAGCAACTTTATCACTTACTTACCTCTTCACGTAGTAAATGCAAAAGCACTGTTATTTTTTTTTTCCAAACTTGAATTAATTTTGCAAAACATTTTCCCCCTTTAATTGATTATATATTATTAATACTGTATGGACAGGAAGTGGCTTCTCGTGTATTTCAGCAGACTGCTTGTAATGAAATCAAAACTCACTATGCAAATCTCGTGGATTTCCCAAATCAAGTCCAGGCCAAAACCTGATGCAGCCCATTAAGTGGTAATTGAGCGAGGGGCTCTCGGCCTGCTCAGAGGTTAAGCACCTTCGCAGGCGTGGCTGCTCTTTTGTTGTCCTGTTGTTAAGCTGATTGTATGTCGCTGCGTCTTCCTGTGTGGTCTTTTCTGTGGAAGGACTCTGATCTTGCATAAAAATGAAGTCATGTGGTGAAAGAGAGACAACTATATGCCCATATTTGTATCTTTTTTCCCAGCATTTTGTGCTGTTTACTTCGTAGTCATGCAGCAAAATAACAGTAAAATGAATGATAATGTTGTTCTTCAGTGATATCATGTGAGATTTTGTGAAATAAAGTGACAAGATTTGTTGAGCTCTACGTTGCTTTGGCTTCTTAGCTTGACAATAATGTGGCACACCACGGTTTGGATGAGGTAAGTTATTGTATAAAATCCTGTTAGCTTGAAGGAACTGAAGGAAGCATATGCATTATTTGGAAGAAATATAGTATATATTCTGCATTCAGAGTTCAAATCCAACATTCATAAAATTGAAACAAAAGAGAGTATTTTATTTAAGCTAAAATGAAAAAAAAAATCTTCCACATTCACTTCAAAATTTCAATCTGAATTGCACTTAAAGTGTAGGAAAATATCTCGGTATCTTTTGATGTGAACCACAGACCAGAGCGACCAGACTGAATTCCTCCCCCGGAGATCTGGCGGTGGATCTCCGTTCGCTGCCAGCGGAGCACTCGCTGCCACGGCACGCTTTCCTGCCACTCCCTGTAGGCCTCCACATTTTTTCTGGCATATAAGAAGGATGGATCACCAGGCATAAAAAAAAGACATTGTCCTGCAGTGAAGGGAAATCTATGTCCGGACTTCTACCGCAGACCCATATGTTCAGAAGGAGGCGGCTGTGAGGGGGATGAGATGTGTAGAGCCCCAATCACATACGTCTCAATTATCCATTTCTTTCTTGCAGTAGTGGCTCTTTAATGTGATGGGATCAACACAGACAGGGCCGCATAATGAGCAGTGCGAGGGGTGAGGCGTTCCCGGTGTACAAGGACGAGGATTTGAAAGTACTGCAAAATATTGAAAAGAACAAGAAGTAAATAAAATAAAGACTGGTTTAGTAGTTATTGCGAAAAAACATATGGGAAAATGTACCCAAAAAATCACTTTAAAACCGTTCTGGAATAATATTAAATGAGACAATCTTTGCCTTATGATACTTCTGTTATGATGTACATTAACTACTTCTTTGTATTTTTGACGGTAGAAAGCAAAAGAAAGCTTCAGTGAGGCGGCAAATAGGTGGAAGTATTTTTTCTGTATCTAAAGCAGGCCACAGACGACATCTACCGGCTGAATGTATTACTGCAGGTCAATGAGGCGACAGATCCGACGGTGACTTACAGCACTTCTTTATCGAGCAGAACGTGTGGTAGAGATTTTTATACGTATTAAAGTAAAGTAACAAACCGTGTAAGTGAATATGTTTGACTGAAAATAAATATTACTGATATTTATTTTTTTATTTCCACTAATATTTTGTCGACCTAACATCTGCGATGCATAATACTTAAGTGATTATCGATGCTTAATTTGAAGTTTATTTCTAAACCATGAGTCTTTGCCATGTATCTATAAAGAGTGGGCAGTGCAGATCCACGAGCAACGTCATTGGCTTCTATTGCTTGGAACATTTGATCAGGCTAAAAGGCATGCACATTATTCAATTGATAAATTAACATGACAAAATGCATGAAAAACTGATGATATTCTCAACAGAATTCACAAATATATTGCAGTTTTTAACTAAGAAGCACAGTGTAAATTGACTTAACATGATGAAACCAAATGACATTTTAAAAAGCACATTAGTTCCATATTAAACTATATTACAAATGAATATTTTTATACGTCACTGAAGTAGGACTGAGCTCCTACAGTGATGGATTTTGTCAGTTTAAATCCAGCTCTCAACCAGTAGTGTAAAAAGCATGGACAAAATAAAGAGTCATCTTGAGAACCAAATCATACGAGCGCAATGATTGTGCCTGAGAAGAAATCAATGTTCATCCGCAGCCGCTTCATTAAGATGGTGAATGTGAGCTAACAGACTCGGAGCAGCTGAGCTTCATCCTGTCTGTGACTCCACCATGTGACCCTGCGGCCTGTCTATCCAGATGGCCTCTCCTGTCTGTCCCTCTGTCTGTCTCTCTCCTCAAATCCTCACCCAGCTGAACTGAATTGTGTGTGCAGGCGCGTGTGTGTATGAAATCACCCTGATCTTTGCTTGCAGCTGAAGAAAACCGACTTGACAAAGTGAAGATCCATGGATGTTTATGAAGAATTGCACTTCAGTGGTGAGATGTGGTCCTTAGGAATATTTTTGTTGTTGTTGTTGTGACACGGTTCTGTGGTTTTAGGTTCTGAAATCTTCTTCTCTGAAGGTAGCATGTGTAATCTATATGAAATGCCTCTGTAGCAGACCACTGAGGGTAGCAAGAAAAAATGATGTCCTTGTAATATTGAAACACTGATGAAAAGCTTCTCCCTTCAGGGGTCTCCACAGCGGATCATTTTCCTCCATCTCACCCTGCCCTCTGCTTCCTCTTCTCTCAAACCTACAGACCTCAGGATAAAATATAAAAAAAGTAAAAATATAGAAATGAGTCTTTTTTATTCTCCCTTTCTGATTTAAGTCTGACAACGGACCTGAGAAATATCTGCAACTACAGGAGACCACTTGTGGATGACCAGACTTGTGTATCCTCAGGTGGGTTCTCGTCCTCCTCACACAGACCACACCCCTTCCCAACATGGAGGATCACTTCCGACTTGTGTTTCTTATCGTTCCTGGACTTAAGTGTAGGCCACTTAACTAGCTAAGCTTCAGCAGTGATCATCTCATTTATCTGGGATTATTGCAGTGAATTTACTGTTTGGTCTTCTTCCAGGCCTAAAATGTCAAGTCCAAAGTCATGTATGCAGTAGCTTTATTCGGTAAGACCTCGGCAGATCCGTCCAAAGCTGCTAGCAGTTGATCTTTGGATAGAGCATGAAATAAATAAATCCTCTTTAGCAGATCAATATTCATCCTATTTAATGCTGGATGTGAAACTGCTGGATTTGAGGAGGTAATGCTGATGTACAGCTAATCGTTGGGAAATAAGCAGCGGGGCTTTGCCGTCCTCAAGCAGATAGTTTAAACAGGAAGACGGAGGAGTAAATGCTGCTTGGTCTCCGCGCCAGAAAGTCATTACTCGTCATTTGAACCATCCTGGCTTTTGTTTGAAGTGTTGTAGGGATCGTGACAAACAATGTTATTTACAGCCGTCCACCCATGTTGAATGAACTGTGACAGCTGACTCGGGACACAACTTCAGGAACACAACATCAACAAAAACATTGTCAATTTACAGTTGCAGTTCAAATTTAGAAACAGGGAAAATATATCGACTGCAAAGATAGTAGCTACAAATACTCTAGATGCAAAGTGTTTATTGTCGTATTCACAGTAAAGAAACAAGAGAAAGTCTCACTTCTACCATCCAGTCCACAAATCCCAGAAAAGGTAATAGAATTTATAAAACAAATAAAATGTAGAGAGCCATATGTAAGAGTGTAGTTAAAAAAAAGCATGCTACATATAAACAAAGGAACATAAACTGTACTCTCAGAGTACAATACTATGATGCTATGAGTTGCTATGCTCAAGTATATAAAGTGTCTTGAGTGGAATGAAACATTGAGAAAAAAAATAAGAAAGAAAAATGTAAAGTAAGAGAAACAGGGAGGAAGAACAAAAATATCAGAATGATAGTCAAAAATCCAATGCAAAACTGTGAAACATTCTCAAGGACCAAATGAAAGAAGGTGAAAGTGAAGAAACAAAGGAAATAGAAAGACACACACACTAGTATTTCTGTCCCAGTGAGGACGTTGTGAGGTTTCTCATTGCCATAATGCTTTCCCCAGCCTCTCACCCTCAACCTTAACCAGGACCCTGAACCAAACTTATACCCAATTATAATGACCCAGTTATTTCTTCATCCTCTAAGTCAGTGGTTCTTAACCTGGGTTCGATCGAACCCTAGGGGTTCGGTGAGTCGGTCTCAGGGGTTCGGTGGAGCCTCCGCAGCAGAGGTCCACCCCTCAGTCTAGTCTGCAGTTAGTGTATCATATTTTATTTTTTACCAAAGAAGGGTTCGGTGAATGAGCATATGACGCAGGTGGGGTTCGGTGCCTCCAACAAGGTTAAGAACCACTGCTCTAAGTGTTAAAGCTTAACCTTGTGAGGTCCAACGGAATGTCCCCACAAAGTCATACGGCCTTCACAAGGATTGTATTTTGTCAAGAATTGGTCCCCACAAAGGAGAATAAACAAAGACATACACATATGCATGTACATGTATTAATATTCCTGTATGGACCAGTCTTTGACATGACACTGATCTTATGATGACATTTTGCATTGTGAGGTCCACATACTGTCGGATTTGGACGCAACCAACTGACTCAAATGTCGACTCTGTATTGTGGCGACCCAACCATTGTGGACACAGGTCCGCCCACTCCGACCTGCAGTCTTCCTGCAGCCGTGATTCACATCAGTTATGGAGATTTGGAGTCTAATGTTAGACTCCTGCTGATGGACGAGAGATCCTGACTCGACCTGTACGTGTCCAAGGTAGAACTGACATCACGTATCACGTCCATCAGTTCTTTTTTTGGTACCGGACTTCAAAACTGAATGGCGTGATGAAGCGAGAACATGACATCAATACATGGTTCCAATTGCAGAAGAAAATATACCTAAAATGTGAAGGAGATCAAGCAAGTCTAGAAGATGCTACATTGCGAGCAAAATGTTACATTTCATTCTTATTATGTGCAGCATTGACTGGTGTGTATGAGATGTTTCTACCAGAAAAACTGTTACTCACTATCATACTCTTGAAGTTTCTGCTTGATGTCTTGTTTAATAATGTGAGATTCATTGTTTGACTATGTCTGTACTTCCTGCGGTAGCCAAGAAAGGGGGCGGCGGGCTCAGTGCTACAAAGCTCGGAGCTGGGATGTATACATGGGATTGTTGGCTCAACAAGCTGAAGGGCTATGAGAATAAAAAGAAGAAAGAAGAGAGAGGATATTTGGCATATCTGACTTTTCCTCGACAAACATCCCGGCCTCCAAGAGTCCCATTTAAATAAACAGAAACCAAGGGGGTTGGATCAGCGTGTGGACAATGAGCTTTGCCTCGGGGGCCCGAGCTCTGACAAGCTTGGAAAAGTGGCGCCGGACTGTGTCTCGCTGAGTCAGAGGTAGAAATCCCATCCTTCAACAAGTGGTTGCAAGGAACCGTTTCACAGGCTTCACTGGTGGCCTCCAACGCCTCTGCTTTGAAGTCACTTGGGGAAGCAAACGGGCAACTGTTGGCACAACGTCTGGGACGCATGGCTCCGTGATGTATTTGCAGGAGCTGATGTTGATATCGGCACTGATCCTGCGGCACCTTTTTCTCATGATTTGGATTTTTTTTCTCCAATGTTTTCCCCTGTAGTTACCATATACAGCCAGCAGAGGGGAGTAAGTGTCCAAGAAGCCCCTCGGGAACAAGTTTTTTTTTTTTTTTTTTGCAAGTTAAAAAAAAAAATCTATACGAAATAATCCTGAGAAAAGACAGTTTACCATTTTAGGTTTCATCATTCAAACGCAACCACCGCAAGTTGCAAGGAAATTGCCCAATAACTTTCGATGATACTCAAGAGGGCAAAAATAGTTCATAATAAACAGTGAGTTTACTTATTTAAATTGAAACAATTGCCTAAAAAGTAAGTAAAAAGAATACATTTTCTCACCCTCTCTTATAAAAAGGACTCTCATTCTACATTTTATTTTATTTTATTGGACGTGCATTCTAAACAGTTAGCATTTGAAGCTTTTGAAACACACTTAGAATAACGCCATGAAGTTTAAAACACAAATGTTAAAATGCTACGTTAAAATATTAGATCACCAAGTATTCTGTATTTGTGTAAACCAATAAAATGTTGTGATGAAACTTCTTTTCTGTCATCAAACTGCCACGACTTTGGAGTGAATCTCGCCTGCAGTGGACAGTACCAGTCATTTCCATGACCAGTTTAATGAAAACATTCTCTGAGGTGCTGCGGTCAGATGTCCTTCAGGGGTGAATAATAAACCCCTCCCTCACTGTTGGCTGGCCGGAGGAGAGGTGTCTCTCACACAGGAGCATCAGTGTGATCTGATGTGAGTTATTTCTTGCGTCAGTGAAACAGTGGCAGTGTGTTTAAAAGAAAATGGAATATATAACATGCTTTCCATTTTTCAACATGTTGGCCGTAGAGACTTCTTTGATCCGATGGCTTCCCATGATGTCCAGCTTAAACATTGTTCTGCTGTTTTCTCTCTTCCCGCAGGAGAGTTTTCGATCCCGGGCCAGACAGCGAAGGAGCTACCGTAAGCCTCGCTAAGTCACTCTTAGCTCTGCAGCCTCAGTTTGAGTAAGCTGCTTCATGCTGAATAAGACCGTGTTAATCTGGGCTTTACAACCACGAGACGTCGCTTCACTTGCATCCTGTTAACCTGAAATCACTTCAATGGCCAACTGGACGTGAACATGCCGGGTCTTTTCCCTTCGTTCTTGTTACTGTACCCGAGGAAACTTGTTGCCTGCTCGCTTTGCTTCTTGTGTCTATACACAGATACATACGCCTGATTCAGCTACGGGCATCTGCGCTCACTGGAGAGAACAGACATCAGCTTCATTCTACACTTTTACGTCCAATAAAAGTTAAACAGTTTTTGGAATTCTAATTGTCTTGTTGTGAAATGAAAATAAATAAATAAATATATTGTGTTGTCCATGTTGTAGTAGCACATATAGTCTTCAGATATCAGGTTTTCCACCTTTTTGTATCAATAAACCCAAATATTAAATGGTTTGCCATACTTGTACCAAGCCTTGAAAAGCCACCTTCTTGTGAGGACATTTTGGCCTGCCCTCACGAGGTTTAGAGGGTTGAAGCATCAGTAAAAATAGTTTATTATCATTGGGGGCAAGTTTGATTCAGAGTCCTGGTTAAGGTTAGCCATTTGTTTTGGTTGCTTAAGGTAATGGTGAGACGCTCGGGAAAGTTAAAAACCTCAAAATAGCTTGGTTATAATATTGGCTTCTCTATCAGTGTTGTGCAGTGGTGTGCATTTATTATGATGTAATACTGTAATAGTTCAGTTGCGTCAGCTACATGATGCAAAAGATAACGGACACCCTGGTCAGGAATAGACCGACTACTGTCACGATGACACCACAGGATAATTTCTCAACAACTAACCATGTTGTATGGGAGGAGACTGGAGTGGTAGGAAAAAGAAGCAGGGAAAATGTACATGTTCTCCTTGAAATGACTGTCGCCTCAAGATGTCAAATTTTTATTGACGTGAATTTTATTAATACCACAATGAATTAAAGAGACTTGTTTGTATTGTATTTTTTATTTTATTTTTATTTATTTTTTAATGTGGTAGAGTGTTTGTTGAATGAAAAAAGTCACTAAAACAATTATTATTATTATTATTATTATTATTATTATTGTGTTGGTGTTGAGACCCAGCTGTGGTCATCATCAGCTTCCTGCTCCAGTGGTCCTGATGTCGTGTGGGTAGAATACGTCTTTGCCATTTATCTTGTTCTTATCAGGCGTTTATTTTATTTTGACAGTCTCCCAGTGATGCCTGATGAAAACTTGTCGTCAAGACGCTTCACGTTGTCATGTTTGTTGTTGTAGGTGACTGGACTTATCAGCGACTGTCTGTGTGACGCGACACAGGTTTCCAAACTGGGAAATTTTCACTCTCCCCACTTGTCCTTAGGATTCATACTGAATGATCAATGCGTGTAGTTTCAAGGGTTAGTCACCTACTGTTGACTAGTAACTTGTTGAACATTATATTCACATGAATTATTTCGAAAAAATAATTTTTCTTTCAGAATGAAATAAGTACTCCTGATACATTTCTTCCTTTTGAACAATGAACAACCGTTTTCAACAAGCTTCACTGAGAGGACCTTCCAATGCTGCGGTTATCAGAGCCTCAGTGGAACCTGGGCTGAAGACTTGCAGCTCCTTATCTTCAACTCCTCAGAGAGACTGAGTGCTTGCTGCGTGCAGATGTGGAGCCAAGATGAGTGGAGGGATGTCGGTGGTGTCGGCGTGTTTGCTCACTAGAGCCTTCTGCGACTGGACAGTGTCAGGCGGGGTCAGCCGGGGGGCCGGCCCGGGCTCGCGGGCTCTGAAGGAATGCGGCCGTCCTTATCAGTTGTAAAAGAGCTCTGAGAGAAGAATAAGTATCTGCACCGGACAGAGACGTGCATTTTTCTCTCCCGGGTTCACTCCAGCTGGCAGATTTAAAGCTGCGGTGCACATACCAAGTGACTCCAAATGTCCCAGAGTAATGATTTAAGACTTTTGTGTTTGATCGCTTCGCCTCCCTTTTCACTAATATTTTCATTATTGCTGTCAAAAGGTGATTCATACCACGCGGTGATACCACTGAGTCTTTATGTATCAACACAGTAGCTCCTGTTACTGAATGCTTTCCTCTTGTCAGGAGATGCTTGAAAATACTGTTGTCATTAAGCACTACCCAAACACAGTAGAATACAAAAAAGTACACATTTGTCTTCTTCTCCTTTACAGTGAAGCAAAGGACTCCTCCCACTGAGGTGGCTGACCTCCCGACTAACCCCAAACTCCCTTCTGCACATCACCGTGCTATACTCTCTCCATCCATCTGGACTCTGTTGGAATCACTTTCTTCATTCTCACAGGTGAAGTACTCGCTTTCCACCCTGCTTTCCATGTGTTCCAGGATTGGGGGCCACAACCATGCTACTGTCATCTCCCCACCTTTTTTAACACAATGTTTGAAGACGGAAAAAATGAAAAGGTTTGAAAGCTCATGTGTACATTACATATGTTTGTTTCAGCTTTTCATGTCTCGCAACTACGAGAGTTACCTTTGACTCACCCTTATCTTTGTTACATTCTCACACTGTGGTGGATACAGATGACTGATCATTATATAGTCTGATATACGGGGTTTATAATGCAGAATCCTTATTATAACTAGAATGATTCAATTGTAGTTGGAGAGGAGGAAAATCAAAGAGAAGAAAAAAAATCCAATTCAGATAGATTTATATACAGATACAATAGATTTGTGTCACTCGACTCAGGGCTAAACACAAAATTTCGAGACAGATATTTGTCTCACTGGATATTTTCCAAGAAAGTGATTGATAGTGTTGTGCACTAATTCGACAGCGCTCCTGATAATAATAATAATAATAATAATAATAATAATAATAATAATAATAATAATAATAATAATAATAATAATAATAATAATAATAATAATAATAATGAAGAAGAAGAATACATTTGCATATTTATTTATAAAACAGGAAAAAGAAAAACAAAAGTTTCACAGTACTTCATGTGGTCAGTGGCATTTATCGATAAAAATAAATAAATAATAACTATAATGATTGATGATTGAGATGAAAAAACAAACAAACAAAAAGCCATTATGCATTTCAGACAAAGAAAAAGTCATCCATCAATATATTGCCAGAAATCCTAACCTTAAGTTTGCAGCTGCCTGGCGTGAGAGGATCGTTTTTTTAAGCAACGGAAGAAAGAATCTGTACAACTTTGAGACTAAAAACATGCCAAGGTAATTAAAAAAAAAAAAAAAAAAGAGAAGGGGATGGGTGAATGTAGCTTATAGTTTCATATTGATGGCTATATTCTGGAACTCAATAGTTTTCGAACTCGAAAGTTTCAGAAGCACTGAGCGGAAAAAAAAACAACCAGATAAATGGAAGTTTGGAAATAGAAAAGACGGAGATGTTGATACTGAAAATGTGGTAAAGTTTGTGGGATTTTCCATCAGCTGTGATTTTCCTTCCTCTCTTGGGTCATTCCTTATCCCATAATCCCTTGCACTGTCTCCTCCTTTTCTTGGCAGCTCCGGCCAATCAAAAAAACCCCCTCCGCTTCAGAGACGATCGGATGAACCAATTACTGCCATGATGACTGACGGTCTCTTCAAACAGCCGAGTCACTAAGTCACAGACTTGTTGCTCAGCAGGACCTGAGCTCTGCTGGATTAGTGGTGTAGCTAACTGGCGCAGGGGCCAAAGCAGGGGCTGTGACCCCTCAAAAGGGGGGAGCGGGGCAACACCTCCCTGGTGAACCTCATAAAGAAAAGACTCTGAAAAGGTGGAGGAAGCTGGGCTGCAGCTCAGGCAGGACCGGTGCTGCGACGCCGCTGGGTGGTCGTGACCCCGTCTCCACAGTGTCGAGAGCTCGACAAACCCAGAGTAAATCCGGCGGCTCACAGAGAGCAGATTTATATATAGACTCAATCTGGTCTCTTATTTAAAGTCTCCATCAGTGGAATTAAACGGGGCCTGTGCGGTTTACATAGTCCAACGAGCCGGTTCTCCTCGACAAACACGTGGGTTTTTTAAGTATCAGCTGCAACATTGGACTGACCTGGAAATGTCAAAGGAGCAGAGCAGCAGGAGTCTGATTGTGAGCTAACAAAGGGATCATTCCTTTCCGGATGCCGACCTGGCGAGTTTTAATTGAACTCCTGTCGAGCCGCACAATAGATAACACAGAGCAAAGTCTCAGTCAGGGGAGTCAGTACGTGTGAGACCATCGGATCAAGATCTCAGCAAGGCTTTATACCAGAGTCCCACAGAACCACACAGCAATCCCACGTGACACAACGGCGACACAATACTGAGCAGTGGAACATGGTTTGCTGTCATATTAAGGTATCTGAGTGGTTAAGAAATGGAAAAAAGTTGTCAAGTCCATTTTGTAATCTTTCTTTTTAGATAGTTACGGCATGCAAACATTCAATACAATTCCGATTTAATCTTAATTTTTTTTTTTTTTTTTTGTTGACATGCAGCAAGTCCGAAATGTATTGTCATTTTTATCATATTAGCATTCATTAATAGATATCTTAAAAGTTAATAAATTCTTTTTTGTTTTGTTTTGCATCAACATGTCGGCAAAACTCAACTTTCTCAAACAGGCAATAATCATCACCAAACAAGCAAATTATTGCTGCCACTTTATAACTCCACCACTGCTGATGCTTTATTACGCTTGTTCACCAAGTATCTCAATTTTTTTCCCGTCACTTTTATCTGAATCTGAGACAGGTACGTTGAATAAATATTAGCAGTGGTACGAATTGTCAACATTGCTTGAACTCTAAAGTGAGTTATTACACACAGACACACACACGTGCCGCTGCCTTTGTGAGGACCTCTCATTGACATAATACTTTCCCCAGCCTCTTACCCTAAACCTAACCATCCAAAACCAATGTCTAAACTTAACCAGAACTATGAGCCAAATTGAGTACTCCAACTATAATAAACCAGTTACTTTGTAGTTTTCAGCCTCAAAAAAATGTCCCTACAAAGAAAAAATGCCTGCGTGTGTTTCCAAGAATCAGTCCCCACAAGTATAGCTACACAAACACACACATACGCACATACACACGTTCGTTCATCGGGAAAAATAAATTGATGAAAATACTATACAGACATTTAGATATATTCCAGACCCTTTAAGAGGAAGTTGTTGTTTCATTCTTTTCCACAGTCATTGTTAAGGACTCATATACAGCTCCAGTGAATAATCTCTGGAAATAGTTTTTGTGTTTTCGATTCCCTCGCGGATGAATTAAATCTTCACCTTCATGAAACTTTCAGCTGAGCCAAAGTATTTTAAATATGATCATGTGACTCAAAGATACGCATTCATGCGGTGGCAAGACAAGAAGAGAGTGAGTGCGTGATAGCAAACACAGAGACAGCAAATCACTGAAGAAAGAGTAAATATCCACAGTGCTTTAGACAAATTGCCCGTCTTGCTGACCTTGAGAGACAGAACATCTAAACACACATGAGCTGCTGTATATGTTGGACACCCAACTAGCATTCTAAAGAGATTGAAGGTAGCGCGAAGTACGTCGATGTGGATCTTTTTTCTCTCTCACTTTTAAATGAAGAGGCTGATCAAGACTGGAGATCAAAATGCAAGGTTTATCCATCAATGTTTCCCTCTTCAATACTGTTTCCTGACCCAGCTCTGAGTCATTTTGTGATAATTCTCACATGCACTGAGCCAGCATTCTGAGCGATGAGCTGCAGAAGCGCCAGGGCTGGTCGCCACAGAGGCAAGCAGAGCCTCATTTGTGACTGAGTGGGTGCGAGAACGCCAAGCAGAGAAGTGCCGGGTCACGTTAAAGGTTAACAAAATCAAGACAGGGAATTTACGAGCGCCCGTGCTTTGCAGGCGACATCGCCAACGACTGGGGCGGAGTGAATAAGGCAGGGCAGGACCAGCGGATTACTGTGTGTGTTTGTGTGTAACACTGGCAGAACGATCAGGGCCTTCAACTATGTTCATTTCAAGCAGCTGGGCTGAGACACAGCCAGCCGTTATAACCGTGTGCAGTCATCATCTGTCAATCTGTCATTTCATTCGCACAATATAATGTTAATCCTCACTCATAAAACTATATTTGATCATTACGGCGAGTGAGTGCATCGCCCATAGGGACTCTTAAATGCACTGTAAAGATCAGAAGCTAAATTTAGTCTTTAGAATAAATGCAGACTATTTTCTCAGGCGAGAGACGCTGACAGTGATATATCTCTGGAATACTTCTACCATGAGCAAGCTTCACCAGAACACACACACTTCTGTCTCATCTTACTCAGGTGACAATGAGACATAAGTGTGTTCCACCTATATATATATTTTTTTTATTCTCATCAACGTAAACTGTCTGTGAAACAACTGCATTAAACTGTACCAAAGTACGGACCAAAGTATTGGTCCAGGCTTCGTGATGAAGATAGTCAGAAAACAATATTCCTGGAAAATAATATTTTAAAAATAAATAACGCATAACAGGAGGATTTTGGACATTTTGTCTCCTGTATTTATATGTATTTATATGTCCTATATATATATATATATATATATATATATATATATATATATATATATATATATATATATATATATATATATATATATATATATATATATATATAACATTGTTGTTCACTCCAATGAAAACAGAATGCAGATACAACCTTCACTTTTGAAAACACATTATAACACACTTTTTCTCTTTACTTTTCTTCTTTTCATTTTGGTGATGTATATTGCTGCTAGACGTTGCAGATCCACGTTGGTCAATTCCAGAAACAATCTTTTACAGCTTATCAGGCAAAACTCTCTGACAAGATTAAGACACAAACACAATCCGTCTTTTCATATCTGGTTCCGCCAAACTTCATGAGAATAATTGTATCGTTGCATGACGGCAATGATGTCAAAACACGTCCACCAACACACACACTCACTCTCAACTGCAACGATAAGATGCTGGGACTTGTTTCGATAGCGTCTATAAGTGGAGAAGGGCCCCCTGATTCTCAGAGACAACCAGGCGAGAGGACACTTCATCGCTGTGGTTGTTGGAAGGTTCTGAGTTCTCTCCCTTCACTGATAGCGCTGGAAGTTGTGATATTCTGGAGGGATCACAAATAAGTCTCATTGTCGCTGCAGCATATTTGCTTTGAAGCTGATATTTTCAGAAACAGGAAGAATTGAAGAGAATGTATTTTTTCTTCTATGATAAATGCATTCTTTATGAACAACATTTGTGGTGTTTTGAGTTTTCCAACTGGACATGAATCCTTTCATTTACAAAATAGCACAAATAAAAATATGCTTGCGTATGTAGTCCATGCTTATTCTTTGAGTGTGTGTTTGTCACGGGCCCCGGAAGTACTGGACGCAAATGTTTAACGCAGTGCGTTACCTTTTTTGTTATTTTTTGGATGCAAAATATTGCTGCACAGAGAGAGGCTACTGCCTCCAGGGGGCAAACAGAAGATGCGACACACTGAGCCTTCGAACATCTGGCCAGTCAGAGTCATAGTTTGACAACAACATGGACTGAATCCTGGACCCGGAGTGAAGTGTGAGGTAGCTGGGTGAGACGAGAGATCAAGAGGTGGTGGCCATGCAGTGAACCACAGTCCTGTCAAATACTCCATCTCCTGAAACAACAGAACAAGTTGACAAGTGATGAACAAGCAACCACTTGCCCAGAAATCTTGAAGGAGAAGCTTGAAAGACAAGGACAAAAAGTTCACCAACCCTATGAACATTGAGAAGAAGCTAGTGAGAGACCAGTTAAAAGTGCTGCCCACAACTCTGCCTCAAAGGTAATGTAGCCAAATGGAGGGACACAGGTTAAATAGTAGTCAAAAAGGCCTGAATATAGATTACTGCAATGATGTCAGTCCAACTGTAACTTCCAGCTCCAGCACATCAGATTGGCACCTGCTTGGTGTCAAAATAAATGGCTTATTCATTCCGAAGTGAAGTCAGCTTTTGATAAAATCACAACTTATTGTGATTGTCCTGTTTCCTACCACACCCTTTCCCTTCAGAAAATGGATTCCTCACAGCTAACAGTGGTTCATCACCTGACCAAAGATGAGTTTCGAGATGCTAAAATCATGGTGTCTATCACTCAAGAAGAGAAAGGTTGTGGACAGGTTTCGCTCATCATTATGAGGATCTCGAGTCCATTTCTTACAGAGCAGCCAATAAATAGCTTTGGGGAGAACGTTTACCATTCTCTTGACTCTGCAAGGAACTTGTAGATTGGTTCAGTATCATTGATGCGTCCGGCCAATTGGGGAGTCTGAAAGCATGGATCTAAATACACTACACCGGGCCTCACATCCACTGTCTTTTGCACGCAGCTTACTGACTGAAGGCCACGGAGTGAAACAAACACCGGTGTTCAAGTCTCATTTATAGTCTCAGCAGCTCTGCTGCTCTTTGACTTCAGCAAGCTTTGCAGTACAGGCGCATCCTATCTCCACAGGTGGCATTTGCAGGCATCCTGGAGCAAAAAGGCAAGAAATAGAGGACATAGAAAGTGTCTTATAGACTCATAGACCTGGCAGAATAAATCTGGTTCATAAGTACATGGTGTGAATCTTCTGCTATGCCAAAAACGTCTGTATTTGTCCAACTATGCTCCAAGAATAATCCCCGCAACACAAAGGTCCAAAAAGTATCCACTTAATGTGTTTATATCAAGTGACTCTTCTGTAATTAAAGGGTCCAGCTTTTCTGATTCTTGTGTAAATTTATAACCATGCAGCGCTGACATGGGAATTTCCTTAAGACTAAGACATATGAAGTGAGCAGACATCTCAGGAGTGCAGGTAGTCACCTCCTCATGGGTGATGTTGGTGAAGGAGTACATCAACATAGTATACAAGCAGGAAAAAAAATAGGATTTATGGAGTACGAGAAGCTCACTACAGTGAATCACTTGTGTCCACTACCATTTTAAGTTGCTGTAAAGAGCATAAAAATGTTGCAGTCACTGACATGGATGAGCAGAACTGTAATATTTCAATATTAAAATAATACTATAGTAAAAAAAAAGTCACAAACCCTGCCTTTATTCATCAATTACTTTTTGAAAAACCTGCACCTGATGGCTCCACCCTGAGCCGAGCACCATTCATCTCTTCCCCCGACACGTCGGTGTTCGCCGCCCTGCGCCGCACACCACACCACTTGAGATCCATTCGCTGAGCATATTTGTCAGCTGGCAGCTTGACTTGTGTACCATCCATAACAGCGGAGACAGTTACATTGTCATCAAGAACCTTTCTCACTGGCATCAATCCTCCACTGACATTAAGTCTAGGTCAAGTGATGTATACACAAGGCAGGGCATCCCGCTCTTCTTTCCTACAGATGTATACACTGAGGCGTGCTCAGCAAGACCTGTAACTGTACTGTGATGGGAGTCTTGTTTAAAGTGTGAAGGTATCTGGCCAGGTTTTAATGGAGGTCTGTGTTTGAGGAGCTGCAGAGCCAGAGGACTTGCCAGAGTTTTTTTTTTTTCACCTGCTACTGACTTTTGTCTGTGACTCCGAAACTACAGAATTGACTGGTGAGTGACAAAATAAGCTTGTATCTCACACCAGTTGTTTCCTCATGTATGTTTAAAATACTTTGAGAGAGGTTGTCAAGAGGAGCATTTACAGCCCACTTCGGTTGGGATTGGCCTATTTTGACATTAATTTCATTGACATTCAGACAGACTCCCCAAACAATTGTTTTACAATTGTGCACATTTAAAATAAAATAAAATAAAATAAAATAAAATAAAATAAAATAAAATAAAATAAAATAAAATAAAATAAAATACTGTATATTGGTATATATTTAGACAACATAAAATATACCTATATAGCAAGCTGGAAATAAAATTGTTTGTTGTGTTAATTTTTTCAGCAAACCAGATTAACAACTGTTACATAGCATTTCTTAGGATTTCCCTGGTGCTTGTGTTGACTGTCATGCATTATTTCTTCTTTCTCTGTCATTCTGTTCCAGTGCATATATTTTTTTTTTTATAATACTTGTGTTATGTATTATGTCTGTGCAAGGTTTTACTTGCTGTACTAAGTTTCATTCACCAGCTTGAGTTAAGAGACTTGTGATCTTCATTTCATAACAGTGTTTGTTTACTCAGCTTCTGTTTGCTCACTTTCAGATTTACTCCATCAGTTCAGTTTGTGTGTTTCGCTATCGGTTCGGTGACGCCCACGGTTGCTCTTATTGTGTGTTGTTTGCATCATGTTGGCTGAATAAACTTCTTAACAGAACTCTCTGTGTGTTATTGGTCTCCTTTATTCCAGCTATTAGTAGCTCTTGGATCCAGTTGGTTCATGTCAACAAAGGAAGTATTTTTATTCAAACCAAGTCATTCTGGAAGCAATGACTCGGATGAAGGGCCTGATGCTGTGCAGTAAGTTAGAGACGCACCTTGGTCAGCTGTATAACAACGTTCTTAGATAAATGAAGTTCAGCACGGGTGCTAAATAAGGGTCAACCGTACAAAATATAGAACAGGTGTGGGCAAACAAAGGGACTCTTGACACCACTGTTTCTCCCCACTGCTTTGATGATACGTTGTTAACATTTGAAAATCACGGGTGAGTTTTAGAACCTGTTTGAGGAGAACTTTCCCAGCCAAAAGGTTCCTGCACGGAAACAAAATGATCACTGCAGAGTGGATGCCACTTGTCCCTCGTTCTTTGTCCCCCATTTCTTATGATGCGCTACATCCTTTGGAGAGCACAGGCTTGCATGCTCCTGAGCACAATTACAACATCCAGTCGCCTAGCAACCTCTCCTCTGATACTGACGCTGAGGAGCTTGTTTACATGCACCCAATGGATGTGTTGACATCATCCTACTTGTGACGTCATCGCGGTACATTTCTGGTACTCACTCAGTGCAACACTGCGCTGAATTTAAATTCAGCTTTACACTTGCTAAGTGTTCTAATTCCATATTCCATATTTCCAGAGACATTGCTCCTTAAAAGTCTTATAATTAGAATCAAAGGTCTTGTATTTACCATGACTATGCTTCAGGTGATACATTTTCAGGCAGTGTTCTTCTTATTCTAACTTTGAATACATTGTATTTGGTCTGCTGTCATAAATGAAGGCCTGTCCACGGACAGAGGGCCGACGTACCTGCACCAGTTCTGTGTCGGTGAGGCCATTCATTCACAACGTTCTGGAGGTACCTAAAACCAAGCAGAAGATGAGAGGAGACTGGACTTTCTCAGTCTGTGGCGCCCGGCTATGGAATGGCCTCCCTCCCCGTGTTAGACATGCACCATTACTGTCCACTTTTAAAACACTTCTTAAAACGCACTTTTACTCTTTTGCTTTTATACAACCGCACTGCTGATATTTTTAGTAATTTTTAGTGTTTCTGCCCTGTTTTAATTTCATGCATTTGTTGTTTTTAATGTCTGTTTTATCCTGATTTCACAGTTGGACAGCACTTGGTGACAATCTTGTATCGCTTTTTAAGACTTTAATAAATATGGTATGGTGTGGCAAAATGAATGTTGGGTGGGGCTTATACTGTACACACTTCGTAAATATTTAGGATTGTAGAGAGTTTTGTCTCAACAGAAACAGACTTGTGAGTTCATCAGAGGTCCAATATCATTTTTAAAAGATGGTAAAAAACAAAAATAAATAAATAAATCATAATCATTGGCACTTTCAATGCAAGTTGACGAGAAAAAACAAAACAAAAAAAAACTCAACCGTTAAACTCAGATTATGGGTGAAATTAGTTGACCAGTGAAAAGTTCAGCTACTTCCAAGTGATCACCTGTAAAAATCCAGTAAGTTGCATTGTAGTCATAATGCTCCATCATGGTGACAGAGACCCAAATAATTATTTACCACTATTTAGTGAAACCTCACATCCAAAACTGAGCTCAGGTCAGTGTCTCATGAGGCTTCACCAGCTCACCAGGAGTGGCTGGTGGATTCACACTGTAGCAGATCGAGCTGCTGTACACATGTTCTTTATAGCCACCCAGCTCCATGAATAGTTAGGTGCCCTTCACATCTATGATAAAAATGGACAACTTCTGAAGGCACCCGGATCAATATGCAATGGCTAAAGTCACAAGTTAATATGACGATTCAGACGTGAACTAGAGGAAGTTTTGAACAGTACCCACATTCTGCTAAAACACATTCAAAGCTATCCATCAGCGTACTGGACTGACCTTCCTGCGGTGGATTACCGACCCTTTCTAAAGCTGGCATTGACAACTGTGTAGCCATTGAGGTGGAAAAAAGAGGCTTCACCCTGGCTCACCGGCAACATGTCTCAAGAGCCAGCGGTAATACTGGAGTATTACAGTACCCCACAAAGAAGTTCCCACTTGAGTCATTAGGATTGTTCTCAAGGCCACCGCTCTGTTAAATGACCGCCGCCACGGCGGTGTGATGCTTCAACACTGATACAGTCAGTGTGAGGTTGTGTCATAATTCACCTCTGAATCACAGCGACTGGAATACCCAACCACATGGTAAGCGCTTGATCTTGAGGGTGGATTTGAGCGGAGTCACAAATAGCCAAATAACATCATTTCCATCATAGCGAACAGACATGAGGAATGGCGGCGAAGCGGTGCTCTGTCGGAGTCGCCTCACAGGGAGATTGATTGACCCTTGTGATGCTGCGCGTCTCGCAGAATGCAGCCGGTCGCCTGAGCCGACGTGTCGTTGAGGTTTCTCGGTTGTTCATCATTCCACTTCAACCATATTGACTTCTGTCAGGGAGATTAGCTGTCAAGCTTTTATTTTGTTTTGGGATCAAGGTCCTACGTGTTCTTGCCTAAATATAACGTAACTCCAACGCAGGTTTGAAATTGCTACCACGGGTGGTATTTCATTTGTGATAGTGCTCGCCACGAGGAATGCCTTGGCTCCACCACCAGGCTTTGGGCGGGGATTACTTGGTGAATTTCGGTTTTACCGCAGCTGTTAGTGAAAAGTCAACAGGGGTCTAAAAGTGGATGTGAAAGCCTTTCACTTTTTTTTCTATTTGAAAGTTGTTATTGTTCATAATCACATGCATCTTGCTTATAATTCGGTATCATAATTGAGATGGAAAAAGAGACGCACTGCCAGCCCGTCATTGGAGGGACGTGACTCATATCAAGCTGCACCCAAAATTAAATGCCCCCAACACTGTCACTGAGTGCAGCAATTTAATCTCAGCCGCGTCTAAGTTTGATGAAGATCTCTTGCAAGACAACCACGTGGCACGTCTCAGGTCACTGGAGATTCTGACTTCAGGGGCCACTATCGCCGACCTGCTAATGCCAAAGTGGATCATTGGATTCCCCGCGCTATTCACACAAGGCCAGTGAACTAGGACCAAATGAGCTGGATATCTCACATACGTGCAAACCTTCTCTTCCCTGGAGTCCTTCTCAGAACTGTAAACTCTACCTCTGACCAGGACCACCTCAGCAGACGGCTTAGAGGAGAATCCCACCAGCAACACAGGGATTGTCCGGTACATCACTGTAGATCGACACGCTTCTATCCAGGCTCACCTTAAGTCCTCTGCACTGTGTCCAACCAGACCATGAAGGTCACCAGATTACATAGAAGCAACTTCCTATGGACTTTTCTCACTTCCTTTGAAAGCAATCTTTCATTTTTATTACCAAACATTCAATGCTCCAACTCAGTCTTTGTAACTTGCAGTTCATCTTTCTGTTTTTTTTTTTTTTTTTTATGGGATGTGGGAGGGACTAAAATATGAAATCTACTTCAACTATTCCAATCACAAAACCTGCAAAATTGAGTCACTGAGGGGTTTTACGAGTCTTAGTTTCCTACACAGCACACTATACTGCAAAACCATTTACTGGTAAGAACTCAACTGAGGGAGAAATATGTGGAAAGAAAGATGTGGAAATTTCCATATCTGCAAAATGACATGAATAAATAGATCATCCTTTTCAAGTGTTGTAATACAATAAAGTGTTGCACATTGGATATTGCGTGACATCTATGACTGCTCTGTTGCATATGAGTTAAGGGTGGAGATGGCTTTCCAAAACTGTTCTGTTTTTCAGTCTGTTTGTAGGACTCATTTGTATTTTTTGTTTATTCCCTGTTTAGGATTGTTTGGGCATTGTGCGTTTTAGTTTGGACTCCTGAGACCGCGTTTCCTTTGTGGGTGTGGGTTTAGTTTGGAGCTTGGCTTTATGGGTTTTTTGGGGTTTTGGGAAGTAAAATTAAACTGTCTCTACCAGCATTTTCAATTTAAGGTCCCTTTTCTTCCTCATCCATGATGGCTTTATCATTCATTGAAAATATATTTGTGTATCTTGGAAAAAAAAAAAGTTAGATTCTGCAAATAGCCCCATTGACCAAATCTTTATTTTGTCCGTCACTGGAGAGCCGAGCAACATCTGTGACCTGAAGACAAACTACCACTCATTTACACCTCTGGATAATCCGGAACTCTGAAGCAGCCAAATAAATGTGGGTGAGGTGTGCGAATAAATCCCTTTACAGAAGGACCCTGGTTCACCTCAAGCATATTACCTTTTGTCAGCACTCTAATAGAAAACAGCAGTTTGCATATGTTTCTCCTTAACCTTCCAAACACACGCACACATGAACCACACACCCTTTCACAAAGACACACTCCCCCGGGAAGAGTCCTGTGAGTAATGGGACACAGCTCGGCCCACGTTCAATGTCTCGTCACTTAATGTGACATGGAGCTCGCCGGCTATGTGTGATCGATCTATTTATTACCCTGTTTATGTAAAGCCTGGCACACTCTCCTGACACAGGATTTCTTCAGCCTGAAATATCAATGGCCATCACTCACTTTTTATCGCTTCCCTTTCCATCCTTTTGGATGTTGTGGCATTTGCTTTTCTGTCATTTCCAGGGGCCGGATATAGAGCAAATGTAAAGGGATATTTCTTGGATGGCATTTTGAGTTGCTCATGTTGAAGTCAACTTTCTTCAACATCGATTTAAAAACAGTGTGTGTGTGGTATTTCAACACATTTTAATCATTTTACCTAGTCTTATTACTAGTGGGCCACGCATGGAAAATCCTATTTTTACTTTGTTTTATATATATATATATATATATATAATTTATTTTTTTTTTGCATTTTTGCATTTTTGCTTTTTACTGTATATACACATTGCGGTGAATTCAAATGCATTTGTTTATTTTATTGATTACTTATACAATCCAGTTTATTTTCTTTGACACATACATTCTTCACGGAATATGAAAACGGCTCATGAAATTCGAAAGACAGATATAATGTGCATGTATAATCTCTTTCTATTTTATTCTATTCTCTTTGCTTGTAAGAAGTTGAAAAGTCAAATGTATGGTCCTTATTTGAACACGTGGACAGACGTGCCCAGTGCAGCACCCGAGCACAACCCAGATCTGCCGCTATCGTGCGGATGCCAGGACTCCTCAAGAGGACTTCTCAGGGCAATCCCAGTTACAAGCTCTGGTGTTAACCTGCTGGAGGACTCTTATCAGCAACAGCAGCTCCCTCATGGTCAGCTCTGCTGAGGCCCACCCTTAGCAGACACTTTTATCTGAAGCGCTAAAGTGACAAACATATTTGTCCAGAGCTTTCCCACAGACCCACAGGCTGGAAAAGTTGAGGGAAGGTTTGCTAACTGATCAGGTGGGCTTCTGTGATGGAGAGTCCTCAATGCTAGAGGGGAACCAGTTACACAACAAATCGACATGATGAAAAAGAAGCTGGAGATTAGATAGTAATTTGGTATTGAAGTGTACTTTTGCCTCTCTGGGAAATTCCTCAGAACTATTCAGTTATCGTGCACAATTTGTTCCACTACCACCAGACTAAGGGATTCTATAATAAAGGGTTGCTACAAAGAATATGCACAAGACACGTGGCAGCTAGGATGATAACAACAACAACAAACATGGAGGAATCCCTGAACAAAAGCAAACAAAAGCATCTGTTTGCTTTTGTTCAGGGATGTTTTTCACGACACAATGGACAGGGTTTCCACTACTCTGAATGGACTTGAAATTCTTATAACATTGAAATTCTTATACAAATATTTTCGAGACATTAAAAGAGCTTTGGTTTTAATAAGGTGATATAAAAACCATCATGATTTATTGTGCTATTGTCAAACTGATACAAAATAAACAATATTTTGTTGTTTGAATGTATGTATGGCTCCATCATTTGATTCAGTAATATACCCATTTTTTATTTTTATTTTTTTCACAGGTCGTGAACACAGGACACATTTGTTTTCATGATCGTCATGACAGACATTGTTGCTGGAAGGTTGGTGAAATAGGAAGAAGGCAAGAAAATTGTCATGGTATCTGATATCTTAATGTGAACATTGCATGAACAAAATATAGTTGACATTGACTGAATGAATGGATGTATCCTTTAATGCATTGTAATTACATTTGACATTTGCATGACTTGCATTTCTTTACATGATAAAACATTGCACCTGATATATCACAGCGTTTCGTCTAATATCCAACAGGGATTGGAAAGGAGCAGAGTGAAGAATAGTATCTTGTAATTTCTGCCAGTAATCCCACTTTTTTTTCTAAGCAGTGGTTGTGTGTAGCTGTTTGTAAAGTTCTGTCTATGTTGTGCCCTTTATGTTGTGTGTTTACAGTCAGTCCCTTCCGGACTCTCTTTCTTGGTTAAACTAGCAGTTTCTGCGTCAGATATATGTCCTTGAAAACCCTTGTGTTGTTTAGGGTTTTCATTTTCATTGTTGCATATGGTTGGAAGAAGTTCCATCTTCTTCTCCGCTCCTCTTCATCAGGAGTTAGTACTGAAGCAAACAGTTTAGCAAACAGTTTATAACAATCAAAGAGCCGTTTTCTGTAGCAGAAGCAGTATTTATTCATTGATATCTTGAGATTTTAATGTCCCATACATTAAGAACACAGATTCACCAGACATTATTCAATCAAACAAACCCCAAACTATCAGAGCTGCAGCTGGTCAGACACCCTTCTTCTGTTGTGTGGCTGGAAGCGCATGTTGTCTTGTGTGTGTGTGTGACAATCTTGTTTTATTGCGTGACCCCCAGAAGGGCTCTTTTTTCCAAGAATGGGGGCGTTGGTTTTCCCTTCTGCTGTCCAACTCTCTCCCAGTGGATTCCTTCCCCAGGCACGAGCAGCGTGTGCCTATAATTCCAACATTGGAGATTTTCACTTTTTTTGTTTCACTGAAACTGGATCACCTGTGGGATTTGTATCGCCGCTCAGGTTGGTGCATCTCTCCTCCTCAGGGATTATAATCTGTCGATGGGTGCTTGAGTGCGCCCGCGGTCCGCAGTCTCTCCCCAAATCTCTAGTTCTTAGGGCGCTGTGTATGATAGTGGCCAGCCAGGCTCGCGGCTTGATTAGTGCAGTTAGCCCTTCTAAGGCTCTGGCTGTTTACAGTGGATTACAAGGAGGGAGGCAGGGGTTAACGCTACCCCGCCACCATGCCTCCCTCCTCTCTCCCTCTCTCACCCCCATGGGAGCCACTAGATCGGGCTGGCAGCGCGTCTGGGCTCCCCAGTCGCAAGGCCCGGCTGACAGGTAGCGGGATTTGGCAGAGCACTTTGCATGAGAGCCAACAAGAAAAACTGAACATGGCGGATTAGCTCGGGATTATGTTGTCACGGTTAGCCTTGATGGACAAACTGCAGAGGAATAAATTGCAATCTGTTTGAGAAGAGCACTGCCACGCAAACAGGCCGCTCGCCCGTCCAGGATGACAGCGAGGGGAGAAAACGCATTAATAATTTATAAACAAAGTCGGTGGTCATCACTGACTTCTGCTGCCCACATCAGGAGCCGCTTCGCGTGTTTAGTCTTAGACTAAAAGTCACATCCTGATAAGACAAAGCAGCACCATCAATTGACCCTCAGCGCCTCCTTTCTGGCATCTGCTCACTTCAACCTTTTTGGGGGGAGGTTTCAAAATGTTGTCATTTTCCAATGATGCAATAACTATTATCCACAAATTGTTTTGATATTCTTTATGTGACTTTTGTGTTTTCAGAGTCATAAATTGCATGTTTTCAATCATGTATTTAATGTATCTTTGTCATATTTTTGAGTCAAGATCATTGCAAAACATCTAAGTGTAATAAAACAAAAATATAGCTTACCATATATCACGGCCATATAAAAGCTAAAAGACCTATAAACCATAACCATATCTCGCAGCCAAGATTTTCAGATGATAAGACACGAAACACTGACCTCATCCACCCAAGCAATGCAGCAGAAGTCCTCTGCTCTGCACAGAAGCCGCGAGTTTGAAGGAAAGTCGGAGATTTACTTTATCACAAACACAGTGAAGTGCTCTAAAGCAATAATGGACCCAAACACTGAGTTCAGTTTATGTTCCGCGTGTCATAAAAGCTACTTAGGCGACAAATGGGGGTTAAACAAAAGGAAACACGTGTTGCTTAGAAATACGTGTTGAAATACTCAGAATTCTTCCCTGAGAACTGTACATCTTTAAGGAATATTAAATTTTCTAAACATATTTAAAAAATGATAGTTGAATTAAAAAACATTGAAATGTTTGAAACGATTAACTATTTTTAGGGTAAAAATGTGCGCTAACTTAAAACAAATTATCAAATTTACATATAAAACAAAGAATATATTGAATTTATTTAAAATATTTATAATCATTGAAATGGTTAGGAAAAGAGATCTGCCACATATCAATATTTTTACTTTTTTAGACATTGCTTGCTGGATATTTAGAAGCATTTTGCCGTTTATTTTGTTTTATTCCTGAATAAGCATTGCTTTAGCATGAAAGGAAAACAAACTGTAACTGCACAATGACTTGACCGCAGCTTAAAGTTGTACATCAAAAGAAACACTTTAGATACAGTAAAACAACTGTACATCCTCCTAAAGATGCACATTGACAAAACTCTAAACTCATTTAGGTCTGACTAAGTGAATACTGCGCAGTGGAGCAACAGCCCTGTTCCTTCTGTATTTCACTTCTCCACCGCTCCGGTGAGAGACTGGACTCATGCGGCTGCTTTCATGCTGCAGCAGCTGACTGGCATGACAATATGTATTAATGAGCTTTATTGCATTCCCTGCTCTCCCACAGCATTAGGAATGCACGCCTGTACGTTAAACATATGAATATGCATCGACATAAAGCATTTGCGCTCTGCGAGCGAGTGCTGTGCCTTGAATCGTAATTCTGCTCTGAAATGAACCGAATTCTCTTTGTAATTGAAAACCACAGACCTTGCTCACCCCTACAGTGAATCTCAATGTTGTCGTGGTTAAAGAAGAGGGCACTTTTGTCGCTCACAAGTGTTTGCTTTAGTGATGAAACACAAGTATTAGTCCCTGTGAAGCAAATAGATATACAGTATATATATATCTATGCGTGTGTGTGGGGGTGGGGGTGGGGGGGTGGGTGCTGTGTGGGGGGTATGTTTGCACAATCGCAGTATCACAAATGAGCGATAAGTTGAATTGCTAACACATTAGAGCTGGTTTGGACTCATGAATCCAGTCGCACGCCGAGGGGTGAACCAGAGGTCACTGTTAAAGGTTAACAAATGACTTCAGTGTCTCACACACACCTGATTGATGTGGCGCAGGCAAACGGGGCCAAGTGTGTGTGTGTTGTGTCAAAATGCCTGCACAGTGAGGCGGTTTTCTGCGCTACCAAATAGAAGACATGAATGCTCATTATTACATAATCATGATGGAAAATGACAGACGGGAGGATTGAATGCATAGAAGATTTGAAGAGCCATCAGATCATGCTCAAAATCCAACTGGATATCGCTGCTATATTTTGCTGGAAGACTGTATATGTTGTTATCGATTAAAAAATCTTTCTCAACATGTATATGAATCATGAATGTGTCAAGTGCTAATGAAATATAGCTGACCAAATATGTACACGGCATCCACATATGTGAATAAGTTTAGTTCAAGAAGTGGCATCTTGCTATTTCTGTGAAAACAAATGGAAGGACTTTAAATAGATCTATGGTTTTTTGTAGGTATTAGGTTAACAATGACACACAAACCCTGACAGTAACCAATGCAAAATCCTGAAAAATAGAATGACATTCAAAAGATAAAAAATAAAAAGTAAATAACAAAAATGAAAAATACTTTTGAATGTTTAGCCGCCAGCACAACTACATCAAAAACTATGTCATATGTCAAAATAAATTATTATTATTATTATTATTATTATTATTATTATTATTATTATTATTATTATTATTATTATTGTTGTTGTTGTTGTTGTTGTTGTTGTTGTTGTTGTTGCACATTAAAAGAAGCTCATGTCACAGGGAACGTCTCTCCTAATGCAAATCCGTCCTCAGTTGTTTTCCCATGACCACATTTTAAAGACTGCTCTTCCTTCAGACCACGACTTATACATCATTGCTGATAAAATGATAAAGCTGGAAAGTGTTTTTAATATATGGCTGTGTTTAAAGAAATAAAAACAAACCCCCCTTCTGCGCCCCAAGTAATTGGAATCCTTCTTTTGAAACACTGGCTGGTTGAACTTCGGTTTTCTTTTCTCCGCAGTGCAGCGTAGGTCAACAGCAGACGGTAAGAGTTGGATGTCTTTTTAAATAAACTGCATGGTCTGATGATGTATTAAGGGGTGGACTTTCCTCCCATGGGCACTGACTTCTCTTCGCCCTGCACATGTAATTGGTGTGTATACACCAGGCACGTCATTCCACTGCAAGAAATATCCTTTGTTTACTTCACAAGCACGAGTGTGAAACTACGGTCTTTTTTTTATTTACAGCAGACGTTCCTCCACAAAGGGAATTGAAGGTCTCATCTCAAACATTGATCTGGCAGGCCTTCGTGAACTGCTAAGGGATAACGTAGTGTTGAAAATAAATTAAATAAAATCGACAAGAAGACGTGTAAAACCTTGCACTGAACGTGTGAGTGTGTTGTTGTCATAGCTGACTAAGACTAGTAAGGTGGCATGTAATTTGGTAAAGGATCTCCATGCTGTTTTGCCGTAACATTCATGTAACATCGTGCTCCGTGAGTAAAGTTTTGGAAATCTGTATTGAGCGCTAAATAGGTGAGGACACCAATTGTAAACTTTGAATTGATGTTGCCAATACAGTTCACAGTTAACATTTAGGTGGAACTGAGAACTGAGCCGCAGAGCAAAACATTTGCCCATATGAGTTAATTTCAGTGGGAAACTTTGTAGTCGTGATGGGCTTATGAGGCTTCATGAAACATTGTCCTCACTTTCAGAGCCCCCTATATGGCTCTGTCTGCTCTCAAAGCTTTGGATTTGAACAACAGTTTCCATAAAACTCCACATATTTTTTTAAGCCTCCGGCACTGTTTCGTGAAGCCTCATCAGTTCATCAATAGTGCTGAGTAGGTGAGGTATGATGGAAGAGTATTGCAGGGTTGATGAAACGGTGCCCTCATTTTCAGAGGCCACTAGGAACTCGGGACACAGTTAACCACTGCTTAGTCCTGTTCAGGGTTGCGGGTGCTGGAGCCTATCCCAGTGGTCATTGGTCGAAAGGCAAGAATACACCCTGGACAGGTCACACACACCATTCAAACACACACACACACCTAGGAGCAATTTTAGAGTCTCCAATTAACTTAGTGAGCATGTGTATGGGCTGTGAGAGGAAACCGGAGAACCACAGGGAGAACATGCAAACAAAAGAGCCTGAACCATCTTGTTGAGAGGAAGCAGTGCTAGCCATTGCGCCATGGTACCGCCCAAGTTAGGACACTGTTTCATGAAACCACATCATCCCCTCAATACTTTGTACTGTGGTACTGTGTACCCATCACTACATTTGAACAACCATCTCAATAAAACCTTGCATCATATGAGCCCTGAAAATCAACACACTGTTTCATGAAGCCTCATCCTTACTTAGAACTGTCATACAGGTGATGAGTTCATTCCTTCAGAAACTATTCTGTGCGGAACTTCTGCTCCTGGCCTTTCACAGGTATTGAATTGGATTCCATACTTTGTGCAGATGCCTTTTTCAGGCAAGAGCAAGAGAGTGGAAGAGCAGACAAACCTGCTGTTGACTTGACTGTGTGTCAATCGGAGAAGGGTAATGGCAACTCAGGAAACTTTTGAATGAAAGAATTTAAAAGCAGTCAAAGTGTGTGACGAAAAACATCACGTGTTTCAATAAGGAAGCTTATACATCGCCGGCTCCTTTTGTCAGTTGCTTGTTTTAGCTTGTCTTAGCTCCTTAAGTCATGGACACGGAAGGTTCATCTCCAAAGGAACTGATATACGTAATATCAAATAACAGTGATAGAAAAGATACCATCAAATATGACTTTCCAATTTCATCCTCTTTTTTATGGCAGAAAGTAATGCATTTTTGCATAGAGTAGAAATAATTGTGGAGGAAGAACTGCGCTCACCTGATCAGTGATTCGGACCAAAGCAAACGTTACTGGGAAAATATTAAAAGAGGGCTCAAGGAAATAGCTAATGAGGAGCTAAGCTAACTTGATCCGCTTCCAGAACAGACAGTCATCAGGATTTCTCCGCCGCGCCTCCTAATTGGATTGCGGAGACAAGGGAGAACATTTATCTTGTACAATTATCAGGAATTCATATCTTGGGTAAATTTGCCCGCTGGTATGACCATTTGGAGCAAATTAACTATTGATAAGGAGCAGACACTAGTTGAATTTAAATCTCCCCCAAGGAGCCAGAAAAGTTTTTCAGTCAGAAGGAAGTGGGGACGGCATTGAGCCCTACAACAAGAAAGGGAATTCCACCTTGGCTTTTGGGCTGCAAAAGCCAAAATTGAGTGTCATTAGATCAAAAAAAGTACTTTTTAAAAAGTATTCAGGTTCTTAATACTAACATTAAATAAAAAAAACATGGTTGTGTGCATTAAAAACAGGTACTTTTTTAACTATTAAAATTGTATGTAACAAAAAACACTTCAATATTTAGGGTAAACCATTGCTTGTGTTTTTTGCTTTCAAATAAATCCCCAACAGCACATGAGGTCAGCGAGTCACATTCACAGGGGGGGAAAACAAAAAAGGTTCACTTTGCGGTCACGAGACAGGGCTGGTCCACTTTAGTTCCAATAAAGGTTTATCAGTGCAGATTTGCCTGCCGAGGGTGAAGTGGCTGCTGTGGGTCATTTACAATATTGTCACGTGCTTCATTGACATTTCCAGACTCACACATGTGCTGCTGTGCAAAAGCCCTTATTTCCCCAGAGGGAAGCAATTCAGCATTCACCGGCAATTAGCACTTCACTCGACATTGTTTAACTCAGCAAAATAAACCATCTTTACAAGCTTGAAAACGATGAGAAGCCCACTAAACTTGGAGGACAGTTATTTAATAAAACAAAAAATTTGAAAAGGGATAATCGATAGTTCAAGCCTCATCCTCCCAATCTTTGTTGGACTCTCCATGTGTTGCAGACCAATGACCCCTCTGAGATGCGCGTGCGCGCAATTGTGCACAGCTGATACGATCTCACCGCACAACACTATGCTACACAACAAGAATTTATCCTGAAATAAATATAAATTACGGCAATTTCCAGACTATACTATAACGCCTTGTGACATTAAGCGCTCACTGCGCTGTTCGACCATGTGGATCCTTCCTGGTCAGCAGTTTCCACCATTCTTCCGGTGCAGCAGTGCTTATAATCATTGTCTGCCGAGTGACGTTGCTACATACACAATGGAACAAACAGCAACTACAAGAGCTGTTTATTTGAAGGGAACTATTGGAGCTGGCTGATTTATGTGCTCTAAAAACCAAGATATGTTCTGGGAAAACAAGACGTCTGGTCATCCTGCAGCAGTACAGTCCACTGCAGCTAGGAACCGTTGCCTAGTGTGTTGATGCGCGGAGATGGAGAAATGCTCATTGAAGACGAACATTATTTTTCATACATTTGAAAACGTTTTGGTTGTTGATTAAAGACGTTCTCCAGACATGTCAGTTGACAAACCCCACAGTCAGTGTGGCTCCAGAAGATCAGGTCCCTCCATGGCACAAAGTGGCCATCACTCGCTCAGACTGTTATCAGCAGTGATGGGCTTATGAGGCTTCATGAAACACTGTGCTCATTTTCAGAGTCCACTTGATGATATAAAATATTTGGATGTGAACAGCAATTTCAAATGAAACTACATTATTGTTAAACCGAGTGTGCCACCTACTGATCTCTGTAAATCCGAACACTGTTTCATGAAGCCTCATGAGTCCATCACTGTTTACCATCTACAGCAGTTATCCACTCAAGTCACTGTTTTGTTTGTTTTTTTTCACTTTTAAAAGTTGCTTCCATGAAATGAAAGCACGAAATAATCCACTTGGAATCCGGATGGCGAGATTGAAGTGTCAATGACACCAAACTATTCATGAGTACAAGCCTTTAAGTGCTGAATATCTCCCCAGCCCAGGACTTGAAACAGACGATGGTCGTGGTGCCGACTGCCTGCATGTTTCAGTTTATTTCACAGAATGTTTTGTCTCCAGCACAGAGGACATACTGATCTCTACCCAGATCATTTCGGGCCTATTAACCCCAGATGGATGTCTGCCTGCACGAGAGGTGACGTGAAGTGCCACGATGATTATTCCCACAATGCAAGCTGACAGGAAGCAGGCAGAGGGTTCCATTTGAGGCTCTGTCTGTGAATCATGAGGCCTAGCGTGCGAACGACACACTGCCCTCCTCTTGACTCTGGCTTCAGCTCTGTTACAATAACACGCTTGCCTTCCACGGCGGCCCTCACCTCCGCCCACAGCCTCTCTGAATAACACCACAGAAGAAGAAAAAAGAAGCAGCCTTTTGACTTTCAGACAAAAACCCCAGGGTATTTACGCGTCCGCCGGCTCCCCCTGAACGCCTTTACTGTTGTTAGCATAACTGCGATGACACAGATAATCTTTGTTTTTATTAATATTAGCATGATTATTATTACCCCTCCCCCCACTTTAATTAATTCCTCCCCAGGGCTCCCAGCGATAATCAGGAGCAGACGTCAACCGTTTCCTCCTGCTCCGCTCAGAGGAGCAAGTCAAGGTTAACAGCGCCATCTACAGAGAGAGGGGATTGCCTGTCACGCTGAGCATAGAATCATCTCAGCGCACACTGCTATGTATAATGGATGCAAACCACAGCATGTAATTACCCATTATTACTGCAGGTTTGGAGGGTGCAAGCACTCACAGTAGTAGAGCCACTGAAATGACTGTTGTAGTAGTTGTAATAGTAGCATCAGATGCTTAGTACTTGTGTGTGAGTCTGTAGAAATAATTATCATGGTATTATCAAGTATTATTTTATTATTTAAGTAAGTAAGTTGTTATTATTTATCATTATCAACATTATTTCTTTCTCACTTTTTTCTTGGCATATTGGCAGCAGTAGAGGTCGAAGTGGTAGTGGTAAGAAAAAAAAAAATCAAGCAGAAGACAGTTATAGCTGTAGGCCTAACCAGAATAATAGTCTGCAGTGGCTTCAATAATACAGCAATACTCATAATTATTCATATTTATCTGTGTAGTCCAGGGATGGGAAATTACATTTCCGGGGATCTCATTCTATACTGGCACTGTTGTGAGGAACCAAAACACTGTAAAAATGTAAGAAGTGAAATATAGGCAAAAAAAAACAAAAAACTGAAGGAAAAGTTAAAGTTAAGAAAGTAAATACGCTAAGAAAAAATCTCATAGAATCATATACATATATATATATATATAGATTTTGATATTTATATATAGAGAGAGATTTTGATATTTAGATCTAAGAAAGGCATTATTTGTCAAACATATATAATACATGCATGAAATTGTATATACTGAATAGTTATAAAACATTTACAACATTTCTAAATGAACAGTTTGAGAGCCACAGAAATACAGGCAAAGTGCCATATTTGGCCCCAGGCCACAATTTGCCCAGCTATGGTCTATAAATGTTTCAACTTACATTGTGTGTATTATTTAAATCAGAATCATGGTGATAGAAGAAACAGTGGTCCTAAAATCCCTGTTTAGTAGTGGCAGTTTTGGAACCAGTTTAGAGAATGGAAATGGGTAAAGCACCAACAGTAGAAATCAAATAGCATTTCTCCACTCTGACGTAGGAGCAGTGGGAATGTTACTATAAAAAGAAACGTAGAAGCAGCAGAGGCAGTAACTGTAGTTACATAGGGACTTGTACTACTTGCCCAGTAGCTCTGAAAATAATACTAGTAACATGAGTATGAAACAACAGAACGCAGAAAAAGTCATACTGTAGGTGCAAGAATCGTGTTATTGCTACTCGTAGAAGCTTTGTGACAAGATCAAACTGTGATGGAAAGATGAATCCGCAGAACTGCAGGTCTCATGGAGGTTCTCCAACACAATGTCCAGTACCTAAAAAAAGATGTTTCAGGCCGGGAATGTGACGCTGACCAGGCAATAGCAGAGTAACGCCACTCATGTCCACTAATGTGCCTCACCATGTCAGACACAATTCACTGGGCCTTAACTGGTTACCTTGGCTCTGGTGAGAGAAAAAGACAGGCCATTACTGTTTATCCCCGGAGTTATCGCTCTCACCAATGGGCTTGTAAATATTATCCAATTCTCCTTAATCCACTGCACAACGCCACTTACCGGAAGCTCCGACATTTACCTCAGGATCAGCCACGGCTTGGGCTGAAGTGGCTGCGAGTGGTGAAGCGCTAATCTACAAGGCAGATTCAGGATTAGTTGGGCGGGTGAGCCAGGTGACCCCAGGGTCTGAGGTTTTATTGGCCGCAGGAGTTCAAGACCCAAACTGCAGCTGACTGAGCAGCGGATGGTGTCGATCTCCACCTCTTCTTTCCTCCCACTTTCCTCCTTTTTGGGGAGCTTTCTGAGTTCTCTCAGTCCTGTTCAAAGAGCTCTGATGAGAATTGCACTGATCATCTGAGGATTAGAAAGGACTCAGACAACACTACAGCTAATTCCCCCTTCGTTGCCGCTGGGGCGACGAGAGGCCCCTCGTAGCACTCGCAGCTCGCCAGCACATCGGCAGCGCCAGACTCACATGCACTTCACTGGATTTAGATCAGTGTGATGGACAACTTGATTTTAATTCATGCAGAAGAAATTTATGTTGTAAAGCAGGGAAGGAAATCGATCAATCCAGAGTCTTGCCAGTAAGTAAATTAAAAACAATTTCATAATAATAATAATAATAACATGCATTTCAAGCATCATTGTTAAATCAGTTTCACGAAGCATTTTTCATTCAACCAGATTGAAATTGAAAAAATACATTTGCTTTACTTTTTAAACATAAAAAAATACATTGACAGATGAAAAATCATTTGTCGTACTGAACACCATTCAAATATATTCAAAATATAATTCATACTATAGCAGACTGCGGTTTACTAAACTGTAAGGTCATAAGTTTTAATTATTGTGCATCTATTTGAATAATCGGACATTTATTAACCATAATTATCTGAGGATCCTACATTTTGCTATATATACATTTGCTACGTCAAATAAGAACCTGACTAAAGTATGTATTTTGTGTATATTGTCATTTTGCTTTTTCATTTTTGTTTTTATTGCATGTTGAATGTGACTTTGCGAGTGGCAATAAAATCATTATTTTTGTTTCAGTATGAATAAATGAATGAATGTTCGTTTCAATCTCCCCTATTACATTGTAATTACATTTGACATTTGCATGTCCTCAGAGGGGTAAAATCATTATCAACCAGTGACCCATATTTTGTTGAAAAGTAAAATTGTCCCTCAATTTTATACCGATTATCTTTTGTTGCGAAACTCCAGTACGACAGAATGAAAAGACATCGGTAAGTGAACCAGCAGATGTCAAGCTTGCTAAACCCTGTGGCGATTCATGTTTCCCAAACCAAGAGAGGAATCAGTTAAGCTCAAAATCTTATGCTGGAATTTATATACATTTTGTATAGAATATAAAAAAAAGATATCTTGTGTATCAGGGAGAGAAATGATGAGGTATTTTCAGGACTGTCACAGTTGGTCCTTCTGTTCCTCACATTGGCTTCAGATATTTCCTTCTTGAAGGATTTCTAAAACAGACGTTGATAGATAACTGAATCATAAAACAAGGTCTTCCACGAATTGCAGACTGGGCTGACAGTGTTGAGCTCACATCGATGAGAAGGTGCGTCATGAATTGAATAGTGACACCTGCAGAGGTGAGCAGATCTGTTACATCAAACTCACTGTTAAGGAACTGATTCTCAGCACAAGTTAGTTATTGTCTCAGGAACTGTTTCTCTCAACCCTCTTGTGTCCATCACTTAAGACATGGCTGTCAGACAAGACAGATGCTACATTGGGTCTTCTGATGTTTGCCACATGTCCAAAACAGGTCAGCCTCCAACACCTTAACCTATCTTGTGCATCCTTCCTAGTCACACCTACCCACTTCATGACAACTTGAGGTTGTCTGCCTCTTCTCTTTCCCTAACTGGTGTGAGTCACAACTATTGAACGCCTGAGCCTCTTCACCTCTGACACTTCCAACCCTGCTTCTTGTCTTAGTCATATATCATGGCAAACTACTGTCCTATAGAGCTTCCCTTTCACTCTTCTGTTGTCACTACCCCCTTCCCAACCTGCCTTCACTCTCCTCTTCGCCTCTCTAGAGATTGCTCCATTGCTTTGGATGACTGACCCTGAATGCTCATCTGATTTCCTGCTCCCTTCGTCGTCATGTTCCGACTGCATCCCGCCTCTCCAGCATCGTCCACAGTCTCCTCCCTGACCTTTTCAAGTACAGGGAGACCAGATTTTCACTGAGCGTGTTTAAGTGTGAGTTCTTCCTGTCAATGAGAACATCAGAGGAGGTTTCTTCTCAGCCTGTTGACACGTGTGTGCGTGATAGAACGCAGCACAGGTTCCTGTTACCATCAGATTCTGCTGAGAGCGGTGTTGACGGTTTGCTCAGATCCGTGCATTTCCCGCCGTCTAAAGAGATAAGTCCATAAGGCCATGTTTGCCAGTTTAGCAGCGACGCCAACAAGGCAACAAGGAGCTGGGGAGAATTGGAAACCGAGGGTGCAGCCGCTTCAGAGCACCCGAAACAGCTGTGTTTTTACAACCAGTGAAACAGAACTCTCCAGAGGAGCCTTTCCCCCCCCCCCCTTGGCCTGCTACCCATACTGCACCTGCCACTTCCATCACAGCCATGTGGTCACAAAGGGAGCAGTATATCTGTCAACAGGATCAAGTCCTCAATAGACCCCGCGAGCCACTCAATCCTTCAAGACACCCCCTCCCCTGACCTTGACAATGACCCCCCCCCGCAAAAAAACCCCTCGACTGGACCATCCTTGCCAAATTCTCCAAAGATAATCTGTAAAGAAGACGTCTGTGTCACCTGTCAGAAACATCGACAAAGCCAGCAGATATATTGCTAAATATACAAACAAAAAATGAATATTTGTGTTAAATATCAAAATAATGTATGGTCAAATTTTAAGGGTGAAAGATGATCTGCAAAATACTTGTATTATTTTTATTATTATTATTATTATTATTATTATAAGTATTAGTAGTAGTAATAGTAGTAGTAGTAGTAGTCGTAGTGTTGTTTTGAGAAGTGACTTCAATTATGGATTTGGCAAAATGATGAAAAACAAAACCTGCAGCTGATCACCATGGTTTTTCCTCAGGTTATAAATCTCATCTTGATGTCTCACCCAAGCCAGCTCACCTTTACACCCAAGAGGAGGACAATGGTCTGGGCCCTGGTGCCACTGGTGAACAAACCTGTCATCGAGTCGGGACTCTAAATGTGTCTGCAACGTCAAATATCAGGTTAAGCGGCGGCCACTCATGCGCTGCGGCAGCCCTCTGGACAGGAGAAGAGCCCGGGTCGACCTGCAGGGGATTAAAGAAGGTCTCACAATGGATCAGCTGGGTCTTCCTGTCCCACTGAGGAGGGGAAACAAATATTAATCACCTCTCTCAGAAAGCACTGGAGATGTCAGAGGCGGGAGAGGCCTCCTTGTTGCTTCTATCAAATGAATCTGACGCTGAATTGCCATGTTGATCAAACATTCTTTTATTTATCTGATTAAATTTATTTATTAGCATTGTGAATATAACAACTTAAAGGTGAATGTGGGGAAGAATCTAGTTTGACCACCAGCCATCCTAAATATACGCAACATCATACAGCAAGTTAAAGAGATAAAATGTTGAACTTGTGAATAAATAAGATGGAACACAAATAATTTTAAAATGGTCGTGTAGACATAAATACTGAACGAGAATATCATCAAATACACAGAATTATTTTGTGTCTTCAGGGCTTAAGAGTTGTCAGTGCAGAATAAATTCCATGGTAGAAATGTGTCTCTTGACTCTGGCTGATCCTATAATTCAATGGTATCTTAAATGAGTGACCTGGTCTTCTGACCTGCTGCTCACTCAGGTTCTTCAACTTCAACAGTGAAGTTCAACAGCAACAATCCACTCAAAGTTAACTTATCCTCTCAGATATCCTTAGATCACTCCAGAGATGTTGCTGCTGGTGGTTACAAAAGGGATCACATTAAATGCCTACTGCGCCGAAGCAAAACGTCTTGATGGGTATTGGGTTGTTTTATGTTGAGAGAAAAACATTTATCAAAAATGAATGTATTTTGATGACTGCTTTGATGTTTTATGTGTAATGGGACTGACAAGTTTGCCGTCTCACTGGTTGGCACGGACTCGTCCAAGTCCCAGACCTCCCTCTCATCCTCTGTCCACGAGGCATCTCACGAGTGGCGCCGACGAACCCCACCTGGCAAACCAGTGACGGCGCCATCTGGTCGCGGCCAAGTGCCGCCATCGTGCCGGCAGTCAGTACCAATGGTGCCAGCGTGGTGTTGTTTAACAAGCGCATATGAGCAAACACTCGACTGCCAGGTGGCGATGCCGCCACGCCACGCCGACCAGGCGGGGCTCTGTCATTGCTGTTCAAACCCGGGGGCATCAAAGGGGGGCCTTGGATTTCCAAAGTAACTAAGCCATAATCCACCCCCTTATTGGTCCCATTCATATTGAAATGTATGATCAGAGGGGCTGCAGAGACCCTAATCTTGCCAATGAGCAGTCCGGCACAGCTGCAGGGATCAAGTCAGAGTATGAGACCACCAGTTTATTAGAAAAAGTTAGGCCTTGCTGATTGGATTAGGGCAGACAAGAGAAGGGGCCACAGAGTGTGAGGAAATGTCATCTTCCAGCGTTGTGTGTGGTGAGGTGGTCCCCGTCAGAATAAAGAGGCGGGCAGACCGACCCTCGTCCGGGGTTCAGTGACCTGGAGAAATTGGACAGGGTGACTGGAAGAATAGTGACAACAAATTGGAAAGTAAAGCGCGGAGCAGTGGGGGGCACAAGTTCATTTTCCCAGGCCACTGTAAGAGAAACCCAAAGAGAAACTCAATAAGTACATTTCACTCATCTTTGGGAATGATATCCATTTATTTCTCAGTTTAAAAGTGAGAAATTCCATCCCTTGATAAAGCGTGTAGCATAAAAAAAACACATAAATCTAAGAGAACTAGACCAAGTACACTGTATTCAAGGTTATTGCGATATAATAGAAATACTGATTAGAATAATAATGACAAGAAATTATAAATAATTTAAGTACTATGCTTTATTTTTCCTAATATTTGCATAAGTCAGAAAGGTTTCTCTAAAAAATATTTCTCTTATGCAGCGATTGGAGAAATATTTTGACTAGGATTAATATTTATAAAAGTCATTTGATAATTATTAGTTTTATTTTCTAAATTATTTGATTGTTTTTTGCTTTGCGGGGTCTATAAAATACAACTTTTAGTGACACATAATGGGGGTTCAACAAGCAGAACTGCTAAAATTAATAATAAACTAGTAATAATGATTGAATGATTTTTTTTTGTAATAATAATAATAATAAAATTAATGATAAATGTTTTGATGCAATGAAAAGGACAGTTACGTTGAATATGTGGCATAAAAAGAGGAAATATAATTCGACATCACTATAGTTTTTCCCGAGAGTGTTTCCCCTCACAAGGGTCGGCCCGGGACAGCTGGAAGGCCAAATGTGGCTGCTCCATGAGCAGGTCCAGCGTATAACCTCTGGTCATAACGGAACCTCCAGCCACCCGATGAGTCCGCGAGTGTGCATTATCGCAGTTCTTCTGAGGAAAAAGAAAAAGCTGGAGGACTAAAGCGGGCATTAGCTGTGGACTTAAAGGTTTGCGCTGGTTCCTCTGGTAGGAGAATCCGTCCCGTTTAAGTGTGATTGAGGGCGGCTTAGACGGGGATCAATGGTTATCCTCTCCACTGTTTTGTTTCGAGGTTTCTTTTCTGTATTTACTGTGAGGAGAAGGAGAAGCCATTTTGTTTCACTAAGCAGGAGCCAAATAGTTGCATGCTGTGAGTTTCAGAAACCAACAAATATCAGACTTCATCACGCATTGACTTCTCATACCTTGAAAAATGACTAACCTTGGCTATTGTGTTTACCCCACATGCATTTCAATTGATGAAAACATTGCTGTAAATTATGTACTGGCCTTTAAATAATGTGAAATACAGCCTGCTTTTCTACTATGACATAACAATAAACTGAAGGTGCTAACTATAATGACATATTTGGATTATTGCTATTGCTTGTTCACATGCCATTTATGAAAAATTGGCATCCTTGTAAATAGCTAAGAAATATATAATAAATAAAACTAGAAATAAAGGGTCTTCTTAAATTACGAGGAGTAAATAGTACAAACATGGAAAAAAAATACATTTTTTAAATGCAAATGCTAGGAAAAAATATAAAAATCATATCATAATAATCATATCATAGGGGTATATGATAATTTTATTTTTAAGTACAATGTGAAAACAAAAGTAGAATAAAAGAAATTAATACAGAAAGTGCAGGGTTTTGACAGAATGATAATGAAGTTTATTTACTTTCTTCCACTCTTTATATATATAATAAATTCCCCTGCTTTTTTGACAATTCACAGTAGCATAGTGAGTATTGAAGTTCTGTGACGGTCATCTTTCATGCTGATGAACATTGAAATATAGTGAGATTTCAAATCGCTCAGCAGTGAGGAGACTCTGCTGTGCCGCACAGACAAATGTGGCCACGCAGAAACGCAAACACACACAAGCAGGTGCGGCCCCACATCTTAAACGTTCTTTTGCTTTGTAGACTCCAGACTTTAGCCAAATCCCTCTGCAAACTTCTCCCAGGCGCACAGGAAAACTTCACCGCTCTTCTTGCGAATGCAAAGAAAATATGTGACGCCAAACACATTTTCCTGTAAATCGTTAAAGATAAACTCAAAAACCTCAGCAAGCATCACTTTAATCTGACAGTTCGCTCACAAAAGGAGACGTTTATTCAAGCAAAATTGCCGTTTACTTAACGTTTTAGAGGTCAGGTAGAGAAAACATAAGATCTTTTTTTTTAACATTTCAAGTAGCCTCATTTAGGTAAAGCATTAAAATGATGTTTGGTGTTTAAAAAATGTTGTCAATAAATCCAAAATATCCTTTCAAGGCATCTGCCAACTTAAATTCTGGGTTCTATAAATACATCAAAGACAGTCCCGTCAGTGCTCCTATTTTATTTTAAACTGGCTATTCAACATGTCAAGCACACAATTTCCCTCAATCCATCAGCTATCCAAACTGGAGAGGCAGGGCAGCAGTCGAAACACAGAGGTCTAGACTTAGGCCACACCTGGAATGAGTGAAGTTGTTGTAGTAACAAGCCCTCACTGTTAGGGGTCAGTATTTTGTCAGAGAGGTCACTCAAGATCAGCACACAGATTTCCCAACATCTGATAAGACTGGAGTGAGATGACAATGGGGAGATACACAAAGGTTGTTCTAGGACATCCCACCAACCCTTGAGTGAGAATCCAACACTTCTGACTCATATTGTGTCAAATAGCAACTTTTTCAAGTTAACTTTAGCTAACTAAGTCAGCCTTCAATGTTGCATGATGGAGAGGTGTTTCATTGGACTCAAATACTGGATGACATTGCCAATGGTGGTGTCAGTGAGGATTATGAGATTGTATCTTTTTCTACTTTCACTGAGATGTTTCTTCTAAGATGTATTCTCATGTATTCTCTCAAACAGTGATCTACCACTACAGTAGTACCTATACTATATATATATATTTATATATATATATATATATTTTTTTTTTTGTGTGTGTGTGTGTGTGTGTGTGTGTGTGTGTGTGTGTGTGTGTGTGTGTGTGTGTGTGTGTGTGTGTGTGTGTGTGTGTGCGTGTATACCATGTGACCAAAGTAATGTTTCAAAGCGAAAGGAGCTCCACCCCATGCCCCAATCTTTTGAACAACTTGTCCAGTCGACAATGCAGTCGACAAGGCAAGATACGAATGGAGGCTCTCTTCACTAAATTACAATGAATATCACTTGATATGCACTACAGTTCTGTTTCCCCAAACTTCCTCAATCTCATCCGAGGTATTTTTTTCTTCATTGTTTTCAATGACAAGGTGGATCAGTTTCAGATCTGGGATTTTGTTTGGGCCCATTACCTCAACTGGTCCAAAGGTGGTGAAGTTAAACATTTGAAAATAGACTTCAACCATTCAGCCACCTTCACCATAACATTGCTGTCTGTGGCAAAGCAGCCTGGCTATTGCCAACATTCAGCAATATTGCTCAAAGATATTGAAAGTACTTGACTGCACAGGGGATGGAGACGCACACATTCTGTCTTGACTGTAGCTCTTGTCCAGCTCTCTTAGCTGCTGTTGGTAACTGCACATTAGTGTGTGTTTCGGGCCGCCACGTCCTCCACATCCAGCAGCTTTCACAACACCTACGTGCCAACAATCACGCAATACAGGACACCGGTCAATTTTGGCTTTGGATTGTGACTTACAGGGATCACACTAATGTTTGTGTGGACGTAAAAAATTTTAGCAAAAAAGCTGCATGGTTGTAGGAGGTGGATTTGTCTGCGTATTGATAAGAGGAAATTTCGACTTTTTGCTGCGGAAACAGGTTTTGCGGATAAACAATGACTAGACCAGATACCACATCACCTCTTTGTGATCCAAAAAATGGCAGTTGAAGATAAAGTGAGGAACGTTTGAAGCGACTCGCTCTCTGATGACATCACCTAATGGCCAACTCTCCTCTCAATAACTCACATTCATAACAAGTGGGCATAAAATTATCATTATTTTCTTTGCATTTTCATATAATTCGCCAACAACATCTTAAAACTGGTGGAAAAATATATCTTGGAACATGAAAGGAAAATGCACACATTTGGTGGCGTGTCTTCTCTCATTGACACACTTTTATGTCATGGATATCAGCAAAATCCATTTTCAATTTGATCACTCACTTTTGGTTGTAGTAAAGTATAGATATTATTTGAGTGTGGAAGGTGTTCCGACAGTACTAATATATAAAAACCATGAGGTCAGCGAGTATAATTTCATAACATCTGTGGTGTACTTTACTTGTCCCTGGGGTTGAAGGTCCAGTTATATGATAACTACCTTATTAAGTGGATGATGATCCATTGACTGAGCTATCAATATGCCACATGAAAAAATAGAACACTCATCCTCTAATAATGCTCATCGCTTCATATCACCCGGCGTCTCTTGGCAGGTCACTCCAGTCCAAAGTAAATGTCGGTGGATCCCTGTGGACAAAGAGAGAGAGCTCAGTTGTGATATTGTCCCTCAGAGGGATCGAGATGTGTTAATTAAGTAACCCAGTGAGATACTCCAGCTCGTGCCCAACAAATGAAAAAGCTCCAAAGGAACGGAGATAGACGGAGATGTGCTTTGACCTGACAAGCATGAGATTGAGAGACTGTTTATTGTTTTTATTCATCCGTATTTTTGATTCGATAATCGGAAAGTGACATGGATTCTGTTAGTTTCTTTCTTATTTTGGTTGTTTAAAAGAAGGGTTAGGGTTTAAGAAAATGCTACATTTGGAATTTACGAATTGCACAATGCAAAAAAAACTGATTTTGTATAATCTTACATTTTCCTTGATCATCTTTCACAGCGTTCAGTTGCTTGCTGTCCAGTTGGTTCTTGTTCATTGTTAGCAGGAGACAGGTTGTTTTGGTTCATGATTTGGCCTTTGTTTTTTGTTTGTTGAGTCGCAAAATTGTCGGGGGATTTCCCTTTATATGTCCATGTAATGATAGTACACATATGTGTTGTGATATTAATCCACCCCTTGATGTTTAATGCAGAGAAAATACAGAAAAAGAACAGTTGTCTTCGGAGCTCACAAACACCACGCTGCCTCTGGCCAATCACTCGCCGAGGGAAAAAACTTGTTACGTCTCAGCGTCAGGTCTGTGCGTACAGTTCAAACAAACCAAACAAATCAACATGCAAAAATATTATTTGCGGTGGAGGTCGTAATCCTGTTACACCCACATGACCCTCTGTCCATACCGTGGTCTCTGCACAGACATCAGGTCACTGATGTGGGAGGCCTCCTATGTTCTGTCCCAAAAGACATGTTGAGAAGGATTGTTTTTTCCTTGCTGCTTATACACAGAATATTTCAATACACAAAACAAGACTGACTTAGGTGTTTTAAGACTGTTTTTTCTGTGCAATATACAGGGAAAAACTTGACTACATAATCATTTATGGATTTTTTTTTTTATACCATTTAATGTCAATGTCTTTTTGTGAATGAAAAATGTAGATATGTTGCCTGTTGCCTGGTCACTGCTACCGTTCTTATCTCTGACTGGAAATCTAGTTAACCCTTGAATGTTTGTGTGACATTTTCAGTTACGTACATTTTCCTCGTCTCCAGCTGCGGGGGAAGAAGGAGCCAGGCTTGATATCCAAAACCTCCCACTGAGTTTCATTCCACTGTAATGCCAACCAGCCGTTTAGCTATTTATCTCCATCTCTCCACCTTTTTGGACATGGCATGGTTTCCTTTTGCTTGGTGATCCCACTGGGAACAGCTGAGGGTCCTGTGATCCACCCAGCGCTGCCAAAGCTGCACTTCTACATGTCGAAATAGCAGGGATGTGAGTAATGAGTGGGTTTGTAATTTGCCAGGACTCCCTTCTGGTCTGGTCAGCACTGAGATGTCAAGGAGACAAGTAAGTCGTAGAGAATGTCAATCATTCCCTGAGGAATATTTGACTGTGCGACAACTTTCTACTGCAGTTATGACTTCAACAAATGGGGGACATACACCCAACATGGAATATATGTGTCATAAGGTTCCATTAAAAATCAGACTGTATTTTATATTATTATATATTATTCCAATATAGTTACTGGTGTACATCCTTTCTGCTTAAGTCTTAAACTTAAAAAGACCGGTAGCCTTTACTGTGTTCTTCCTTGATAACATTTTAAAATTGGTTTATACATGCATTGCAGTTCAAACACAGACACATTATTGGTGATGCAACTTCAGCATCAGACACCATCTTGGGGAAGAAGCAACCAGCTGCAGTCTATAGAGTTTGAGACCAGAAATGGGTTGGCGCTAAGTCATCGGTCATGTATGGGAGGGTAGCAGGACAGCAGAGTGGCATCCAGCTGCAATGTCACATTTTCAGAACCACTATTTCAGCATACAGCTCACAGCTTTGCTGACATTACATCATTTGACTATGTCGTCCTGGAAGCGATCATTTGTGCTTGAATGGTCACATCAAAAATCAGTTTGGGGTCAGTACAAAATATATAATGCATGTGGGTGAACAAAAAGACTCACTACTTTTCTGTCCAAGTATCGTCATCCTCTTTGAGGATTCAGTATATCCCTGTTTGTTGAAAAACATTGGTATTGCTTTCTGGTCAGCTGCAGAATGATCTCGACAAAGTGCCGACAAAGGCATTGGTTGTTCACTTGTCCCTTGTTGTCTGAAGTTCTCACTCCACATATTTTGGGAAGAACAGGCTCAGATGATCAGTGGAATGATAAGAACATCCCACCGCCCTCACAACGGTTCAGCATCTCTACCCTGATACTGAAGCTGAAGAGCTTGTTGACCTGCTCCCAATGGATGTTGTGAAGCTTGTGACGTCATTGAGGCTGGTTTCTGGCTCTCACTCAGTGACAAACTGTGCAAAATTTTAGTTCACTTTTACATAGGACAGTGGATGATACTGCATATTTACGATTCCAGTCATTCCGTGTCATCCCAGCTATGACAATCTTCCGGGAATACATGATAGTGATCTGAAAATGTTTATTTGTCAAGGTCACCCCAGACACTGTAGGCCGGGGGATTCAGTGTCTGGCATGGGTCTGGGTCACTTGTGTGGCCCTTTGAATCCACAGCTGTCTTGATGAACCAGCCTCAGTGAGGGCCTTCTTGCTGTGCAGTCATCGTATCCCCAGCGGTTTGGGGCCATGCAGACTGGCCTGCTGAACTCTCGACATACGTCCTCAAATGGGCTGCATCAGCTCTACAAGCCATTGGTTCTGCATTCATCTTCCCTCCAAACGCCTCCCAGGGCACAGTCAGTTCCAGCAGGACCACCAAGGACCACGGTCACTGAGATGCTATCAGGGAACGTCAGCTGTTTCCTGAGGTCCATCTTCAGCTGCCAGAAGTCCGCCTGCTTGGCTTGTGCACTGTTGCTGGATGTTGTTGCCTACTGAGAGAGATTCCTGTAGTGATGGTATCTGCTACTGCTCTAACACCTGCTTGAGGACCCAGCGACTGTGTCCTTCTCCAAGGGCTTTCAAGGCAGACACTCAGGATTTAACTTAACTGCATTAAAATGTGATTGCGGACTTCATATTTTTTGTGTCAGTTAGCTGCAACAGTTGATATTGTCTCAGCGACTTTGTTAAAAGTGGCTGTTAAAAAAGAGGTTCAATATTTTTTTTTCTTTTATTTAGATTTTTGTGTTGAGCTTACCCAATAAATTGTTTTGAAAAATAAATACAACTCATGTGAAATGTCATCATGCCGTTTCAATTCAATGTTTTAATGCGTTAATAAGATGAGCTCTCAGGTCTGTTACGGTGCATTACACTAGTCAGGTTTCTTTATGTGTATTTATTACATAGTGATTTGCTGTAATCTGAGATTGAATTTAATGGGAGATAATATCAGGTATAATTGCTTCTAATTGTGAGCAAAAACATGCTCCCGCTTTGTCTCAGTCACTTTAAGTCGACGTTGTCTTAAAGCAGCTCAGACAACAATGGAGCTACAAGTTTCTCATTTTAGACAGGCCGTGTTCAATCATGTGATTTTGAGAAGCTTAAAATTGCTTTTGCTTTGTATATTCGGCTTCACCTTAATGCAAAATGAAATTGTCTTAACTGGTTGTTGACTCAGGCGACGCCCCTTTGTTACAGCACTGAGGCTAAAGGCTGTTGATGTTTAAACCCCCCCCGATTTAGCTAGTCATATAACAAGTATGGACGTCCTTTGATGGCTGATCCTTTTCTGTCATCCATTTTACTGAAATGGTAAAGAAAAAAAAAGAAGTGTCATTGGAAACTCCCTGAAACAGTGGAAACAGAACCTCAGAGACTTACTGTCTCTCTCTGAGGCAATTCAAAGGAGTGTTTTTCCAAAATGTGGCTCAAATGTTTAAGACAGATTGAACATCCTTGTAAGATTTAAAATACTGAGAGTAAAATAGAAGTTTAAACAAATGCTGTTTTTTAAAATTTGACGTGTTGGTCTATAAAGTGCAGTATTTGACCATCAACTGCAATGCATTGAACTACAACAAAAAGTGCATTTTATTTTGATTCTTCCATGTAGGTTAATCACTTTTTGCAGCACCATATGTAGTTTGGGTTGCTGTACATTTGTTTTATTTAAAACTAATTCAAACATTTCAATTTTAATCACATCATGTGTTTTTGCTAACTTTCACACTAGGTAGCGTTACAAGTCCAAAGTCATGTACAGTTCGAAGTATGACATCTTCTCCAGCTTTTGCCTTTAATTCGTGCTCCTTTGACAAAGTCTGTCTGTGAAGCAACACGTTGCATCTCAAAATAATCCTATTTAGACACATAATATTGTTGATATATAAACTGCAGGCACCTGCTGACCAAGCCACATGTTTATGTCTGTCTTCTTTCCCACTAGTGAATTGCAGAAATAGAGGAAGTTTAGTTGTGTACATGGGAAAAGACAAGGTAGCAATATAAAGCTAGTGACTGGTTCAGAATTTTGTGTCGTAGATATAAGATTTTATATAACTTTTCATGACATGTGTGTTTTTTCTAGCAAAGATAAACTGTCTCATATTTCCTTTGCCTTATTTTCCAACCGAGACTCAGATTATAGCGGGATATAGAATTTGACGCCGTCATTTAACATGAATTTCAAAGAAACAAGTTCAAAGAACAGTTCATTTAGTTTAGTTATTTTTTCTGACTTCTGAAGTCGGGAATCTTCAGGTTTCATTAAACGAGTGAAGTCATTCAAGAGGGTGAACAACAACACACATAGAGGCGCTAAATTAAATCTGCAGTGCTGTTTTAATTAAGATTACAAGTTTTTGGTTCCCAGAATTCGTCGATGTGAAGTTGGTTCAAAAGCTTCCCCCAGGAGTGCTACCATTGGAGGACACTAAATCCTCGTTCTGGTAATTAAGAAATATTGTGGATGTGAGGAAATGTGTTGGCATGTGTGCTGGCGGCACGTGGGAAATCTTAGTTTTTGTTTTAATAAGTTGATGCGAGTGAAGGGGGATTAAAAGGGATGCGAGTCAAAACAAACAAATAATGCAGGGGAGGAAAAAAACGAAGCGTTTTTACACACAATGTGGAGACTTTTATGAGAATTATGACTGTATTACAAGTACATTAAGGTATTGGAAAATCTCTTATGAAAATTGTTTGCTTCAGAAAACAGACCATTTCTCTGTGTAAAAGTACATGAGTCATCATCAACAGAAATAATACCATGATGAGAAATTGTACTTGAGTATGAGAGAATATAAGATAGATATCATAAATTTATGAAATAATGAATGAATTGATATCTATGATCCGGAAGTGAGATAGCAAGGACAATTCAGTGCAAGGTGTATATCAATATTTGGAAATATCCCTCGTCAGCTTGATCTTGACTTCAACGTATGAATAAATTATGACCTCAAGTCGTCGTGACTCACTCAGATATGAACGATTTCATGCATCTGACTGACCTGCTGCTGCGGTTTCACAAACATCTTCCACTGGGATGCATGACTCTGACTTGATATCATGAGTCACCGCACCCTCTAGTGGCCGACACCTTTACTACGATTTAACAGAAAACGCTTGCACATTTAATTATGCAGATTAAAAAATAAATTAATAAATTGCTGACGCCAAATGCAAGTATTTATATAAAAATAAATACAATCTCAAGGTGTCAGATGAATAAAATAAGCTGATGAATGTTCTTATTTAATTGTTTGAGGTTGAAAACATGAATATGAAAGGAATTTATATTAAAAGACAAAAAACAAACCACAATTGAGTCATCAATGTTTGTTAATTTATTAGTTTTCCTGTTCTGAAGTGGGCAAAGCAATAAATATCGGTGCCCACCAATGACTCCTGCCCACTGCCACAGGCTGAAATATAGAGGTCTGTTGTCATGTGTATCAGGTTTGCTTTGACGTCAAATATAAATGGCTCTTTCTGCACAGTACAGTTGGGTCATCTTCAGTCATGTGTTGGTAAAAAAGTGCTTCATTGGCAAATTCATCTCTTAAATCGCACCACACAAGCCAACCTTCCCTCACAATGTTCACGAATGAGCTTTTAAACTGTTCACCTTTGATTTGTCCTCTACTCTGTAAGCAAGTAAATAGGTTACTATAGTAATAGCAAATAAATAGCACTTGTGACAATTGACCTGTGAAAAAGCAAATCACAACGGTCCTAAAATGGACACTTGTGGGACACCTATGCCCCTGTTCAGATGAGAGCTTACATTCTTTGTAGTTACTTTTTATTTCAAAGCGAATGTCAGACTTTAGCCCTCTTTTCCAGAAGAAAAACGTTCAGAAGTGCTTAAATTTGGCTCAAGCTAATCCAAACGTTTGTGGGTATTCCAAACTCCCAGTGAGTACGTCGACTTGTCCGGGCAGAAACCAGCTCTGGGGAGGGTAAATCTGCCTGTGGTGCCCCAGGGACGGGGGATTACCCCAGGGCTCTGAGGCTGCTTCCAAACAGGTGAGGATCCAAGTTAGACATGACTGACTTCGCCGGGGTGTCCGGGGCTTAGAGGATCTAACTTTAAAAGCACCTTGGTGGGTGTTCTGCCGCTCTCACCCCGTTGTTTGTTTGTCAGTCATTAGACGAGGAGCATTTTGTGTGGGTCGCTCTTAATCCGAATGCTGGTGATTACGGGACGGTCAATAAAAGCTAATTGTGTGCGCTGAGATAATAACAGCTAATGGAGTCGTCTGATATCTGTGTTTGACCTGAGAAACAACACACACACGTGTAGAACAATTCTGACCCATGATTGAAGCGGGTCACCAAAGTCCAGCTGTTGCTTAATAAAACCTGAATCACTCTGTTTGTTTTCTGTTGCACTGGCCACACAGACTTTTCCAACTACCTCGAAAAATGCCACGAGATAACCGACACTTCCGCTTTGTTCATGCAGACTGATGTTCTGCCAGACAGTCAACAGCTGAAGATAGCCTCATAAAACCAATGGATTGAGATAGATTCTTGAGGAGGAGGAAATTCTTGAGAAACATTTAATGTCTGTTCGATTCAAGAGGCAGCGATGACGGAAATGAGCCACACTGATTCACCACCAACCCTGCAGCCTGTGTTGTGAGTCGGCAGTGAGAACCTGTCAAACATCAACAAAGCAAAATGTGAGCATTAAATATGTAAGAAATTAAATTTCAACATCTTCCTTTGTATCTTGTGAATCATTAAGTCCTGAAAGAACAGAACACTTTCTTATCTTACTATCGGTCGATTGGAATCATGGGTAATATATGGCTCAAGAATGTAATGCATGTTCAATTTTGGAAGCATTAATATGCAAGTGCGAGTTCTTAGCTTTACTGAGCCCTTGAATTAAGTGTTTTACTTAAAAAAAAATCCTATAGCACTAATAATAATAATAAGGCACACATGATAAACAGGTGCTACATAATTCAACACCAGAAAATAGAAAGAGGTTATGTGATTGTTAGCCTTTGTCTGCAAAATAACAGGTGAATAACAGGATTTCAGTGGGTGTATTAAACGATTCATAGCACAGGTGTACTTAAGCTGCTTGGCAGAGGTCTGACGCAACAATTTGAGGTGCTTCTGAAATTTGCAAAGAAAAAAACATGTCTAAAGAAGCAGAATAATAGTTTGCATTTCTGACTTATCTCCGTCCAAATCTCCTGGCATAGGTCACAGAGAACAAGAGTGCCTTGTTGAATGTATTCAGTGAGCATATGCCCCTGGCTAGCTGGGACAATCATCAGGATATAAATGTGGTCGAGGTGAGAGTGAGCCCATTCACATGGTTCTGAATGGTACGCCTCACAAAGGAGCACCACCTCAAGAGAGAACAACACCTGACCGAACAGGCAGCTCAGTATTGGGATGACGTCTGGATGAATCTGTCAGCGTTCATCATTTGAAAGTAGAAAGTGACAGGGAAAGTGGGACGATCGGGGAGATGAGTCCTGGTGTGTTCAGGGACAGGACCAGAACCGCCGGAGGGGGCCAGATTACCCAAGTGCCATGGGAATCTAATGCAATTACGAGTGTTTGCTTACACCATGTGTCCCCTTCCGTCTGCGCAGCGGCATCGGGACTGTGCCCACCATCATCCTCTCATTCAGCCTCGGTTGTTTGTTTTCAGTACTTGAGCCACCCCCACTCCCCCCCCTCACCACCGATTGTCTTCAATATCTCTAATTAAAGTAAACCAATAAGCTTGGGGGAGGGCAGGAAGCGTTTGAAGACTGGATTGAACTCTAACGGCAACTCAGAAGTCGAAGAAGAAGTGAAGGAGGGGCTGTTTTGTTCCGACTGTGTGTTTTGGCCAAGTTTAGATGCGTGGAGACGAGGCTGGAGGGCAGTGTGCTGGTAAATTCGACATTATTTATAATGCAAGAAAGGCCACAAAAGAGAGGGAGAGCGTTTGTTTAAAAGATTAGCCTGCTTATTAGCTTTAGCGCTTATTCCCAGTCATTTGTCTTCATCCTCAAAGCCAGCGCCGGATTATTGATTGTATTCTGATTTATTTATGACTTCGAATGAACGTTCCAAAGAAGGTGCAATGTCTGCGAGATCAGTAGTCAGGTGCCCTGTCGCACCGCATCCAGGCCACCCATGGTTCCACTTTCTTATTTTGACTGCGCCCTGGGACACGGATGACATTTCGTTTATGTGTGTTCAGCGCCGATGATGATATTAAACTAATCTGTCCGTGCTCCTGTTTGCTCGCAGGGATTTGGAAAGTATAGGCAAACATCAGACTTGGGTAAACTTGTGCGGATGAGGGAGAGATGTGGGGGAGTGTTGGCTCTCTCAGTGTGAGTACGCTAGGTAGTCGGAACCGCCATAGTCGGGATTAGGCTCTGGATGTCAACCCTGTTGCTGTGTGTTTGACAGGACGCAGAGTTGACCTCATGCAACATGAACTAAGTCAAGGTTTCACTTTCACAAGACTTTCACAAGTGCTCCTCCTGTGCTGACATCAGCACCTCTGCGATATGCCAGAGGTAGCAAGGTATTGGGGACCAACCTAGGCCAACATAGACTGACCCGCCAGTCACCAGTGGGGGCGGTGGCTGATGAGGAAGATAATGACAGTGACAATGATGATGAGGAATATGACGATGATGATGATGATGATGGTGGTGGTGGTGGTGGTGGTGATGACTTGTAGATAAAGGTGATGATGAGTCTCAACTGTGAGAGCTCACTTTGTGTGACATCGCTCCCTGATTCATTCTATAGATAGATAGATAGATAGATAGATACTTTATTGATCTCTGAAGAGAAATTCCCATTTCCAGCAGCATGACAAGTGGAAACATAAGAGCAAGTAAAAAAAAAAAAAAAAAAAAAAAAAAAAAAAACAATGCTACAATGAGACAGGAAATTAAAATAAAAATTAAAATAAATAACAACAGTTCAGCATGTGAATGTGTGTGTGTCACGAACTAAAGTGCACGTGTGTCTTTGGTGTGAGTCTGTAGTGAGTCTAGAGTGTATTTGTCCATTTTATCGTCCTTCCCGAGACATGTTGAAGAGCCAAATGGCGTGAGGGAGGAACGATCTCCTCAGTCTGTCTGTGGAGCAGGACAATGACAGCAGTCTGTCGCTGAAACTACTCCTCTGTCTGGAGATGGTGTTGTGCAGAGGATGACTGGGATTGTCAATGATGGACAGAAACCTGTTCAATGCCCGTCTCTCTGCCACTGATGTTATTAGCTGTCCAGCTCTGGGCCTCGTCTCTGTGTGTGTTCCACTTCATGACTAAATAACAGCATCAAATGACTCAACTTGATGGATGAACCTGAAACATCACATTTCAACGTAGGGCACACAGACTTTTCAAAAATAAAAACAGAAAACAAGTCATTCATTCAGGAAAGTTGTGGATTAATCACAAATAAAATGTGTTTTGCTGGAAACATTTTTCAATGTACCTATTTCAGGTCAGACTTAATCTTAAATTGGATCATTCTGATGTCAAAATGTTAAAATGTCATTTTTCCTCATCAATTATGAAACCTATAATTAAAAAAATGAAGTTGCAGACGTAAAATAAATGAGACAAGAGTGAAATTGTTCATAAAACGTCTCCCACCAATTGATTTCATACATGTTTGCAAGAGGTGAGCAGTGTAGTGTTCATCATATTCTTTTAACAATTATTTTATCCAAGTCAGTGTGTACTTATTTATCATAGAAACTTTGACATTTTGTTTTGCTTGTTTTTACACTAACTTATTAATATTAATAAGTTATAATATGTATACATGTTTTTATATGAATAACTACAGAATGATAAGAATGAATTGCACTATATATATATATATAGTGCAATTCATATATATATATATATATATATAGTGCAATTCATTCTTATCATTCTGTAGTATATACATATATATATATGTCTTGACAATGGAAATAAGTTCTTCTTTTGTTCTATATTGTCATCCACGCTTGCTGCATGAACAGTGGGAGGAAATCAGAGTGCTGTATGAAACCTGAATGCTGATTTTCAGAGCTCAGAGGGTGGATCTAAATACTGTAGATCAAAGATACTGATGATAGAACAGAGTGGAACATCGAGTGGCTTCAGAAAACAAGGGCACTACTTCATGAAACTTCTTCAGAACCTCATTACAACAAAACTAAAACACCTTGCTGTGATATAATACGTTGAAATCATTTTTTTTTATTTCAGATATTGTTATATTTTCTTTTTTACAAATAATCGCATCGTTTAACACACTCAACTGCAGCCTATCGACATGAAAACATTAATGCGTTCACTGACCCGTTGAGAACATGAGATTTCTTGTAACCAACATTGCGTTTAACTCCGAAAACCACAGATTATTTTACAACGTAGGATTAGATTGATGTTTTCAAGAGGTGAATAAATCCCACGGTGCTCTCCGTGTGAACACGTTGTGAGAGATTTGTGGGTAAACACACATCAGTCTCAGCAACATGAAACGTTACTGTTGACTCTACGCTTCGCTGATGATGAACGAGTTTGTCAAAGCCGCAAACTTCAGATTTAAAGGCAGACGTTCATACCTATTGAATGGATTGCCTATTATTGGACTACATTTGGCGGTAATTTATCCACAAACCATATCTGTGTTGTCATCCCTGCCCGCAAATGCCGCTATTGTACCATGTGACCAGCCAGAATCCCACCAAACAAAGGAGTGTCATGATAGCACCTTAGCTCTAAGCTCTGAATTACTACTTTACTGCTGCTTGCAGACAAAACACAACAAAAGCTTAGAGCTGTCATGCAGGCACAGACTTATGCCAGTGTGTTTATGCGTCTCTTTGGCAATTATAGACTTGTGTGGTCTGAGTCGTCCCCTCTGGACCACTTCTGTTGCAACGCTTCATTTCGTCCAGCGCCTGCATTTCTTCTGTTTGTTATATATTATACATATTACATATTATATTTTGTGTCGAATATAAAGCACAAACGGCTGAAGTGCTGTTTTTTTGCCACAGCAAGAACCCTACATATATTTTATATAAAAATGTTGGGAATTTTTGGACAAACAATTGGAAATATTGCTGACAGCAATGACCTCAGTGGGAGAGATGCTGGCAGTAGCCAGTGACAGGCTTTTGAGGCTTCATGAAACAGTGCCCTCATTTTTAGAGCCCATGAGATGGCCTGGTCTGGTCTCTACATAATTTCTAAACCTAGAGCGCCACCTACTGAACACTGGAAATCAGGACACTGTTTCATGAAGCCTCGTCAGTCCTTCAGAAGCTGCAGCTCCAATAGAGTGAAGATTTTTCAAATGATTTGTGGAGCCAAATGGTTGTCTCTCCTTTATCCAAACAAATGGCTAACTTAAGTCTGGACTCTGAATCAAACTGAAATCGAATTATATTTTGATGTTTTAATTCTGAAATTGATGCATAAAACTTCCTCAATTTGAGGTCAGCAAAAGGTCCACACAAAGTGGTGCGTTTCCAAGCATTGGTCCCCACAAGTATAGCTATAGTATAGTTCGCATATACAATCACACACCCACGTTTGTTTTTGCTATTTTAGATAGGACCTGACCTGTCATTGCCATAATGCTTTCCCCAGCCCCTAACCCTTAACCATCCAAAACAAATGGCTGACCTTAACCAGGACTCTGAACCAAACTCACTCCCAATTAATTAATTATATATATATATATATATATATATATATATATATATAAATACTTTTACTCATGTTTTAAAACTTGACATGAGATATAACTGAGTAAGTCAGCGAGTTGAATGTGACCCGGGCGGTGCACAGCGCTAGGACTGATCCAGACCTATGAATAAACCCTCGAAAGTTTCCCACTTAATAGCAGGACTCCACAGTGAGACTAAGTACAGAAGGCTTTTGGAGAAGCTGAGTTTATTCCACTGACATGGAGGCTAAAGCTAACCGTGTCCTGGAAAGAGCTGGGATGTCACGAGCTTTAGCCGTATAATAGTCAGGATTTGTTGATAAAACAGGGGCCTCACACTGGAGGTGTTTAGTGACTTGAATTGGCAATGTTCCGTAGCTGCTGAGCTTTTCCATCAGATCTCTGTTTGCCTGGATGATATTGTCACGTCCCTGTCATTTCCACTGTTTTGGAAGTAAGTCATTGATCACCGCTTACAAAATATGTTTGCACATATAATAAAAAAATGTTTTTTGCTTGTTGAAAAGTGCATCATCTTCCTGCTCAGTGTAAAATGTCCAGCCAAAATGAACAAATTCAAACACAAATGTGAACATAAAGTCAACATTTCAGTCGTGAAATGGCACCACATTCTTCAAGAAGGACGGCTTCTTTTGAGCTTTTCAGGAGACCGATTTGAAGAAGGCTTGAAATTAGTACTTCATTATTAAATATGAGGGAAATAAATAAAGACAAATATTTATTTGTATTTGTGTGTCTGTGTGTCCTTCTTTACCTGCAATTGTGGGGACCAATTCTTGGAAAAAACACCACCTTGTGGGGACCTCTTGAAAAGAGAACAAGAACCAGTTTATTTGTATAAATCTAGTTTACCTGTAAACTCGGAAAAAATACAGATTAAATGTGAGCACTGTGTGCTGTTAAGGTGCTTTAAAAAGTGCCTTGAAAGTACTTCTGCTTTGAATGGATGAATGTGTCCGCCATGTTGACAAAGGAATAACAAACCTTGTCGGGGACTATCCTGGCAATTCAGCTTCAAGAGGGGTCACATGAAATACTGCCACTGTTCAAGCGGGCCGAAAGAGAGGACAAAGACAAAGCTCATTTATGATAAGTGTAGTTACACCATGAAGTTAGCTAAATAGTTGTTTGGTTGTATATACTTGTAATTCATTTAAATCAAATTAAAAAAGCAACTCCTGGCAAAACATCCAAATATGAACATGAAATAGGAACAACCCCCAACAATTTGAAAGAAAGAAAACACTTGCGAACTTTAACTAGTTATATTTAGAGTTAAAGAAGTGATCAATTGTGAAGTAGAAAATGGAACTGTTTGTGAGCTGTCTGTGGCAATATTTCTACAGGTACATGATCAACTCTAAAGTTTGATGAATCAGCAATGACCTGCTGCTTTCGTTGCAAGACGAACAAAGTGACTGAAGAATCAGCATGGTGTCTCTACAAGAGAACTTGGTGACTTCTCTCTCTGAGTTGTGGAGGGAAACATAGCCCATTTTAATCTATTGCTTTCTTTGTGAGTGCTGCCCAGCCAGCCTGATGAAACATATCAGTCTGGATCAGTTGTAACATTCTACTCCAAGACTAAGAGTTCAAAGTAGACAGTACTGAAGCGAGAGCCTCGTGGTCATAATTTCAGCTGATAGTCCCATCGATGATGAGGACATGAAGACACGTGGCTGACTCAGCAAAATAAATCTGTGCCATGTCCGACGTTTTCAGATGAGGCACAGAACCACCTGGCAGGCCTTATCTACATCCTGCTTTTGATAGTTCCCGCTCATCTTCCTTTGTGTCTCTCTCACTCTTTTTCATCCACAATGGCTGAATATTCAGTTCCTGAAACTAATATCTGTGAATATCCGGGTCAACTATTTACGCACAAGAACCTAAATCCAACTTCGGCTTTCCCTTGATTCAGCAGCAGAATCAACGATATTTGCTGCCAAGTTGACAGATGTAGTGAGAATTTGCCTTGAGATGCTTCGAACAATTACACTGTGTACCACTTTACACAATTGGACATTGTGCAGCATCTCATTTGTTTTCTGCGAGAAACAAGGCACCACTTCTTTATGTATTCAACCTAAATAAATAAGAATTTCAGGATGAAACAAAATGGCAAATGATGTTGACTGTGAAGTACAATACGCCGACTCAAAAATATCACATGCAGTCGAAAACTACGTGATAAAAAAACATATGTCAATTACCAAAAAATAAATTCTGCTCACTGACAAAGATTTAAAAAAAAGATCTGATGATAATTATTATTACAGATAGTACATTAAATGACAACCTTGAAGTCATATATATATGATACATATTTCTCTGATATATATCTCGTACGAGCAATTGATAGTATTTAGAGAATAAATAACGTTTCATAGTGTATGTTGATTAGCAGAGAATTTTGCTCTGAGAATTTCATGTGTCACCATTACTACTTGAGTCAGGAAAATGAGAACAAAAATTACTGAATTTGTGTTAGAAATAACAGATGAGGATACAGAATTAAGGTGGGAATAAAACCATGAAGTTTAGGTATTAATGGTATTAGCCTGCCACCCAGCGGACACTATTAAAAGTTTTTTTATATGACGCATAAATGATTGATGGTTGTTTCCCTTTAACAAGATAAAACAGAGAAATGTAAAATATGATGTTTTTTTTTCTTTTTTAAATAATGATTCTTATGTTATTCACACACTGATGGCTAAAGGGATAACTGCCTGTTCTTCAAAAGGTCAAAAGGGTTGTTCATATGGTCCTACAGGAGAGTGGGGGAAGAAGCTTTAGCTTCTTATTGATCGAGTCATCCACCAGTTTTGGAACATCCTGCACAGTCTACAGCTGTGTGAACCAAATGAGAGGCTGTTCATGTCAACATTATATTCTGGCGCTGTACTGAGGGGATGCTCAGTAATGCACATTATTTTCCACAGCAAAAAAAAAAAAAAAATGCAATTCAGGTTTAAATACGAAATTGAGGTAAATAGAAAGGTAAAAGTAATGATCAATGTCAAATCCTGTTTACCTGTAAAGGTGAAATGATTTTTTTTTATAACAGATACATTACAAGTTAACAAGTGAATTAGAAAGGAAATGCTACTTTTATGAGGGAAAGAAAGAAATTATAAATAAAAGTGGCTGTTGTTGGAAAACAAAACATCGACAAAACACAGAATAAATACTTCAAAGGCACAAAAGACAGAGCACACCTGCACCAAGCCGCTCATTTCCACCCCCATTGTGCTTTTCGCTTATGTATTAATGATCTGAATTTACTGTGGCTATAATTTGTAATGAGCTCAATCGGTCAGCAGGTGGCAGCAGCGTCGCAGAGCTGATGTAACACACAAAAAGCAGTAGTGATGAGTAGGTGAGACTTCATGAAACAGTGTTCTGACTTTGTTCTGCTGTAAAATGTTAGGACTCGAACAACAAATTCAATGAAACCTCACACCATTTGTAAAGCAAGAGTGTCATCTAGTGGCATCTAAAAATTAGGACGCTGTTTCATCAACCCTGCAACACTGTTCCACGATACCTCATCTTAAGTTATACAAACAACTAGTGATTCTAAATACAACTTGTGCACCTGTCTGGTGTTTTATTAATACTATAATGTGGCTACACGCACAGCTTCAAGTTAGGTTTCACCACGTGTCCTCGGTTTAAACGGACCTAATAAATATGCCGCAAAAACACATTATAATGAGCCACAGTTTTTCAACAGCTGTAAAAATGGAGGTCATACCTGAAAACCATGAATGAAATACACACAAACATGCAACATCATTGAAGCACAATAACATGCAAACAAATTTAAACAAAATAAAAACAAATGTGAAAAATATGAAATTCAAAAATCACCAAAACACACAGATAAGCGCCTACACAATCTCAAATGAATAACTTACTATTAATGCCATTGAACAGTATTTAAATGTATAAACACAAAGCAGAGCACATGTGGATGAACACAAAGACTGGTCCTCACAAAGATACACAACCAGCCTGTCATTGGGACAATGATTGGCACCTAAATGCAAGAAACAAAATGATGAATTAAAACTCATTGTTTATATGGGCTGGCAGCAAAAGAGGAATGACAAAAGCGAATATATTTCATTAGTTGCTTGGCGACACTAAAGTTATGATACTGCAAAAAAGTCGTTTTTATGACAAATCTTCTGCTTCGAAAAAAATCATGCTTAAGATATAAGACTACCACATGAAGTGTAGCAACTACACATGCACTCCACCACGAGATCACAGGTTGTGATACATAAAGGCACGCACCTTATTGATCCTTCCATCTATTCACTATTGATTTGTTCATGCTGTATTTGGCTGCTGAAAGGTAGAGCCAACAACTAATGCTCCAGGCAAAGCTGTAGCCAGGGCATTGTGAGCTGCATACGTTATACCAGGTAAGAATTTGGTGAATTTTCCGGCACGTTCATGATAAAGGAAGAGCAGGTTTGATTTTAGACTTCCATAGCCAATCTGTGTGGCACCCTCCTTTGAAAGCAACCAATGAATTAATAACTGAACACTGGTGAATCCACAAAGCTGAATAAAAAAAAAGACATTCACATCATAATAAATTTCATAATAACACACGTTTACCATTTCACCGACATGAGTCTCTATCTTAATTCTTATTGAAGCTTGTATTTTAACGTGTTGCCAGGCAACAGCAGCTTCACAGCTGATGTAAAATTCCAGATTTTGAAAGTGTCATACTGTGTGTAAACGGTAGGAGGAGGGATAGCTGAATATTTGGATGTTGCATGCATTATAGCGCCACCCAGAGGTGGGCCCCCACACAGCGCTGTCCATCGATCAGCATGCACAGGAGACAAACCATTGATCGGTCTATTTCCCGACAGAAGGTCACCACAAATCACACTCCAGTATTTCTCGTCCATTATAGCAAGTCAGGTGATCCAGTGGTATATCGTTTTGTGCAACCACTGAAAATGGTGTCTTTTAACTATAAACATTAAATTACTCATGGTCTTCTTCACAGTCTTGCAATTCACATCAGATGTTGAACATGATCCTTGACAGAAATTGTTTTCATAACTCATTATTTGGAAATCGTTTGAACGACGGAGAAATAATAGTTGGATTTTCAGTGAATAGTTGTATGTATATTTCAAATTCGCAGTAATTACCTTTGTTTTAAAACGAATTACATGTGCTCATGTCGTCGTGTGTTTTTTTTTTTTATAAACCTTACTGTGCTGCCTCATAAACAGAAAATGTAAATAAGTTCCAACTTGCTCTGCTCTTGATATCTTTGACTGCGACAAAACTCAACACATATTAGAACTGACTTGGCTAAAGAGTTCAGAAACATACACACGGGCAGGGAGTCGTGAACGCGTAGCGGCTGTCGTAACGCAGCTCCGTTCAAATCTTTGCGACAGTTTTCCTTTACGGCAGACTGTGGTGTTACACACACGTGTTGTCGTCGCATGGGAAGTCTGCAGGGCTGCTGCTAGTTCAGTAGTTCATTGTTGTAAGTATTGCAGGTTTACTCCTGCTTAAGTCCTGTTAACTTCGACATCGCTAGTTTTCCGATGACACGCGAATAATAAACATCGCCGTGTCTGTCGATATCTCGTTATTTTGTTACAACGGGGATGAAACAGCATGCTAGCCGGGACTTCTTGATAGTGCTATGAGTGGGTCCCATTGTGTCCTTACCTTTCCCCCTCTTCTTTGTTTTCCTGTTGATATTATTCAGGCATAATGTCGTACAGAGGAGGAGGTGGTCGAGGTGGATTCGGTGGTCGAGGAGGAGGACGAGGTGGTGGGTTTAATAACCGCGGCGGAGGATTCAGAGGTGGCGGCGGATTCGGTGGCAGAGGTGGTGGACGCGGTGGCTTCAACAGACAGCAAGACTTTGGACCCCCAGAATATGTTGTTGGTGAGTTCATAACGCAGACTGCCTTTGTCTTCAGTGGTTTGGCTGATAACGTTTAAGCACGCCATTATAGTGTCAGAAGTATTAAGCGATAGCCCGATGTTGTCATATGTCTATTCCGATTCCGATATCTAATTGTGGAGTCATGATTTCTTGTGCTGAGGTTGGGAAGACTGTTGACGTTTCTTTATGCCAATGCGCTGGCACATAGCACATTGTTATTTTAATTTATCATTTCGGCCATTAGCAATGTCTTGAAAATTCATTCCGAAATATATTTGAATGACAGTCAATGATGGGAAGGTGAAAATATTTTTACTGAGAAGTATGTTTGTTTTTCCTGTTACATTGCAGCTCTGGGAGAGTTCATGCATCCTTGTGAGGACGATATTGTGTGCAAATGCACCACTGAAGAGAACAAAGTTCCATATTTCAATGCCCCAGTTTACCTGGAGAACAAGGAACAGATTGGAAAGGTGGACGAGATATTTGGCCAACTGCGGGACTTTGTATCCTTTTCCTCATTTGTCAAAATGTTACAATGAAAGTAAGAGATGTCAATGTTTTGTTTTTTGTTTCTATTTAAAAAAAAATCAGTTTTGTCCTCAACAGCCTCCAGTATTTTTCAGTCAAACTCTCCGAAAACATGAAGGCATCGTCTTTTAAGAAGTTACAGAAGGTATTGCATGGTTGTCATGTTAGATCTCTGTGATATATCTCACTCTGCTTAACATTATCTAAATTTCTGACTGTAGTTCTACATAGATCCTATGAAGCTTCTTCCACTGCAAAGGTTCCTCCCGAGGCCACCAGGAGAAAAGGGTCCACCAAGAGGAGGCAGAGGGGGCGGAAGAGGAGGAGGAAGAGGTGGCGGTCGTGGAGGTAGATTCTCAACTTGAGTCTTTTTGTACACTGCGTGGTCCTGTATTCCAATGAATATGCACAACCTCTTGTCAAATGGGACTGTTGTGAGTCTGATCTTTGCCTTGTGTTTGTTGCAGGTGGATTCAGAGGCGGTAGAGGTGGAGGTGGCAGGGGAGGAGGGTTCGGAGGTGGACGCGGAGGTGGAGGAGGATTCAGAGGGAGAGGGGGTGGAGGACGTGGTTTCAGAGGTGTGTGAGTTCTTTCATGAAATCCTCAGCTTTATGGAGTGAGACACATGACAGCGTCACCTCATCAAAAGATGTGTGTGTTGCACATAAGTATAAAATGCAATTATTGGGGAAGACATATTTGCTATGTTGCTACATTGGTTTTTAATAGGCAGACTAGGAAAACCATTTGTGGGTTTTTCATGTTACCAGTGCCTACTACTACTTCACCCAAGCAGATGGCGGATACCTCTAACTTCGATCTGAAGTCTTGTTGTTACGCAGTAGGGGAGTACTTGCGCTTAAGTAAGAGAGTGAACATGACTGACTCGCATTCAGAGGAGTAATATTCGAACTCTGATGAAGATCATACAATGAGACAGAAAACGAAAGTTGCAGTCGGCAGTGCTGCTTCTTTGTGTAGTGACAGTGTGTCTATTTTCTGTGATACCTCACAAGGAGAGCATACTGGAACTGATTCATAGTCAAAACACTGGTGAGGCAGCGGGAATGTATTTTATGCTAAGTCGATTTTCTTTCAAGTGCATTAACACTGTCCTCATTTAAAATACCCTCTTACTTCCTCTGTGTACATGTTTTACTATATTTGGCTTTATATGCTGTACAGCTATGTGCAGACTGATCCCGAGTCCTAGTGTCCTCATGAAGAGCTGCCAATGCATCCAATATTATCAATGTACTGGATCATCTACAGTCACAATTCAATGGCACCATATGTAAAGAAGCATAAACAAGATATTTACACACTATTCAGACCTTGTTTTATTTTAATGTTCTGTCTAATACGTTTTCCCCTTGCTTGTGCCTGCATAGGTGGAAGATGATCCAAAGGTGCTGATGTGGTGCGGCTCCTATCCCTGTCCTTAATAAACAACAAGATGCCAAGTGCAAGTGTTGACCTCGCAGGACAAGATGGACCATCGTTTTTTATTTACTTTGGATTCTCTTTTGTTCCATTTTGTACCATTTTTGAAATTGTAATGGATCTTGATTGTATTTAAAAGATTCATATGTGCGGGTGTGCTGGATTGTAAAAAATGTCTTTCAACTGCCTGGAGGTTTTCTTGATATATTTTAGTATTTGCCATTTTGAGCAAAAGGAAAAAAAAGCGAGTATTTAGATATACTGCTTCGAGGGATGAGTGGTGTTAAAGGTCCATTGTAGTTGGAAGTACTTTTATTGTCATGTTTTTGTTGAAAACCTTGATTAAAAAAGGTGCTTCTTGTAAATATTAATCATTGTTACGTCTTATAAACGTAATATAGAGGTGTTTTCATGGGAGGGATTACAGGTAAGTCCCTATAAAACTTGTACTACCAACTGGTTTTGATTTTGAGTTTTCCCATTCGCATTCACCTCCAATAACTTCTCTAAATATCAAGCCCATCCCAATGTGATTTCTACTTGCAGAATTACTGTGGGTTAAAGTACGAAAGGAGTGGAATATTTAGATGACAAGGAAAAGTACAAGGGACAATGATGAGCTTGCACGTCATCTGTCTCAGCATTGAGACAGACTAAGTGAAGGGCAGATGAGAAAATAAATTGCTGTCATGAGGATTTCTTTCTTTTTAGTGTACAGACACTTCTGGTTTACGTTGCATCAGTGAATCCAAAATTTGTCTCAGAATGTGGAAATTGAGATAGCAGGCAGACGAATGACAATACTGTCCACAGCTTATTAGAGATAAAAACCAAAATATCTTGGGGATCAAATCTAACTGTAGAGACGAGCCAATTTTCATAGGAATATGTGCCAGCGTTAAAATAGGAACACGGAAGTCTGTAGAATGATTCTCTCAATTGTAAATGACTATAAAAATCCAGGAGTTCACGACCTTCTCCTTCTCGCTTGCCGTAGAAGAACTGTTTGGTCTCTGATTGGTCCAGGGGTGGACTCCTCTGCGCTTGCGCGGGCGGGTTCCGTTTCTTGCTGTTGGAGCGAACATGGAGACAGCTGGGAAAGTAAGTTCACTTCCCAAGACACCACGAAGACAGCGCTCTCAACGGGGCTTTTGTGACAAAATGACTGCATTCTCCTCTTATAATCTGCTATTGTATACATATTTTCCTTCTAACTGCGTTAGAGGTTTAGAACACAATACCCTCCATTGTTGCAGGAGAAATTGGAACATGCTGCAAGTGTTGCATAATAAATCACTGTGTATTAAGTTGCATTAGTAACAAACATACGCTTTTACGAGCTCGGTGCTACTGTGAGTACGGTTAAAAATGCATTCAATGTACTTGTTCAAGTCACTTACGCAAGCGCCGGTCCAGTTTAACGATTAAACCAGCCTGACTTTCGAGGGTGAATCCAGTCCAACGGCGAAGTTGCTCCCGTTTACTTTTCCTCACGCCTGTGATTTTAAGGTGATCAAGTGCAAAGCTGCAGTTGCCTGGGAACCTGGCAAGCCTCTCTCCATCGAGGAGGTGGAGGTGGCCCCACCGAAGGCGAATGAAGTTCGCATTAAGGTCAGTTTAGATTACGTACTTGCAAGCAATATAATAAAAGAAATGTGTCTTAAAAAAAAAGATGGAGCTCTTGTGAGTGGCTGGATAATGCTGAAATATAACTTCTGACACAATTGTTGGAAAAAAAAACACTTTTACAAAAAGTAGGTCACAGGATTTGTTCTGTTTTTAAACACATTAATCCAATATAAACAGGGTAAACAAATAGGAATTTATTGTTTTTTTACTGATGAATAATGAAGTGAAGTCGTCCCTGCTACTGATTTATGTGCCATGACATTGGTTCCTCTCAGCTCTTTGCCACTGGGGTGTGCCACACTGATGCCTACACTCTTAGTGGCAGTGACCCCGAAGGACTTTTCCCAGTCATCTTGGGCCATGAAGGTGCTGGCACAGTGGAGAGCGTTGGTGAAGGTGTCACCAAATTTAAGCCTGGTACGTAGTACTTTTACTGTGCTGTTAAGAATATGCTTCATCCTCATTTTACTTTGCTTTTCTTCTGCCCAAAAGGTGACGTAGTCATCCCGCTGTATGTGCCTCAGTGTGGCGAATGCAAATTCTGCAAGAATCCCAAAACCAACCTTTGCCAGAAAATAAGGTAACAGTTTTCATTTTGTAACTCCTGAGTGTGTTGTTTTAGGCTCCCCTTGCAGTGAAACGTGCGTCTCTGATACCCGGGGGATACCCCACATGTGGGAGAGCATGAAGTTACCCATGGCTCTAACACGTATCTTCAGTGATCACAGTGATATGTGTTTCCTCTGTGGTTTTCCATGACCTCTACATTACTTCCACCAAAATCAAGTTAAGTGCGCTTGTTTAAATATTGGTTACATAAATGTAGAAAGGGAGGCTGTCACCCCCCTCACTCCCCGGACTGTGGACGATAATTGTTTAGATTCCAGCTGACTAACACAGCAGCAACGCTGTAAAGCCATCCTGAAACTGCCTTTACACAGCGACACCATGGATGGTCTCTCTGTCAGGAGTCGGTGATATTCAACAATCATGTTTTCATATTGGAAAAATGTTTATTGTTTTTTTATGAGGTCACCAAGAGAATATATGACACATTTAGTTGTATCCACTTTACTTTTGCCCTCTTTTTGTAGTTTCTCAAGAGTTAATGGAGGAGTTCTCTGGGGGATTTACCTATGCAGACTGACCATGGTTCTTTCTCACCAGCACTTAAACTAAGCAGAGATTTTTCTAGTAAAAGGGGGAATTTCCCACTTTTGTCGTAATTTAATGAAATGTGATTTGCAATACTAGTGCTTGTCCATTAGCACTTTAAATTCTTTCTTCGTATGCTCTGCTTTGGTGTTGGCTTTTGGGGTTAAAGGTGCACTACCTTTGCATATCTGCCATAGGTATTATCAATTGGATGTGGACAACCTTTGCACTATGTTTCGGGATGTCCTTATTCATGTCTTTTCTTGTGTGTCCCATAATTATTTTGTACCTTTTGCAAAAGCTTCACTAAAGCAACAGTGTTGTTTAAAAGGGACCCTAGACTTGAGACTGGATTAGCAGGGAAAAAAATGGTCTCAGAACTTGGAACCCCTGGGGTGGAACCTGCAGCCTGGAGTGTCCCTCCCCGGGGGCAGCTGAATCAAAGCTCAGCTGCCCACGGTGAAATATTCTGTAAAAGTTTCATCATGCGCACTAGAAAGTAATCCTTCTGCCTCTCATGTTTTCACCCCGCAGAATTACCCAAGGCCAGGGACTGCTGCCTGACAAGACCTCACGCTTCACTTGCAAGGGAAAGCAAGTGTTTCACTTCATGGGCACCAGCACCTTCTCCGAGTACACCGTGGTCGCCGACATCTCTCTGGCCAAAGTGAACAAGAATGCTCCGATGGATAAAGTGTGCCTCCTTGGCTGTGGTATCTCTACTGGTTACGGTGCTGCCCTCAACACCGCCAAGGTGAGGAGGAATGACACTCATGTGGTCGTGTATGATTTGGCCGTTTCATTTGTTAAGTCACTTCCCTGCCTAGCGGGTTACTATCTCATCTCTGGCGCAGAACTAATTTAGATCTGAAAACCATTTTCTAAAATGTGCAACTGCTGTTGCTGGAAGGTCTGTTCTCCATTTGTTTTAATATTTTCTAATGTCCATGCCAAATGAATTTACATAGCTTTGTTGAACTAGAAGCCTTGAGATCTGCTCTTTGACTTTCATACTATTGATCATGTTACAGCCACGACTAGGTGTATGGGCTTCTTCTCTTATGCAACATCAGAGCTGTAAGACAAACTGTTATTACTCACAACCTACAAAAATTTTATACCGCTTGTCATGTTATGGTCCAGGCATCCACTGGAGGGCGCCACAGGCTCAGCAAGCTCCTTTTAATTACAGTAACTAACTGAAATTCTGCTTATCCAGTGGGACAATTCTGAAGATATCTTTTATTTTTCCTTGTGGGATTCCAGGTTGAGCCTGGGTCTACCTGTGCCATCTTTGGCCTTGGAGCTGTCGGTCTTGCAGCCATTATGGGCTGTAAGGTGGCTGGAGCAACCAGGATCATCGGCATTGATATCAATCCTGCCAAGTTTGAGAAAGCCAAGGAGTTTGGTGCCACAGAGTTTGTTAACCCGGCCGACCACACCAAGCCCATCCAGGAAGTCCTGGTTGAAATGACAGATGGGGGAGTTGATTACTCGTTCGAGTGCATCGGGAACGTGAAGATCATGGTGAGACTCATTTAGACTCCACATTGTATTATAGTCAACCAGTGATGGGGAGTTGGCTTTAGCTTCTCTGCTTGTATGGGCTGTTGAAACCGGCACTCCGCCACGTACAATTGCAGTTATATTTACTATTGTTTTTCTCCACAGCAGGGATAGAAATGTGACAGAGACACACAACATTTAATGAACTAAAAATTAGTTCATTAAAGGTCAGACCAAAAGACCTATCCAGCGATTGTGTTTCCTCCAAACTGAAGGCTTTCAAATACTGTAACATATGAAACAATGTGGTTCTTCATATAAAAGCACAAATATACGACGGCTTTACAATCAATTCCCTTCCATCAACATTCCTTTTTCCACTTGTATTTTGGACATTTAAGATCAGACTGTTGGGAAATGGCCTGTGGAAGAGTTTTTGTGTGGAGTTTTTGTTGCTCTGAAAAATGTGGGCCTCAAAATGACTTATGGGCTAGATTGACACTGGAGGATCATGTGATGGGGTGTTGAGGGTTCAACATCTTACAGTGTAGTCTGTGTTCTGCCTTCACTGTTATTACAAGTTTACAAACCTTTTGTGACAGTGAAGTTCTCTTTGTTATGTTATGTAAAGTAATTCATAAATTGTGGTAGGTTTGAGGTTGGTGGACCCTTGGGTTTTATGAAAACAAGGTTTTGGTGTTTGAGATCCATCCAATGTAAAAGGATGGTTTGAATCAATGTATGATGGTCAGGAATAAACCTGTGTTCAGTTTCTGCTTCACACTATATATTAACACACAACCTGGTGATTGTAGAGAGCTGCTCTGGAGGCTTGCCATAAAGGATGGGGTGAGAGCGTCATCATTGGAGTCGCGGGAGCAGGACAGGAGATCTCCACCAGACCTTTCCAGCTGGTAACAGGCCGTGTGTGGAGGGGAACTGCTTTTGGAGGTAAATGGATGATGAGTCTTTCAAGTTATGCACTTGCATCTATGCCTTGCACGACCAAGATGATATATATATATATATATATATCTAGCAACAAAGATGTGCACGGACAACAGTATACATAAAACAAATACTGAATCTTGATCAATGATAAAATGACATATGGATTGTTTTTTTATTAATACTGTATACAGTAGTTGGCCATGGAATATAGCAGCATGGAAGAGTCTCCATCTAATGTGTGAAATTGATCATGAAATTTGTTTTCTTGATGAATTAAAAATCCCAAATATCTTTGTGAATTGTTTGAACAGAACACTGGATGTTTCACTATTGTTGTGAATATGATACTACTAACTATCCTGGACTGATGTGGAGTGGCTTGTCAATAAAACCAGCTTTTTCTTTAAAATCCCTTCCGTCGTACCACCATTTTAGGCTGGAAGAGCGTGGAGAGTGTTCCAAAACTTGTGGACGACTACATGAATAAGAAGTTAAAGGTGGATGAGTTTGTGACGCATACCCTCCCTTTTGAGCAGATCAATGAGGGCTTTGATCTCATGCATGCTGGAAAGAGGTAAGATCAATCTGCTGTAAACATTTCCCCGTTACTTGTTTTTAAATGTGCTTCTCTTGTTGCAGTATCCGCACAGTTCTGACAATCTGATGTGCCTTGGACTACTTTCCCATTCTTCACAATTCCTGCCATGGTTCCACACTCATTTCATACAGTTAAAAAATGTTCTGTGTTTCGCACAAATGTTGGAAAAGCAGATTCAATAAATAGTTCGAAAACCTGTCTGTCTCCTGACCTTTGTTCACTATCTCTGTATGACACACATAATTGATCGAGTTATTTAACAACTCTTTATTGGATCATCGGCCACTGATAAGACATCGTTCGATTTGTTTTGTTTTATTAAATGTATGCTAGTAATGTAGCTTGACTGTTGAAACTGTACAACTTGTAGTACATTGTTCCAAAAACCTGAGCTGTATTTCCAGCAGGAGTGGCATAAACATTTGAAACAGTCCATTAAAAAAACCCTGTACAAACCATGAGTTATTGACCCCAAACTGTCTGGGTCACTGTCACATTGACACTGACATTCTCACATCTGACATCTCAGATGGGATGCAAGAAATCTGGAATATCAGTGAGTTGAAGCAAGAGTGACTCTGAAACTTGTAAAACATGCATCACTTGAGGATAAAGCAGTAGTAGGTTGTAGTAGTTCAGGAAGCATGATATTGAGGTAAATTAACTCATATTGCATTAAAAGAGAAAGGCAGCAATGAACTGTGACACTCAAGAATAATCTTATATATAGTATATTATATATAATATTATGCTCGCTTCTAGTTGTTTTAAATGAAAGATAAGCTGAAGTGCAGCTGAGATTTCAATATTATCATCTGTTATTTCCCATGAATACAAGGGATGCATAGTTTCTGCTATAATATAGTAATCTGGTGCGAAAAGATGGTCTTCGCTTTGCATGTTTCCTTGGAACCCACAGATTAGTCGCACAAAACAAAGAGCGGTTGATGCATTGAACAGGTTGTCACTTGGGTTCACTGAGTGAGATGGCAGAATGATTCAAATGTACAGTAGCAAGCAGGACGGAGGTCTCCCACCTGGAGAACTGGTGCCGGGAGAATAACCTCATGCTGAACGTCAGCAAAACCAAGGAGCTGATTGTGGACTACAGGAGGAAGCAGCAGGAGGACATCCGTCCACTCCACATCGGGGCGTCTGTAGTGGAGAGAGTGGAGCGTTTCAAATACCTGGGCGTGACCATATCACAAGACCTCTCATGGTCACGCCACATCAACCAGACCGTGATGAAGGCCAGGCAGCGTCTCTTCTTCCTCCGTCGCCTCAGAGACTTGGTCAGCCCCCCCACCCTGGACTTTCTCTCTTCTCTCTGTTACCGTCAGGACGCCAGTTCCACCTCCTGAGGACCAACACTGAGAGGATGAGAAGAAGCTTCTTCCCTCACGCCATCCGGCTACTCAACAAAGTCGGATAACCTGGTGTCATACTGTCACTTTTCATATTTTTAGTTATGCACTTATGACTTTATTTTTACTTTGCACTGCTGTTTCTATAATTCACTATTGTTATCATGGTATGCATCCTGTGTGCACACTTCTTTTTCTTTTATTGGATGGAGGAACACAAAGAATTTCACCATGCGTTGTACCGCGTATAACTGTATGTGTGACAAATAAACCTCTTGAATCTTGAAAAGCAGAGACCCAATGTCAAAAAAAAAGAAAAGGTTAGATGCAATATGGTATATATGGTTTTAAAATACTACTTTGCTTAAATACTACTGAAGACTGTATAGTTTCTACACAATTACCTAAGTTCATAATTTACTTGTATAATTATTTATGTAACTGTGCATTTTATTATGAGTGCATATAGTTAAAACTTTGTTGTCGTATTGTGGCTTTCGTTGTCTTTGATTATATATTTCTTTCAACTCGACTTGTCTTTCAGGGAAAATGTCGTAACCTTTTGATCAAAGCTAATGATTAATATCGTGACAAAATAAAGGAATAATAATAATACCATCATGAGCGCATGCGCACAAATTCGCAGCACCTGGTCCAATCGGCTATTTTAGCTCACACAACAACGCTGAGCTTGATTTCCAGAAGATGGCGACCGCTCTGGTGGTGAGTGAACCTGCGCTTTACTGCCTTTTTAAAGACACAAATCACGCCTTAAAATGTGGTTTAACACGAGACGTGGGTTTCTGAAGTGGCTGAGCAGTTTCTTATTCCTGTAGTTCGTTAAATATTTTGCCGTGTCCACTGCCGGCTAGCTAAACTAGTTAGCATTGTTGTCAAGCATCACAATGTGAAGTCTGTGATTTATGAACGCAGTTGTGTTGTTCGGCCGCTGTTGACGTTTCTTGGGTTGTTTCAGTCATGAATGTAGTCGAGAGTATTCCAATAGGTTTGTGTGTCAAATGAAACTCGGATGAATGAATGGAGACTACTGAGGACTCAGCCAGTTGAACCAGTGTGGGAGTGTCTGCTGTCATTAAAGCGTCAACTCTTTTCTTTTTAAAGTGCCAACTGAAAAATATTTTTTTGGCCCTGAATGTATAGTTTGAAGCGCCATTCTTTGGGTTCATATAGCTTTGTATATGCTTCTTTTCCCTCTGTTTTAGGTGTTTGTATCTCCCCTGAACCCCTTATAGAAAAGAGAAAACTGCTTCACTTTTGCGGTACTTGTTGTATTTGATGTACTGTCTGTAGTGCACTTGATAATACTTTAGTTGGTCTAGTAACCAGGCAAAGTGTTCTGATAATGATGGTATTTATAACCTGTATTGAAGTACAATACAATGTTTAAAAAAAATAAATAAATAAATTGTGCGTGTAACTGACCTCAGAATGTGCAAGAGAATGTTCTGTTTCATCAGAGACGAGTAAATAGTTAGTCTGCTCAGAATCCATACGTTTTTTTATTGAACTTTGTTTGTGTTATGGGCATTATTATGGAGGGCGTGGTTGCATATTTCTTCTAAAGGTTACTTTATTCTCAGAAATATTAAAAAGCTTGTCAGATAGTCTTCAGTATTTGCTAAGCAGTCAAGTACATTGGTGACAAGAAAAAAATTCTTGTACTGGTGATTTGCTTAATCGAGTTCCATTTGGCGGCGACATTCAAGCAAGATGAGCAAAATGTTAAATATGAAAACTAGATGAGTGAACATCTGTCTTCACGTCAGCTTGGGTCAGCATTCATAAAAAATGTATAATTGTTGTGAAATGTATATTAATGGTGAATAAAGTTATTCAAAATGAAGTGCTTTTTTGAGATTGAAATTTGTCATCAGTTTTTTTTTTTGAATTCCAATAAAATAAATGATATAGCCAGCCCTTTTTGTTTTATTTCTGTCCTTAGGTGTCAGCAACTGTCCCTTCAAATGCAGAAAAAGAAAAATGCCAAACTGCAGTCCAAAATCTTGTGAAGCAACCTCAAATGTATATCAAGCATCCCTTACAGAACAGGTAAGGGTTTGCAACTGGTTGGTGTTTTGAAGTGTAAGTGTAGTGCATGTGATAAATGATAGCTAAATCTCTCAATCTGCAGATGGGCTCTGTGGTTTTTCAAGAACGACAAAAGCAAAACGTGGCAAGCAAATCTGCGCCTCATCTCTAAGTTCGACACTGTGGAAGACTTCTGGGCGTAAGTGGATCAGTGCTGTTGGTGGTTCTTTACTTTCTTGAGACGTGCTCAAGTATCAAACAAAAGACGTCCGTAACAAACAGTCAAGTTTTTTTTTCTTTTAAATAAGGAGGCTGTTCTTTCTGTCATCTAATTCTTATTTTGGGAAAATGAAAATCCGTCAGGCTCTGTATTTCTCACACACTGTTCACTGCTCTTCTCTTCCTCCCAGATTATACAATCACATTCAGCTGTCAAGCAATTTGATGTCTGGCTGTGACTATTCTCTTTTCAAGGTAAGAAGTCACTTTTGGTGTTTTCTCACTCGATATGCTTCTGAGGCAGCTTGTGTTCACGGCTGATGACAGTTGTAACCTTACTTTGACTTTGAAGGATGGTATTGAGCCCATGTGGGAAGACGACAGGAACAGACGCGGTGGCCGTTGGCTGATAACACTTTCCAAGCAGCAACGCAAGTCTGATCTTGACCGCTTTTGGTTAGAAACGGTCAGTGGCATATTTTGTTTTTCATTTATTTTCCATTTAAATCTGAATGAAATGGCCTTTTTTATGTAGCTCTTGTGTCTGGTGGGCGAGGCTTTTGACGACCACAGCGACGACGTGTGTGGAGCAGTCATCAATGTCCGGGCCAAAGGAGACAAAATAGCAATATGGACCACAAACTACGAAAACAAAGATGCAATTACACATATTGGGTAAGCTGTTGGCTTGTTTCTATAACACATTGCTCTTGCCTGGGCAGCATCTGCCTTTTTCGTTTGACGGCAACAATGGGGGCAACGTCTACGGGTGCACAATCAATAGACGCTGGATCGACCACGTGAAGTTTATCAGTTATCTGGAAATGCGTCCAGATGGTTTCGGGGTGCAAAATGAGCACCAGTCTTCTGCGAACATTCAGGATAGACCTTTGAGCCGCAGCAATCTATCAAGCTGTCTCCGGTATCAAACAGCTGATCTGCAACGTAGTTGAAAAGATGAAATCGCTGTCCCGTCTGTCTCCCAGAAATTTGTCACATCACAACGATATTGTCAGACGGCAACTGCAGTGCTGCGCTTATTGTCAATATTGACTGTCTTCAGCAACCCTTCCATTCTAATGAGCAACTAACTTGTGTTGTGAACAGACATGGAAAAGCTTGTTTGCAGCGCCTATGCACTTCAAACAGTGTTGTTGACTGAACCTTGCAGAGACAACGTGCTCACTCAGACAAGTACTACTATTGAACAGAAACAAAATCAGTTTGCAAAAGTAACACAACTAAAGTTGCAGGTTTCCTCTTTAAGTAACGTGCTCATGAAAAATAGTGTGCTGTAACCTTAGAAGCTTGAAAAATGACTGGGCCAAGCGATAGATAACATGTCCTGTGGAAGGATTTTTTTGAGCCTGTGGCTACACTTGATGCTCATCTGTAATATAACAAAACCAAAAAATCATGGCGAAATTTTAAATGTTTTCGATTAAACCTGTTTCTTTGCCTTCGTCGTTGCTCTTTCAGGAGCGTCTACAAGGAAAGACTGGGAGTGCCACCGAAGGTCATCATCGGTTACCAGTCGCATGCAGACACTGCAACAAAGAGCGGCTCCACCACCAAAAACAAGTTTGTTGCCTGAAGAACCGCCAGATATCGTTTTTTGTTATTGCCACATACATCCTACAATGGAGAATATGTTCATCCCAAGAAAATATGAAAGTGCTTTTCTGCCTGCTGGCAATTCTTGCTCTTTGATAACTATACTACAGTGGAGGACTTTGAGGTGTTGACTTCCTGAGCCTATTTTCTTTTGCAGTGTGGCTCATTGATTTCAATCGGATCCCTTAAATACTTGTTTTCCAAGCCACTACTGCAGACAACAGACCTGTTTGGAACATTTGAGTTGATGCACGTCATTTGAGGCGTCAGTTGGTTGAAGATCTGTTTTTTTTCCCTTGCACTAAAGTCTTACAGCGTTTCTGAAACCCCAAATATCAGCGAGAAGTCGGAAATGTGTCCATCGACATGCAGCCACACATTCATTTAATGTTCTTGAATTAAACCTGTTGCTTTTCTTTCTTACAAGTTTGTCGGCTTTGTTTTAACCCACCTGTTGGAGGCGCAGTTCCAGTGGCTCAGTTTGTTTGGAAGTATTTTCCTGAACCCTGTTTTGTTTGTCGCATCTCCGTTTCAAGTGTTGTGTTTCTGAACCATTGTTTTGAAAGTGTGCCTTTGAATGTAGCAGCCTGTGAACAGGGAATGTAAAAAGGACAGATGTAAATAAAAAAGCATTCTAAAGCATGTTGCCACTTCAAATGCTTTGATATTTAAACGGTTCATCTTCGGTACACTTTCATCCTGTACTACTGTGTATTAATGGGGTCAGTGCCGTGTTTGTTTGAATATGTTGATCGCTGTGTCAACAACATAGGGTTATGGATTGCCCTTTCCAGGTAGCGGGTATATGCTTTAATGTCTGGCTCTCTTGTGCCAAGCTTCCCACATAACCTCCAATACCCTCTTCGTGCAGTTAAACTTGTTTGCATTACAGTTGCTGAGCTTGGTAATGTCACGGTACTTTCCAATTATGTTAGGAGCAAACCAGTGAGGGTTGGAACTGAAACTTGTGTAGTAAGAAGAGAATCTGGAGGCTTTTGCTGACTTTTAATTCAAGACACTCTTAGTGACTGAGCCACTAATCTCTACAGGTGAGTTTTAAGACTTGAAACCTGCAACCTTCTGCTGACACACCCAAGAACAATGCAGGCTCATGATCTGTGGTGAAATACCAAACCGGTTATTGTGTATCTCTGGTGCATTGCAGTCATGGGTTTGGCACTTTTGACAGTTGTCCAACCTTTGGACACATCACCCTCTTGGCCTCCCCCGGGGGGTGGGCGTGCCTGGTCCGACACGTTTATCCCTTTCCACACATGGGTCAACTGGACAGGTTAAAACTGTCCCAATTACCCCGAAAGTAACTCAATAAATATTAACTGATGTAGAATTCCAAAGCAGCAGAAAATGAGTTTGAGGATGATCAGTCATTGGCCATGAAAATTTTAAGCACTGCTTCGTGAAAGCACCATACATCCCCTCTAATGGGACCTGCCAACCTATTTATTTTATCTGCGAGTGGCTCCTTTTGCTGCTTTTTAAAAGCCTTCCCTTTGTGATTCCGCTGTCAGCTTTTTAGGTTTTGGTGGCTTGCCCGGGTAATTTATGCTTCCTTGCTTCCTCGCCCCTTATTAAGCGACACAAATTACACTCCGGCTTAAAGTGGATTCAAGTAATCTATGGCATCCATTGACTGCTACTTAAAGCCAAGTGCAGCACATTCCCTCCCGTCACTTCACAATAAGGTTTTGTCTAATTGCTGCAATCTATCAGTGCAGATTTTCACTTCAGAGACGCGTGTGCAGAGATGTCAACAGAGAGGTCCTTCCCACAATGTGCTGTCGAGTTCCACCCAATGACATTTCGCCCCTGTTTTCACCGATGGTTGTTGTTCCCTGAAATTGCCCTGCAATGTTAAGTTGATGGCCTTTCTAATTCAGTATGAATTTCTCATGCTGCTTTAGCTTTTATTTTTAATTCATGGAGTATTAATTCCCATTAACTTCAGAGAGGGTGGGGAAGTCATTTTCCCATGGAGCCGCCTGAGAAGTGCCGGTCTCTTGGTGGGAAGCTGGCGCAGTACTGGAATATGTGTTAGAAATTGAAATTGTGGAAAAGTTTCAAAGTAGCTTGGATGATCTCTATAATCTCTGATGCATTTGATTTACTCCGGAATGTCTAGTGTGTGTCATTTGTGTATGTATTACACAGTTATTTGAAACAGAACATATTGGGATTGGTGAGGGACTAAGTTTGTGACTCATGCTTGTTGACGTTTCGTAGTTGCAGTGGGATTTATGACCTTTTGGAGGTTCTTTTTCTTTCATTTGAAGGTGACATCCTCTTCTATGGGCCTCCAGTTTGCATGTGTTGGAACAGATCAGTTATTATACTGTCACTTGCAGTCCATTTGAGCCCATGGCAGTCAGTGATATTTAATACCTATCATTGTCCTCCATTTATTGTGTCATCATTTGCAATGAGTTTAATCGAAGTGCAGGGGTTTGCTGAGGTTTCCTGAAACAATGTTTTCAGAGGCCACCAGATGGCACTGTCTGCTGTAAAATGTTTGGACTTGAACAACTAATTCAATGAAACCTCAGATCATTTCTAAACCAAGAGCGCCATCTAGTGGCCTCTGAAAATGAAGCCACTGTTTCATCAAACCTGCAATACTGTACCGTTTCATGATACCTCATTTACCCACAACTAGTCTATAGTCGGGACTCCACTACCACAATGTTGTCAACACACATGGTTGTTTTAACCACAGCAAGGACAGCTTGGAAACTCTTCAGTAGCCTCATAACATCCTGCCCAATGTTTGTTTTCGGTTCTTCACATCCATGCTGCTCATTTTTATCCGATACAGCTGCGATCAGTTCATTGAAGAGCTGATTTTATTGCACATATCACCCATTTGCCTGAGTCTGAAGGCTCCTGAAGTGCCACCTTGTTGGTACAGAAGGCTGTGATCGCCCTTTTCAATGGCACACCACTCTCAGTAATGCTGGAAGTTCATTTTTTCTCTTGTTGTCCAAAACCTTATGTCACACAACATACCTCTTAAGCGTGGAACTGGTCTCAATGTCATGCTGACCAGCAGAAAGGTTTTCCATGGTCGTGACGTTGACTTTCTCTGATGCTCAACTGTCACAGACAGCAGAAGGCGTTGGACCTATGATCTGTCCATTAGGTCCTTGAAATTATTAGTATGCTTTTCTCTTATTTGTTATGAGATGCTGCTGTTCAAACAATGAATGAAACGGCATAACATTATTAAGTCATCACCCACGATCCCCACCTGCCAAAGAGGGGACTACTGACCCGAGAATAGTAGACTACTTGAGATGAACATACACACTCTCTCTTTCTCTGTCTCTCACTCAAACACTCACATCTATGGAGAATTTAGGGTCACCACTGTGTGTTTATAGGTTTGTTTCTCAAGTACAGTGGTACCTCGGTTCTCGACCACAATCCGATCCAGGCGTCGGTTCAAGAAGCGATTTGTTAGAAATCTGAATCGATTTTTCCCATTACAATGAATGGAAAAAGATGCCATGCCTTAAAATAGTCTTTTGTAGGAGTGAATGTAGAGTGTCTGCTGCAGGTGCGCTGTTCCTCTATGTGTGTGGCCGCTGCATGTGGGAGGGGTTGCCGAGTGAGTGACGTCTCTCCAGAAGTGAAGAGGTGCCCGGTGCGTGTCCAGCTCTGAATGTGCGCTTCTGTGCAGTTTGGCTGTGACAAAGTCATAAACCAAGTCACGCTCTGTCCCAGACTCGCCTCATCCCTGTCCCAGCTCCAGCCCACAACAGGACATCAAACCCTGGAGTGAGCTCCAGCCTCGGAGGTGTGGAGAGCGAGCACCTCCCCTGTGACACTCTACCACGGTCCAGTGTGGATACAGGAAAGGTTTTACACCTCAATATGAAGAAAAAACAGCCAGTAAATGAAGCTAACGGGACACGTTTGCATACAGAGGCTGCGTTACATACAATAACAATGCCGAATCCGAAGCAGAAATATCTGGAAATTTTTGTTCGAACTCCGATTTGTTCAAATTCCGGAAAACCGAGGTACCACAGTGCTGAGGCTTAGCATAAAGATTGATGGGAGTTTTTCCTTCATGCTCTGCGCTGAGGTAAACTTTTGTTCTGCTGTGCTGGTTTCCTCAATGTCTCTCAAGAACTTCACAAACTGAAACTCTGCCCTGGCATTTCTGCACCATCCTAATTTCCAGATTAGTCGCTACAGCGCCATCGGGATATGAGTTGAATAAAGAGACAAATTGATGCTGCTGGAACACAGCAATACTCACCGGTGATTGACTGAAACTCATTTTTTAAAAACCTCACTCCCTTATGTGTCCTGATTAGCTTTCTGGTGAACGCAGCTGACGGAGCATTTGTCTGGGGTTGATGGTCTTTGACAGATGGAGGCGCATATTGGAACTGAGGCCAGACGAGTGACAGAAGCCGCCTCACTCTGCTCCAGATGCTAATTAAAACACCTCAGCGACACTAGCGCGGCACTTGAAGAACTTCACAGTCAAGTCGGAAGCTTTTTCACAGGAAAACGAATAAAGCACTGGCATGTTGCCTGTTAGCCAAAAGACTCGCGGTGAGCCTATTATTCCTGATATTGCAAGTTCAATATCCCTTTGCTCCCTGTCAACCGTCTGCCACGCGCTGATGGAGCACTCCTACTGTTTGGATGCCAATGTTCAGTCGTGAGCCTCTTTGGTGCGATGCAGGTGGTGTGCAGGGCCCCTTTTTAAAAAGTGTTTGTCAGCTGAAAGGAGCAGCCTGCTGCTTTTATTTAGAAGCCATAAAAAAAAAACTAGATGCTACACTGGCCAGCTGCATAAAGGCCAAAAAAAAAGGAGAGCAGGAAAAGCCATGTCTATATATGGTTTGCAATGCAACAGACATTCGTTTCATTCGTTTTCTGTGGTCCCTCAAAGACCCTCAAAAAAAGAGAATCTCCTGTCGATGCCTCTTGAAGTGCCACCAGACAACAGAAGAAAAGCACAGATTTTTATTGACATTATTGCCTTACATTTATTTGACATACAAAGACTGTTTTAGCATTTGAAATTTCATTGATATTAAGAAGCAAATTCCAATGGGCTCAATGCAAGACGGTGGTGGCCAGTATACAGTAAATTTATCGATAAAATGTGGAAAACATATATGAAAATATCTTCAAATAATCATATTTACATTTTGTCCATTTATTTTTCCATATATATTTTCACATTTCCATGAGAATTTTTAACTTCTGATGTTACATATCCCCAAAATAACAATTAAAAACAAATCATACTCCAAATGTAGTTTGTAATGAGCATGACGCGATAATAAACAATGATAAATCTTATTATTCCCACATCTCCTCAGCTCATGGGGAGAGTCATTTTGTGCTGGTGCACTTATTGCAGCTGCATCTGTCAAACATTCGAGGGTTAAACGGTTTTAACAATTTTACAGAATGGTGCTTTCCGTCTGCCATGTCCAGCATGTGACGCACAACAAATGAATAACCACGAGGTCGACAGATTTCCAGCCACGTCTTTCGCAATGACATTTAGTCAATCAGATTAAATCGGTAAACCATGTTGAGCCGCACAAGATGTCACACCGGGATTTCTCAAAGCTTTGTGGAGAGCTGCATCAGAAGTGGCACCTTTGAGAGGCAATCAGAGTGTTTATATATATATATATACACACACACAAACACAATTCAACCAGTCCTCGACTGGTCGCTGAAGCTTTGCTGTGTGCGCTAGTGTGGGATTTGTGTGTTTGTAAATTTGAAGCAAAGCTGTGTATGAGAGTGGCCCATTTTGATTTGGCTTCTTCGACATGACTACTCATTCATTCTATGCATCACCACCGGGAGGCAGTAGAGTTTCACGTTTGACACAGAGCAAGTGGTTTGGGATTCCACTCCGCATGTCTCGTTGGCACACAAGCAGAGAGAAAAGATATCTGTAAATAGCAGCTGTTCATATTATTTTTTTATAACCCCCGCCCACCATCTACTCACACATACACACCTCTTTAAAAAAAAAAAAAAAAACGCACATTACAATTCCCCTCTCAATTGCCCGAGGCAACTGTCAGCCTCCTGCTTACTGCCCCTGTGCTGCTCGCAAAAGGGGCCATGGAGAGTCAAGCCGCGATCTGGCAACTCTGACTGATGTACGGGGCCCTCCTTGCTGTGCGGAGTTCCAAACTCAGCGACATGACACCAGCCGTGACGGGAGCCGGAGCGTCGGAGGGTGCCGACAGTTCCCGGCTTCTCTTGGAGGTGCTGGTTCCTTTTGTGCTCTGTGACAGACATGTCAATGAAGTCGCCCTTGGATGCTGCGCCACTACAAGGGGTGCCTCCAGGGACTCTTGAGTTTGACTCGGCGGGTTAACAATTTTCCTGCTGAGTCTCCTTCACTCAACGCCTTATCGGTTTTCTGACTGTTCTGCTGCTTTTTCTGTTTCAAGTGATAATTTATTTGCATATATCTCAAATGCACAATACCAGAAGGATCTTTTTAACACGCGCTGATGTCAGCAAGTGCTTTTTAAAGCTCCGAGTAGACTGCTTTGATTCCGTCAATCTGCGTCAGTGTTGGGAAACACAAATCTCTTTTGTGTGGATTCACAGTTCAGTTTACTGCTCTCCTTCTTACCTTTCTTCTTCCTTTGTCCATGTCTGTGTAGTTAAGGTTTCCCAAGGTTACTGACTGATCTAAAAGGCTACTATTGATTCAAGAGTACGGTTTCCACTTCATAACATGTTAATATTATCATAATGTTATATAATATGTGGGTGCTGAGATGTATCGCAAAATTTTTGTTCTTGTCGAGAAACTCAAGTTTTGACTGGCATGTAGTACAGAAATGAGTGGAATGATGCTTCATGAAACAGTGGACTCATTTTTACAGCTAGTAGATGGCACTCTGAAGAACAGTTCTATTTTATTTTAATGAAACAACAAAAGTCAGCTTCTTCCAGCATTAGCTATCTAGGCCAGCGTTTCTCAACCGGGGTGCCCTGAGACTGTCAGGTGTGTCGTGGGAAAATGATCCAGTTTTACCTCATGTGTCCGGAGATGGAGGTGGGATATGATGACATGAAATCATGACAATGAGAAGGTGTTGAGGAGCAACCAAGGCGAGGAGATCACATGGATTCACTGACATTCTTTCTCTCCACTCTACTGTAGAGCTGCGGTGTGTTGATGCGCAGATCTGTCTGTCAGTCAAAGCAACGCTGCTGTGGTGCGCGGCTTCCTACTGTTTTTAAACCTGATGCGCCTCTAACTTGACCACACACTTTCACCACAGAACCATGGAGGGAGGGATCCTTGTGGGATCCGCCACCATGCCAAAGACTGTCTGCGCCGCAGAGTTAACAGAGCGAACGTGACGTCTCACTTCAAAACTGTATTGATACTCATGGACTGTCAAAGTTTGCTTTGCGTTTTAGCAAGGAATGCTAAGGATTTGTCCGGAAACTCAAAACTACAATAAAATCATGCAAAAGTGAAGTGATAAAATCCAACACAGTTATTGAAAGCACGTAAATAAATAAATCATATTGCCTGCCCCTTTCTGGACACATTTGAAACAAGTACATTTTCTGGTATTTGTTTCTAAAAAAACCTGGCAAAATAACAACCGAGTGTCAGTAGCTACAGTTTTTCACAAATGAATAGGGGTTTTCTATAGGACTTTAAGCACAAGTGCGCTTTGGCCGAGGTTCTTTTGGTGGTGAGCCCCGGGATTTTTTCAACGAACCATGGGTTCTGTGGCTAGAGAAAGGTTGAAAAACACTGACTAGTAGACCATGGTCCTTACTAGCACCGCTCCTCTTCGTATCCTCGATGAGGCACCCTTGAACCTCACAGAAGTTCTTAAACATGGTACCTCCATGTCTAACGTCTTACTTGTACAACTGTGTCCTTGTCGCTCCTCTGCTCGAATCCCACTGACTCTGGCCTCCCTAACTTCTCCACAGTATAGTTAATACAAAAAAAAGGGATATTTTTAGAAAAGGCCTGCGGGCTCCTCTCATGGACACAGCCGCTTCCTGGTTCCCACTGGCACAGCGGCAGCGATGCCCGCTTTAGAGTGAGAGTTAATCAGCGGGTCACTTTAAATAATTAGGATTCAGCGAGTAGGATATTAGAAGCGGTGTGGAACCTTTACTATTTTGCTTTTTCTCATGAATAATTCATGTTGCTTCCAGCTCTATTGCTGTTCTAAACATGTAAGAAATGCATTGACGTGACAGTGAGCTTGCAGCTCATGTCATTTGTAGATGCTGAACATTGATGGAATCCAGCTCACTTTTGTACCTCAAACTATGAGTCGCAGACCGGACTATTTGTGGATTGTGTGAACAGATGGTCACAGCACTAACACTTACAGAGGTGCTTCATCAATTGCTCTGCTTGTGATATCGTCACGTAATCCAAAAACACATTTTGCAATAGAGCGGGTGGATTGACTCACTGGATTGACATGCAGAATGACCAGACAAAATGAAATGTTTCAGTGTTGCAATACTGCAGTCTACTGTCGTGATGAGCTTCTGAGCCGTTGTGGAACTGTCAGTGGCCACTAGATGGCGCTCTCTGCTCTAAAATCTTTGGATTTAAACAACCATTTCATTGAAAGCGCACATCATTTTGAAATCGAGGGCGCCACTTGCTGAGCGCCAACAAACCGGACACTGTTTCATGAAGCCTCATCATTGTGCGGAACCTATACCTTTAAAGGGAATCTATTATGCAAGGGCAGATTGAATGTAAAACATCTGCTCTCTGTGACACCTTCACACTTGTAAACTAAAATGGAAGATGAAAAATAAGTCAGAAATTCAAGCTTAATTTTTTTTATAGGGGGTGATAGTGTAGACTGAAGTGATTTGAGGCATGAAGGGGCTTGTAGAAATACATGTCCAATGTTTTCTCCGGCCCAGTGTGTTGCAAAGTTGCTTCTTACAAACACATTTTAATTCATTTCTTTTGAGCCACTGGGACTGAAGAGGCTGCACGGCCAAACAGCAGCCAATTCAAGACTGGCTTCCTCATATTTACATCCCTAATTGCCTCAAAAACGGTCATGTTCAAGTGCGCAGAAGACATTTACAAACACAAACAAGCCCTGACTTATGGCAAGCCCACTGCACAGAATCTTAGAGATAGTTTTACTTATTTATTTACTTTTTTTTTTTTTTTTTTTTGAAACTGTGATTCTTTTTCCAGATAACCTGCGATGTGTTTCTCATGTTAGTTGTGTCTTCAGGCTGTCTGACATTTGTCATGGCAATGGTTCAGAAAAACAATCCTTGACACGAACTCGAACAAAAAAAACGGCTCATAATCCACTGCTGCAGATGGTAAACTGGTTTCACTTAGATTTGCTCTGAAAAAAAAATGGTCAGGAACAAGGCATATAAGCAAATAAGTCATGCAATATTTTATGATTATATATCCTACAGTGAATGGGTGGGCGAACGTGCGTCGCCCTCCGTCTCATGTCTTTTTATTAAAACAGTTGTACATTAGTATAAAGTGTGTAAACACTCTTTTCTAAATTACATTATTTATAAATACTTTACTTCAGAGCTTTAAAATATTTGCAATTGTCTTTTGACCAATATGAATTTCTTCTCCATTTGTAAGTGAAAACGATTTCTTTTTTTTTTTTTTCTTTATATCATATGGACACATTTCATCACGCGGTCACATGACGACAGTAGGTGACAGTAGTGGCTGTCGGGAGCAGAGCAGGTGACACGCGAGGAGTTTGCTGCAGGTATGTCGTATCTACAGTTGCTAAATCCTTAAATATACTACAACATTAAATAATGATCAATTGGAACATATTGACTACCAACGTCAGGAGATCATAAGGATTCAGTCACAGTTTTTCTATGCACTATAGATCTATGCTGATGTATTGACTCCTCCATCACTCGCAACAGCTCTCCTCTTCCTACACACACTCACAGCGAAGAAGCCGGTCAAGTGCGCAACTTCAAGTTTTTAGACCTAATGCACCTCTAACTTAACCACACACCTTCACGACAGAATGTTGGGGTGTTCCTTGTCAGAAGAGCCAAAGACTGTCAGCACTGTAGAGATAACTGAGCTCACTTCAAAACTGTGACACTCATAGACCATTAAAGTTTGCTTCGTTGTTTCGTAGTTCGCAAAAAAATGAACGCAGAACCAAATAAATGTGCTCCAAAAAAGGCAACTGTATCCCAACCTGAACACAGAACAAGTCAGATAAAGATGACCATATTATGTTTTCTCATAATCTGTGGTACAAATCTCTCAGGATCTCTTCTTTCCAGAAGGAGTTGAACACAGCGAAGAAGATACCTAAACAGCAATTGTCCTACTAAAAGAAATAACCTCAGTGACTTAAGTTTGTATTTTCATGTGACCCTGTCAATAATGCACTATTTAGTGTTTTGCTTGACTGTGTGTGAAAGAAAGCAGCCTTCATTGATATTTTACTGCAAGTTTCACAAACATATTGGCAATAATCTGTTAATCTTCGCTCAGGACAAGTTCGTCTCAAAAAATACTTGTGAGATTGTGATCAAAACAGCTATTTAAAATAAATAAATCATGATATATTTTTGCCATACGTTACTGGAGACAATTTTAAACAAATACATTATCTGCAATTTGTTTCTGTAAATAGCACTCCGAAATAGCCAAGAGTCAGAGGATGCAATTTATCACAAAATTAAAGGGATTTTCTAAAGGACTTTCGACTCAGCACAATTTGAAAATACTCTGCTTCTCTTGTAGTTTCCCCCTGTTGGACCAAGTCAAAAATATTCCTCTAAATAGCATGTGTTATGGTTACTGGAGATTGAGACACAGACTGTTTTCGTATCTGGAGACTTTGGAAAATTGAACATATGAACTTTATGTGGTTACTCACATATTTTTATTTTTATTTTTTACACTTTTTACATTCTTAAAATCTATGGTACCACCCAAGGTACATGTGTTCAGTGATCATTCTCCACTCCCAGAGTTGAACCAAATCATCTGATCTGTACAGTGATAACCATCCTGCACATGGCACAACAGGCATGTTACATGTGCATTTATTTTCTATGATGAATGAAAATGTTAATTTTTTAGTGGACATAATTGGACGTCATATATTATGAAGTAAAATGTGTCCCCAAAATAATCCTAATTTTATACACCACCAACCGTAGGCAGACACATGCATTTATTAAAGCAAGTGTTGAGTCAGTGGTTATTCAATTTCAGTTTTAGAGTCCATTCAACCAGAAAATAAAACTGCTTTTCTTTTCTGTTTGAATAATGAATGTTTGTTTGCAGCCTCGCAGTCATGCTGAGCTGGAAATAAATAAATGGGAGTAGAGGGCCCAGGAGACTTTCCTGTGATGACACTTATAATATTTGATTTGTTAATGTTGCTCTGAAAAATTCACATTTGTGTCAGGAATTACTTCTGAGGTTCCATTATCACCAGCTCAGACAGCAATGACAGATATTTCTCGAGCAGCTGAGAACAAATAAGATTTCACGAGTTAAAGGTTCAAGTGGTTTCATGAAACACTGTCCTAATTTTCAGAAGCCTCAAGACAGCACTGTCTGTGTCGTAAACATTGGATTTCAACGACCATTTTAATGAAACCTCACATAATTTTACACCAAGAGCGCCACCTGCTGAGCTAGGAAAATGAGGACGCTGTTTCATGACTCCTCAAGGTTTTAGTTATTCAAGTGGCAAGTTAGTTTGCTAGCTGGTACGCATTTTAAACAGAGAGAGCAATAACTGTTTGAGCATACCCTGCTTTTCTTGTAGTTTCCCCCTGGTGAACCAAGTCAAAAATATTTCTCTAAATGTTGTTTATGCATTTTCTTTGTGGACGGTGAAACGCCTGGTGATAAATCTTGGATGTTTGTTGTCTTGGTGCCACAACAAATCAGGGACACAGAGATCTCAATGCATATATCTACATTAGCCATTAATGGGGAAGAGTTGATGAGGTTTCATGAAACAGTGTCCTGATTTCCGGGGGCCACCAGATGGCACTGTCTGCTGCAAAATGTTTGGACTTGAACAATTCGTCTAATGAAACCTCCCATCATTTCTTAACTAAGAGTGCCATCCAGTCGCCTCTGACAATTATGACACTTTTTCATCAAACCTGCGATACTGTTTCATGATACCTCATCTACTATTGTGGCTATTTCTGAGTACAATAAACATCTTTAAGAGAGTTTTGTGTTCTGAACGTTGTTTGTTCTGCAAAATGATTTTCTCTGTGTCCACTGTGTCTGACGTCAGCGGAGCCAGACTGACGTCTTGATCGGTAAACCACCCGAAAATGTGCAGATCACTTCTGATCTGTACAGTGATAACCATGCTGCACATGGCACAACAGGCATGTTACATGCACATGTTACTTGTGCATTTATTTTCTGACAATTATGACACTTTTTCATCAAACCTGCGATACTGTTTCATGATACCTCATCTACTATTGTGGCTATTTCTGAGTTCAATAAAGATCTTTAAGAGAGTTTTGTGTTCTGAATATTTTTTTAACACTCACGCAAAGAGAATGACAGTACAAGTTCACAGTATGAAGTTGACATTCTCACTGAGGAATTCTGAGCGAGCACACACTTAAATCCACTGGACAGGAGGGGGAGATAACAACACTGAAGATAACAAACAAGAATGCAACAACAACCTTGAGCATCTGTGAGAAACTCAGTCTGCCGTCAGAGTTCAGAAAACAAGAGGGATGATTCAACCAAAAACATCAACAACAGCATCCATCACTGCCATGAACTCGTTCAGACCATATGAAACTTGACAACACCTGTTGCCATCCAATAATTCATTTTCCCTTCATTTGATGTGTTACCTTCACTACACTTTCTTTTGTGCACATGGCACTCACTCAGCTTGACATTTTCACCATTTAATGTCCTCACTTAATGTTATTTCAGGCAAGAATGCATCAGAGTTGTCTCAGTTTAGTGAGTCAAGATTGTTGCTGGCCTTGTCCAACCACCGTATATATACACTTTAGGTTGACTGACTTAACCTTGGCTGAAGCCCCACCTCTTAAAACCAGCTTAGCCCATTGCCCCTGATGGGCTCGTATTAAATTATGGTTATACGTCGATAACATGAGCAGCAGAATTGAAGTGACAAAAGTGTACAATATTTTAGATTGTATTTTGTTGCTACTTCTTTTTAAGCTCAAACATGTCCATATACAGTATACTGTTACATGGTAAAAGAGTGATATTCTGTCCAATTTTTCTTGCACTTTTAAAGTTGCTCCAGCTGCTGTTTTGCTGTCATCGCCAGCTTCAGGGACACATTTCGCTCTATTCTTTCTGAACTGGAATGTCGATAAACCATCCTTGAATCTGAACGTTGTTTGTTCTGCAAAATGATTTTCTCTGTGTCCACTGTGTCTGACGTCAGCGGAGCCAGACTGACGTCTTGATAGGTAAACCACCCGAAAATGTGCAGATCACCCGTGTGGAAGTACTGAGGCCGGGCTGAAAAACAGAGTAGATAATTCTTTAGTTCATTTTTATTTGTCTTCCTCCTTGCTTTTAAGACGTCAATGCCTAAATTGAGCACCCCAGTGAAGATCCTCGTCCAGCCCCACTGGGGTGGCAGAAAACACTCCGCAGCCCTTCGATCCATGTTTATGTATCACATTATTTTCAATACGTCCTGCTGCAACTCACTGATGAAGGAAAGGGCCTGTGGAGAAGGCCCTGGCGGTTCATCACCGCTCACAGCAGGTTGCTCGTCACCGTCGCCTTGCTTGAGAGGTCCAGCTAGTTTTTAAGGATACCCTATAGATCTGGCCAAGAAGACACTGCAGAGCCATAATCAGCAGTCTGCAGACAAACATCACGCTCCAACCTACATGAGCAGATTAAAAAAAAAAAAAAATACTATGAGTCAGCCTTGGAGTCCAGAGGCAGCCAGACCTTCATGGAAGGAAAAAAAAAAAAAAGTATCAGCAGCTTTATCATCATGTCTGCTTTAGAAGCCTTGCTCTCGCATTCAATAAAAGATAAAAGACGCCACGTCATTCGCGCGTCAGAGAGCGTGTTTCTTTCCTCTGGCAGCCGGTGGAAGTCAGACAAGTCTGGAGTTGAAATAGAAATAGGTTTGCCCACATATCTGCATCTACTTGCCGTTGCTATTATTTATTGATGATGACGAAAAGTGGTAGGTTTAATTTGTAACTCAGATTATTTTGAATAATAGAAAAAGGAAATAGGTGAATATGAAAAAGATTATTACTGTAGGGCTTCTGTTTAAAAATAAAAAAAAGAACAATAGAAACTAAGGGATGGAAAATATATGTTTTATATATATATCATCCTTAGTTTTTATTTTCAACGTAACCATGGCTTAAGAGTGGAATTGACCAGCAGATTCAGACATGGAATCAACAGATGAAGAAGACCTGACATGTCTTCCAAGTGGTGGAGTTTAAGTATCTCGGGTTCTTGTTCTCGAGTGAGGGAAAAGGGGAGCGTGAGATTGACAGACGGATTGGTGCAGCAGCAGCAGTGATGCGGTCGCTGTATCGGACAGTCATGGTGAAGAGGGAGCCGAGTCACAAGACGAAGCTCTCGATTTACCGATCGATCTACGTTCCCACCCTCACCTATGGTCATGAGCTTTGGGTAATGACCGAAAGGATGAGATCACGGATACAAGCGGCTGAGATGAGTTTCCTCCGCAGGGTGGCTGGGCGCACCCTTAGAGACAGGGTGAGGAGTTCGGTCATCTGGGAGGAGCTCGGGGTGGAGCCGCTGCTCCTCCACATCGAGAGGAACCAGCTGAGGTGGCTCCGGTATCTGATCCGGATGCCCCCAGGACGCCTTCCAGGGGAGGTGTTCCGGGCATGTCCTACCAGGAGGAGACCCCGGGGAAGACCCAGGACTCGCTGGAGAGATTATGTCTCCGGTCTGGCTTAAGAACGCCTCGGGATCCACCGGGAAGAGCTGGAGGAGGTTTGTGCGGATCGGGAAGTTTGGGCTTCCTTGCTCCGAATGCTGCCTCTGCGACCCATCCCCGGATGAGCGGCAGGAGAAGGTGAAGGTGAAGGTCTTCCAACAGGGATTTACACTTGGAGGAAATTGGGGTCACAGTTTGTACACCTATAGAAGCTATTAAAAAAAAAAACAAAGATGATAACACATGCACAAAGGCCTCCATGAACTCCTTGACAACACAGATTCGGCTCATTGGCATGGAAGTGGGAGCATCTCATTTCTTGGCGAAATATCTAAGCAAGACAGCCACTGTTGGCATCCTGTCCATGGGTCCTTTTTCTTGGCTTCTGTTTGAAGAAAATCAAGAGCACGATCAACTGATCGTGAAAATCAAAACACCGTCTCATGAAGCCTCAGTAGCCCATCACTGCTTGTGAGCATACAGGTGTTTCAAAGGGAAAAGCCGGAAATTTCTGAGTCAGAAAGTCAGAGAATCCTCACCACTTCTTAGATCCAAGTTGGCTCCTTGGGTTAGAGTGTAAACAGGAAGTAGCAGGTGAGTAAAAAAGAAAATGCTGCTGTGTGAATTAAATACCGTCTGTGCCTGTTGTGCTTTCTCTACATCTGACAGCTTTTCTTGCTGCAAAACAATTGTATAAATTCTGACATGACAAGCATGAGAAAAGCGTTCATTCGTAACCGTAATTCCACTTTCCAGGTAAATGGATTGAATTACCACATTGCAGTAGAGGCTAAAGAACATGTTTCATTTCACACACCACAGTATATACTACTTTATACAGCAATTGTGAATGAGATTAATTCCTAAACAAATATATATAATAGTTGAGATGCAGTTATGTGCACTCATATGTTGAGCTTCACTTCAGCCTAATTATTGAGACAATAAAAACCTGTGCCCTGTGTTTATTTTACACAAGAAAACAGGCTGTTTTGCGCGATCACCGTTCCGCACTCCCAACCAAGCGTATTCTTTCCTTGAGCAAACATTGAACTCCTGCTTGCTCTTGTCAATGTTGTGCTCCGACCCAGCTCATGAGCAAACATTGTGTCTGTTAAAAGGCTTGTTTCCCCTTCAACTGTTCTTGTACCCATGTTCCATTTGAGAGCAAAAGATCCCCTGGCTGTGACTTAGGTAAATGACTGTTCCCTCCAGTCACTTCGTAATCACACACTGATGTCACAGCTCCAGAATCCGGCCCGGGCTCAAAATATTCCCCAAAGCTTTTGGGTACCATCCATCTCTCTGTCAGCACTCAGGGACGAGGTTTTCTGACCCACTTCATGGAGAATCAGCAGCACATTTACATCCAGCACCAGTGAAACATGCTTGTTATTCAAGACTTGATCTTTACTCGGAGGTCAGCTCATCGTGCAAATTGTGTTTCCGTGGCAACATCATCCATATGAGAGATGCTGATAAACCAAACACGCTGAGTGGAGACGAGATCTGGAGAAAATTGCTCACCAGCGGTGAGCCCTTATGATGATGATCTCAGGGAAGTCATACGTTTTAATTTTCGTGACAACCAACATGTCAAGTGTCACAATTCGAGGCAAAGCGCGGCACATATAAGGTACAAACTCGACTCGAAGGGATTGCAGGTTCTTTGAGACAGACAACATCCGTCGCATATTGCTTCAAGTACGCTACGGAATATAAATAGCTTGAGCAACTGTGGCGAATAGGATCAAACTTTTGACCTAAGACGAACAGAGAGAAACAAGCTAACTACGTTGCCCTCCTAAATGATGGAGGGGAATAATTCCATCACTTATTTTCAACCTTTTACCAGCCACTGACTGATGCAGCCGGGCTCGCTTGGATCATCTCTGCCTTAAATGACACCCTGGCAAGATTTGCCTGCCTCACAGCCTTCAGCTTTAGTCTCTCGCTTTGATGCACCAAAGGCAAACAATTAAGTCTTCACAGGAATTAGAGATTATTTTAAAACTTCCCAGAACAGGTTTAAAGCTGGTCACGAAACTGGTGAATGACTGTCATACATGGGTTTTGAAGTGAATTTGTCCACGATAATAATCTGGAGGGTCGACTTGCTTCTGCCACTACTGTGATATAGCAAGGAACAGACAAGTATGGTCCTCATAAGGAGACAGAGTAGTGAGAGGCTGGTGAGGCTTCATGACAGAGTGTCCTGAGGAGGTCAGTAGGCGGCGCTCTGGGATTAAAAACTATGTCCGGGGCTCGGAAAGTGAGGGCACTGTTTCATGAAGCCTCATCAGCCCATCAATACATATAAGATAAAGGAACTCTTTCTGGGAGGAGGATGATGTTCAGTGCATTACACAGCATGAAGATGAGAGTGAGCAGCAGCAGTATAGGAGGACAAAAAGACAAGAAAAGGCTAAGGCTTCTGTGGAAATGTGCGAGAGACTGGCTGACAAAGGAAGTAGAGAAAGCTGTGTTCAGAATGACCAAGGACAGTGATAGTAATGTGAGTGACAGCGTGAGAAAAAGCAGGAAGGACCACGTGAGCGGCTGATGAATGAAAGGAGCAGACAGACACAAGTGAGATCAGGGAGTTGAGGGACGAGCAAGGTGAACCTGATGAAACCGTGGGTTGATGAAAAAAAGACGCATCACAGATCCATTGTTTGCCCAGATAATGTCTGAGGAAATCTGGATGCAGGACATGTGGTGAGACTAATGTGAGGGTGTAGGATGCTGTCTCTAAAGGAGGAAACACTGGATACTGAGTCATACTCAATGTGGTGTAACTATATAGTTACAACAGGTTCACTATGTTGTGCCTAGCTTTGTTAGAGTGTACTTTCTTTTTCGTTTTACACATGGTAGATGGACACCAAACTATTACACAAAGCAAGACCAGACACTTTTCTGGCCCTTAGGTGGTGCTGACCTTGTAAATGGTCCGAATGATCTTCCCAGTCTCGGAGAAGAGGGTGGGGTCACTTGCTGTGATGGACAAGAGCTGCAGGACACTTCCCTAGTGATGGGCTGATGAAGCTTCATGGAGCAGGGTCATGCTTTTCTTCTTAAAAAATAATGTGAGTTTACGTTAAAATACTTGTTGTTGAAGAGCTGAGTTGCTGTTGTGAAACATACTGAGCCCAGTGAGGCAGAGTGACTGGAGAAGAAAGAGCTTGAGAAGCGACGTGTGTGGAAACCACAGTGAAAGACTACATGATGAATTCTGATGCACTGTATTTGCCAACTTTTATTTTCGTTGTTATTGAAATGGACTGTGTGTTAGAGACTTGTTCAATCTATCATGTGTTTTCCTGACAGTTTAACGGCGGGTCATCATTTATTTTCATGTCTGGCAGCATTCATTTTTTATTGTTGTTACCATTTCTGTCCATAAAAAAGAAAGGACAACCCACTGATGGAATGCTGTGAGAAAGGACTGAAAGTTTAGTTGATTTTTCTTCCTATTTTATGTGAACGTTATTGACAGATGACAAATGATGAAGCATTTGTCTTTATTGTCGGTGTTTTCAACCATTGAAATTAGTTCTGAAAATAAACAGTGATGTGTGTGTTTCATAACTGAGCGTTCGAAAATAAAAATAAAATATACTCATATTTTTATATATATATATAGGAGACAAGCATCACAAAATAAAAGCCTAATAATAGATGAGCAACAATTGGGTGTGACATTCAGTCCATAAAACAATGTCCATAATGTGTTTAGCCAATGCATAATGTGGATGGAAGCATACAGTATTACACCAACACTGATCTAAAGTAATGGCAAGCTCCTTCATAAACACCTGCGCCACACAGCGCTGGCTGTCCACAGTGGTTGAGAGCTGACCCAGTGATGGAAAACGGACATGTTGACTGTCCAACATTGGCTCGGCTGCCTGGATCAGACTGCGAACGTGCACTCTCTGTATGTTCTACAGATGGCAGAATAGACACTAAATGCATAAATGAGGAGAAAAAGTTTAGGCGTCAACATGAAGATGAACTCCATTGAGTCGGCTTAATAGATGCATGTTTTTGCCTTGAGGATGCATTTGAATGCAACACTCAAATTAGCTGCAGTAGTGCCACGTTTTCAGTGACACACTCATCCTCTCATTTCCCCATCAGGTCACCTCCAAAATACATACAACCATACAGAACAGACACACTTCCTCACCTCCTCATCCTCCCACTTCTCTGTAAGTGAACAGATCTATTCGACAATTCCAACACGTTACATATTTCTTTCTTTCATTCCTGACCACTTGAGCCTCATGTTGCAAGATCGCAAGTTGACACTATTTGTCTACGATGTAACTATGCGATATCATATACCATGCACATGACTGTCATGGTGACAGCATTACTGACCAAGGTTACATGCAGAGTGAACCCTGACTAAGTTCTCAACCTGAGTTAAGCTGGCTGAAGAAGCTACACAAATACAGGTCAGCATCCTTGCAACACAGCTGACACAAGGTTTGTTATGTCTTCACCTCAGACATCGACAAAAACGGAGGACGTTGCACAGACAGTTCAACTTCTGGATCATATATAATGTTATTAGACTTCACATCTGAGTGAATTTTGTTTTCATGTTTCATGCAGCAGATCGTAGTCAAGCTATTAACCCCACTACCCTTGACAGGAGAGTGAAAAGGAAGATAGAGACGAACCAAGGGAGTGTTGCAAAACATACTGAAGCTTGTGAAGCGGAGTGTTTGTGGGGGAAAAAACAGGAATTTGAGAAGCAAAGCACGTGGAAGCCAGTGTGAAGGGCAACACGGTGAATTATAAGGTACTGTATGTGCTGACTTTTATGACGTTATAGGTGTATGATTTGACACATTATCCATTAGTGTAGTAAGAGAAATTCAATTTTCTCTCCTGTAGTGGACAAAGCTTTTTAAAAGTCTGTTCTTAGCTGGACTAACAGAGTAATTCTGGCTGTCGTGTAAATGTGCTCACTGTCAGATGCAGAGTCCCTGTGTAACACCTGGTGAGCTTGAACATTATTATAGGTCAAAAGTTCAACTGACTATCAGAGCGCCATTTGAAGCAGTAATACTCAGAGCTTCACCACAGCATCGCTGGACCTGGCAGAAAAAAAAGACACAATTGTAAATTCAATGTTCAGGTGAAATAAGGTCCGTCGGGAGCATAAATCCTGCTCGGTGCAGCTTCAGTAGTTCCCCTGATATCGGGTCCTCAAAATAAAGCGCTCAATTCTGTATTTATTGCAGATGGTAAAAATGAATATTCATTCTTCTATTTAAGAAGAAAACATTACTCCTCCATCCAGAAAACATGTGAGGGTCATATTAAACTGGTACCAGCAAAATGTAGGAATCGATAAAAGATCCATTAACCCACGAGGTGCCAGAGATTTTTCAATGTAATCCTCAACTTTCATATGACTATTTCAAATAACTGCAGCTTGAAAATGGTTTGAGATTAATAGGGACAGTAAATAATGAAAAAAAAAAAATCTGAATAGTCTGAAGTTTAAGATGTAAGTTTGAGATGTAGAAGTATATTATGACATCTCCAGGTGGCGGCCATAGTGGGATACATAACTCCTACACATTTTTTCTGACCCACTGGTGAAACCCTTCCTTATCTCTTGAGAAACGATGATGATGATGATGATGGCTATGTCCATGCTTTTTTACATTCCCAACAAGCGCTGTTTGACCATGCCTTCACTTCGTGCATGGACACAGCTTCAGTTTGTGGTGCTCGTGCACAGTCTTGCTGTGACTGCACACAGAAGCAGAGACACTTTCTGTCTCTCTGGATGACTAACCATCTTCATCAGTGTGTGAATAGTCCTCTCCAGAATCTGAGCCTGTCAATCTTGCTTTGTTGCATTGTCCTATTTCGTGAATACAGTACAGCATCCCTTGTTTCAGTTTATAAAGTCAATAAAACTTTCACTAGAAATGTGCAACACGCCTCCAAGTGTTGTGTGCTCAGATATATATTACTGGTGTGCCTCATGTGAAGCTGTAACTACACCAGGATTCATATTTGCTGCTTGGCTTATTTAAATGCAGCAAAGCTACTTGTCGGTACTTTGTGACTGTGGGGCTAATAGGACTAAAATACTGTGATAATTTGAGTTGATTATCAGTACATCTGTGTGTTGGTGATGATTTTTTCTTTTCCATTTGTTGGTGTTATCTTATTTTAGCTCATTGTGGTGTCCCAGTTTTCCTCTGTGTACGAAAGACAACCTTGTTTTGTTGTCCAAATTACCGGCACTAGAGCACCATTCTGTCACTTAACAGTAAATAGTTTCTTTCCTTTCTTTTTCCTTTAAGCCTTTGTGACTGTGACATGTGATTCAGTCATATTTTAGGAGAGATATCGCCTGCCGTCATCTTGCTGTCAAGTGCTGGAATTTCTCCGACTGGTAGTAAATAATGGTAAACAAACCGGCTCTGGCTTTTGAAAAATCAAATCACAACCATGTTTCTTCTGCTTTCGCTTCATATCAAATGTCAAGTGTGTCATTTTTTATTTATTTATTTTATTATGTGGGAAAACGGTCTCGTTTCATTCTTTTAATGCCCTGTCATGAAAACAGAGAGGAAGAGGTGGCTTTCTCTGCAGACTAAGAATGAGTTGGCTGTGCATCCGCTATAAATTTTGGAGACTTCTCATTGTGCTGTTTCTCGCCAGCTAGACTGGTGTGTGCAGAGCTTCTGCCCCAACAAAACTGAGCCTCCCCTCAGCTCCCGATGAATTATTCCAAAGTAGAGCAAAATTATCCGCTGGGCACATGCCTGGCTGCGGGAGCTGCCAGAGGAGGTGGAACTTGATAGCTGTGTGCCTAAGGGTCACTATTCTTAGTTTAAATTCCAACTTCATCATTCCCAAGGTGGCACTTTAACAGCAGAGCAGAAGACAATATTTTGGCCGGAGACACCCACTTGTCGATCTCAGTCGAGATGAATTGAAAATGCAGTTAAAATCAGAACAAGTGGTTGATTTTGTAAAAAAAAAAAAAAATCTGGAAAAAACTGTGAATGGGTTTTCCATGAAGTTTTGGAAACATTGAAAATATTAAAGCTGCATATAGGATTCTGGCGTCATTTTTTTTTACTACATTTTGTCCATGATGATTGGCTTCTTGTGTTAACTACAGTCAATCTTAATGCTTCCAAAACTGTTGAAATTTGTTTGATGTTCCGCTCCTCTGTGTGTGTTTTGAATGACCCTCCATCCGTCTCGTAGTATGGAAATCAGGAAGCCGAGTGGAAATGAAAGTGAGACGGTCTCTTGGATGTCAGGTGTCGTTTTAAGGTCAGGCCTGGTGCTTCCTTCCTCATGGCTGAAGTTGTGTGTAGTTACAGTCGATGTGGACTGTTATCGCGTACTTACACAGGGAGGAATCCACAATCGTTGCGGAATGTCCCGACTGACTCCATTTGAAAATTGCTAACTTGGAGGTAATGTTCAAGCAGTCCCTTCGCAATCACTATGAACAAACGCTGGATTTGACTAGGAATGAAGACATAATTTCCAGATCCAGTCAGCACACCATCCAACAGGTACCTATGCCAGCAGTATAACAGTAAAAAAGTAACAGTAAAAGCCTTCCCTTTGACAGATGAACACTTCCCCTGACAATACAAAGGTCAGAGAATGTGAAAGAATGTGTGGGCTACTTTTGAATTTTGTTGTCTTCAGAGAAGCTGAAACTGAAGGCCATAACAACAAAGGAATAAAGCCGGAAAAACAATGTGCGCGGACCGATCAGCTGACCCACGACGCACTTTGTTATTGAGTATAACGCAGCCTCTGTATGCAGACGTGTCCCGTTAGCTACATTTACTGACTGTTTTTTCTTCATATTGAGGTGTAAAACCTTTCCTGTCTCTGCACTGGACCGTGGTAGAGTGTCACAGAGGAGGTGCCCGCTCTCCACACCTCCGAGGCTGGAGCGCTCACTCCAGGGTTTGATGTCCTGTTGTGGGCTGGAGCTGGGACAGGGATGAGGCGAGTCTGGGACAGAGCGTGACTTGGTTTATGACTTTGTCACAGCCAAACTGCACAGAAGCGCACATTCAGAGCTGGACACGCACCGGGCACCTCTTCACTTCTGGAGAGACGTCACTCACTCGGAAACCCCTCCCACATGCAGCGGCCACACACATAGACGAACAGCGCACCTGCAGTACACACACATATATATATATATATATATATATATATATATATATATATTGATCATAACATTGAGCATAGTGTACTTGTATGACTTTGAAATCGAAACATTTTGTACTTTTCTTCACCAAGTCAATACAGTGGTCCTGGCCCGCTTCGCTGATAGTCTGTTTAATTTGCAGCCATTTGTCTCCATTTAAAAGAACCCAAACTCTTTAATAAGCAGTGAAGCAGAAGCAACCAGCGCTGGCTGGATGACAAAGTTGAACAGTACAAAGTAGAGAGTGTGATTCTTTACAGGTCTGTATCATCAGAAGAGCTACCACCGTAATAACCTCATGTTTGTCCTTCGACAATATGTTACGATTTAATGATATGGATCTTTGTGAAAATGTAGATAACGCCACAATTATTTAAAAACTCACCTCCCATTTTTTGTGTCTGCTTTAATGTGTGATAAAATGTGATCAGGCAATTCTTGTAAAGGAGATGAGGCAGAAAAGATGAGTGTATGATGAGTGCAGTCAGGGCATGTCTGTAGCGTTCTCATAAATCCAAAGTTCATTTTGACTTTCTAATACTGATGGGTTGATGAGGTTTCATGAAACAGTGTACCAATTTTTAGAAGTCACTAGATGGCACTCTCCACTTTTAAACAGTGAGTGCCACCCACTGATCTGTTGAAATGAGGAGACCATAACAACCCATCCCTACTTTCTGAATTTTCTTTTGACGTGTGTTTATTTTTAGACGAATCGTCTTTATATTGTTATTTATTACACAATATAGTGGACCTATAAAGGAGCAAGTGGCAATGAGAAGGAAGTTCCCGGAAATGAACAGACGTGCATTCACTTTCCGGCAAAGCTGAGACTGGAGTTCCAAATTGGAAAAGTGGAAATTGACCAGAAACCCAGTTTGTCACACACACTGCAACATTACCAATGGAAGATGAACAAGCCACGTAGTGACAGAGAGCTACACGTTATTATGTTTACAATTTAAGTTCTAACAAGTGAAAGCTTGCAAAAGCAACATGAAATTTCATCTTGTTGAGACATTATTGCTGCATTTCAACATGTCAATGGCAAAACCACCCGACGCCACATAACCCTCTGACTGAAACATTGAACACTGTCGCTGTGAGTGGAGGTCTTCTCTTTCTCCCTCAGTTTTGACCTTACTCTTAGATTAGACAACCTTTATTAGTCCCACTGTAACTGTAGGGAAATTCAAGGTCATTCTTAGTTTAATTCTTCCAAGAGGAGCTTACTGGTGTTTAAGTACTTAGCAAAGCTTCTGCATACTTTATCTGTTCTACTGTATAAATTAAAACCATCAATAGTTAACAAGCCAACAATCGACAAATGAGACCAGGAGGAAAACTGTTTTCTTCACAGGTAGAATGATATTTTGTCGAACAAAAAAACTATTTCAACATTAAAGTGAGAACACGAAAAAATGACATTGGCAACAGCTCACTGATAATTGGTCTCCAGTTCCAATCCTTTTAGCACGATCAAAAAATTATACATAATTGCATTTTCCAATAATAGCTGTTGTCTTTGTTACTTTGTAAACTGTTTAAACATAAACAACACTGCAGCGTGAAATGCAATGGCCAGAACACAGACCCATCTGCCCATGAAGTGCTTCACCAGTGTCCTCTTGTTCACTGGTGGCAGGTGCTGGACTGACAATGTCCTGTTCAGTGGTGTGTACAATGGATTCTTGGAAGGCTTCATCTTCAGATCCTGAAGAGATAACAGTAACAGAAGGAATTAAAACAGACAATGATACATGAGACTTTCAAGTTAAAAGCCCCCAAACTAGATTTCTTTTTTGTGTGTGTCACCTCCCTCAATGCCAAAACCGGTGGATGTCTGAAATGTGATGAGTCACAAGTCAGATAGTTGGGAATCACAGATATCATGTCTCACATTTCATGAACTCATCTGTTTAAATGAACAATTTCAATATGAAAATGATTCAGTCATTGTGCAACCAAGCGAGTAAAATAATTCTAATAAGTCTTCACTGCAGGTTGAGTGTCATGTACAATGTTATTTTTCATTGCATTCATTTTACAACACTAACCCGACTAACCCCACTCAGCATGTACTAGTCCGCTTCCAGGTACAGACACTCTCTCCTGGGGATGCAAAAAAAAATAATATTTGCGATAGGTGGCGCTTATGTGCTGTTTCTAATGTAAATATTTAAATAATAGACTTTTGCAAAACCAGAAGCATACTGCTGTGTTCCTCAAATTCCCAGGATTTGTCTCTGCTTGAAGCCACTTTTATGAATATTTATCCTCTTTCAAATGAATTTATCGACAGCTCAGAATCCTTCTATTCTGACTCTTGCTTCATGTCCATGCTCAAAAAGAAATGTGTCTTATGGGAAACGTTTCTTTCATGTTTAATGGTCCGTACAGTCTTGTTTCTGTCTCACCTGGACTACTGTTTGGTCAAGCATAGACGCATTTTAATGACTTGAAATATCAATGAAACCTTGGACTATTCTTATCGTGAGCGTCACCTACTGAGGTCTAAAATTGTGCACACTGTTTTATGAATCTGAAAATATAACGTGTCACTCAAGGCATTATATACTTTCTTTTTTTTTTTCAATTTTTTTATAGAACACATGAGATGTCATACCATTGTTATGTGGATGACTCTCAGATGCACATTTCCATCTCACAGAATGTCACATCCTCTTGTCCTACCTCAGTTTTAACACCATGAAAACAAGAGTCTTCCAATTCTGACCTCAACTGCTTGGCCCCGTTTTAAAAGTCTGCCACCGACCTTGGTGTTTTAATTGCTCCACTTTTTAAATTTGAGCAACAAATTAGCACAGTTTCAAAACAGCTTTTTTTCACCTCAGGCAGGCAGCTAGCGAAAATAAAACCTGCATTATCCAGGGGGGATTTTGATCTCTTCATACCGGGACTGCTTTAGCGCACTTTATTGCGGGATCAGCCAGACCTCTTTTGCAGCTCCCGGCTGGTGCCAAGCGATGCAGCCTGTACAGGTACATGCTAATATGACAGTATTTACCTCCATTCGGCCATCTAATATTAACGCTGTCTTTCTTTTTATGCCGACCTGTATTGCAACATTGTTAAATTGTTGCACCTGCACTTCTTGCTTTTGCCTGTACAGAGCCTTGCTCAACTTTAGATAAAATGGATTGGATTTCTGTGTGAGAATTACCACCTCTGCAAGTCTCATTTGTGCCTCATGTTCGAACCAAAAAGAAATCTGAAGAATCATGTTTAGCTGGTAAACATTTTTTTTTAATCCTTGAAGAGATCAAAGCAAAAAAAAAAAAAAAAAAGCAGTAAAGATGGAAATGGATGGAAGTCGGATCATGGAAACTCTTAAGGTTTTTAAAGAGGGAAGGGGTTTCAGGTGGAAGCACAATTATTTTGATTCTTCTCAACATGTCTGGAATTTGTAGATTTTCCGTCTCACAATATTTAGGGAACTTCACATGATTGACATATGTTCAGAGAAAACATCAATGAATCTTGTCATACATCTGTACACTGTCCTGAACATGGCCTGGTGCTTCCAGCTCTGTTTCTCTCCTGGTGAGTGAGGAACCGTCATTCTTGTCTCTACGTGAATAACTAATGTCGAGAACCAACATCAGAGGTGGAGGAGGGTGGAGCCCATGAATGCTGCAAACACTACGAGACCAGCTGCAGGATGACAACGCCATCATGTTGCCATGCATGGTGGGCGGTTGTGGTTTGTCTGTGGTCAATGTCAGTGTATAGGTATAAATAATAGCGTCTTCAAGTGTCTTCTACTCCAACAGTCCAACATTTTTTTTTCAAGATACAGCATTTGTGTAAATAACTCCAACAACAAAGGGAGGTTTGTGTGAAATAATTCCTCCTTTCCACAACACAAGCACATTTTCTGAGCCACATAACAAGAAATAGAAACTCTAGAACCCTTTTTTGAGGTTTAATAAACGAGGTAGTTGTCTTAGCAATAAAAAAATGATACTGTATGACATGGCAAAACATACATACATAACATAATATCTATACTGGAAAAAGTTATTGCTCATTTACATTTATATGTATTGTATTATTAACATAACACCTGTTTCATGAAGTATCTCACACTTAATATTACCTAACACACAAGAATTATTTTACAGCTTGCGGTCGTACACACAAAGATGCAAGCCAGCAGTTGTGATCTATCCACTCTCGGCACTAGTTTCGTGAAAACAACTTTTCACTAACTGAAAATGCCAGTTTTGTTTGGGCTATAGGCCAGTCTGAGAGTGAACGCCTATGCAAACAACCGGCATCAGAGAATGAGCCCTCGATATCAGCTATATGTAAATAAGCAAAAGAAAATACATGGTGCAAAATGTACATTTTGTTTTAATGACGTGTTGATGTTTTATCCCACACTGTGAAACATCAACCGTCTCAGCTTGAGACATCACATCATCACAAGTTCAGAAATAAAATGCAGTTTGATGTGTGCAGCTAGAAGCGGCAGTGGCAGCATCATTTCGGGGGATGCTAATATAGACTTGGCCGATCGCTTTCATACGCACAGAGATATGCCTTGAGACCTTTTCAAGATGATGCTTTTATCCAAAGGCCTTCTGACATCTGTGGCTGCGGAGTTAAATGCGTTCACGTCTTGGACTTTGTTTATTTTCCAACTCACATATGAGCTGACTTTTCCTTCCGAAGCAGAAAGTCAATGGGCTGATTAATGATACCGCCGTCTGCGCAGCATCCGTGGGACTTACATCCGACTGTCATCAATTTGCGGCGAAGCCTCTGGACCTCACCGCCAGTTTTTATACTCCGCGCTCTTACTTATTTAAAGGAATTGGCGGGGAAGGTGGGTGAGAGCGAATAAGAGGAATGAACGGCGAGGATCAATCTCACATGAGGGTGGAATTCTTCACTTTGACCTTTTCATCGCCTTCAACCCCACCGTCCGCACTTAACAAGGAAGTCTTTGGTGGAGCAGTTCCGCCCTGCTTTGTTCCTTTTTGCTCAGCCACTTGCATAATGATGAGAGAAGAGGAAATGTTCTCAGTCTGAGCCGGAGATAAAAAGGATTTGTAAGGGTATGTAAGTACAGAAGAGGAGTCGAGAGAGCGATCAATAATTCATTTACTTTCAACAGTCAAGGGCAATTAACACGCTTTTTTGCCCATTACGCACCTAAAAGGGCCAGCGCTGTGACTCTACCCTCTAATCTCGCTGACCGTTGTCACGAGCGTGGATTACAACAGCCAACGGATCAATACTCAGGAACACACTCACACACGGAGGCACTCTCACAGGCACAGACATATAGACTCCAGAGACCTGGATTAGAGGCATTATGGACCAGTTAGGAATGTTGAACATGCAGGATTTTGTGTCGTACTAAACTCTCTCCCGACATATACAATGGCCCGAGCAAGTGTTTGTGTTTGTAAACCATTTCATGCCTCAGTTATGCATCACAACAATCCAATTGTGCCGCCTGTAATAGCATATCAATAGTCTATCAGTGGTGGCCTAGATTTCCAGAGAAGAGCGGCAGCCGAGGGTAGCAGGCTGTTTACACTCCAACCAAAGTGCCATTTAAATCTAATTGGGATGAGTTCAGAAAGATAAATAACACCACACTCATTAATATTAAAGGTTTATTTACAAGGCACTTTGCATACATTGCAAATGAAAATGCAGATCCACAGGGAAAACAAAAAATCCAGTCATGAAAAAAAGATTTTAAGACATTAAAAGTGTTGAAAAAAAAATGTGAGATACATTAAGACACAGAGATACACGCGCACACACGCACCAGAATCAGAAAACTTTATTAATCCCGAGGGAAATTCTGTTTGTAACTGCTCTGCACACAACATACAATAAAATGAAATACAAAATAAATATCTATAAAATAACAATAAAATGAAAAAAAAAAGTGCAAAAAGCTATACAAAAGATCTTATAAATAATGTGCAAGAAAATGCAGATTCAAGAACAGAATATCGCACCAAAGGATCCTTCACTGTATATTTTGTACATTTCTTGTCCCTATTTTGCTCCTTCCTGACCAAGGATGGTAAACGCCTGACTATGCACCTACCCTCACAACTCTTACTATCTAAAATCACCATGAGCTTAATGGCCACGCACATAACGGCATAAACAGCTGACTTTCTGTCTGACAGATTAAAAATGAGGGTTTTGAAAATGGTTATGTGTGTGCCGGCCTTCAGTTGCACATCTTGCTCCAAATAAGAGCAGCTTTAGCCATAAATGTGCGGCCTTATGTGTCTGTCTGGATGTCAAAAGGTAACTTCTCCCCGTCATCATGGCTGTGTGGCCAGATGTCTCTCGCTGAATTGACAGCATGGTTCTGTTGTGCTGACATTTGCTTTGGACCCAAAATTGGTTGATCATCTGCTTTGTCGGTGTTTGCAAGACTATTGTTCTAGAATTACACATTAAAAAGCATGGAACATCTGGCTTTATTGAGAAATCACGATCAACAGAAAGACAGAAAGAACAACATTCTACTTCTATATTGCTGCAATGAAAGCAACAATAACAACATTTGGTACATTTTCACTTCCTAATGGCTTGATGAAGCAACACACAAAAAAGAAAACCAGCAACACTCCTTGTCCTCTGCCCTGAAAGATGATGATGTTACTTCATGTACCCAAGGGAAGATGAGGCTAAATGTTTGTGATGCCATATTTAAGCTTGCTTGACTTGAAGCAAAATGTTTGTCACCTTCCTTTGAAAAGTAAGTAGTACAGTGGTCCCTCGGTTCTTGTCCACAATCCGTTCCAGACAGACGTTCGAGAAGCAAATTGTTCAAAATCCAAATCGATTTTTTCCCATTACAATGAATGGAAAAAGAAATAATGCGTTCCAAGCCTTAAAATAGTCTTTTGTAGGAGTGAATGTAGAGTGTCTGCTGCAGGTGCGCTGTTCCTCTATGTGTGTGGCCGCTGCATGTGGGAGGGGTTGCCGAGTGAGTGACGTCTCTCCAGAAGTGAAGAGGTGCCCGGTGCGTGTCCAGCTCTGAATGTGCGCTTCTGTGCAGTTTGGCTGTGACAAAGTCATAAACCAAGTCACGCTCTGTCCCAGACTCGCCTCATCCCTGTCCCAGCTCCAGCCCACAACAGGACATCAAACCCTGGAGTGAGCGCTCCAGCCTCTGAGGTGTGGAGAGCACCTCCCCTGTGACACCGTACCACGGTCCAGTGTGGAGACAGGAAAGGTTTTACACCTCAATATGAAGAAAAAACAGTCAGTAAATATAGCTAACGGGACACGTCGGTGTACTACACGTTTTTTTGTATCCACTGAGTGCAATGGAATCTCATCCGTTACATGTTTTAAATGGTAACGCCATCCTGTACATCCAAGAATGCAGTGCTCGTGGTCCTAGTGATTGACGTGCCCAGCCACCTTTGAGGCCAAGTTCAACTAAGTCAGTCTGCTGTGCTGAGCTTTTGATACAGCTGTGTGTGACACTGAAAGCGAAATGAAATTTCCCTTCATTACTGAAGTGGCAGAGAAGCTTTGACGAGAGACATTTCAGCAGAGAGACATTGGGGTATCTTGGTTGAAGGTTCACAAGTCAAAGTGATGAGGCGTCCGATGGGATTTCAAGTGAGAGAGTGGTATCAATTTCAGGTTTCACCGTTGCATCGTCATGACGCAGGGCAGGTTCCACAGAGATGAGATGTACTGCAGACATAGCTCTCAGCTGCTTTTAATGGTAGCTGAAATACTGCGTGATGGTACTGTCAGACTGTCAGACCTGATATGAGTCACAGTTGTGTCAGAGAGGACCCAAAGTATTTCACATTACTATATCATCAGTAAACATCATCATCCCTGGATCATAACATGAAAGAGAATAGCTGGCGCTCTGGTGGCCTGCGGCCTGGCTTTTACCAGTGCTCTGGGTCCCCTTACAGTTGTATGATGGGGATTCCATCTCCTCTCAAGCATGTGGACCGGACTAAGTGTGAGTGTGTTTGTCCAATAATGCAAGGAGTGGCTGGTTCAGTATAAGTAAAAGTCGATGGAACATTGAACATGTATGTTCTGGTGTCACTCTCCCTGTTGCTTGACAGGCAAGAGTTGCCTCAATATGAAAAGTGATAATATTAGTCCCGTTTCTTTTAATTTTAAATGATTATTTAGTGTGTTCCAGTTTCACTGCAAACTTTGCAAACTGCTTATAGATGCAAAGTCATTCAGATGTTTGTTTTAAGTTCCTTAAAGGGATCATTGGGGTTGAGGTAAGTGACTAGAGTCGCACTCTGGGGGAGAGTAGCCCTCTCTCCTTATCAGAGTCACAGCCAATGGTCCTTCTAAGCTCCACACTCGTGCAATTGCGCACCGCTGATACGATCTCAGCACACAAAAATATCTACGCTGCGCAACAAAAATTCATCCTGAATACAGCAATTTGGTGAGAGGGCTTCTGACATTGCTACATACACAATGGGGCGAACAGCAACTAACATTGGTCACAGCGGAAGTAGAAAGTACACTAGAATGGAGAATAGAGTTGCGTAAAGAAGGAATTCTTTACACAACACTGTAAGAAATAAATAGCACTTTAAACAGACAGGAAAGCATATGACCTTCAAAAAAATTGAAGGTCTTCTAGCTTTAATGATGACAACGATCAGAAATTTGGAAAAGTAAGTCATGGAATCCCTGATGAGAAGAGATGAGAATGGAACTCCAAAAGATGAGCAACACCAAGCATCTTCCATCATCCTTAGTCTTTCCCAGTGTGATTTGGAGCGTTTTGACTTTAACCATCACCACTGAAGAACATGAAACATAGAATCAATGTGTTCCATTCAGGTTTCGTTCCAATTTCCCCCCTTGCACAACTCCAGTCTTTATATGGCTACTGTCCCAACAGGGCTGAGAGATTCTGTCTCATCTCCTGAGGGACCGGGACCATTTTTAGCCACACTTCTGAGATGCAGGAGCTGTCTCTTGCGCTGCCTGGTGTATTCTCTGGACACTTGAGGGACTTCAAGTAGAATTAAAAGAAACATAAGAAGAAGATATTCCCAATTTGTTTGGGCCAGACACTTGATCGCCACACCAAGTTGACATCCTTCAGCCTGTCCAATGAAACAGGGGTTGATCGGTGGTCTGTTGACTTCCACTGTCAGACTCTTTCTGACCACCAGATTTTCTTCCCTTTTCTTTCTCTGTATTTTCCACCAACAGGCGTTGACCGCTGTATTTATTGTTCATTCCACCGTTGCACCGGCTGTTTTTTTTTTTTTACTTTCCATGCGCGTGTGTTCACCACAGTTTCAAGTTTATTGGGATTGTATTTCGACATCTCGTGTATCAGTTTCAAAATTATTCCCTTAGTTCCTTTTGCGTCTCTCTATCCTGATTTGGTGAAAACCTTTCTTACAATTGTCGTGAATTAATGAAGAGTTACATTTTTATCTTGTTGGTTCGAGTCTCTTTGCACTTGGTTTGAAAACTTGCCAGTGCCACGGCAGCTCTGGCAGTTTCAGTACTGCCTCATCTGCTTGCCTATTGAGTTGAGTTGAATTGTGTGTGTGTGTGTGTGAATGGTGTTTGTGCCCTGCAATCGACAGGGTGTCGTCCAGGGTGTATTCCTGCCTCTCGCCACATGACCACTGGGATCGGCTCTAGCACTCCCCGCAACCCTGAGGAGGACTAAGTGCTGGTTAAATGAAGATGGATGGAAGTCCAAACATTGTACAGCAGACAGTGCCATCTGGTGGCCTCTGAAAATCAGGACGCTGTTTCATGAAACCTCATCCACTCACTCAAGACTTGGTATATTGATGCTATATTTTCCTAAAATACATTATGTGCCAATAGCACCCCACAGCTTTCTAGCAAAAAAGTGAAACTTCAGTTAACCACGCTACCCACACATCATACGCCAGTCAGAGCCTTCCTCCTGACCCACATAAGGTTCCACAGTTCAGTTATGTTGATTTGACATTTCAGTGTGAGCACACAAATCACGTAAAGCATTGTTGTTGTGTTGGTTTTAAAGTTGAAAGATGCAAATGTCATACAGTCGCTGCCTGCCTTAACCTGCCTCCTTAATCACGGAGACGTTTACACAGGCAGTGGTTGCTGTTTACTGCGGATTTTTACATGAACTGCTGCTAACCTCCTGACGGATGATCTCTGGCTTTGCACTAGTCATTTTCAGAGACATGCAGAATAGTGTGACCGCATCCTTTGCTACTTTTGTATTAGAGATTGACCACTCCTGTCAGCACCTTGTCTCATTTTAATTGTTAAAAAAAAACATCCCTCATGGGGAAAGAACGTGTGGCAAAAGTGTTTGATGACAGTTGGTAGCGCCAACCCGGTCCAGACTCAGTGACTCCTGCCCTTTGAACTCCACTGTCCCACATCATTTTTGTAATCTGATGGCTTCACGCTGTCATCCGTCCCTTCATACTTTTCCATTACACCACTCATGCATCATTCAAAAGCCACTGTGTTTGTGGCAAATAGTCATTCATTTTTCATTGCTGCTTTATCTTGAAAACGCTCTCCTGTCTCGAACCACCCTGTATGATCAGGGCTGGATGTTCATCACCGGTGGCTGAAGTGCCATGCTGGCATTTCTTTTTTTTTTTTTTCCTTGCTCCCTCTTGGCCGAGCGTGATGCATGAATTCATAAATTGTGGATGTGGCACTGATGGACTCCTTGTTTTCTCTGATGACATTTTCATACACAGCTCATAGTTGAAAGAGAAGTCATTTCCAGTCACAACATCATAGATTCCTTTAAATAGTTGGGGAAGAATCCTGAGACAGCTCCATAGCAGCGAATATGATTGATTTATTTTTAGTCCTTCTTTTGCGTATGCTGCACATCAAGACCACATGGTGTGTGGTATCAATACATTATCGCTGCGCTATTCATGCCGTAGCTGCAGTGAGACCACATGCGGTCATCGGCTCTAAAATGTCTGCTGAGTCCGCCTCTTCTGAAATTGTTTCCATCAAGTCTATAAAAATCAAATACGTTTTTCTGTCTCACACTTGGCTCCATAACCACGCCATCAATTTTGATGTCTTGTCATGGAGCGGAATGGAGGATAAACCTCAGAATATCCACCAACTGTTGCCACTGCGTATTGCTTTATTCTCTCCATGATACATTCTAGTGATGGAGAGATGAGGTTTCATGAAGCAGCGCCCTGATTTTCAGAGGCCACCAGATGGCACAGACTTCTGTAAAATGTTAGGACTTCAACAACTAATTCAATGACACCTTAGATGCTTTCGAAACCAAGAGCGCCATCTAATGGCCATCGGGACAGTATTGTTTCTAGATATCTAACCATCACTAGTGCATTCTATGATCTCAAAATCCTGGTAAATTAAATAACGTCTATTCAGTATATCACGCCCTCCACCGTATGACGTTGCTCTGCTATTATGAAGAAGAAGAGCAATCTTCTCCTCACCCAGAAGGAGACCTACAATACTATTGCTCACTCAGAAATCAGAACTGGTGGTGCTCCCAGGTAACCCTTCTTTTGCTATTGGCTTATACCAGAGCTAAAGACTGGTGGGATTATTGCACTCCCCACTGGACTTTGAAGGACTATTACCAACACAAAATTGAGGAGAAATGTTCTAGCAGAAAATGGATTGAAGAACCAGGAGGCACAGAGAACATGTTGACTTCAGAGACTCCCTTCCCAGTCATGAGCCTGTTACCTGTGGTGGGCCTATAAACCATCTTCAAGTGCAGAACTGGAGATGCACTAGATACATGCTGGGTTGGTGGAGAGCACGGCTCACTAGACAGTAGGTTGGGTCAACAGACAAGCCCCCTGATCACACATGGCATCCATAGGAGCCCGATCCAGAGGCTTGAACCTGAGACCCATGAGTCATTCTAGTAGTGTACAAGCCGTAGGTCCCATTGGGCACTGCGATTAAGCTAGAACAACTCTCTATTTTTATTTGAGTACTTTATAGGTACAGATGGCTGATCATGTTAATTTCTTGTTCTCCTTCAAGACTCTATTCCTGCGTCTGACTGTTTTCATCTTTAGAAGGTTCAGTTTAATTAATGTTGTTTTCTGAAAGGAGCAACCTTTGCAAACAGGACACAAACAGATGAAAGCAAGAAGCAGTTGAACGGCTCAAAGGACAGCATTTTATTGACTTCGCCTGTTTTGTACTTTAGTTCATGTGAAAGTAACACATGCTGTCGGACTTGTTTTTCAAGGATATATAAAGTTGAATCACAGCTGATGTAAAAGGAGCGACTTATATACAAGTTATTTTTCCATCGATTTGGTCAATAATACTCTGACTGTGCTAATTATGTTTTCCCTCTCCTTCTTAATATCACCTTCACCTTCTTCTGCCGCTTATCGCGCTTGGGTCACGGAGGCAGCATTCGGAGCAAGGAAGCACAAACTTCCAGAGCCGCACAAACCTCCTCCAGCTCTTCCCGGGGATCCCAAGGCGTTCCGAGGCCAGACCAGAGACATAATCTCTCCAGCGAGTCCTGGGTCTTCCCCGGGGTCTCCTCCTGGTAGGACATGCCCAGAACACCTCCCCAGGGAGGCGTCCAGGGGGCATCCGGATCAGATGCCCGAGCCACCTCAGCTGGTTCCTCTCGATGTGGAGGAGCAGCAGCTCCACCCCGACCTCTTCCCGGATGACCGAACTCCTCACCCTATCTCTAAGGGTGCACCCAGCCACCCTGCGGCGGAAACTCATCTCAGCCGCTGTATCCGCGATCTCATCCTTTCGGTCACTACCCAAAGCTCGTGACCATAGGTGAGGGTGGGAACGTAGATTGATCGGTAAATCGAGACCTTCGTCTTGTGACTCGGCTCCCTCTTCACCATGACGGTCCGATACAGCGACCGCATCACTGCTGCCGCTGCACCAACCCGTCTATCAATCTCACGCTCCCATTTTCCCTCACTCGAGAACAAGACCCCGAGATACTTAAACTCCACCACTTGGGGCAAGAACTCTCCACCGACCTGGAGAGAGCAAACCACCTTATTCCGGTCGAGAACCATGGCCTCAGACTTGGAGGTGCTGATCCTCATCCCGGCCGCTTCACACTCGGCTGCAAACCGCCCCAGCGCATGCTGAAGGTCCCGGTCTGATGAGGCCAGCAGAACATCATCATCCACAAATAGCAGAGATAATATTCTGTGGTTCCCGAACCGGATCCCCTCCGACCCCTGGCTACGCCTAGAAATTCTGTCCATAAAAGTGATGAACAGAACCGCTGACAAATAAATAAATAAATAAAATAAAATAAAATAAAATATAGGCTGTTCACGAATTCAACAGTCAGAGGGAAGAGGAACAAGCAGTCCATGTCACTGCCATGTCCAGGATGAGAAGGGTCGGCTCTGATCCGACCTGCACGTCTCTGGGTCCTGGAGACATACAGGTTCTGAAGAGGTGGCAGGCACCTTCTCAGCAGAACGCACGATGCGCTGCAGTCTGCTCTTGTCCCTGGAGGTGGCGCTGTGATGAATAAATGCCCTCATTTTCATAGGCCACTAGATGGCGCTATGGGTTTACAAATGAACTGAGTTTTCATTGAATCAATTCCAGCCCATATGTTTTACAGCACCATCTGTTGGCCTCTGAAAATCGAGTTACTGTTTCATGAAACCTCATCTACCTTGCAATACAGTGTCATGAAACCTTATCTACCCATCACTACTACTACTACAAATAATGACTATGGAGACTGTGAATGCCTGTATATAAAAAAAATGAATTTGAATAACCTGTTCTTTGTCCCCCTTCAGACTTTTCCTTCAAATCTGTCCATAACTTTTCAAGTTATTTTGAACGCAGGCAGACAGATGGACAACCATTGGCATGGAAAACATGACATCCTTGGGGTCATGGTAAAAATGTGCCATTGTTCCTCACCGTGCGTCACATTCCTCCAGAATTCCTCATCCATGATGATTAGGTTTCATTCACTTCTCAATTACATTTTCATTTTCAAGGACCAAGGAGTCTTGTAAGGCGTCATCTGAATATTAGATTCCCTTCTTGCAGCAAATGGATGTTCATCCTTATGACTCCATCAAAAAAGAACTCGTCCTCCCTCTCTTCATTTATGGAGACCCCCAAATCCCTGAACTGCATCAGCATTCACAGCAAACATGGAAGTTAAAACAGCCTCTTGACACGGAGCTCCCTCCCTCCTCCGTGTTATACTTTCATCATGTGCTTTTCAGATCTTCACCAAGTCTTATGACCTTAATACTTTTCCTACCTTCCAGGATTTCACTCAAACAGTTTCCACAGTCACCACCTATGCAAGCTAAATCGGGCCCTTAATGATAGTGATGCTGCTGCATTTGCTGCGATTCATCCCCATTCTCCGTGTGATTGTGAGTTACTGCTGTAATCATCATGTCATCCGTAAATGCCCAGAAAGGTGGAAGACCCATTCCGTTCTTCAAGCGTTCCTGTCTAAACCACCATCCAAAGGGCTTGAATTATTACCACCATTCTCCTGGTAAAGGTCAGTGTGATAGTACAGCCTGCCACTTTGCCATTCTCACTCATGGTGTTGCAAGGCAGCTTTTTTTTTTTTTATTCTGAGTTGGAATGCCGAACTGGAGGTTCAGAAAATAGGCATTGATGTACCTGTTCCTGTGGAACAGGATCTCAGGCGTAACATGACACTTCAAGCGGCACTGACTTAAAGGATTCGCCCAGGTGTAGGAAAAACACATGCAGATCTGTCTTTGCCTTCTGTATCTGATGCCAGATGAGATTTGGTTGTTTAACACCCTTTATCCCTTCCTTCTGTACCGAGGAATCAAAGCAGTCATTCTGTTCCCATCTGTGTTGCTGGACTTCGTTGGCCACCGACTTTCATAAAGGACTGAGACTTGAGCTGACACCTGGACCTCGCATAGCTCTTCCAGTCTCAGCTCAGACTTCCTGTCTATCATCGCACCTAGTGAGTCCACCAAAAGGGAGAGGTTGATACTTAATGTTAGCACCTCAGCCCCACAGGTGTAGGCCTTGTCAAATTGCCAGTCACTGAAGTGCTGGATCCTGGCAGAAACTCCACCAGCCCATTGGCTGTGGCACTCCTTTGCTCCAATCAATACCCTTGTCTATGCAGTACCACTTGTAAGCGGCACCTGGGGACTTGGAAGGTTGGGCTCTCCGTGTCCTGCGGGTTGCCACAGGTCAAGTCTTCTTCTTGTCCTTCACAGAATAGCAATGCTTTGAACGCAACAACATACAGTCACTGACTCATAGTGACTCATATATTCAGTGCAGGAGAGAGAGTATATATATATATATATATATATGTATATACAGTGGTACCTCGGTTTTCGAACGTCTCGGACTTCGAAGAAAACGGAGTTCAAACAAAATTTTCGAGATTTTTTTGCTTCGGATTTTGAACGAAAATCCAGAACTCGAACGCCCGCGAAAAAAACAGGAAAAAACATAACCCCCGGTGTACTTTGTTATTGTGTATAACGCAGCCTCTGTATGCAGACGTGTCCAGTTAGCTACATTTACTGACTGTTTTTTCTTCATATTGAGGTGTAAAACCTTTCCTGTCTCCGCACTGGACCGTGGTAGAGTGTCACAGGGGAGGTGCTCTCTCTCCACACCTCCGAGGCTGGAGCGCTCACTCCAGGGTTTGATGTCCTGTTGTGGGCTGGAGCTGGGACAGGGATGAGGCGAGTCTGGGACAGAGCGTTACTTGGTTTATGACTTAGTCACAGCCAAACTGCACAGAAGCGCACATTCAGAGCTGGACACGCACCGGGCACCTCTTCACTTCTGGAGAGACGTCACTCACTCGGCAACCCCTCCCACATGCAGCGGCCACACACATAGAGGAACAGCGCACCTGCAGCAGACACTCTACATTCACTCCTACAAAAGACTATTTTAAGGCTTGGAACGTTATTATTTGCTTCTCAAACGGCCGTCTGGAACGGATTGTGGTCGAGAACCGAGGTACCACTGTGTATATATATATATATATATATATATATATATATAAATAATGACTTACCCACACATGCCTTAGCGTCTCAACTGCTCAACTTTGTGTGTTTTGTCTGAGAAGTTGTGACAATACCAGGTGGGAGTGGCAACCTCATACATAACATCTTTATATCTTTCATTGTTTCCATCCATGTCTCAAGATTAATAATGCAACACCACTGCAACCTCCCTGGAATCCCCTTATTACCATCTTCATCACCCTCCCCTCGACCCCCTTCTTATTTTATCTCCTGTTGTTAGTGTTCTGCTAGCGCAAGCTAATTTTAGAGGATGACACTGCTGAGTGCTTGTGATAAGCAGCCCGCAATGTGCAGGACACTTTTCCCCTTCTCTCCCAGGTTGTAGTCTTTCTCTGGTGGAAAACGCTGTAAACACAGCATGTCCCAGATATTGCAGATAACCAAAAGGAGTGAACATATTTTGCATCATTACCCCAACTTTCACCGGATGCCTTATTACACACACAGGCACACACAAACCCTTTATCCTTTTCTTCCCTCAGTATAATGCGTACAGTGCGAACCCAAATACAGCTGTTTGGATTTCTGGAAAACATGAACAATTTCATAGAAGATTGCACTTCAGACTGTTTGTCCCAAAAAGAGATGAGGGGGGAAATAATAACACTCCACAAGAATAGTATTCATAACAATAATTCAAAAAGCCATTATGTTTTCCCTTCGAGGGATAACAAGCGCCTTCAGAGACAATTAACAAAGAGGAATGATTCGATAACAGCAGGGGGCCCCATATCCTCGCGCTGCACCGAGACCAAACTGTTTTGCATTTCATGCTGTGGCGCTGGTGCGTCTTGTTGGAAATGTATTATTAATTTTCAAGGCTTAAAAAATATTGACCTCAGTATTTGTCTAACACAATTATGTGTTTTTTATATGCATTTTTTAATATACATTTTTTTATTTTTTTTCCAACCAGTGATCTCAAATACAACTTTATTTAAATGGCAGATTTTTAGTTTCATACAAGAGTCCCAGACCGTAAAGGCATCTTGCCTTATATGAAGTTTATGCAAAAGTCATGATGGAATCCAGACATGTCTTTCCCACATCACTTACTGTACATAAGTATAGTGGAGTAATTCATAAATCTGGTGCCCTAGCCACTGTAGGTATGACATGGTCACTTGTTATTTGGATGTTGAGTCTATGAAGATCTGGACATACAGACACACATGTTTCTTTAAAACAAAACCCTAGCCTTAACCATGGTGTCAAGGTGGCCTCACACCATCAGTCACCATCAAAGAAACCATCTCAAAAATGGTTTCTTCTCATGAGCCAGGCAGCTTGAACATGTAAAGATCTTTTGGCTGTTGAAAGAAGTCAGTTGACTGACTGAAGAACTACACATGAATGGAGAAGATCAAGCACTGCAAGAAGAGAACAGAAAGCATTGAAGAGAGCACATTCCTCTGCCAAGCCACTCATTTCCTCCCACATTGTAATTTTTTTACGCAATATTTTGTCCTACATTTATTGTAGAGATAAAATTAACGCTTACACATAGACATATGGCATTGATGTTGCACTGAATGTTGCCCCTATCCAATATAGTTGTTTTAAGACATCAGTTGGTTGTGAGAGTGCTCTCATGCCTGGCTCATTTTTTGAGAGATTAACACTGGACCAGCACTATCTACATGATGCTGTCATGGTTACACCACTAGGATCCTGTCACATGATCGCAGCAGTTCAATAGGAATCAATGAAAACCCGTTGTCAATCCAATTGAACCTACAGAACACCACCATAAACAAATCAGACCTGAGCCAGCCTGCGCACAACCAACCCTGAAGGTTGTGTTTATATACAGTGTGTTTCTCTGTTGAAGAGTTTTCGTCTTGCCAACAAACCAAGAAGTCCATAAGAAACAATCTCGACCAGACTGTGGTCGGCAGATGTGTTAACCAACGTGCTTTCAGGAAACGGCTCATGTTCTAGTGGACTGGAGTGGTTTGAACATATAGCGTGACAAGGTCAAATAAGAATTGCCATATTAGCAATTCAGCTCTCAAAGTTGGCCAGTGTTTTTCCACAACCTGTTTATTTGCTGCACTTCATTCTGCTCCACTTTCTGCACTTTACAGAACACTCAAGTCAGAACCAAGGCTCTCAAGTCCTGATCTCAACTGCTGGTGTGAGATTGACAGGTTTATGACTGGGTACCTGACCACTGTAAAGGTGAGCAAGACTTGAAAAAAAAATAACATTTACACTGTCCGGTGTAGATTTGTTAGATATATGTTAGGCAGGAGATCATTTTTTGTCAGTATATTGAAAATATGTGTGGTAAAAATATATGTGTATATTTTGGAAATTTTCAAGTATATGAAGTAAACAGACACGATGTTTGAAGGCGTTGGATATTAAATAACTTGAAGCTTTGAAACTTTTGGAACTTTAAATTGATTTTAAAGTGTATTTTATGTATTTATTTATCCTTTCTCAAACTGATCAATATAACGCATGAATCCATCATAATATGGGACTTGGGACTTGCATTGTTTCCTATTGCTGGATGAAGTCCTTTTTTAAGCTATTTGTGCAACCTGCTCTGCTGGTTGATCTAAAATAAACCTGGATTGAAAAACACGTTTCTTTCACACGCTACACTGTTACGTTTCTCTAGTGCTATCTAGTGCTAATATGAAGCCTCAAAAGCCGACACTACAAGTGAATGTGTCTGGTGTTGGAGCAGCGCTTTCACAGTTTTCTGTATATATTGCGCTTAAAGGATTAAATGCTCTGGTGGAGGCTTCCCACCTTCATTGTTAGAATGCGGAGAAGAAGACTGATGTACCACCTGTGCAGTGTCACCTGGAAAGGTGTCGCAAGGTGTGTGAAACTGTTAAACTACTTTAGACTGTTGGAGATAAACGCCTTGCACGAAACCGAACTGTTGATGGTTGTCTTCAAGAGACAGTGGCACCCCCTTGTGAGACACACAAACCCCAGAAAAACAAAATGTATCAGAATTTAGAACAAGTTTTCAGAGGTGTATTATGCTTGTCTGTGCTTCAAAGTAGCCGTACTTGTCATTCGTGTCATTCATGTCTTCACCTGCATCAAAAATGTCAAGAAAACAGATTAAAAAAATAAATAAATAAGAGATAGTGTCATGAATACATGAATACTGTCTCTGTCTCAATTGTCTAAATAAGAGAATAATTGGAATGCAGAGGTGTGTATGACCACACACCCAGTGCAAGTGACAACTCTAGAAGCGACTGTATACAGATGGGAGCGTCCCAGTTGATTTACCAGGAGTTATTCAAAATTGGAAGGCTGGATGATATATCTGTTCGACACAGACAGAAGAAGCCACACATGGGATTTTGTTGTCTGTTTAAAATGCTGAAAACCTGGTGCTCTGGTGGTGGTGGCACTTCACAACCTGGGGATTTTACGGTATGCAGCATCACATTATCCTCTATAAAGTCTTGAAGGTCTCAGAGGAGGTGTAGCTTGTATTGCCTCTGTCACCGCCCACACTAACAGTGGCTGTGCTGAATGTTCAAGTACTGTAACAATGTGACTACAACAACAAAGAAAAGAGAATAGAAAATATGAGTCTGTGATATGGAACTTCATTTCTCACTCCTGTAACTCAGTGTCTTATCGCCACTGAAACACCCTCCTACCACCACCGCTCTGTAAAGCTTCAGTAGTGTTTTACTACCACAATATGTTTTATTCTCTAAATTCACAATTTTGAGAGTCACAGGAAGAATAGGCTTCTACATTAACCTCATGGTTAACAAAACAGGAGAACCACATGGTGGGAAGCACTGAGGTGGGAATATTTTACCTTCAGATTTGTGGGGCCATGATTCGAATCTAAATCAATTTTTTAGATGATTCTATTCATAATAATTTCTGATCGGATCGTGATCTATTCCCATCTGTTTGGGAGGGCAGAATAGTAAATAGAGACATTTATTTACCACATTTATTAAGTTCTAAAAAGTGTCAACGTGTTGATGGAATTGTTGCTTACGTTGTTATGTAAAAGCGAGAAAATACACTGCTTCAGTGACAAAAGTAAAATGTCTCTGTATTATATATATATATATATATATATATATATATATATATATATATATATAAACAAACAGTTAAGTTAAACATAAACTCAGTGAGAAAAGTGCCTTTACTGGTGACTGATCTTTTAGTCTCACGGAAAAAGCTTTGCCGTCTGTAAAACACGGCGGTGTGCAGCTGACTGCTCTGTGTGTCTGGTTGACGCCTTGAAATACGAGTCAACACATTTGTTTAAGTGCTTGATCTAAGTTTTGCAATGTTTGCACACTGTATGTGCCATGTCATGCTCTGTGTTTCCATAGACGTCCGATAAAACCTGAAATAACGCTAAAGTGTAGACTTTAACCAAGTCAGAGCTAGTTGGAGTTTTTGTTTTTTTGGCGCATATGTGTGTGCCATCCAGAACGGGTAGCGTAGTGCCATGTTCCAGTAGCTACAAAATGGCAAACATCGAGCAGTCTTTTTTTTTTTTTTTATCAATTTTGAATCATAGCAAATAGTTGGTATAGATCGCATATCTGTTGACGTTAAAATACAATCCAACTACAGTGTCCACCCAAGCCTGGACAACCTTCAGACCTGGAGCCTGGCAGATACTTCAGAGTGCAAGATGTGTCAAAGGAGAGACACTATGATGCACATTGTGAGCAGCTGGGAGAAGGCATTAGGAGAGGGGCAGGAGGCAACCTCCGGTCAACACCTCAGGAGAGCTCCTTGCTTCTGTCATGACTAGTCGTTCTAAGCTGTGAGCGGAAGGCAACTTTAGTTCCAAGCCAACACAGTTTGCACTTCACTCTACCCAGACCACCAAGCAAGTAGTACTGCGAGAACTGTCCCCTTGACAATAAGGCCGATGAGAGCAAGAGGACACCAGAGCAATGGCCGGAAATCCAGCCATAAGCCAGTGGATATTGGGTGCAGAGCTTTTGCAGGACATTCACTCCAGAGACTTCTCAAAGTCCATGGTATTAACAGACTGATGGGAATGAAAGCCACCAAAAAACAATGTTGAAGCAGCGGAATTGGCCTCACAGAGGCTCTGCGGTGCTCCAGTTTGACACATGCTGGGAACTGATACCTATTATTTGGGCGATGGTATATATGGATAAAAGTCCCAAAACACCATCAAGTAGTATCACTGATAGGTGTATAAATAAATCGATGAGGAACAGAACAACGATCAAGCAGCTTTTAATGAATGCATTTCCAAAATCCAAAGTAAAAGCATAAAAATATACCTATATTGCTGTCACTGCAATGATGTTGACACCTACAGGAATAAAGTAAATGTGAGTTTCTGATGGTTTTATGCAGTTTTGTAAGCCAGTTAAATGTGTATTCATCAGGGTTACTGCAATTCATTGTTCAAACGTCTGTGTTCAGAGACTCGGACTACCCTAAGTTTTATTCCACAAGCGTACCCCTCTGTTCCAACCAAAGTTAAGGCAAAGAGAACTTGAAGCTTCAAAGTAATATCACTTTTCCACCGTATGAATAATGATTTGTAAGAATGTGTTTCACACTCCAACAGATAACATTGATGTGATGGTGGAAGGTAATGATATTCATCTGTGCTAAAGGTTATTTGAATGTATGCGGCGATTCCTCTTGCATTCATACGAAGCCATGACAAATGAGTCTCCCTTGAAGACATATGATGGCTTATTAGCATTTTATTCTAACTAATGATGTGGGTGATCAGGATAACGTTGAGAAGATAAATCATTTCCCAGACCTTCAGTGGGAGATTCTTTATGCCTCTAAGCTAGGTACTGGTCCTTGGCTGGGGGAGATCATTTCTTAGTCGAGTTTTTCCAACATGGAATTAATTCTTATAATTTTACCGTTCAAACCAATGGATGTAGCTAAAAAAAAAAAAGATATTTGTACTTGTTAAGAACGCATTTAAGCCCGAGCTCACCCGAAACGCTATTGAATAAGTGAGTCTTCATGTCAATTCTTTTAAAACTCCTGGAATAACAGTTGTATTTACATACGGATCTGCATTGTTTTAGGATTAAAAAGTCATCATTTAACAGCACATGACAAAACGCCTCCAGCATGGACTGTTCATTGAGTTGATGGGGCTAAAAAAATGATGGGTTTTCTGTGGAGATTCACTTTAAGAATCCTGTTGGCACACACGGACCCCCAGACACAAGAAAAAAAATGTGTTGTTCAACAGCATGAGGATGGACAAGGTGTCTCCTATGTGTTGTAACGCTGTGGATCCAGTAATAATAGTATCGCCTAACCTCTATCTATCCGTCTGTCTATCTATCTATCTCTTTCTGTCTGTCCATCTATCTATCTACCTACCTATCAATCTATCTATGATAAGTTACCCGGCACAGTAGAGTGAAAAATGGCACCAACATTGGAGCGGTCTCTCGGCCAGGTAACCGATAACCAAGTAGTGGTAGTCAGAAGGACGTGAGTATAAATACAGGTCCATGTTTGTGGTCACAGTCAGATGCCATGAAGGGAATCATTCAAACCTTTTTTTTTTATCCGTAATCATTAGCAAACATGCCAGATCCGTTGAAGCATGAGAAGCCAAATGATGCATGATTATTGTGTTTACTCCTGGTGGTCAGCTCCTTTTTATTTCCATATCTCCGGACGGAAGGCGTACTCACAGATCAGTGATGGATGGGAAAGGTCATGCAAGTCTCTCTGCAACACTGACGCACAGTCTGCCGCCAAGACCTCTGGAGTTGGTAGAATGAGGGCAAAGCTCAGGGCAGACCGTGCCAGCTGCTAAATTTTAGAGCCGTGCAATTTTGCCCTCCACCTGAACTGAAAGAAACACTGTTTTGTTTATTCCCAGTGTATTTCAGTGCAATAAGATTATTTTTCCAAGTCTGCCTGAATTGTTTATACATCACTGAGTCCAAAATAAAGTACAAAATACAATGTAAACTGCATAAAATGAAGCCAACAATTCGTGAGTACAGCCACATGGTGAAATGTTTGCAACCTCATTGCTATAATCTAATCTAAAAAAAATGAGATGTACTTTGGACAAAATGTGAAACCTGATACTGTCCTCATTTCTGAGGTAACTGGATGCCACAATGTGCTTTAGAATCTCTGGCTTTGATCAACCATTGAATACAAACACATTTTTAAAAACCAAGACCGCCACCTACTGATAAATAGGACACTGTTTCATGAAACCTCAAGGGACTGGATATCAAATATGTATATTATAGACCCTAACAAGGAGCTGGGTGTTCACCTTAACAGTAAACTGAATGGACATAGATGATCTGATGAAACAGACTGTGGACCATGAGGTCATGTGCTGAAATCGAAAAGCCACTATGCTCATCTGTGACAGTCAAAGCATTTCCTGCGAAGGCAGTGGGAGCTTGACCAATCCATTTTGGGGATTTGATAAGATTGTGACCACCCCACTTAACCTTGGAATGAGTCACCCACATGCACACTGCAAAGTGAAACACGCAAAGTTGCTCTCAAAGTGGCAAGCATATGCGTTCATTATGTGTTGCCAGTTGAGTCATTTCTTCTGTGAATCTGTTTTTCACGCCACGACCAACTCTAAAATCTGTCTAAAAAAATAAAGAATTTTTATTTTTTATTTTATTTTAGTTTATGGGCTCTTTGAAAGAATCAAATGGATGATGCAGATGTCAGGTTGTCAGGTTTCATGCCATTATTTTTATCCACCGATCATCACTTAATCTTCCAAATGCAAATAGATCATTTCACAGATCATTTTTTTTACAATAATGTCATCACAACAATCATCAGTGTCATTGTTTGCTGACTTTAATTTACAGTCACAAATCAAGCACAACAGTTTTTCACAATACAGATATTTTACTTCATATGTGCTGCTGAGTATTGTACTGCTAGGGAAATGAAACCCTGCCAGTCGTCTGAGGGACAAGACACAGTTGTGTGTAAAGCAACACTTCCAAGACACAGAACAAATTGCAGTCTTGTGTCTTGAGTGAGAGGTGCTCTCTCAGGTGTTTGGGAGTCAGACATTCAAATCTTTGTTGAGACAATTTCCACCATCCACCTCTCTTCATAGTGTGGTTTCAAAACATGAAGAATGTATGTATTTATGAAATATAAATACATTTTACATGGTATACGGTACAAATATAAAATTGGTAAACTACCTGACTCTCCTTGAAAATGATTCCTTGACAAGAGAGGTTTAAATGACTGGGAGAATGCTTGATATGCAATTTCTGCCTGTCAATCATTTTGGCAGACCTAATGTCAATGTCCTCTGCTGACACTGTCTCACTCGTACAGCTAACTTTGTGAGCTGTTAAGACTTTTTATTCTCATTCATGACCTCCAAAATGCCATTGCCCGAGGCTTTTCGGAAACTGTTAGTGGATAACAACAGTTGTTCCCAATGACCTGCTCATGTGCACGTTGAAGGTGTGGAAAACAACACTCCACACATGATGTACGATGGGTGAGCGGTGACCACCACCTTCCAAACCACCACACTCTCAGTTCCTAATGAACTCTGTTACCTCTCTGATCTCTGTCCGCCCTACATCTATCTCCTGAAAAGTACTCAGAGAATCCATTCTGCCCTTGAATCAAATCGTATTAAATTGTCATCTTCCATCTCCATTCTGTCCCTCCGTCTTCACCTTCCTTATGCGATCAGCCCCATAACTCTTCCACATGTTCCCCTTTTATCTGCCTGGCTGTACTCCTCCCTAACCTGTTTAGAAAGTGAGGAGAATAAAAAAGAAAGGAATTTACCGCAATGATAGAAGTAAGTGAATAGATGAAAAATTTTCTCCATTGCTCGGGCGTAATCCCATCATCTCAGCTGGAGATGTTGGGCTGAAAAAAGAGCGAGGCGATCTGCAGCTTCCAGATCCAATTTTAACATTTTTTTCATCTTTGTGGTACCTTTTGTAGCCAACACCATGGAGAGGAGGAAAGCACCTTTATGGCTGGGCTGCACAGAAGTGAAATGACATTTCAATGTCACACAAGTGGATAGGTTTCTTGCAGTCAGCATGGCTCAGAATGACCTTGATCCAACTGCTATTGGTCATGTTCACCACTGAAAGTAATGGCTTCAACCGACAAAGAAAAAGCAAGAAAAAACACTGTGGCTTGGAAATGACCAGTGACTCATTTCTCACATATTGACAAAATAAATGCACATCACAAAGTGTGATTTCCTTGTTCATTCCACTATGACACCAGTACTTTGGGGTTGTTTAAGCAGTGCGCTTCAAAAGTGGGTTCAGAGAGTCGGGTCATTGGAGCCATTCAATCGCAGCTGGACGTCTTTTGGTGATGCTACCAGAACAGCTTTAGACCCAAATCCAAAAGGAAGATGGAGGTTGTGATATGATGATATTAAATAATGAGCAATCAGAACATGTTGTTGTCGATCAACCATCTACCACCATGTGAGGAGATCACATAGATTTGGTCACATTCCTTCTATACACTACAGATCTATGCTGATGCATTGACTCCATCACTCACAGCAGAGCTGCGTAGCTCCTCTTCCCACACACTCACAGTGAAGAAGCTGGTAAAATATATAACTTCAAGTTGTCCTTAAACCTGATGTGCCTATAACTTCAGTGTTTTTTGTCGGATACGCAACGCCAAAGACTTTCAGCACTGCAGAGCTTGCAGAGCGAAAAGAGCTAACGGCTAACGTGACGTCTCACTTCAAAACTTTGACACTTGTAGACTTTCAAAGTTTGCGTCGTTGTTTAAATGTTGGCTACAAACAAAGGGCAGAACCAAACAAATGTTCTCCAAAATGTGAATAGATTGTTGTTGTCAAACAAGCAGAAGCAAATAATGTTAAAACAGTATTAAATACTGATAATGTGACAGGAAATTCCTCCATCTTGGATAAAATCATGCAAAAAAGAAGGTGAACTGGGGAGTGTATCCCCAACATAAGTACAAACCAGATGACCAGATGGTTTTCTAATAATCTGTGATAGAAATCACGCAGGATTCTACTTTCACAAAGTTGAATAACACTCACACAAAAAATGAATACAGTCAGTGACTTAAGTTTGTGATTTGCACTATTAAATCCTGTAAAAATTACTCTGTGGAAACAAAGCCTGATATGAGTCCATAAACATACTGACTATGAGATGTTCTTTGGCTTAAATTGTCAGACATTTTATTCCCGTCGGACTAACACTGACCAGAAACTTGCAAGTTAGTCTCAAAAATACATGTCAGATTGTGATAAAATCCAACTGAAGGGAAAAGTGTATCGTTTGAAATACAGTGCACATCTGCTTCTGGTACGGACTAGAGTAAACGTAAAGTGTAAACGCAACATTTGGCTCTTGCTTATGTCTTGAAAAACAAACTAAATCCACCAAGCCTTGTAGTGAACAAGGTCCCAAAACATGCGCTTCTCCATTGCCCAGTCATTGAGAGATCAATGCACTTACCGCCCAGCAGGGGGCAGTGTATCCTCTTCCACAGACAGAGCGGGCATCAATGCCTCAATATTCAAATTTCAACTAGGCCATGGAGCGTGGGCAGCGCGGTTTGATGGTGTCACATTCATTTGAAGGTTTTCTTCATTTGCACAGGCAAGGGCTTCGCATCATGGTTCACTCCGAAGGACGACAGGATCAATGTTCCTCCAGATGTAGAAAACAAACCTCCTGAGTCCTTGGATCAGCTGAAGAAAAATCAATCTCTGGGCGGTAGATGAGCTACAACTTCTCGTCATCCTGGTGGAGGAACAGGATGCAATGGAGCGGATATCCACAGAAGGGAGGTCACTGAAGAAACAACATCCCTATTGGAATGCGACCGGGTGCTTCGGGGAGGCTCACGGCAAAATTCCTCCACCAGTCTTCAGTAGCTTGCTGGTGCTCTCACTGGGCACAGAACATGACGTTGACCACAGTGAAGGTCAAAACAAACAAGAGGAAGAGTTGAAAAATGTGGGAACTATCTGGAAATCAGTCTGCCGTAAACAGACTGCAAACAGGCTCACTATGAAGTCTCCAAGAGTTGACATCCCCCAATCCTCATAGTCAGCACAGGAATTTGAAGGAGGACAATGCGGTTCAGAGAATGCCTACCGCCAATGAAGGTGCTCTGCACAGCTACCATTCATGGTGACTGTGACCCATAAAGAGAAAAAGGATGCAGGAAGGTGCCTCCTGGCAATCTGCACAGACATAAGGCAACAAAGGTGTCAAGCTCCATGCGTCTACATGATGCAGTGAGCCACAAAAGCACAAAAACAGACAACAAGCGCGTGCTCTTTAGGGGCTCATGTCACAAGCCGCACTCCAGCTGGTCCTTGAGATCTTCTCGTTTTTAAGAGGACTAAATCCACATACATCTTTGCCTTGTTTTCTAACCGAATGAATAGACACTTGGCTAAGAGGAAATGACCTACACACGCGCAGGGCCGCCAGATATCTCTGTAAATGATTGAATCATCAAGGAAAAAATGAACAAGGAATACAATTTCCAGTTGTATACATTGCTCTTCTTGCTCACAAATTTTCTTCACCTGTGGAGCAGTCATTATTTAATAGCTCACACTGCGTGTAAGGGTATTTAGTACACTCAGGGAGTACAACCAATGGTATTAAATCTTCCCACCACTTCACCTCTGGGCCTATTTTCACGGGTGAAATATCCGCGATGGCCGTGTGGATCCGTCAGCCCAGAGGGAAGCTCAGCCCGTATATCAGCGAGTCCAAACATGAGAAAGCTAGTGAATAAAGCGGCTCCCTGAGGGAATCATGGCCACATAGTGATTGTGTTAGTTCCCATGTCCACCGCCAACAAGTGTCCACATTGCTCTGGGGAACGTCACTATGAGCTGCTTTCATGTACAAAATTTGAACACTGGGAATGAAATTACACCTCGGAGTACGTCACACGGTTTTATTGAATGTGAGACAGATGGCTCCTGCTGGTCTACAGAACAATCTTTCCTCTCAGCTAGAGACCAATTGGATGAGGAAAAGAGTATATTACAATTCTGATGAGTGATTTTTAGGTGAATATGAGCCAGTTAAAACTGAAAACAAGTTGTCTTTTAATTAATACCGCTAACCACTCTTTTAAGCGTCTTCAATAAAGGCAGACCTTCTGGTATTTTGTCATCGGGATGTAAGCAATGCTTGAGTGAAACACTTTCCTGATGATAAAGTGCTTGGTGTTTGATGTGACCCTCAAAGACGCATAGGGAAGACCAGTTTTCCCAATTGGAAAGAGCTCCCTATTCCTCCCGAGAACCATGTCTCATAGTTCTCCTTTCCCGTTTTATTACCTTCGCCAAGGAGGGTATGTTTTCAACACCATTGTTTTGTCTGTTTGTTCACGTTCAAAATAACCTCTCAGGTAAAATGGGACAAGAACAAATGACTCAGTTTGGGAGTGATCAGGATTACCATCTGGATCCAGGGATTTCTTTTAAAGGACTCTTTATTTGTTATTAGATTCTGTATCCTGCCCTTGTTATTTTCCTTGTGTTTTGTCGGAGGTTCACAAGCAGCGAGCATCTGTGAAAGCATCGCCAGGAAATTGTGAAATTGTACTATATCTATCTATCTATCTATCTATCTATCTATCTATCTATCTATCTATCTATATATATATATATATATATATATATATATATATATATATATATATATATATATATATATATATATATATATATATATATATATATATATATGTATATATCCCACAGTGGATCATCTTCCTCCACCTCACCCTGTCCTCTGCTTCCTCTTCTCTCAAACCTACAAACCCCATATCCTCCTTCACCACGTTTCCTCTTTGGTCTTCCTCTCCACCTTCTGCCTGGCAGTTCCAACCTCAACATCTTCCTACCAATGTACTGGCTCTCTCTCCTCTGTACATGTCCAAACAATCTCCATCTAGCCTCTCTGACTTTGTCTCCTAAACACCTGAGCACATGTGCCGTCCCTCTGATCTACTGTTTCCTGATCCTATCCATCCTGCTGACTCCCAGAGAGAAGCTCAGCATCTTCATCTCTGCTACCTCCAGCTCTGCCTCCTGTCTTTTCCTCAGTGTCACTGTTTCCAAACCATACACCATTTCTGGCCTCACCACCCTTTTGGACACTTTCCCTTTCATCTTTGCAGACACCCTTTTGTCACACATCACACCTGAGACTTTTCTCCAATGATTCCATTCTGCCTGCACCAACTTCTTCACCTCTTTCTTACACTCCCCACTCCGCTGGTATTGCCACATCTATCAACACTGCTCTCTTCTGCTCCTTGTCCACCATGTCCAGTTGGTTAACCAGCAGCTGTTTTCAAATCTGGCAGCTGAAGTCCCATAGTATTTTAGCTTTGTTGTTCTCAACAACGCTTGGTGGTGTGTCCCATTGGGAATTGGGTACTTCTAGTCTGTACTGGGTATGGATGTTCCTGTACACTATCTCAGTGACTTGGTTGTGCGTTCCCATGTATGCTGATCCTGCAAGCGTCTTACACCCTCCTACTATATGTTGGACTATTTCAACCTTTACATAACCTGCACCTCGGGTCCGCTCCACTGTGGTAGATCCTACCATCCATGGCCTTGGTGCTTAGGGCCTGTTCTTGTGCTGACTGTCAGTCCAGCATTTTCCAGCCATTGGTAGGTCTTCGCCGCTTCCTCTGACGATGGTACGTACCATGTAGGCGCTCGTCCCTCCATGTTCCTCTTCTTCCCCCTCGTCATCATCATGTTTCTGCTGTCTGAGAAGGCTGTGCTCAGTTCAGTTCAAGAAGCTGAATCTTCAGAAAGCTGCGGGTCCAGACTGAGTTTCCCCTGTCATCGTGAAGCATTGCTGGCTCCACTGAGCTGGCTCCAGTGTTCACGGACGTCTTCTCGTCTGCTTGGAGTCCAGTCATGTTCCAGCCTGCTTTAAATCCTCCGCTGTTGTTCCTGTCCTGAAGAAACAAAGGATCACGGGACTGAATGGCTACAAACCAGTGGCACAAATGTTGGTGGTTAGGGTCAGGGTTCTTCTGATATTTAAGGTCTATATTGACTATCCTTTAACAAAATGCATGTAACACGTAAATGAGATATAACCACATCATGTTTTTCGAGCACATAATGCCATGGCATAATTGTTTTTTTTTTTTCTATTTTAGGCTAGTTTTATGCCATTAAAGTAGCCAAAATTATTTCCGTCAGTCCTTCTCTCTTTTGGCTTGACAGCTCATTACAACAGTCACAGTAGACAATGGAAATTGAATTGACTCTTGGGGCTCCTGGATGAGTGAAACCTTTACAGCAACAGGTCACCAATTCAAGCCCAGCCTTTTGTGGATGAACCTTTAGACCCTTTGTTTAGAGGGACTCACTGGAACGACTGTAATTAAGTGTAATGTTCATTTCATATTTTGAATATTCAAAACAAGAGCCATGCATGTGGAGAATATACTAAACCCAACAACATCGCCTGCCGCTTCCTTTTTTATTTTCACAATCTTTGGCTTTCTGTGAATGTATCTTGATCAAAAATATATATGACACAATACCCTTCATTATGTTTACAGGCAAGCTCAACTATAAAACTCCCACTTCTGGCCATCCCAGTGAACCTCGCCTTCACCAATTAGTGGCAGTGTTTTTAATTCGACCAACACCCACGGGTAACATTAGTCATCTGCTTAGCCTTTTCATAATTAGGTCAAAGCACATGGTCAGCAGCAAAATGCCCCGGCAGCTGGGATGACTACAAAATCTTCAGCAGATGGGAAGAAAGCAGTCAAGGGGCCTAAAGTCTCAAACCAGAAAATGCAAGAATGATCAGAGGCATTTAAAATATCAATATAAATAACTGACTTGTCATGCCATTTTTAACCCCATGTCCATCCATATACCGTATTTTCCGGACTATAGAGCGCACTGGAATATTAGCCGCACCCACAATATTCGAATAACGTCAAGACAATGACAATTGTGGCACCTAGCTCATGACAGCATGAGCAGCATGAGCAACATCCTCTACCCTAAACCCTCGCATCAGCTGAAAAAAACCCTATCGGGAGGAAAACAGAGAAACCTCAGGGTGAGCGTCAGAGGAGGGGTCCCCCTCCCAGGACGGGCAGACGTGCAATGGATGGAGCCAAAAGTACCTGGTGCAGACCCGGGGGCAGAGCAGGAAGGGAGTTCAGCATCGTGACAGCCTGGTGGACGAAGCTGTCTTTCAGCCTGCTTGTTCGTACACCGTGACTCTGGAACCTTCGCCCTGATGGCAGCACTGTGAAGAGGCGGTGTGACTGGTGGGTGTGGTCTCTTGCGATCATCAGGGCTCTCCGAGTGAGGCGAGTCTTGTAGATGTCCAGGAGGGATGGAAGAGGGACCCCGATGATCTTCTCAGCAGTCCTCACCACACACTGCGGGGTCTTACGGCAGGCGATGGTACATGAATATATATATAGATTAGGTGCCTCTCATGATGTTGCTCTTCTCTTGTTGTCTTGTTGTCTCTTCTCTGTTCTCTTTGTGTCTGAGTGGGTTTTCTCCAGGAACTCTGGTTTCCTCCCACAAGACATAAAAATTGCACCCATGTGTATGAATGGTGTGTGTGCCCTGCGATGGACTAGCGACCTGTACAGGGTGTATTCCTGCCTCTCGCCCAGTGACCACTGGTATAGGCTCCAGTACCCCCTGCACAGGACTAAGCCTAATGTATGTGTGTATGTATATAGCTTAGCAACAAAAGCAGGTTCTGACCAATGATATCAAACTAGACTAATGCAGAAGTTTGTCTTCAGGGAGGAAAAGTAAGTTGGCAATTATGAAAGATGTCCAAGGCTGTCTGCTCGCTGTCTAACCACATCAGGTTGATGGATCATCTGACGTACGCCTTTAACAATTTGCCGCTTAATACTGCAAAGACGTACCTGTGCTGTAATCTCATAAAGACATTTAGTGGAGAATTGTCTGTAAGTGATGTTGCTCCTAAAGTATCTCTTATTCATGGCAGCTAAGCTGACAGACCGCTGGCTCTCTGGAGGTGACAGGCAGCTGCTCCATCTGCAGAGTCTCATTGGAATAACATCAAGACAATGACAATTCATCAGAAAATCCAATTACATTACTGACAGACTACAGCGAAATATCTGCAGCTGCTTCTTTGGTTATGCTCACATCAGTGCCGTTCACTGTGCTTTTAGAACGAATCCACAGGTGTGTTTAAACCTCTGAAAACAGGTTTTATTGGATGGCTTCGCTGAAGAGATTTTTAGTACTGAAGTATGACTTCCAATGATCACTATTCACTACTATTAGTTTAGCAGTTTAATACCCCAGAAACCTGTTTTCCTCACACTTGCACACTTGTTTTCCTTGAATGTTTTCATGGCGAAGGAAATGCAGATGAATATATGTATATATATGTTTATATGTTATATGTTTTTGTTTTTTAAAAATATTCAACTTTTATTGGAGTCAACCGACGCCACTATTACCGATGCTTATCTCATCCACTCGAGGCATTCTTAGTACTTTCTGGGGCAACAATGGCTGGGCATTATTGTTGCCATTTGCAGCAGGACAGTGCATTCTCCACAACTATTCACTGTGCATTTTCTCCCACGCCTTCTGCCGCTGCTTCCCCTGCACAGTAAAGCGTTTGCTCCAGTATGTGTTGCCTGTAAACTCACGGTGATAGGACATGCTGTCACTACCTGCAAAAGCAGTGCCACTGTCATACTGTATGAGTGGAAATCTTCATCAGACTTTGAGTCAAATTCACTCACTTGCTCTCTGCCTACAACGTACCAACAACCTCCCTCGACTCATTGACCGAGGGCTATCAAAAGTGTTTGGTGTCTGCTATCTGCTTGTAAAAAATTGAAACTACATCTGGCTTCATACTTGCAGTTGGGCTTGATCAAAAGCTGGAGTGTCGCTAAATTCCGTTGGGAAACATAGCCCATAGAGTTCTGATCATTTTCCTTAGGTTAGTGTGGCAATAGGGTGACTCTAAATGGCCTGGATATACTTTCAATGTTAGTAAAAGAAATAAAATGGCTGAGGTAAAAACAGAATGGTACAGTCAATTGGCTGTGTTCCAATTCCTTTCTTAAACCTCTATCTCATCCTTAATCCTGAAAAATGCGAGGGGTAAGGATTGTCCCCATTCTTACGAAGTTAAAATGAGGCTCTAGATTGAGGAACGTAGCTTCCTCAGTACTGTGGAACTCTGCAACCTCCCTCGGTATAAAGGAATACGCAGCATCCTTTCCATAGTATCTAGAAATGAAAACATGCCGATGAAAGCGACAAAAGAAAGCAAGCTGCATATGTGATTTCTTCACTTATGCTTCTTACTCTGCCTTAACACAGCTGCAGACGGCATTGTCGCGGATCCTTGCCCATTCTTTTTCTTCTTCTGAATTGACAGACAGAAGGCTGCTTAGGGGTAATGCTGCCCCCAACATGCTTAGGTAGTAGCTGCATTAGGAGGTCACATTGCTAAGGAACAAAATCTGCCTTAACCATTGGCTTTGAGGAATGAGATTGAGGGTTAAAGATTGAGGATTGAGGTTGAAGATGGTGAAAGGAATTGGAATTGACCCTATAACTTGTTTTCGTTGTATTTGTGTTTCCATTATATTTATATTATTTTGAATTATTTGGATTTTCTTATTGTGTCATTTCCTTGTAGTTGTTTGCATCCACATCTGCTTATCCGTTGCCGCGTTGTGGGGGCAGCAGCTTCAGAAGGTCACGCCAAACAGCCTTCTCTCCGACAACATCTACCAGCTCCGACGGGGGGATCCCGAGACATTTCTAGGCCAGTAAAGAGATGTAATCCCTCCACCTGGTCCTGGGTCGACCCCCTCAGTCTCCTCCCAGCTGGTCCTGCCTGAAGCACCATTAAAGGGAGGTGTCCAGGGTGCATCCTCATGAGGTGCGCCAACCACCTCAACTGACTTTTCTCAATGCAGAGAAGTAGCGGCTCTACTCCTAGTCTCTTCTGAGTGACTTCTCACGCTATCTCTAGAGGAGACGCCTGCCACCCGTCTGAGAAAACTCATTACAACAGCTTTGCCTTTTGGCTCAGCTCTCTCTTACACGCAGCAGTGCGGTAGAGTGACGGCAATACCGCCTTGGTAGTATCGTAGTTGTTTTTAGGACCTAACTAGATCTAATCCGTTGAAATTAAAGATAAATACCATTATTTAAGTTCTTATATCTTACTGGACACACTTTCACGGTACTATAATGAATACCTTGGTAGTTTGTCAATGTATATTAGTTTTAAGACCAAAGACGTCAACTGATCGAAGTTGACTGCTTTATCAGGCGAGAAACATCTGGTGTTGTGAGGACTGCCAAAGGCAGTTTTCTGCTGGTCAATCATCCATTCACAGGTTTCTAAAAGGAAGCTTTACAGTACAGTGTGAAATTATTCCCTGTGTAACAAAGAACATAAAGCAGTTCAGTGCTGCTGCAGTGTAAAGACAAAGGTCAGTGCTTCAACATCTCCATAACCTTTCAGCGTAGATAAGGCTGATGGCCCACATTACCTGATGGTCCTCACTGACCTCCCCATCTCTCTCCAGCCTTCACCCTTTCCCTTGCCTATAAGCAATCAATAAATATGCTATTTCTAGTCATGATGAGAAAATCAATCTCGGATCCCCACATCTCCTTTCCACCGCTCCCACCAAGCAACGCTTCTGAAAATGCCTCCAAGGACTCCTTGCGAGATTGGAAAGTAATTCAAGGACTGGTCTGGATGTGACTGGATGAGGAGACTAATGAAGCTTGACAAACATCAAAAATGCGCTGCTCAGAAGGGCCGTGATACTGTTCGGCTTCTGTATGGTGCACAACTCACTGCACACATTTTTGCACCAGATCAATTCGTCATCTTTTCAGGGATCACAAAGTCGCACCCTCATGAAAACGTATGTTGCTTGTTACACAGCTGTAACCTTCCTCAGCTTGTTCACATTTACATAGTTGTTATTACTTTGTAAAACCCAAACCAACAGGTTAGTTATTCAGCAAAAATGACGTTGGTGGCGCCTCAGACTGTAAGCAGAAGAACCACTCCCAGAATTTGACTTGCTTGACTTGCTTCTAAAATCATCCCATAAGGTCAAATAGATTGATGCTCCACAGAGCTGCATTTTGTGTATCCACCATGAAAATTGATGACTAGACATTTCAAGTGTTTGGAAATTCTCTGGAATAGTATTTATTCCATCTTATCATTTCAGCCGACCTGTCGCGATAAATGCATGGTAAACCTTTTGATGTAAATCTCTCAGTCACACTGCAAGAGATGTGACCCAAATCTAACACTTACTGTCTCAGAGGCTGGATGTGCTTTTCGCCCGTTTCGATTTGAATCCTGATACATGTATGCTGTATCAGTTCCGGAAAATATATATCAGTTATTCGCATGAGGAGACTCTGGAGGACTTTGGTTATGTTGAACACATATATTGTGCTCTCAGCTGAATGTGTGTCTGGTATTTCGAGTATTATTCATTATTGATCACTGTAAAGTCATGGGAAGGTTTCATGAAACAGTTTTAACAACGAAGTCCATGAAAACCTACATCATTTCTAAACCAAGAGCGCCATCTAGTGCTCTGAAAAATAAGACACTGATTCATCAACCCTGTTTCATGCCCATCACTACTTTTGAATACCTCCTTCGGCAACACATACACCACGACTGCCGACGCTCATTGAACCGGGTCGGTGAGAAATAGTGAACCTCTATTGTATTATAAGCAAACGGCAGCCAAAAATATATGTGGATGAAATGAGCAGTGATTTACCGCAGAGCAACCTCGGACAGGGTTGTGCAAAAACCTGCACCACCCTGCAGCGACTTGGGTCGCTCTGGTTTAGACACGCACGCTTTCCAGAGCCAGTAATATTGTCGGTTATCATGAAAAATCCTCATTGATCACCTCTGCATTGTAAGTTGGGATGTTTATACAGTTGGCTAGAAGGGGGAGCTCAGTGAGGCCACAAGGACATTGATTTCTGACAAGTTTAAATATTATTGGCATTGATTTTGTCCTTTTGAATGCTTCCCCTTTATTGAAGCCACTCTGCAAGACTCTCAGAGTAAATACGATCAAATAACCATGAAATCGGGATAAACAGTGATCGATAAGGGTCACAGCTTTCACACTTGAAGACACACGAAACGCATACCACGGCTTGGCTTTGGATTTAAAGGAAGATTTGGTATCCAATGAACAAAGGCTGCTACATAAAATTTAAAAAAAAGCGTAAGTGTTAACCTTTTCAACTCTCAAATGTATGTGCACATGCAGCCCAGTATTTACTTTAATGCTCTGACTAAATCATTCAGCAGCCCAGTCATATGCTGTATGACTAAATAATTCATCTAGGAGTCATATTAGAGGTTACATCAGAGCGTAGCTGAAGCCCTTTAGCAAATCATATTTTTGCAAAGCTGAGGTTAAAAAAAAGCCTGGTTTACGCTTATATTTTTCATTTTTTAGGTGCCTGAATTGAATGAATATATATATATATATATATATATATATATATATATATATATATTCACAAAGTTTTACCAATTATTTATTAAAAATAATAATTATTTAATATATAATATAATATGTTCGGCTTTATTGTTTAATATTTTTTTACAACATTAAATTAAATAGGACTGTTATTGATCTGTACTAGTATTACAGGGTTTATGAAACAGTGTTCTAATTTCCAGAGGCCACTAGATGGTGCTCTTGGTTTATAGATGATGAGTTTTCAACAAACTCGTCGTTCAAGCCCAAACACTTCAGTAGACATTGCCGTCTGATGGCATCACAACGCTGTGTCATGAAACTCATCTATCCATCACTAACCTCTGCCCATCCCTGGGACCCTAATATCAAACTTTCTAACCCGTCAAACACTTGCACAGGGGGACACCATGCTTCACAGGTGTCACAATGTTTTAAAAGCACAGTCCTATTTGCTAGAGCAGCTTGTACAGCCAAGCAGCCAGGGAGAAGGAAGACAGAGTCGGAACAGACAAGGATGGTTGGAGTTAGGATGAGTATAGGGGTTGATGATCATGAGCTCTCTCTGTTGCTTTGGTATGTACAAAACGAATCCTACCTCTTGTATATAATATTTACAAAAGCAACATCAAGTGAAATGGATTATATCTTGTTTAACCATGACCACATATTGAGCACCATAAGTCAAGTTCACGGTCACTTGAAGTTCAAGAGACATCTAAGTGTGTTGGTGTGCAGATATCTTTTAACAATGAATAATACACATTGAAAACAACAGCAGATGTAGAAACCTATCGTCTCGGTAAACAAAACTAACAAAAACAATTGCAGTACATTGCCGTCCACTTTTGGAGGCAGCAGCTACCAGTGAATCTGAGCTGGAAGCTGGGTACGCGGCGGCGCTAGTAGACACCTTCCAAATGACACATGAGTAATTTTGCGAGCACAAAATTAGATTACATTATGATTTGATATAATATAATAATAATAATATTCATGTCAAACTCCTGACTCTTGCTCCACAGACGTATGAAATCCAAGTTTGAACAGCAACTCAAGATGAGACAGAGACTCACATCAGCGTTTGCTCATGAAACACCTTCCTGCCATTCAAAATCCATAATTAAAAAGATGATGCCACTCAATGAGACATCCACTGGTCTGAATCACTGTCTCGCTTATGTCTGAAGACCCTGAATCACTCACATAGTGGCAGCGATTTTCACTTTGCTGATTAAATTGACATCTCACAACAAGTCGCATAAAACACTGACACATTCTGCAGGCAAACGTGGAGCTGTTTGTCATGACATTAAAGGGAAGGGACACACAGCAGAAGGCCGATGCAGGCCGCGCGGAACACGACTACCTCGCTGTCAAGTGATGTCATCGTCTGCCTTGTAGCAAAGTGTCTTGCCAAGCAGCAACATTTTTCAGTTACATTTTTGGGTCTTTATGGTGTGACCAAAAAAAAAAAAAAAAAAAGATTGTCCTCTCAGAGTAATTCTTGTAAAGCTATGAGGTTGAACGTAAAAGTAAAGAGCTGTTTACATTGTCTACATTTTCATTTATTATTATTATTATTATTATGGCATCACACTGCTCAGCCTCCCTAGTAAGGTCTACTCTAAGGTGCTGGAAAGGAGGGTCCGATCGATAATCGAACTCAGATTCAAGAGGAACAATGCGGGTTCCGTCCTGGCCGTGGAACTACAGACCAACTCTTTACTCTTGCGACTGTTCTCGAGGGTTCCTGTGAATATGACCAACCCGTCTACATGTGCTTTGTAGCACATGTCAAGCGCATGCTTGAACTTTGGGTCATGACCGAGAAAGCAATGTTCTGGATACAATGCAGCTGAAATGGGTTTTCTCCAAAGGGTGGCAGGCGTCTCCCTTAGAGATAGGGTGAGAAGTTCTGTCACTCAGGAGAGGCTCGGAGTAGAGCCGCTGCTTCTCCACATTGAGAGGAGTCAGCAGCCCTCTGGACGCCTCCCTTTGGAGGTGTTCCAGACACGTCCAGCTGGGAGGAGACCAAGGGGTCGACCCAGGACCAGGTGGAGAGATTATATCTCTACGCTGGCCAGGGAGCGTCTCGGGATCCCCCAGTCGGAGCTGGTGGATGTCGCTCGGGAGAAGGGCGTTTGGCGTGACCTCCTGAAGCTGCTGCCCCCGCGACCCGGCAATGGATACGGCGACGATGGATGGATGGATATTATTATTATTATAGGTGTCTTAAAGATTATGGTAACAAACATTTTACTGACCAGATGGCATACAAGTCAATATTAGTATATAATAATAACAACAACAACAATTATTATTGTTATTATTATGCAGAGTGTGTTCTATGCACAATGTGTTTACGTTTTCTCCACAGACCAAGCTGACAACAGCAGCATTAGAAAAACAGAACAGAAAACATGACTGTTACACACAATACGGATGTTATGATACCACTTTCCTCCTGTTCAGTACAAACAACTGTTTTCATTGACAAACCTGAAATGTGATTGCTCACCTAATACAATAAGTGGCAGTGACACGTTCACACCTACATGTGCCAATTCTGATGGACATACACACGCAATGACAAAATATTTAACAAGCACCATGAATAGATGGAGATATTGTGACAGCATCCTGAAAGCTAAGACATACAATACATTGGATGAAACATGGGGCTTCACTGTGACTATGGCGGGAGTGCAGACGGTCTGGTATGTTATGGTTATGTACTAACTAGTGATGGGTAGATGAGGTATCATGAAACAATGTTGCACGGTTGATGAAACAGTGTCCTAATTGTCAGAGGCCACTAGACGGTGCTCTTGGTCTCGAAATGATGTGAGGTTTGAATTGAATTCGCTGTTAAAATCTAAATATTTTACAGCATCCCATCCTAGCATTAAGCGTCACATCACCATTTTGGTAATTTCTTACATTCAGACAAGACGATTCCATGAAGTGGATTCACAGAAATGGCGCCACAGGTGGAACCATCCATCTCTGGTGTGTGTCATCAAGCTCTTAAACTCTGTTTGTGTTTGTGCTGACATTTGACAAACCATTTTGAATTTCTTGCCATGAATATGACGACACGACCTTGAGGGATGAATTCTCTCCTGAGCGGAATGCAACGTGGCGTGAAACACTGAAAGGATCACACAGCTCGGGATCTGACTCAGGCATGTGTTTCTGATGTTGAAGGCCGCATCTCTGTGATGCAGTAAGTGCCTCATCAGGATGATACTCCATTTTGAAGTTATGGCTTTATAAAAATTTTCCTCATCTGAAATCTTGAAGGGTTACGAGAGTGAAGCGTGTGACTTATAAGCCAGAGTTTTCAGAGCACTTTCCTCCTGACCAATTACAAGAGAGTGGGCGTGGCTGGGGAGGATGTATGACGTTAAAATGGGTGCAAAAGTGGCACGTACCCGTAACGCAATGGCTGCAGCGACACGCTGCGCCATTATATTGCATCAATCTTCAGAGGAACGTGGGTAAATGAAGCACTTACCGTCTGTCTTTCTATCAGTGGTAACAGTGAGAATCGCCTTCTATCCGAATTCTTCGTAAACCGCCATGACATGGGATGTCGCTGCAGCCGATTGGACAATAGACGTCACGTGACTACCGGGAACGTGCATTGGAGTAACAGGCACGTATTGCCGCCACTTCTACGAGTGCGCATCAGTTTTACAGGTGCGAGAAGAGGTGCAAAATGGTGCACGCGCATACGGATCGTGTTGTACGAGTATGTGGAACTTATGCACCCGTTTTGGCGGTGGTTGAGGTGGAAAACTTAGCAATGTGTCACAATTGCAGTTTCAAGAGCTCGTGTTTAGCCACTTGTATCTGTGCACTTCATGTGCAGTTACGCATATGTGCCTCTGACGCATGGATACGAATCTTGTGTTACGGGTATGTGCCACTTTTGCACCCATTTTACCTTCATAAGGATGGAATGAAGGAATTTCTGTGCTAACAGAAACACGCCACTGCATTCCATATCAAATCTCAAATCCATATGACAGGCCCCCTTGGATAAGGCTTCTCCTTTTTCTCTTAGAATTTTATTAATAGCTGTTGTTTTCAGGCACAAACACCATGGTAACTGCACTGCCTTGTGTTGCACTAGGTGGCATGGTCTAGCCAAACTATTGTTTAACCATTTCTAACAAGGCATCATGACAAAGCACAGCAATAATGCAGTCCAAATCCAATAATGCTCTTACAGGGTGCACAATACACCAGTGGAAAATCAATTTGTTTTTGAATTTCATGCTGACCTCATGACGACTGGACTCTGTCAGTCAGATTACAAAATATCAAGGAACAAACAGACCAGGCGCGACTACAAAAGGTAACTATATATTGCATAGGATGCTCACAGCATTTTTTTAAAACAGTGTATACGTGAGGGATTCGGTGTCACGTCCAACCCTTGATACTGGCTGCACGTAGTCACCATTACTGAGGCTAATGACAATACAGTAGCCCTGCCAGCTGTCACAGATTTAATATCCTCAAGCCAGGCAACACTGTCCCAGACAGTGAGTGAGTATATGTTTGCGCTTATGTGCCTTTTGCCTCCTATAATGATGTTGCCTTGACAACCCCGCCTCTGTGTTTTGTCACTAAAAAGAGCAGTAACAGGATGAAACAATTTGTCTGATCAAGGTTGCCACGAGCGGCGGATGTGAGGCGAAGCCTGACAGATGCAGAACCATAAATTCACGCTGCAGCATATGTCACTAACGTAGGAAATCGACTTAAGCAGGAAAC